>NC_063178.1:28096888-28770804 GCF_023159225.1 Perognathus longimembris pacificus | reverse complement strand
TTGATAGATTTGTTTCCAGCCTTTCACTTTTAGAAGATGTTTACTTTTGCTGGATAGATGTGTCTCTTGGAGGCAGCAGAAAGATGGATCTTGATTTGTGATCCAAGTTATGAGCCTATGTCGTTTGATTGGAGAATTAAGTCCATTAATGTTGACAGTTAGGATTGAGAGGTGATCGTTTGTTCCTTTCATTTTCACTGTCTTGTTTAAAGCTGTGTCTTCCCATTTCTTGATCTAGTGTTTACTATTTAGGGTTCATTTCTCTGTCTGTGTTGGGATCTTGATTATTTTCCCTGTATAGTACATCTTTAAGGATTTTGTGTAAAGCTGGTTTTTTGGAGATATATTGTTTCAGTTTTTCCTTATTGTGGAAGACTTTTATTTGACCTTCGGATATGAAGGAGAGTTTGGCGGGGTACAGAATTCTTGGTTGGTAGTTGTTTTTATTTAGAGTTTGCTATACTTCATTCCAGGCTCTCCTTGCTTTCATGGTCTCTGCTGAGAAGTCTGGGGTAATTCTGATTGCTTTTCCTTTATATGTGATAGTTTTCTTTGCCCTAACAGCTTTGAGTATTTTTTCCTTGCACTCTGCTGAAGCTGTTTTGATCACAATGTGTCGGTGGGAAGTCCTATTCTGGTCTGGTCGATTTGGGGTTCTAAATGCTTCTTGTATCTGTATAGGCCTTTCCTTCTGGATGTTTGGGAAGTTCTCAGCTAATATTCTGTTAAATAGGTTGCCTATCCCATTAACCTCTTTCTCCAAGTTTTCCCTCAATACCTATTATCCTTAAATTGGGCTTCCTGATTGTGTCTTGAATCTCCTGTAGCGATCTGTTTTGTTGCTTGGACTGGATTTGTATTGATTTTTGATCTTTCTCCATAGAATCTAAGGAATCTTCAGCTCCTGAGATTCGATCCTCTGCTTCAGTTAGTCGGGACTGTAGGCTAGCTACTTGATTTCGAATCTCTTTTCCTTCTGACTGGTCTTTCCTGATGATTTCCATGTCATTTCTTAGGTCCTGTATGGACTTCTTTACTTCATTAACTTCATTACTTTGGTTTTGAGTGTTGTCTCTCAAATCTTTAAGTTGGGTAGCTATCTTTTCATTTGACTCTTGAAGCTCACTTATCTTTCTATTTGTGGATGCCATGAAATTCTCCATTAATTTTTGCTTTGCCTCCTCACGCTCTAACATAATTGACTGAAGAGATTCAAACTTTTCATTTATCATGTTTATCAGTAAACGTTGTAGAGCATTTTGGGGGTTTTCTTCTATGTTTTTGATTGACTGCTCTGCTTCCTGCTTGTTTTGGGTGGGGGATAAGACTTCATTATTTGCCATCTTTCTTGTGTTTCTTCTGCCCATTTGGATTGGGAATGCCAGTCTACCAGCACCTGTGAGCACTGTTTAAGACCCAAAGCAGCCCTTACCAAGCACTGTTGTGTAAATCTTACAATTTCACAATTATATACAGATAATTTGTATACCTGTCTATAAAGTTAGATTTGGTGTTCCTAAAGAATACAATTTCAATATAACATCTGATCCTGGGCCCTGTATTCAGTAGTTACTTATTTACTGTTACAACCTTATACACAATTCTTGTTTTTATATTAAGTTCTTTTAGGACTGGCTTTCTCTATGAACCCCTTTGATTCACTCGTATTAAGCTGGGATATCCTCTATCCAATAACCAGGAGTCAATGGAGCCTGGAGGTCCAGGCAGTAAGTCAGGAGGGTAAGTTGGAGGTAGTAAAGAGAATAGAGTAAAGTGTATTGGGGGGGTGGTGGTGATTTTGGTTTAGTTTCAGTGACGTGGAAATGTGGAGAAGAGTAGAATCAGTAGAAAGCACATTGATAAAATGACAGACACTGGAGAGTTAGCAGAAAAGGGTGTAGGAGTTAGTTATAGGAAAGTAATTTTTAAAGGAAGAGGACGCAACGAGAGAAATGAAGTAAAAATACTGGAAGACAGATACACAAAACTGAAAAATTATTTCAAGGAAGCATAAGTAAATAAAAAGGAAAATAACAGAAAAGGGACACCCAAGCAAATAAACAAACACACAAAAAAAACTTGATAAAACAAACCAGTAAAAATGGAAAACAAACAAACAAACAAACAAAAAAACAGCCAATGATGTTTCAGGTGTGAAAAAATTAAAAAGAAAATTTTAAAGAAAAGTTTAAAAAAAATGTTTGAAAAGAAAAAGAAACCAGTCTCAGGTTTCCCTGCAGTGGACTGCAGTCTATTTTCCTGATTGGCTGGTTTGACTTGATTTCAGTTGGCAAGGGGTGGATCTGTTCTGACCTTCTCCCCTGTTGGTGCAATCGTGGGTCTCTGAGGTTCGCACAGCTTGCAGGCAGGCCTTGGGCATCCTCTGTCGATGGGGACGTAGGCAGTCACAGGAACTGTGGCTCCTCTGTCTGCTGTGGGGCCGCTGCCATTGATGCCTGGACTTGACTAGACTGTGAACTCAGCAGAGCGTGGCGCGTCTGGCCTGTTTTGCTCCACTAAGAGTTGCTTGCCTGAGGGAGGCGGCCTCTTTGGCATAGGTAGCTATGGAATGCAGCTCCGTTTTGGGCTGGGAATTAGTTTCCTCTGTGACAGGACCGTTTAGCTGTCCCCGGAACTCTTTGTTCCTCCTTCTGTTGTTTCCGTGCCCCTGGTAGCTGCTCGCAGCTTTTGCTTTAAGTTTAGAAGTTCCGGCGGGCAGGGCGGGGCATCTCTGGATAATCCCCGGACTCGCCTCCCGCCAGGGCAGGGGGCGTTCTTCTGGGCGGAGCTGGTTCTCACTGATTCCGCCCCTCCTGCCCTTTTCAAAGATGGCTTTTTTGACCTCACTTTCCCCAGGCCCGCTTCAGTTCCAGTCTGGTCTGACCCTATGCCAGTGGCAAAGATGGCGCTTTGCTCTGGCGGTGGGGACAGGGATGCCTTCCAGAAGCTGGACTGTAGGCACAAGCGACAATAATTTTTTTTTTTTTGCGGGGTACTCACGCTGTCTCTGCGATGTCAGGTCCTCCGTGCTCGGCTGCCGTCTGGAGTATTTCTCGCTTTAGCAGCGCGGAGTGCGGGGGGCTGTGCCAGGCACTGTGCCTGAGCCGGCGCTGGCGCTGCAGCGGGACGCCGCCCGGAGCTCAAAACTGTGTTTCCAGACCAGCAAAGTCGATTTTTCCTTCCTGTTCAGAATCCCTGTACTGTTAGAACTTACTTTGGATTTCTTTCTCAGAGAAACAGTTTCTATGAGGTGAGAAAACTTCGATATCGGAGGGAGCCCTGCAGGGCTCAGCCGCTCCTCCACCGTCTTCCGCCAAAATCCTCGCTACTGCTTTTCTTAATCTCAGTGGAGATATTTACTGATAAACAGCTACCTACACAGAATGTTCATGTCGTTCCTAAATGAGCTTTTATCTCTCTCCCCTCACCAGAAATCAGATTCTTCTGAGGATATCCCAGTACATGATCCTTTCCGCTGTGTAATTACCTTAAGAAGCTCCAGCTCTTTTTATTATCAGAAGGGATACTCCCTGATATACAGCTGCCTACCCCCTTCGTAAGTGCAGGTACCAAATGAGATTTTTTCTCTGTTCCCTCACCAAAATCCAGATTCTTTTGGGGAGTTACCAGTACAGTAACCATACCAGGAAGTACTTAATTTATTAAGCTACTACTTTTCTTAATCTCAGTGGAGATATTTACTGATAAACAGCTACTTACGCAGCATGTTCATGTCGTTCCTAAATGAGCTTTTATCTCTCTCCCCTCACCACAAATCAGATTCTTCTGAGGAGTTCCCCGTACTGTATCATTTCCCCTGTGTAATTACCTTAACAAGCTCGGGCTGTTTTTATTCTCAGAAGGGAAACTCCCTGATATACAGCTGCCTACTCACTTCGTAAGTGCAGGTCCTAAATGACCATTTTCTCTATTCCCTCACCACAATCCAGATTCTTCTGGGGAGTTACCAGTACAGTAACCATACCAGGAATTACTTAATTTATTAAGCTACTGCTTTTCTTAATCTCAGTGGTGATATTTACTGATAAAACAGGTACCTACGCAGCATGTTCATGTCGTTCTTAAATGAGCTTTTATCTCTCTCCCCTCACCACAAATCAGATTCTTTTGAGGAGTTCCCAGTACATTATCCTTTCCCCTGTGTAATTACCTTAACAAGCTCCAGCTGTTATTCATCTCAGAAGGGAAATTCCCTGATATACAGCTGCCTGCCACCTTCGTAAGCGCGGGTCTTAAATGAGCGTTTTTCTCTGTTCCCTCACCACAATCCAGATTCTTTTGGGCAGTTACCAGTACAGTAATCATACCAGTTTACTGAGTTACTGATTTTCTTAATCTCAGTGGAGATATTTACTGATAAACAGCTACCTACGCAGCATGTTCATGTCGTTCTTAAATGAGCTTTTATCTCTCTCCCCTGACCACAATTCAGATTCTTCTGAGGAGTTCCAAGTACATTATCCTTTCACCTGTGTAAGTACCTTAACAATCTCCAGCTGTTTTTATTCTCAGTAGGGATATTCCCTGATATACAGCTGCCTACCCTCTTCGTAAGTGCAGGTCCTAAATGAGCTTTTTCTCTATTCCCTCACCACAATCCAGATTCTTTTGGGGAGTTACCAGTACAGTAACCATACCAGGAACTACTTAATTTATTAAGCTACTGCTTTTCTTAATCTCAGTGGAGATATTTACTGATAAACAGCTACCTACGCAGCATGTTCATGTCGTTCCTAAATGAGCTTTTATCTCTCGCCCCTCACCACAAATCAGATTCTTCTGAAGAGTTCCCAGTACATTATCCTTTCCCCTGTGTAATTACCTTAACAAGCTCCAGCTGTTTTTATTCTCAGAAGGGATACTCCCTGATATACAGCTGCCTACCCTCTTCGTAAGTGCAGGTCCTAAATGAGCTTTTTTCTCTGTTCCCTTACCAAAATCCAGATTCTTTTGGGGAGTTACCAGTACAGTAACCATACCAGGAAGTACATAATTTACTAAGCTACATCTTTTCTTACTCTCAGTTGGGATAATTCTGATAAAGAGCTACCTACCCAGTATATTCATGTCGTTCCTAACTGAGATAGTATCTCTCTCCCCTCACCACAATTCAGATTCTTCTGAGGAGTTCCTACTACATTATCCTTTCCTCGATGTAATTACCATATCAAGTTCCAGTTGTTCTTATTCTCAGAAGGGATACTCCTAGATGTAACGCTGCCTACCACTTTCGTAAGTGCAGGTCCTAAATGAGCTTTCTTCTCTCTTCCCTCACCTAAATCCAGATTCTTTTGCGAAGTTACCAGTACAGTAACCATACCAGGAAGTACTTAATTTATTAAGCTACTGCTTTTCTTAATCTCAGTGGAGATATTTTCTGATAAACAGCTACCTACGCAGCATGTTAATGTCGTTCCTAAATGACCTTTTATCTCTCTATCCTCACCACAAATCAGATTCTTTTCAGGAGTTCCCTGTACATTATCCTTTCCCCTGTGTAATTACCTTAACAAGCCCCAGATGTTTTTATTCTCAGAAGGGATACTCCCTGATATACAGCTGCCTACCCCCTTCATAAGTGCAGGTGGTAAATGAGCTTTATTCTCTGTTCCCTCACCACAATCCAGATTCTTTTGGGGAGTTACCAGTAAAGTAACCATACCAGGAAGTAGTTAATTCATTAAGCTACTGCTTTTCTTAATCTCAGTGGAGATATTTACTTATAAACAGCTACCTACACAGCATGTACATATCGTTCCTAAATGAGCTTTTATCATTCTGCCCTCACCACAAATCAGATTCTTCTGAGGAGTTCCCAGTACATTATCCTTTCCCCTGTGTAATTACCTTAACACGCTCCAGCTGTTTTTATTCTCAGAAAGGATACTCCCTGATATACAGCTGCCTACCCCCTTCGTAAGCACAGGTCATAAATGAGCTTTTTTCTCTGTTCCCTCACCACAATCCAGATTCTTTTGGGGAGTTACCAGTACAGTAACCATACCAGGAAGTACTTAATTTATTAAGTTACTTCTTTTCTTAATCTCAGTGGAGATATTTACTGATAAACAGCTACCTACGCAGCATGTTCATGTTGTTCCTAAAAGAGCTTTTATCTCTGTCCCCTCACCACAAATCAGATTCTTCTGAGGAGTTCCCAGTATATTATCATTTCCCCTGTGTAATTACCTTAAAAAGCTCCAGCTGTTTTTATTCTCAGAAGGGATACTCCCTGATATACAGTTGCCTACCCCCTTCGTAAGTGCAGGTCCTAAATGAGATTTTTCTCTGTTCCCTCATCACAATCCAGATCCTTTTGGGTAGTTACCAGTACATAACCATACCAGGAAGTACTTAATTTATTAAGCTACTGCTTTTCTTTACCTCAGTGGAGATATTTACTGATAAAGAGCTACATACGCAGCATGTTCATGTCGTTCATATATGAGATTTTATCTCTCTCTCCTCAACACAAATCAGATTCTTCTGAGGAGATTCCAGTACAAAATCATTTCCCCTGTGTAATTACCTTAACAAGCTCCAGCTGTTTTTATTTTCAGAATGGATACTCCCTGATAAACAGCTGCCTTCCCCATTCGTAAGTGCGGGTCCTAAATGAGCTTTATCTCTGTTCCATCACCACAATCCAGATTCTTTTGGGGAGCTACCAGTACAGGAACCATACCAGTATACTAAGCTACTGATTTTCTTAATCTCAGTGGAGATATTTACTGATAAACAGCTACCTACGCAGCATGTTCATGTCATTATTAAATGAGCTTTTATCTCTCTCCCCTGACCACAATTCAGATTCTTCTGAGGAGTTCCAAGTACATTATCCTTTCCCCTGTGTAAGTACCTTAACAATCTCCAGCTGTTTTTATTCTCAGTAGGGATATTCCCTGATATACAGCTGCCTAACCTCTTCGTAAGTGCAGGTCCTAAATGAGCTTTTTCTCTATTCCCTCACCACAATCCAGATTCTTTTGGGGAGTTACCAGTACAGTAACCATACCAGGAACTACTTAATTTATTAAGCTACTGCTTTTCTTAATCTCAGTGGAGATATTTACTGATAAACAGCTACCTACGAAGCATGTTCATGTCGTTCCTAAATGAGCTTTTATGTCTCCCCCTCACCACAAATCAGATTCTTCTGAGGAGTTCCCAGTACATCATCCTTTCCCCTGTGTAATTACCTTAACAACCTCTGGCGGTGTTTATTCTCAGAAGGGATACTCCCTGATATACATCTGCCTTCCCCATTCGTAAGTGCAGGTCCTAAATGAGCTTTTTTCTCTGTTCCCTCAGTACAATCCAGATTCTTTTGGGGAGTTGCCAGTACAGTAACTATACCAGGAAGTAATTAATTAATTAAGCTACTGCTTTTCTTAATCTCAGTGGAGATATTTACTGATAAACAGCTACCTACGCAGCATGTTAATGTCGTTCCTAAATGAGCTTTTATCTCTCTCCCCTCACCACAAATCAGATTATTATGAAGAGTTCTCAGTACATTATCCTTTCCCCTGTATAATTACCTTAACAAGCTCCAGCTGTTTTTATTCTCAGAAGGGATACTCCCTGATATACAGCTTCCTACCCCCTTCGGAAGGGCAGGTCCTAAATGAGCTTCTTTCTCTCTTCCCTCCCCACACTCCAAATTCTTTTGGGGAGTTACCAGTACAGTATCCATACCAGGACGTACTTAATTTACTAAGCTACTGCTTTTCTTAATCTCAGTGGAGATATTTACTGATAAACAGCTACCTACGCAGCATGTTCATGTCGTTCCTAAATGAGCTTTTATCTCTCGCCCCTCACCACAAATCAGATTCTTCTGAAGAGTTCCCAGTACATTATCCTTTCCCCTGTGTAATTACCTTAACAAGCTCCAGCTGTTTTTATTCTCAGAAGGGATACTCTCGGATATACAGCTGCCTACCCTCTTCGTAAGTGTAGGTCCTAAATGAGCTTTTTTCTCTGTTCCCTCACCAAAATCCAGATTCTTTTGGGGAGTTACCAGTACAGTAACCATACCAGGAAGTACATAATTTACTAAGCTACATCTTTTCTTACTCTCAGTTGGGATAATTCTGATAAAGAGCTACCTACCCAGTATATTCATGTCGTTCCTAACTGAGATAGTATCTCTCTCCCCTCACCACAATTCACATTCTTCTGAGGAGTTCCTACTACATTATCCTTTCCTCGATGTAATTACCATATCAAGTTCCAGTTGTTCTTATTCTCAGAAGGGATACTCCTAGATGTAAAGCTGCCTACCACTTTCGTAAGTGCAGGTCCTAAATGAGCTTTCTTCTCTCTTCCCTCACCTAAATCCAGATTCTTTTGCGAAGTTACCAGTACAGTAACCATACCAGGAAGTACTTAATTTATTAAGCTACTGCTTTTCTTAATCTCAGTGGAGATATTTTCTGATAAACAGCTACCTACGCAGCATGTTAATGTCGTTCCTAAATGACCTTTTATCTCTCTATCCTCACCACAAATCAGATTCTTTTCAGGAGTTCCCTGTACATTATCCTTTCCCCTGTGTAATTACCTTAACAAGCTCCAGCTGTTTTTATTCTCAATAGGGATACTCCCTGATATACACCTGCCTACCCCCTTCGTAAGTGCAGGTCCAAAATGAGCTTATTTCTCTCTTCCCTCACCACAATCCAGATTCTTTTGGGGCGTTACCAGTACAGTAACCATACCAGGAAGTACATAATTTACTAAGCTACATCTTTTCTTACTCTCAGTTGGGATAATTCTGATAAAGAGCTACCTACCCAGTATATTCATGTCGTTCCTAACTGAGATAGTATCTCTCTCCCCTCACCACAATTCACATTCTTCTGAGGAGTTCCTACTACATTATCCTTTCCTCGATGTAATTACCATATCAAGTTCCAGTTGTTCTTATTCTCAGAAGGGATACTCCTAGATGTAAAGCTGCCTACCACTTTCGTAAGTGCAGGTCCTAAATGAGCTTTCTTCTCTCTTCCCTCACCTAAATCCAGATTCTTTTGCGAAGTTACCAGTACAGTAACCATACCAGGAAGTACTTAATTTATTAAGCTACTGCTTTTCTTAATCTCATTGGAGATATTTACTGATAAACAGATACCTACACAGCATGTTCATGTCATTCCTAAATGAGCTTTTATCTCTCTCCCCTCACCACCAATCAGATTCTTCTGAGGAGTTCCCAGTACATTTTCCTTTCCCCTGTGTAATTACCTTAACAAGCTCCAGCTGTTTTTATTCTCAGAAGGGATACTCCCTGATATACATCTGCCTACCCTCTTCGTAAGTGCAGGTCCTAAATGAGCTTTATTCTCTGTTCCCTCACCACAATCCAGATTCTTTTGGGGAGTTACCAGTACAGTAACCATACCAGGAAGTACTTAATTTATTAAGCTACTGGTTTTCTTAATCTCAGTGGAGATATTTACTGATAAACAGCTACCTAAGCAGCATGTCCATGTCGTTCCTAAATGAGCTTTTATCTCTCTTCCCTGACAACAAATCAGATTCTTCTGACTATTTCCCAGTACATTATCCTTTCCCCTGTGTAATTACCTTAATAAGCTCCAGCTGTTTTTATTCTCAGAAGGGAAAATCCCTGATATACAGCTGCCTACCCCCTTCATAAGTGCAGGTCCTAAATGAGCTTTTTTCTTTGGTCCCTCACCGCAATCCATATTCTTTTGGGGAATTACCAGTACAGTAACCATACCAGGTAGTACTTAATTTATTAAGCTACTGCTTTTCTTAATCGCAGTGGAGATATTTACTGACAAACAGCTACCTACGCAGCATATTCATGTCGTCCCTAAATGAGCTTTTACCTCGCTCCCCTCAGCACAAATCAGATTCTTCTGAAGAGTTCCCAGTACATTATCCTTTCCCGTGTGTAATTACCTTAACAAGCTCCAGCTGTTCTTATTCTCAGAAGAGATACTCCCTGATATAACGCTGCCTACCTTACTTTGAAAGTGCAGGTCTTAAATGAGCTCTTTTCTCTGTTCCTTCACCAAAATCTAGACCCTTTGGGGGAGTTACCAGTACAGTAACCATACCAGGAAATACTTAATTTATTAAGCTACTGCTTTTCTTAATCTCAGTGGAGATATTTACTGATAAACAGCTACCTACGCAGCATGTTCATGTCGTTCCTAAATGAGCTTCTCGATCTCTCCCCGCACAACAAATCAGATTCTTCTGAGGAGTTCCCAGTACATTAACCTTTCCTTGATGTAATTTTCTTAACAAGTTCCAACTGTTCTTATTCTCAGAGGAGATACTCCGTGATATAAAGCTGCCTACCACCTTTGTAAGTGCAGGTCTTAAATGAGCTTTTTTCTCTGTTCCCTCACCAAAATCCAGATTCTTTTGGGGAGTTATCAGTACAGTATGCATACCAGGAAGTACATAATTTATTAAGCTACTTCTTTTCTTACTCTCAGTGGAGATAATTCTGATAAAGATCTACCTACCCAGTATGTTCATGTCGTAAATAAATGAGCTTTTATCTCTCTCCCCTCACCACAAATCAGATTCTTCTGAGGAGTTCCCAATACATTATCCTTTCCCCGGTGTAATTACCTTAACAAGCTCCAGCTGATTTTTATTCTCAGAAGGGATACTCCCTGATATAGAGCTGCCTACCCCCTTCGTAAGTGCAGGTCCTAAATGAGCTTTTTTCTCTGTTCCCTCACCACAATCCAGACTCTTTTGGGGATTTACCAGTACAGTAACCATACCAGGAAGTACTTAATTTATTAAGCTACTGCTTTTCTTAATCTCAGTGGAGATATTTACTGATAAACAGCTACCTACGCAGCATGTTCATGTCGTTCCTAAATGAGCTTTTATCTCTCTCCCCTGACCATGAATCAGATTCTTCTGAGGAGTTCCCATTACATTATCCTTTCCCCTGTGTAATTACCTGAACAATCTCCAGCTTTTTTATTCTCAGAAGGGATACTCCCTGATATAAAGCTGCCTAACCCCTTCGTAAGTGCAGGTCCTAAATGAGCTTTATTCTCTGTTCCCTCACCACAATCCAGATTCTTTTGGGGAGTTACCAGTACAGTACCCATACCAGGAAGTACTTAATTTATTAAGGTACTGCTTTTCTTAATCTCAGTGAAGATATTTACTGAAAAACAGCTACCTACCCAGTATGTTCATGTCGTTCCCAAATGAGCTTTTGTCTCTCTCCCCTCACTACATATAAGAATCTTCTGAGCAGTTCTCAGTACATTATCCTTTCCCCTGTGTAATTACCTTAACAAGCTCCAGCTGTTTTTATTCTCAGAAGGGATACTCCCTGATATACAGCTGCCTACCCCCTTCGTAAGTGCAGGTCCTAAATGAGCTTTTTTTCTCTGTTCCCTCACCACAATCCAGAATCTTTTGGGGAGTTACCAGTACAGTAACCATACCAGAAAGTACTTAATTTATTAAGCTACTGCTTTTCTTAATCTCAGTGGAGATATTTACTGATAAACAGCTACCTACGCAGCATGTTCAGGTTGTTCCTAAATGAGCTTTTATCTCTCTCCCCTCACCACAAATCAAATTATTCTGACGAGTTCCCAGTACATTATCCTTTCCCCTGTGTAATTACCTTAACAAGCTCCAGCGGTTTTTATTCTCAGAAGGGATACTCCCTGATATACAGCTGCCTACCCACTTCGTAAGTGCAGGTCCTAAATGAGCTTTTTTCTCTGGTCCCTCACCACAATCCAGATTCTTTTGGGCAGTTACCAGTACAGGAACCATACCAGTATACTAAGCTACTGATTTTCTTAATCTCAGTGGAGATATTTACTGCTAAACAGCTACCTACGCAGCATGTTCATGTCATTATTAAATGAGCTTTTATCTCTCTCCCCTCACCACAAATCAGATTCTTCTGAGGAGTTCCAAGTACATTATCCTTTCCCCTGTGTAAGTACCTTAACAATCTCCAGCTGTTTTTATTCTCAGTAGGGATATTCCCTGATATACAGCTGCCTAACCTCTTCGTAAGTGCAGGTCCTAAATGAGCTTTTTCTCTATTCCCTCACCACAATCCAGATTCTTTTGGGGAGTTACCAGTACAGTAACCATACCAGGAACTACTTAATTTATTAAGCTACTGCTTTTCTTAATGTCAGTGGAGGTATTTACTGATAAACAGCTACCTACGAAGCATGTTCATGTCGTTCCTAAATGAGCTTTTATGTCTCCCCCTCACCACAAATCAGATTCTTCTGAGGAGTTCCCAGTACATCATCCTTTCCCCTGTGTAATTACCTTAACAACCTCCGGTGGTGTTTATTCTCAGAAGGGATACTCCCTGATATACATCTGCCTTCCCCATTCGTAAGTGCAGGTCCTAAATGAGCTTTTTTCTCTGTTCCCTCAGTACAATCCAGATTCTTTTGGGGAGTTGCCAGAACAGTAACTATACCAGGAAGTAATTAATTAATTAAGCTACTGCTTTTCTTAATCTCAGTGGAGATATTTACTGATAAACAGCTACCTACGCAGCATGTTAATGTCGTTCCTAAATGAGCTTTTATCTCTCTCCCCTCACCACAAATCAGATTATTATGAAGAGTTCTCAGTACATTATCCTTTCCCCTGTATAATTACCTTAACAAGCTCGAGCTGTTTTTATTCTCAGAAGGGATACTCCCTGATATACAGCTTCCTACCCCCTTCGGAAGGGCAGGTCCTAAATGAGCTTCTTTCTCTCTTCCCTCCCCACACTCCAAATTCTTTTGGGGAGTTACCAGTACAGTATCCATACCAGGAAGTACTTAATTTACTAAGCTACTGCTTTTCTTAATCTCAGTGGAGATATTTACTGATAAACAGCTACCTACGCAGCATGTTCATGTCGTTCCTAAATGAGCTTTTATCTCTCGCCCCTCACCACAAACAGATTCTTCTGAAGAGTTCCCAGTACATTATCCTTTCCCCTGTGTAATTACCTTAACAAGCTCCAGCTGTTTTTATTCTCAGAAGGGATACTCTCTGATATACAGCTGCCTACCCTCTTCGTAAGTGCAGGTCCTAAATGAGCTTTTTTCTCTGTTCCCTCACCAAAATCCAGATTCTTTTGGGGAGTTACCAGTACAGTAAACATACCAGGAAGTACATAATTTACTAAGCTACATCTTTTCTTACTCTCAGTTGGGATAATTCTGATAAAGAGCTACCTACCCAGTATATTCATGTCGTTCCTAACTGAGATAGTATCTCTCTCCCCTCACCACAATTCAGATTCTTCTGAGGAGTTCCTACTACATTATCCTTTCCTCGATGTAATTACCATATCAAGTTCCAGTTGTTCTTATTCTCAGAAGGGATACTCCTAGATGTAAAGCTGCCTACCACTTTCGTAAGTGCAGGTCCTAAATGAGCTTTCTTCTCTCTTCCCTCACCTAAATCCAGATTCTTTTGCGAAGTTACCAGTACAGTAACCATACCAGGAAGTACTTAATTTATTAAGCTACTGCTTTTCTTAATCTCAGTGGAGATATTTTCTGATAAACAGCTACCTACGCAGCATGTTAATGTCGTTCCTAAATGACCTTTTATCTCTCTATCCTCACCACAAATCAGATTCTTTTCAGGAGTTCCCTGTACATTATCCTTTCCCCTGTGTAATTACCTTAACAAGCTCCAGCTGTTTTTATTCTCAGAAGGGATACTCCCTGATATACACCTGCCTACCCCCTTCGTAAGTGCAGGTCCAAAATGAGCTTCTTTCTCTCTTCCCACACCACACTCCAGATTCTTTTGGGGAGTTACCAGTACAGTAACCATACCAGGAAGTACTTAATTTATTAAGCTACTGCTTTTCTTAATCTCATTTGAGATATTTACTGATAAACAGATATCTACGCAGCATGTTCATGTCATTCCTAAATGAGCTTTTATCTCTCTCCCCTCACCACCAATCAGATTCTTCTGAGGAATTCCCAGTACATTTTCCTTTCCCCTGTGTAATTACCTTAACAAGCTCCAGCTGTTTTTATTCTCAGAAGGGATACTCCCTGATATACATCTGCCTACCCTCTTCGTAAGTGCAGGTCCTAAATGAGCTTTATTCTCTGTTCCCTCACCACAATCCAGATTCTTTTGGGGAGTTACCAGTACAGTAACCATACCAGGAAGTACTTAATTTATTAAGCTACTGGTTTTCTTAATCTCAGTGGAGATATTTACTGATAAACAGCTACCTAAGCAGCATGTCCATGTCGTTCCTAAATGAGCTTTTATCTCTCTTCCCTGACAAAAAATCAGATTCTTCTGACTATTTCCCAGTACATTATCCTTTCCCCTGTGTAATTACCTTAATAAGCTCCAGCTGTTTTTATTCTCAGAAGGGAAAATCCCTGATATACAGCTGCCTACCCCCTTCATAAGTGCAGGTCCTAAATGAGCTTTTTTCTTTGATCCCTCACCGCAATCCATATTCTTTTGGGGAATTACCAGTACAGTAACCATACCAGGTAGTACTTAATTTATTAAGCTACTGCTTTTCTTAATCTCAGTGGAGATATTTACTGACAAACAGCTACCTACGCAGCATATTCATGTAGTCCCTAAATGAGCTTTTACCTCGCTCCCCTCAGCACAAATCAGATTCTTCTGAAGAGTTCCCAGTACATTATCCTTTCCCGTGTGTAATTACCTTAACAAGCTCCAGCTGGTCTTATTCTCAGAAGAGATACTCCCTGATATAACGCTGCCTACCTTACTTTGAAAGTGCAGGTCTTAAATGAGCTCTTTTCTCTGTTCCCTCACCAAAATCTAGACTCTTTGGGGGAGTTACCAGTACAGTAACCATACCAGGAAATACTTAATTTATTAAGCTACTGCTTTTCTTAATCTCAGTGGAGATATTTACTGATAAACAGCTACCTACGCAGCATGTTCATGTCGTTCCTAAATGAGCTTCTCTATCTCTCCCCGCACAACAAATCAGATTCTTCTGAGGAGTTCCCAGTACATTAACCTTTCCTTGATGGAATTTTCTTAACAAGCTCCAACTGTTCTTATTCTCAGAGGAGATACTCCGTGATATAAAGCTGCCTACCACCTTTGTAAGTGCAGGTCTTAAATGAGCTTTTTTCTCTGTTCCCTCACCAAAATCCAGATTCTTTTGGGGAGTTATCAGTACAGTATGCATACCAGGAAGTACATAATTTATTAAGCTACTTCTTTTCTTACTCTCAGTGGAGATAATTCTGATAAAGATCTACCTACCCAGTATGTTCATGTCGTAAATAAATGAGCTTTTATCTCTCTCCCCTCACCACAAATCAAATTCTTCTGAGGAGTTCCCAATACATTATCCTTTCCCCGGTGTAATTACCTTAACAAGCTCCAGCTGATTTTTATTCTCAGAAGGGATACTCCCTGATATAGAGCTGCCTACCCCCTTCGTAAGTGCAGGTCCTAAATGAGCTTTTTTCTCTGTTCCCTCACCACAATCCAGACTCTTTTGGGGATTTACCAGTACAGTAACCATACCAGGAAGTACTTAATTTATTAAGCTACTGCTTTTCTTAATCTCAGTGGAGATATTTACTGATAAACAGCTACCTACGCAGCATGTTCATGTCGTTCCTAAATGAGCTTTTATCTCTCTCCCCTGACCATGAATCAGATTCTTCTGAGGAGTTCCCATTACATTATCCTTTCCCCTGTGTAATTACCTGAACAATCTCCAGCTTTTTTATTCTCAGAAGGGATACTCCCTGATATAAAGCTGCCTAACCCCTTCGTAAATGCAGGTCCTAAATGAGCTTTATTCTCTGTTCCCTCACCACAATCCAGATTCTTTTGGGGAGTTACCAGTTCAGTAAACATACCAGGAAGTACATAATTTATTAAGCTACTGCTTTTCTTAATCTCATTGGAGATATTTACTGAAAAACAGCTACCTACGCAGCATGTTCATGTCGTTCCTAAATCAGCTTTTACCTCTCTCCCGTCACCACCAATCAGATTCTTCTGAGGAGTTCCCAGTACATTATCCTTTCCTCTGTGTAATTACCTTAACAAGCTCCAGCTGTTTTTATTCTCAGAAGGGATACTCCCTGATATACACCCACCTACCCCCTTCGTAAGTGTAGGTCCTAAATGAGATTTTTGTCTATTCCCTCACCACAATCCAGATTCAATTAGGGAGTTACCAGTACAGTCACCATACCAGGACGTACTCAATTTATTACGCTACTGCTGTTCTTAATCTAATTGGAGATATTTACTGATAAACTGCTACCTACGCAGCATGTTCCTGTCGTTCCTAAATGAGCTTTTATCTCTCTAGCAACACCACAAATCAGATTCTTCTTAGGAGTTCCCAGTACATTGTCCTTTCCCATGTAATTACCTTGACAAGCTCCAGCTGTTTTTATCCTCAGAAGGGATACTCCCTCATATACAGCTGCCTACCCCCTTCGTAAGTGCAGGTCCTAAATGAGCTTTTGTCTCTGTTACCTCACCACAATACAGATTCTTTTGGGGATTTTCCAGTTCAGTAACCATACCAGGAAGTACTTAATTTATTAAGCTACTGCTTTTCTTAATTTCAGTGAAGATATTTACTGATAAACAGCTACCTAAGCAGCATGTTCATGTCGTTTGTAAATGAGCTTTTATCTCTCTCCCATCACCAGAAATCAGATTCTTCTGAGGAGTTCCCAGTACATTATCCTGTCCCCTGTGTAATTACCTTAACAAGCTCCACGTGTTTTTATTTTCAGAAGGGACACTCCCTGATAAACAGCTGCCAATCCCCTTCGTAAGTGCAGGTCCTAAATGAACTTTTCTCTGTTCCCTCACCACAATCCAGATTCTTTTGGGGAGTTACCAGTACAGTACCCATACCAGGAAGTACTTAATTTATTAAGGTACTGCTTTTCTTAATCTCAGTGAAGATATTTACTGAAAAACAGCTACCTACCCAGTATGTTCATGTCGTTCCCAAATGAGCTTTTGTCTCTCTCCCCTCACTACATATAAGAATCTTCTGAGCAGTTCTCAGTACATTATCCTTTCCCCTGTGTAATTACCTTAACAAGCTCCAGCTGTTTTTATTCTCAGAAGGGATACTCCCTGATATACAGCTGCCTACCCCCTTCGTAAGTGCAGGTCCTAAATGAGCTTTTTTCTCTGTTCCCTCACCACAATCCAGAATCTTTTGGGGAGTTACCAGTACAGTAACCATACCAGGAAGTACTTAATTTATTAAGCTACTGCTTTTCTTAATCTCAGTGGAGATATTTACTGATAAACAGCTACATACGCAGCATGTTCAGGTTGTTCCTAAATGAGCTTTTATCTCTCTCCCCTCACCACAAATCAAATTATTCTGACGAGTTCCCAGTACATTATCCTTTCCCCTGTGTAATTACCTTAACAAGCTCCAGCGGTTTTTATTCTCAGAAGGGATACTCCCTGATATACAGCTGCCTACCCCCTTCGTTAGTGCAAGTCATAAATGAGCTTTTTTCTCTGTTCCCTCACCACAATCCAGATTCTTTTGGGGAGTTACCAGTACAGTAACCATACCAGGAAATACTTAATTTAATAAGCTACTGCTTTTCTTAACCTCAGTGGAGATATTTACTGATAAAGAGCTACCGATGCACCATGTTCATGTCGTTCCTAAATTCGATTTTATCTCTCTCCTCTCACCACAAATCAGATTCATCTGAGGAGGTCCCAGTACATTATCCTTTCCCCTGTGTAATTACCTTAACAAGCCCCAGATGTTTTTATTCTCAGAAGGGATACTCCCTGATATACAGCTGCCTACCCCCTTCATTAGTGCAGGTGCTAAATGAGCTTTATTCTCTGTTCCCTCACCACAATCCAGATTCTTTTGGGGAGTTACCAGTAAAGTAACCATAGCAGGAAGTAGTTATTTCATTAAGCTACTGCTTTTCTTAATCTAAGTGGAGATATTTACTTATAAACAGCTACCTAAACAGCATGTACATATCGTTCCTAATTGAGCTTTTATCATTCTGCCCTCAGCACAAATCAGATTCTTCTGAGGAGTTCCCAGTACATTATCCTTTCCCCTGTGTAATTACCTTAACACGCTCCAGCTGTTTTTATTCTCAGAAGGGATACTCCCTGATATACAGCTGCCTACCCCCTTCGTAAGCACAGGTCATAAATGAGCTTTTTTTCTCTGTTCCCTCACCACAATCCAGATTCTTTTGGGGAGTTACCAGTACAGTAACCATACCAGGAAGTACTTAATTTATTAAGTTACTTCTTTTCTTAATCTCAGTGGAGATATTTACTGATAAACAGCTACCTACGCAGCATGTTCATGTTGTTCCTAAAAGAGCTTTTATCTCTGTCCCCTCACCACAAATAAGATTCTTCTGAGGAGTTCCCAGTATATTATCATTTCCCCTGTGTAATTACCTTAACACGCTCCAGCTGTTTTTATTCTCAGAAGGGATACTCCCTGATATACAGCTGCCTACCCCCTTCGTAAGTGCAGGTCCTAAATGAGATTTTTCTCTGTTCCCTCATCACAATCCAGATCCTTTTGGGTAGTTACCAGTACAGTAACCATACCAAGAATTACTTAATTTATTAAGTTACTGCTTTTCTTAATCTCAGTGGAGATATTTACTGATAAACAGCTACCTACGAAGCATGTTCATGTCGTTCCTAAATGAGCTTTTATCCCTCTCCCCACACCACAAATCAGATTCTTCAGAGGAGTTCCCAGTACATTATCCTTTCCCCTGTGTAATTACCTTAACAAGCTCCATCTGTTTTTATTCTCAGAAGGGATACTCCCTGATATACAGATGCCTACCCCCTTCAGAAGTGCAGGTCCTAAATGAGCTTTTTTCTCTGTTCCCTCACCACAATCCAGATTCTTTTGGGGAGTTACCAGTATAGTAACCATACTAGGAATTACTTAATTTATTAAGCTACTGCTTTTCTTAATCTCAGTGGAGATATTTACTGATAAACAGTTACCTAAGCAGCATGTTCATGTCGTTCTTAAGTGAGCTTTTATTTCTCTCCCCTCACCACAAATCAGATTCTTCTGAGGACTTCCCAGTACATTATCATTTCCCCTGTGTAATTACCTTAACAAGTTCCAGCTGTTTTTATTCTCAGAAGGGATACTCCCTGATATACAGCTGCCTACCCCCTTCGGAAATGCAGGTCCTAAATGAGCTTTTCTCTCTGTTCCCTCACCACAATCCAGATTCTTTGGGGAGTTACCAGTACAGTAACCATACCAGGAAGTACTTAATTTATTAAGCTACTGCTTTTCTTAATCTCAGTGGAGATATGTACTGATAAACAGCTACCTTCGCATTATGTTCATGTCGTTCCTAAATAAGCTTTTATCTCTCTCCCCTCACCACAAATCTGATTCTTCTGAGGATTTCCCAGTACAGTATCCTTTCCCCTGTGTAATTACCTTAACAAGCTCCAGCTGTTTTTATTCCGAGAAGGGACACTCCCTGATATATAGCTGCCCACCCCCTTCGTAAGTGCAGGTCCTAAATGAGCTTTTTTCTCTGTTCCCTCACCACAATCCAGATTCTTTTGGGGAGTTACCAGTACAGTAACCATACCAGGAATTACTTAATTTATTAAGCTACTGCTTTTCTTAATCTCAGTGGAGATATTTACTGATAAACAGCTACCTACGCAGCATGTTCATGTCGTTCTTAAATGAGCTTTTACCTCTCTCCCCTCACCAAAAATCAGATTCTCCTGAGGAGTTCCCAGTACATTATCTTTTCCCCGGTGTAATTACCTTAACAAGCTCCAGCTGTTTTTATTGTCAGAAGGGATACTCCCTGATATACAGCTGTCTACCCCCTTCATAAGTGCAGGTCCTAAATCAGCTTTTTTCTCTGTTCCCTCACCACAATCTAGATGCTTTTGGAGAGTTACCAGTACAGTAACCATACCAGGAAGTACTTAATTTATTAAGCTACTGTATTCTCAATCTCAGTAGAGATATTTACTGATAAACAGGTACCTACGCAGGATGTTCATTTCGTTCCAAAATGAGCTTTTATCTCTCTCCCCTCACCACAAATCTGATTCTTCTGAAGAGTTCCCAGTACATTATCCTTTCCCCAGTTTTATTACCTTAAGAAGCTCCAACTGTGTTTATTCTCAGAAGGGATACTCCCTGATATACAGCTGCCTACCCCCTTCGTAAGTGCAGGTCCTAAATGAACTTTTTTCTCTGTTCCCTCACCAAAATCCAGATCCTTTTGGGGAGGTACCAGTACAGTCACCATACCAGAAAGTACTTAATTTCATAAACTACTGCTTTTCTTAATCTCATTGGAGATAATTACTGATAAACAGCTACCTAAGCAGCATGTTCATGTCGTTCCTAAATGAGCTTTTATCTCTCTCCCCTCACTACAAATCAGATTCCTCTGAAGAGTTCCCAGTAAATTATCCTTTCCCCTGTGTGATTACCTTAACAAGCTCCAGCTGTTTTTATTCTCAGAAAGGATACTCCCTGATATACAGCTGCCTACCCACTTCGTGAGTGGAGGTCCTAAATGAGCTTTTTTCTCTGTTCCCTCACCACAATCCAGATTTTTTAGGGGAGTTACCATTACAGTAACCGTACCAGGAAGTACTTAATTTATTAAGCTACTGCTTTTCTTAATCTCAGTGGAGTTATTTACTGACAAACACCTACCTACGCAGCACGTTCGAGTCGTTCCTAAATGAGCTTTTGTCTCTCCCCCCTCACCACAATCCAGATTCTTTTGGGGAGTTCCCAGTACAGAAACCATTCCAGGAAGTACTTAATTTATTAAGCTACTGCTTTTCTTAATCTCGGTGGAGATATTTACTGATGAACAGCTACCTATGCAGCATGTTCATTTCGTTGCTAAATGAGCTTTTATCTCTCTCCCCTCACCACAAATCGGATTCTTCTGAGGAGTTCCCAGTACATTATGCTTTCACCTGTGTAATTACCTTAACAAGCTCCAGCTGTTTTTATTCTCAGAAGGGATACTCCCTGATATACAGCTGCCTAACCCCTTCGTAAGTGCAGGTCATAAATGAGCTTTTTTCTCTGTTCCCTCACCACAATCCAGATTCTTTAGGGGAGTTACCAGTACAGTAACCATACCAGGAAGTACTTAATTTATTAAGCTACTGCTTTTCTTAATCTCAGTGGAGATATTTACTGATAAACAGCTACCTATGCAGCATGTTCATGTCGTTCCTAAATGAGCTTTTACCTCTCTCGCCTCACCACTAATCTGATTCTCCTGAGGAGTTCCCAGTACATTATCCTTTCCCCGGTGTAATTACCTTAACAAGCTCCAGCTGTTTTTATTGTCAGAAGGGATACTCCCTAATATACAGCTGACTACTCCATTCGTAAGTGCAGGTCCTAAATGAGCTTTTTTCTCTGTTCCCTCACCACAATCCAGATTCTTTTGGAGAGTTATCATTACAGTAACCATACCAGGAAGTACTTAATTTATTAAGCTACTGTATTCTTAATCTCAGTGGAGATATTTACTGATAAACAGTTACCTACGCAGCATGTTCATGTCTTTTATAATTGAGCTTTTATCTCTCTACACTCACCACAAATCAGATTCTTCTGAGGAGTTCCCAGTACATTATCCTTTACCCTGTTTAATTACCTTAAGAAGCTCCAGCTGTGTTTATTCTCAGAAGGGATACTCCCTGATATATAGCTGCCTACCCCCTTCGTAAGTGCAGGTCCTAAATGAGCTTTTTTCTCTGTTCCCTCACCAAAATCCAGATTCTTGGGGAGGTACCAGTATAGTAACCATACCAGGAAGTACTTAATATATTAAGCTACTGCTTTTCTTAATCTCAGTGGAGATATTTACTGAAAAACAGCTACCTACCCAGTATGTTCATGTCGTTCCTAAATGAGCTTTTATCTATCCCCACTTACCACAAATAAGATTATTCTGAGGAGTTCCCAGTACATTATCCTTTCCCCTGTTTAATTACCTTAACAAGCTCCAGCAGTTGTTATCCCTAGAAGGGATACTCCCTAGTATACAACTGCCTACCACCTTCGTAAGTGCAGGTCCTAAATGAGATTTTTTCTCTGTTCCCTCACCACAATCCAGATTCTTTAGGGATCTACCAGTACAGTAACCATACCAAGAAGTACTTAATTTATTAAGTTACTGCTTTTCTTAATCTCACTGGAGATATTTACTGATAAACAGCTACCTCCGCAGCATGTTCATGTCGATCCTAAATGAGCTTTTATCCCTCTCCCCTCACCACAAATCAAATTCTTCTGAGGAGTTCCCAGTACATTATCCTTTCCCCTGAGTAATTACCTTAACAAGCTCCAGCTGTTTTTATTCTCAGTAGGGATACTTCCTGATATACAGCTGCCTACCCCCTTCGTAAGTGCAGGTCCTAAATGAGCTTTTTTCTCTGTTCCCTCACCACAATCCAGATTCTTTTGGGGAGTTACCAGTACAGTAACCATACCAGGAAGTACTTAATTTATTAAGGTACTGCTTTTCTTAATCTGAGTGGAGATATTTACTGATAAACAGCTACCTACGCAGCATGTTCATGTCGTTCCTAAATGAGCTTTTATCTCTCTCCCCTCACCACAAATCAAATTCTTCAGAGGAGTTCCCAGTACATTATCCTTTCCCCTGAGTAATTACCTTAACAAGCTCCAGCTGTTTTTATTCTCAGTAGGGATACTCCCTGATATACAGCTGACTACCCCCTTCGTAATTGCAGGTTCTAAATGAGCTTTTTACTCTGTTCCCTCACCACAATCCAGATACTTTTGGGGAGTTACCAGTACAGTAACCCTACCAGGAAGTACTTAATTTATTAAGCTACTGCTTTTCTTAATCTCAGTGGAGATATATGCTGACAAACCCCTACCTACGCAGCATGTTCATGTCGTTCCTAAATGAGCTTTTGTCTTTCTCCCCTCACCACAATCCAGATTCTTTGGGGAGTTACCAGTATATTAACCATAGCAGGATGTACTTAATTTATTCCGCTTCTGCTTTTCTCAGTATCAGTGGAGATATTTATTGATAAACAGCTACCTACCCAGCTTGTTCATGTCTTCCATAAATGAGCTTTTATCTCCCTCCCCTCACCACAAATCAGATTCTTCTGAGGAGTTCCAAGTACATTAACCTTACCTCGATGTAATTTCGTTAATAAGCTCCTGCTGTTCTTATTCTCAGAAGGGATACTCCCTGATATATAGCTGCCTACCACATTCGTAACTGCAGGTCCTTAATGAGCTTTTTTCTCTGTTTCCTCACCACAATCCAGACTCTTTTGGGGAGTTACCAGTACAGTAACCATACCAGGAAGTACTTAATTTATTAATCTACTGCTTTTCTCAATCTCAGGTAGATATTTAATGATAAACTGCTACGTACACAGCATGTTCATGTCGTTTCTAAATGAGCTTTTATCTCTCTCCCCTCACCACAAATCAGATTCTTCTGATGATTTTCCAGTACATTAACCTTTCCTCGATATAATTACCTTAACAAGCTCCAGCTGTTCTTATTCTCAGAAGGGATACTCCCTGATATACAGCTGCCTACCCCCTTCGTATGTGCAGGTCCTAAGTGAGCTTTTTTCTCTGTTCCCTCACCACAATCCAGATTTTTTGGGGACTTACCAGTACAGTAACCATACCAGCAAGTACTTAATTTATTAAGCTACTGCTTTTCTTAATCTCATTGGAGATATTTACTGAAAAACCGCTACCTACGCAGCATGTTCATGTCGTTCCTAAATGAGCTTTTACCTCTCTCCCGTCACCACCAATCAGATTCTTCTGAGGAGTTCCCAGTACATTATCCTTTCCCCTCTGTTATTAACTTAACAAGCTCCAGCTGTTTTTTTTCTCAGTAGGGATACTCCCTGATATACAGCTGCCTACCCCCTTCGTAATTGCAGGTTCTAAATGAGCTTTTTACTCTGTTCCCTCACCACAATCCAGATTCTTTTGGGGAGTTACCAGTACAGTAACCCTACCAGGAAGTACTTAATTTATTAAGCTACTGCTTTTCTTAAACTCAGTGGAGATATATGCTGACAAACCCCTACCTGCGCAGCATGTTCATGTCGTTCCTAAATGAGCTTTTGTCTTTCTCCCCTCACCACAATCCAGATTCTTTTGTGGAGTTACCAGTATAGTAACCATAGCAGGATGTACTTAATTTATTCAGCTTCTGCTATTCTCAGTATCAGTGGAGATATTTATTGATAAACAGCTACCTACCCAGCATGTTCATGTCTTTCATAAATGAGCTTTTATCTCCCTCCCCTCACCACAAATCAGATTCTTCTGAGGAGTTCCAAGTACATTAACCTTACCTCGATGTAATTTCCTTAATAAGCTCCTGCTGTTCTTATTCACAGAAGGGATACTCCCTGATATATAGCTGCCTACCACATTCGTAACTGCAGGTCCTAAATGAGCTTTTTTCTCTGTTTCCTCACCACAATCCAGACTCTTTTGGGGAGTTACCAGTACAGCAACCATACCAGGAAGTACTTGATTTATTAAGCTACTGCTTTTCTCAATCTCAGGTAGATATTTAATGATAAACTGCTACCTACACAGCATGTTCATGTCGCTCCTAAATGAGCTTTTATCTCTCTCCCCTCACCACAAATCAGATTCTTCTGATGATTTCCCAGTACATTAACCTTTCTCGATATAATTACCTTAACAAGCTCCAGCTGTTCTTATTCTCAGAAGGGATACTCCCTGATATAAAGCTGCCTAACACCTTCGTAAGTGCAGGTCCTAAATGAGCTTTATTCTCTGTTCCCTCACCACAATCCAGATGCTTTTGGGGAGTTACCAGTTCAGTAAACATACCAGGAAGTACATAATTTATTAAGCTACTGCTTTTCTTAATCTCATTGGAGATATTTACTGAAAAACAGCTACCTACGCAGCATGTTCATGTCGTTCCTAAATGAGCTTTTACCTCTCTCCCGTCACCACCAATCAGATTCTTCTGAGGAGTTCCCAGTACATTATCCTTTCCTCTGTGTAATTACCTTAACAAGCTCCAGCTGTTTTTATTCTCAGAAGGGATACTCCCTGATATACACCCACCTACCCCTTTCGTAAGTGTAGGTCCTAAATGAGATTTTTGTCTATTCCCTCACCACAATCCAGATTCAATTAGGGAGTTACCAGTACAGTCACCATACCAGGACGTACTCAATTTATTACGCTACTGCTGTTCTTAATCTAATTGGAGATATTTACTGATAAACTGCTACCTACGCAGCATGTTCCTGTCGTTCCTAAATGAGCTTTTATCTCTCTAGCAACACCACAAATCAGATTCTTCTTAGGAGTTCCCAGTACATTGTCCTTTCCCATGTAATTACCTTGACAAGCTCCAGCTGTTTTTATCCTCAGAAGGGATACACCCTCATATACAGCTGCCTACCCCCTTCGTAAGTGCAGGTCCTAAATGAGCTTTTGTCTCTGTTACCTCACCACAATACAGATTCTTTTGGGGATTTTCCAGTTCAGTAACCATAGCAGGAAGTACTGAATTTATTAAGCTACTGCTTTTCTTAATTTCAGTGGAGATATTTACTGATAAACAGCTACCTAAGCAGCATGTTCATGTCGTTTGTAAATGAGCTTTTATCTCTCTCCCATCACCAGAAATCAGATTCTTCTGAGGAGTTCCCAGTACATTATCCTGTCCCCTGTATAATTACCTTAACAAGCTCCACGTGTTTTTATTTTCAGAAGGGACACTCCCTGATAAACAGCTGCCTATCCCCTTCGTAAGTGCAGGTCTTAAATGAACATTTTTCTCTGTTCCCTCACCACAATCCAGATTCTTTTGGGGAGTTACCAGTACAGTAACCATACCAGGAAGTACTTAATTTATTAAGCTACTGCTTTTCTTAACCTCAGTGGAGATATTTACTGATAAAGAGCTACCGATGCACCATGTTCATGTCGTTCCTAAATTCGATTTTATCTCTCTCCTCTCACCACAAATCAGATTCATCTGAGGAGGTCCCAGTACATTATCCTTTCCCCTGTGTAATTACCTTAACAAGCCCCAGATGTTTTTATTCTCAGAAGGGATACTCCCTGATATACAGCTGCCTACCCCCTTCATAAGTGCAGGTGCTAAATGAGCTTTATTCTCTGTTCCCTCACCACAATCCAGATTCTTTTGGGGAGTTACCAGTAAAGTAACCATACCAGGAAGTAGTTAATTCATTAAGCTACTGCTTTTCTTAATCTCAGTGGAGATATTTACTGATAAACAGCTACCTACACAGCATGTACATATCGTTCCTAAATGAGCTTTTATCATTCTGCCCTCACCACAAATCAGATTCTTCTGAGGAGTTCCCAGTACATTATCCTTTCCCCTGTGTAATTACCTTAACACGCTCCAGCTGTTTTTATTCTCAGAAGGGATACTCCCTGATATACAGCTGCCTACCCCCTTCGTAAGCACAGGTCATAAATGAGCTTTTTTCTCTGTTCCCTCACCACAATCCAGATTCTTTTGGGGAGTTACCAGTACAGTAACCATACCAGGAAGTACTTAATTTATTAAGTTACTTCTTTTCTTAATCTCAGTGGAGATATTTACTGATAAACAGCTACCTACGCAGCATGTTCATGTTGTTCTTAAAAGAGCTTTTATCTCTGTCCCCTCACCACAAATCAGATTCTTCTGAGGAGTTCCCAGTATATTATCATTTCCCCTGTGTAATTACCTTAAAAAGCTCCAGCTGTTTTTATTCTCAGAAGGGATACTCCCTGATATACAGTTGCCTACCCCCTTCGTAAGTGCAGGTCCTAAATGAGATTTTTCTCTGTTCCCTCATCACAATCCAGATCCTTTTGGGCAGTTACCAGTACATTAACCATACCAGGAAGTACTTAATTTATTAAGCTACTGCTTTTCTTTACCTCAGTGGAGATATTTACTGATAAAGAGCTACCTACGCAGCATGTTCATGTCGTTCATATATGAGATTTTATCTCTCTCTCCTCAACACAAATCAGATTCTTCTGAGGAGATTCCAGTACAAAATCATTTCCCCTGTGTAATTACCTTAACAAGCTCCAGCTGTTTTTATTCTCAGAATGGATACTCCCTGATATACAGCTGCCTTCCCCATTCGTAAGTGCGGGTCCTAAATGAGCTTTATCTGTGTTCCATCACCACAATCGAGATTCTTTCGGGGAGCTACCAGTACAGTAACCATACCAGGAAGTACTTAATTTATTAAGCTACTGCTTTTCTTAATCTCAGTGTATATATTTACTGATAAGCAGCTACCTACGCACCATGTTCATGTCGTCCCTAAATGAGCTTTTATCTCTCTCCCCTCACCACAAATCAGATTGTTCAGAGGAGTTCCCAGTACATTATCCTTTCCCCTGTGTAATTACCTTACCAAGCTCCAGCTGTTTTAATTCTCAGAAGTGATACTTCCTGATATACAGCTGCCTAACCCCTTCGTAAGTGCAGGTCCTAAATGAGCTCTTTTATCTGTTCCCTCAAAACAATCCAGATTCTTTTGGGGAGTTACCAGTACAGTAACCATACCAGGAAGTACTTAATTTATTAGGCTTCAGCTTTTCTTAATCTCAGTGGAGATATTTACTGATAAACAGCTTCCTACGCAGCATGTTCATGTCGTTCTTAAATGAGCTTATATCTCTCTCCCCTCACCACAAATCAGATTCTTTTGCGGAGTTCCCCGTACATTATCCTTTCCCCTGTGTAATTACCTTAACAAGCTCCAGCTGTTTTTATTCTCAGAAGGGATACTCCCTGATATACAGCTGCCTACCCCCTTCGTAGGTGCAGGTCCTAAATGAGCTTTTTTCTCTGTTCCCTCACCACAATCCAGATTCTTTTGGGGACGTAACAGTAAAGTAACCATACCAGGAAGTACTTAATTTATTAAGCTACTGCTTTTCTTAATCTCAGTGGAGATATTTACTGATAAACAGCTACGTATGCAGCATGTTCATGTCGTTCCTTAATGAGCTTTTATCTCTCTCCCCTCAACACAAATCAGATTCTTCTGAGGAGTTCCCAGTACATTATCCTTTCCCCTGTGTAATTACCTTAACAAGCTCCAGCGGTTTTTATTCTCAGAAGGGATACTCCCTGATATAAAGCTGCCTACCCCCTTCGTAAGTGCAGGTCCTAAATGAGCTTTTTTCTCTGTTCCCTCACCACAATCCAGATTTTTTTGGGGAGTTACCAGTATAGTAAGCATACCAGGAAGTACTTAATTCATTAAGCTACTGCTTTTTTAAATCTCAGTGGAGATATTTACTGATAAACAGCTACCTACGCAGCATGTTCATGTCGTTCCTAAATGAGCTTTTATCTCTCTCTCCTCACGACACATCAGATTCTTCTGAGGAGTTCCCAGTACATTATCCTTTCCCCTGTGTAATTAGCTTAACAAGCTCCAGCTGTTTTTATTCTCTGAAGGGATACTCCCTTATATACAGCTGCCTACCCCCTTCCTAACTGCAGGTCCTAAATGAGCTTTTTTCTCTGTTCCCTCACCACAATCCAGATTCTTTTGGGGAGTTACCAGTACAGTAACCATACCAGGAAGTACTTAATTTATTAAGCTACTGCTTTTCTTTTTTTTTCTTCTCAAATTTTTATTATCAAACTGACGTACAGAGAGGTTACAATATCATACGTTGGGCATGTGATACATTTCTTGTACTGTTTGTTGCCTTGTCCCTCATGCCCCCCTCCCTCCCCCCTTTCCCTCCTCCCCCCTGGTGTTCAGTTCACTTACACCAAACAGTTTTGCAAGTATTGCTTTCGTAGTTATTTCTCTTTTTTTACCCTGTGTCTCTCGAAGTTGGTATTCCCTTTGAATTTCCTACTTCCAATACCAGTAAACACGGTTTCCAATATACTCAGATAAGATTACAGAGATAGTGTAGGTACAAACATAGGAAGGTGATACAAAACATTGTCTATAATAGAAAGTACACATACACATAGGACCTTGAAAGTGGTTACAACTGTGATATATCACTTGTTTCCATAACATGGAGTTCATTTCAATTAGCATCATCTTATGTGTTTCTAAGGGTATAGCTATTGGGCCTTGTGATGCTCTGCTATGGCTTGCCTAAACCTGTACTAATTATTCCCAATAAGGGAGGCCATAGAGTCCATGTTTCTTTGGGTCTGGCTCACTTCACTTAGTATAACCTTTTCCAAGTCCTTCCATTTCCTTACAAATGGAACAATGTCATTCTTTCTGATAGAGGCATAAAATTCCATTGTGTAAATGTACCACATTTTCCTGATCCATTCATCTATGGAGGGGCATCTGGGTTGGTTCCAGCTTCTCGCTATGACAAATTGTGCTGCGATGAACATTGTTGTGCTGGTGGCATTACTGTGATTTTGTTTGTGGGCTTTTGGATAGATACCCAACAGTGGGGCTGCTGGGTCATAGGGGAGTTCTATATTGAGCCTTCTGAGGAATCTCCATACTGCTTGCCAGAGTGGCTGAACCAGTTTACATTCCCACCAACAACGAAGTAGGGTTCCCTTTTGGCCACATCCCCTCCAACAATTGTTATTATTAGTTTTCTTGATATATGACATTCTTGCTGGGGTGAGATGGAATCTCAATGTTGTTTTAATTTGCATTTCCTTTATGGCCAGTGATGTAGAGCATTTTTTCATATGTCTATTGGCCATTCTCATTTCCTCATCAGAGAAGTTTCTTTGTAAGTCTTTAGCCCACTTGATGAGGGGGCTATTGGTTCTTTGCAGTTTTCTTTTGGAAGAAGGTAATTTTTTTAGTTCTGCATATATTTTAGAGATGAGGCCTTTGTCTGTTGAATGTCCGGTAAAGATCTTCTCCCAGTCTGTGGGCTTTCTGTTTATCTTGAGAGCTATGTCCTTTGCCGTGCAGAAGCTCTGGAGTTTGATGCAGTCCCATTTGTCCAACCTTTCTTTGATTTGTAGCCTTTCAGGGTCTTTGTTAAGGAAGTTCTGTCCTGTGCCAAGGAGCCCAAGTGTTTCTCCTACTCCTTCCTTTAGTGTCTTCAGGGTGCCTGTTTTGATTTCAAGGTCTTTAATCCATTTGGAATTGATTTTGGTGCAGGGTGATATATAAGGATCTAGTTTTAGTTTGTTGCATGTGTTGAGCCAGTTTTGCAAGCACCACTTGTTAAAGAGGCTATCTTTCTTCCATACTATTGTTTTAGCTCCTTTATCAAAGTTTAAGTAGGCATAGTTCTGTGGGTTTAATTCTGGGTCTTCAATTCTGTTCCATTGGTCTTCAGGCCTGTTCCGGTGCCAATACCAAGCTGTTTTTATTACTATAGCTTTATAATACAGCTTGAAGTTGGGTATTGTAATTCCTCCAGCACTGTTCTTTCTGCTTAAGAGTGTTTTTGCTATTCTAGGTCTTTTATTGCTCCATATGAATTTCTGGATTGCTTCCTCTATTTCATTAAAGAATGGTGTTGGGATATTAATGGGTATTGCATTGAATTTTTAGATAGCCTTTGGCAATATTGCCATTTTGATTACATTAATCCTCCCAATCCAGGAGCATGGGAGGTTTTTCCATTTTCTTAGTTCTGACTTAATTTCATTTTTCAAGCTTTTAAAGTTCTCTTCAAAGAGGTCTTTCACTTCTTTGGTTAAGGTTATTCCTAGGTATTTTATGTTTTTGGGGGCTATTGCAAAAGGAGTTGCTTTCCTGATTTCAGCCTCGGTCTTCGGGTTGTTAGCATAGAGAAAGGCCGTTGATTTTTGAAGGTTTATTTTATATCCTGCAACTTTGCCAAAGTTTTGTATCAGCTCTAGTAGCTTGGGGGTAGAGTCTATGGGATTCTTTAGGTATAGGATCATGTCATCTGCGAAGAGAGAAAGTTTAACTTCATCTTTTCCTATTTGGATCCCCTTTATATTCTCTTCTTGCCTAATTGCTCTGGCTAGGAATTCTAGTACTATGTTGAAGAGCAGGGGAGAGAGTGGACATCCCTGCCTTGTTCCTGATTTTAAAGGAAATGGCTTTAGTTTTTCACCATTTAGAGTTATGCTTGCTGTTGGTTTGTCATAAACTGCCTTGATTATATTCAGGAATGTTCCCTGGAATCCCAGTTTTTCCAGGGCTTTTAGCATAAATGGGTGCTGGATTTTATCGAACGCTTTTTCCGCATCCAGCGATAAAACCATGTGGTTCTTTACCTTGCTCCGGTTGATGTGGTGGATTACATTAATTGACTTGCGTATATTAAACCAGCTTTGCATCCCTGGGATGAATCCAGTTTGATCGTGGTGTATGATTTTTTTGATGACCTGTTGAAGTCGATTGGCCAGAATTTTGTTGAGAATTTTTGCATCTATGTTCATCAGGGAGATTGGTCTGTAGTCCTCTTTCCGTGATGAGTCTCTGCCTGGTTTTGGGATGAGGGTTATACTGGCTTCATGAAATGAGTCTGGCAGTGAACGTTCTCTTTCAATGTCATTGAAGAGTTTGAGAAATATTGGAGTGAGTTCTGTTTTGAAGGCCTTGTAGAATTCTGCGGTGAATCCATCTGGACCTGGGCTTTTCTTGGATGGGAGATCATTTATTGCTGTTTCTATTTCAATACTGGATATGGGTCTGTTTAGAAGGTTTAAGTCTTCATAGTTGAGTTTGGGGGTACCAATTTTTTCTAGGAAATCATCCATTTCTTCCAAGTTCTCGAATTTGTTGGCATAAAGGTTTTCAAAATAGTCCCTTATTATTTTCTGAATTTCGGTTATTTCTGTGGTGATGTTACCTGTTTCATCTCTTATCTTGTTTATTTGAGTGTGCTGCCTTCGTTCTTTGGTCAGGTTTGCCAGGGGTCTGTCTATCTTGTTGATTTTTTCAAAGAACCAACTCTTCGTTTTGTTGATTCTTTCGATGGTTTTTCCGTCTCTCATTGATTTAATTCTGATTTGATTTTAATTATTTGCTTCCGTCTATTGACTTGGGGTTTGGCTTGCTGTTCTCTCTCCAGAAAATTAAGGTGCTTCCTTAAATTACTGAGTTGCTGTTTCTCCAGTTTGTTGATGTATGTACTCAGAGATATGAATTTTCCTCTGAGTACTGCCTTTGCTGTGTCCCAAAGGAGCTGGTACTTTGTGCCCTCAACTTGGTTGAAGTCCATAAACATTTGAATTTCTGTTTTAATTTCTTCAATGATCCACTGATGGTTCAGCAGTGTGTTCTTTAGTCTCCATGAATTGTGGGATTTTCTGTGGTGGCTGAATGAGTTGAGCTCTAATTTTATTCCATTGTGGTCTGAAAGAATGCAGGGAATGATTTTGATACTTCTGAATTTGTACAGATTTTCTTTGTGCCCTAAGATGTGATCTATTTTGGAGAGTGTTCCGTGTGCTTCCGAAAAGAATGTGTATTATGTCCTTGCTGGGTGGAATATTCTGTAGATGTCGATTAAGTCTAGTTGGTCTATGCAATTGTTTAGTTCTGTGGTTTCTTTGTTCAGTTTTTGGCGTGTTGATCTGTCCAGAGGTGATAGTGGAGTGTTAAAGTCCCCCACTATCATTGTGTTTGGGTCTATGAATGTTTTTAGAGCCAGTAGTGTTTGTTTGATGAAGTTGGGTGCTCCTGCATTTGGCGTGTAGATATTTAGGATGGTTATTTCTTCCTGTTGGAGAGATCCTTTTACTAGTATGTAGTAACCTTCTTTGTCTCTTCTTACCTTTTTTAATTTGAAGTCAATTTTGTCTGATACTAGGATTGCAACTCCAGCCTGCTTATGGGGGCCATTTGCTTGATAGATTTGTTTCCAGCCTTTCACTTTTAGAAGATGTTTACTTTTGCTGGATAGATGTGTCTCTTGGAGGCAGCAGAAAGATGGATCTTGATTTGTGATCCAAGTTATGAGCCTATGTCGTTTGATTGGAGAATTAAGTCCATTAATGTTGACAGTTAGGATTGAGAGGTGATCGTTTGTTCCTTTCATTTTCACTGTCTTGTTTAAAGCTGTGTCTTCCCATTTCTTGATCTAGTGTTTACTATTTAGGGTTCATTTCTCTGTCTGTGTTGGGATCTTGATTATTTTCCCTGTATAGTACATCTTTAAGGATTTTGTGTAAAGCTGGTTTTTTGGAGATATATTGTTTCAGTTTTTCCTTATTGTGGAAGACTTTTATTTGACCTTCGGATATGAAGGAGAGTTTGGCGGGGTACAGAATTCTTGGTTGGTAGTTGTTTTTATTTAGAGTTTGCTATACTTCATTCCAGGCTCTCCTTGCTTTCATGGTCTCTGCTGAGAAGTCTGGGGTAATTCTGATTGCTTTTCCTTTATATGTGATAGTTTTCTTTGCCCTAACAGTTTTGAGTATTTTTTCCTTGCACTCTGCTGAAGCTGTTTTGATCACAATGTGTCGGTGGGAAGTCCTATTCTGGTCTGGTCGATTTGGGGTTCTAAATGCTTCTTGTATCTGTATAGGCCTTTCCTTCTGGATGTTTGGGAAGTTCTCAGCTAATATTCTGTTAAATAGGTTGCCTATCCCATTAACCTCTTTCTCCAAGTTTTCCCTCAATACCTATTATCCTTAAATTGGGCTTCCTGATTGTGTCTTGAATCTCCTGTAGCGATCTGTTTTGTTGCTTGGACTGGATTTGTATTGATTTTTGATCTTTCTCCATAGAATCTAAGGAATCTTCAGCTCCTGAGATTCGATCCTCTGCTTCAGTTAGTCGGGACTGTAGGCTAGCTACTTGATTTCGAATCTCTTTTCCTTCTGACTGGTCTTTCCTGATGATTTCCATGTCATTTCTTAGGTCCTGTATGGACTTCTTTACTTCATTAACTTCATTACTTTGGTTTTGAGTGTTGTCTCTCAAATCTTTAAGTTGGGTAGCTATCTTTTCATTTGACTCTTGAAGCTCACTTATCTTTCTATTTGTGGATGCCATGAAATTCTCCATTAATTTTTGCTTTGCCTCCTCACGCTCTAACATAATTGACTGAAGAGATTCAAACTTTTCATTTATCATGTTTATCAGTAAACGTTGTAGAGCATTTTGGGGGTTTTCTTCTATGTTTTTGATTGACTGCTCTGCTTCCTGCTTGTTTTGGGTGGGGGATAAGACTTCATTATTTGCCATCTTTCTTGTGTTTCTTCTGCCCATTTGGATTGGGAATGCCAGTCTACCAGCACCTGTGAGCACTGTTTAAGACCCAAAGCAGCCCTTACCAAGCACTGTTGTGTAAATCTTACAATTTCACAATTATATACAGATAATTTGTATACCTGTCTATAAAGTTAGATTTGGTGTTCCTAAAGAATACAATTTCAATATAACATCTGATCCTGGGCCCTGTATTCAGTAGTTACTTATTTACTGTTACAACCTTATACACAATTCTTGTTTTTATATTAAGTTCTTTTAGGACTGGCTTTCTCTATGAACCCCTTTGATTCACTCGTATTAAGCTGGGATATCCTCTATCCAATAACCAGGAGTCAATGGAGCCTGGAGGTCCAGGCAGTAAGTCAGGAGGGTAAGTTGGAGGTAGTAAAGAGAATAGAGTAAAGTGTATTGGGGGGGTGGTGGTGATTTTGGTTTAGTTTCAGTGACGTGGAAATGTGGAGAAGAGTAGAATCAGTAGAAAGCACATTGATAAAATGACAGACACTGGAGAGTTAGCAGAAAAGGGTGTAGGAGTTAGTTATAGGAAAGTAATTTTTAAAGGAAGAGGACGCAACGAGAGAAATGAAGTAAAAATACTGGAAGACAGATACACAAAACTGAAAAATTATTTCAAGGAAGCATAAGTAAATAAAAAGGAAAATAACAGAAAAGGGACACCCAAGCAAATAAACAAACACACAAAAAAAACTTGATAAAACAAACCAGTAAAAATGGAAAACAAACAAACAAACAAACAAAAAAACAGCCAATGATGTTTCAGGTGTGAAAAAATTAAAAAGAAAATTTTAAAGAAAAGTTTAAAAAAAATGTTTGAAAAGAAAAAGAAACCAGTCTCAGGTTTCCCTGCAGTGGACTGCAGTCTATTTTCCTGATTGGCTGGTTTGACTTGATTTCAGTTGGCAAGGGGTGGATCTGTTCTGACCTTCTCCCCTGTTGGTGCAATCGTGGGTCTCTGAGGTTCGCACAGCTTGCAGGCAGGCCTTGGGCATCCTCTGTCGATGGGGACGTAGGCAGTCACAGGAACTGTGGCTCCTCTGTCTGCTGTGGGGCCGCTGCCATTGATGCCTGGACTTGACTAGACTGTGAACTCAGCAGAGCGTGGCGCGTCTGGCCTGTTTTGCTCCACTAAGAGTTGCTTGCCTGAGGGAGGCGGCCTCTTTGGCATAGGTAGCTATGGAATGCAGCTCCGTTTTGGGCTGGGAATTAGTTTCCTCTGTGACAGGACCGTTTAGCTGTCCCCGGAACTCTTTGTTCCTCCTTCTGTTGTTTCCGTGCCCCTGGTAGCTGCTCGCAGCTTTTGCTTTAAGTTTAGAAGTTCCGGCGGGCAGGGCGGGGCATCTCTGGATAATCCCCGGACTCGCCTCCCGCCAGGGCAGGGGGCGTTCTTCTGGGCGGAGCTGGTTCTCACTGATTCCGCCCCTCCTGCCCTTTTCAAAGATGGCTTTTTTGACCTCACTTTCCCCAGGCCCGCTTCAGTTCCAGTCTGGTCTGACCCTATGCCAGTGGCAAAGATGGCGCTTTGCTCTGGCGGTGGGGACAGGGATGCCTTCCAGAAGCTGGACTGTAGGCACAAGCGACAATAATTTTTTTTTTTGCGGGGTACTCACGCTGTCTCTGCGATGTCAGGTCCTCCGTGCTCGGCTGCCGTCTGGAGTATTTCTCGCTTTAGCAGCGCGGAGTGCGGGGGGCTGTGCCAGGCACTGTGCCTGAGCCGGCGCTGGCGCTGCAGCGGGACGCCGCCCGGAGCTCAAAACTGTGTTTCCAGACCAGCAAAGTCGATTTTTCCTTCCTGTTCAGAATCCCTGTACTGTTAGAACTTACTTTGGATTTCTTTCTCAGAGAAACAGTTTCTATGAGGTGAGAAAACTTCGATATTGGAGGGAGCCCTGCAGGGCTCAGCCGCTCCTCCACCGTCTTCCGCCAAAATCCTCGCTACTGCTTTTCTTAATCACAGTGGAGATATTTACTGATAAACAGCTACCTACACAGAATGTTCATGTCGTTCCTAAATGAGCTTTTATCTCTCTCCCCTCACCAGAAATCAGATTCTTCTGAGGATATCCCAGTACATGATCCTTTCCGCTGTGTAATTACCTTAAGAAGCTCCAGCTCTTTTTATTATCAGAAGGGATACTCCCTGATATACAGCTGCCTACCCCCTTCGTAAGTGCAGGTACCAAATGAGATTTTTTCTCTGTTCCCTCACCAAAATCCAGATTCTTTTGGGGAGTTACCAGTACAGTAACCATACCAGGAAGTACTTAATTTATTAAGCTACTACTTTTCTTAATCTCAGTGGAGATATTTACTGATAAACAGCTACTTACGCAGCATGTTCATGTCGTTCCTAAATGAGCTTTTATCTCTCTCCCCTCACCACAAATCAGATTCTTCTGAGGAGTTCCCAGTACTGTATCATTTCCCCTGTGTAATTACCTTAACAAGCTCGGGCTGTTTTTATTCTCAGAAGGGATACTCCCTGATATACAGCTGCCTACTCACTTCGTAAGTGCAGGTCCTAAATGACCATTTTCTCTATTCCCTCACCACAATCCAGATTCTTCTGGGGAGTTACCAGTACAGTAACCATACCAGGAATTACTTAATTTATTAAGCTACTGCTTTTCTTAATCTCAGTGGTGATATTTACTGATAAAACAGGTACCTACGCAGCATGTTCATGTCGTTCTTAAATGAGCTTTTATCTCTCTCCCCTCACCACAAATCAGATTCTTTTGAGGAGTTCCCAGTACATTATCCTTTCCCCTGTGTAATTACCTTAACAAGCACCAGCTGTTATTCATCTCAGAAGGGAAACTCCCTGATATACAGCTGCCTGCCACCTTCGTAAGCGCGGGTCTTAAATGAGCGTTTTTCTCTGTTCCCTCACCACAATCCAGATTCTTTTGGGCAGTTACCAGTACAGTAATCATACCAGTTTACTGAGTTACTGATTTTCTTAATCTCAGTGGAGATATTTACTGATAAACAGCTACCTACGCAGCATGTTCATGTCGTTCTTAAATGAGCTTTTATCTCTCTCCCCTGACCACAATTCAGATTCTTCTGAGGAGTTCCAAGTACATTATCCTTTCACCTGTGTAAGTACCTTAACAATCTCCAGCTGTTTTTATTCTCAGTAGAGATATTCCCTGATATACAGCTGCCTACCCTCTTCGTAAGTGCAGGTCCTAAATGAGCTTTTTCTCTATTCCCTCACCACAATCCAGATTCTTTTGGGGAGTTACCAGTACAGTAACCATACCAGGAACTACTTAATTTATTAAGCTACTGCTTTTCTTAATCTCAGTGGAGATATTTACTGATAAACAGCTACCTACGCAGCATGTTCATGTCGTTCCTAAATGAGCTTTTATCTCTCGCCCCTCACCACAAATCAGATTCTTCTGAAGAGTTCCCAGTACATTATCCTTTCCCCTGTGTAATTACCTTAACAAGCTCCAGCTGTTTTTATTCTCAGAAGGGATACTCCCTGATATACAGCTGCCTACCCTCTTCGTAAGTGCAGGTCCTAAATGAGCTTTTTTCTCTGTTCCCTTACCAAAATCCAGATTCTTTTGGGGAGTTACCAGTACAGTAACCATACCAGGAAGTACATAATTTACTAAGCTACATCTTTTCTTACTCTCAGTTGGGATAATTCTGATAAAGAGCTACCTACCCAGTATATTCATGTCGTTCCTAACTGAGATAGTATCTCTCTCCCCTCACCACAATTCAGATTCTTCTGAGGAGTTCCTACTACATTATCCCTTCCTCGATGTAATTACCATATCAAGTTCCAGTTGTTCTTATTCTCAGAAGGGATACTCCTAGATGTAACGCTGCCTACCACTTTCGTAAGTGCAGGTCCTAAATGAGCTTTCTTCTCTCCTCCCTCACCTAAATCCAGATTCTTTTGCGAAGTTACCAGTACAGTAACCATACCAGGAAGTACTTAATTTATTAAGCTACTGCTTTTCTTAATCTCAGTGGAGATATTTTCTGATAAACAGCTACCTACGCAGCATGTTAATGTCGTTCCTAAATGACCTTTTATCTCTCTATCCTCACCACAAATCAGATTCTTTTCAGGAGTTCCCTGTACATTATCCTTTCCCCTGTGTAATTACCTTAACAAGCTCCAGATGTTTTTATTCTCAGAAGGGATACTCCCTGATATACAGCTGCCTACCCCCTTCATAAGTGCAGGTGGTAAATGAGCTTTATTCTCTGTTCCCTCACCACAATCCAGATTCTTTTGGGGAGTTACCAGTAAAGTAACCATACCAGGAAGTAGTTAATTCATTAAGCTACTGCTTTTCTTAATCTCAGTGGAGATATTTACTTATAAACAGCTACCTACACAGCATGTACATATCGTTCCTAAATGAGCTTTTATCATTCTGCCCTCACCACAAATCAGATTCTTCTGAGGAGTTCCCAGTACATTATCCTTTCCCCTGTGTAATTACCTTAACACGCTCCAGCTGTTTTTATTCTCAGAAAGGATACTCCCTGATATACAGCTGCCCACCCCCTTCGTAAGCACAGGTCATAAATGAGCTTTTTTCTCTGTTCCCTCACCACAATCCAGATTCTTTTGGGGAGTTACCAGTACAGTAACCATACCAGGAAGTACTTAATTTATTAAGTTACTTCTTTTCTTAATCTCAGTGGAGATATTTACTGATAAACAGCTACCTACGCAGCATGTTCATGTTGTTCCTAAAAGAGCTTTTATCTCTGTCCCCTCACCACAAATCAGATTCTTCTGAGGAGTTCCCAGTATATTATCATTTCCCCTGTGTAATTACCTTAAAAAGCTCCAGCTGTTTTTATTCTCAGAAGGGATACTCCCTGATATACAGTTGCCTACCCCCTTCGTAAGTGCAGGTCCTAAATGAGATTTTTCTCTGTTCCCTCATCACAATCCAGATCCTTTTGGGTAGTTACCAGTACATAACCATACCAGGAAGTACTTAATTTATTAAGCTACTGCTTTTCTTTACCTCAGTGGAGATATTTACTGATAAAGAGCTACATACGCAGCATGTTCATGTCGTTCATATATGAGATTTTATCTCTCTCTCCTCAACACAAATCAGATTCTTCTGAGGAGATTCCAGTACAAAATCATTTCCCCTGTGTAATTACCTTAACAAGCTCCAGCTGTTTTTATTTTCAGAATGGATACTCCCTGATAAACAGCTGCCTTCCCCATTCGTAAGTGCGGGTCCTAAATGAGCTTTATCTCTGTTCCATCACCACAATCCAGATTCTTTTGGGGAGCTACCAGTACAGTAAACATAAAAGGAAGTACTTAATTTATTAAGCTACTGCTTTTCTTAATCTCAGTGGATATATTTACTGATAAGCAGCTACCTACGCACCATGTTCATGTCGTCCCTAAATGAGCTTTTATCTCTCTCCCCTCACCACAAATCAGATTGTTCAGAGGAGTTCCCAGTACATTATCCTTTCCCCTGTGTAATTACCTCACCAAGCTCCAGCTGTTTTAATTCTCAGAAGTGATACTTCCTGATATACAGCTGCCTAACCCCTTCGTAAGTGCAGGTCCTAAATGAGCTCTTTTATCTGTTCCCTCAAAACAATCCAGATTCTTTTGGGGAGTTACCAGTACAGTAACCATACCAGGAAGTACTTAATTTATTAGGCTTCAGCTTTTCTTAATCTCAGTGGAGATATTTACTGATAAACAGCTTCCTACGCAGCATGTTCATGTCGTTCTTAAATGAGCTTATATCTCTCTCCCCTCACCACAAATCAGATTCTTTTGTGGAGTTCCCCGTACATTATCCTTTCCCCTGTGTAATTACCTTAACAAGCTCCAGCTGTTTTTATTCTCAGAAGCGATACTCCCTGATATACAGCTGCCTTCCCCATTCGTAAGTGCGGGTCCTAAATGAGGTTTATCTCTCTTCCATCACCACAATCCAGAGTCTTTTGGGGAGCTACCAGTACAGTAACCATACCAGGAAATACTTAATTTATTAAGCTACTGCTTTTCTTAATCTCAGTGGAGATATTTACTGACAAACAGCTACCTATGCAGCATGTTCATGTCGTCCCTAAATGAGCTTTTACCTCGCTCCTCTCAGCACAAATCAGATTCTTCTGAAGAGTTCCCAGTACATTATCCTTTCCCGTGTGTAATTACCTTAACAAGCTCCAGCTGTTCTTATTCTCAGAAGAGATACTCCCTGATATAACGCTGCCTACCTTACTTTGTAAGTGCAGGTCTTAAATGAGCTCTTTTCTCTGTTCCCTCACCAAAATCTAGACCCTTTTGGGGAGTTACCAGTACAGTAACCATACCAGGAAGTACTTAATTTATTAAGCTACTGCTTTTCTTAATCTCAGTGGAGATATTTACTGATAAACAGCTACCTACGCAGCATGTTCATGTCGTTCCTAAATGAGCTTCTCAATCTCTCCCCGCACAACAAATCAGATTCTTCTGAGGAGTTCCCAGTACATTAACCTTTCCTTGATGCAATTTTCTTAACAAGCTCCAACTGTTCTTATTCTCAGAGGAGATACTCCGTGATATAAAGCTGCCTACCACCTTTGTAAGTGCAGGTCTTAAATGAGCTTTTTTCTCTGTTCCCTCACCAAAATCCAGATTCTTTTGGGGAGTTATCAGTACAGTATGCATACCAGGAAGTACATAATTTATTAAGCTACTTCTTTTCTTACTCTCAGTGGAGATAATTCTGATAAAGATCTACCTACCCAGTATGTTCATGTCGTAAATAAATGAGCTTTTATCTCTATCCCCTCACCACAAATCAGATTCTTCTGAGGAGTTCCCAATACATTATCCTTTCCCCGGTGTAATTACCTTAACAAGCTCCAGCTGATTTTAATTCTCAGAAGGGATACTCCCTGATATAGAGCTGCCTACCCCCTTCGTAAGTGCAGGTCCTAAATGAGCTTTTTTCTCTGTTCCCTCACCACAATCCAGACTCTTTTGGGGATTTACCAGTACAGTAACCATACCAGGAAGTACTTAATTTATTAAGCTACTGCTTTTCTTAATCTCAGTGGAGATATTTACTGATAAACAGCTACCTACGCAGCATGTTCATGTCGTTCCTAAATGAGCTTTTATCTCTCTCCCCTGACCATGAATCAGATTCTTCTGAGGAGTTCCCATTACGTTATCCTTTCCCCTGTGTAATTACCTGAACAATCTCCAGCTTTTTTTATTCTCAGAAGGGATACTCCCTGATATAAAGCTGCCTAACCCCTTCGTAAGTGCAGGTCCTAAATGAACTTTATTCTCTGTTCCCTCACCACAATCCAGATTCTTTTGGGGAGTTACCAGTTCAGTAAACATACCAGGAAGTACATAATTTATTAAGCTACTGCTTTTCTTAATCTCATTGGAGATATTTACTGAAAAACAGCTACCTACGCAGCATGTTCATGTCGTTCCTAAATGAGCTTTTACCTCTCTCCCGTCACCACCAATCAGATTCTTCTGAGGAGTTCCCAGTACATTATCCTTTCCTCTGTGTAATTACCTTAACAAGCTCCAGCTGTTTTTATTCTCAGAAGGGATACTCCCTGATATACACCCACCTACCCCCTTCGTAAGTGTAGGTCCTAAATGAGATTTTTGTCTATTCCCTCACCACAATCCAGATTCAATTAGGGAGTTACCAGTACAGTCACCATACCAGGAGGTACTCAATTTATTACGCTACTGCTGTTCTTAATCTAATTGGAGATATTTACTGATAAACTGCTACCTACGCAGCATGTTCCTGTCGTTCCTAAATGAGCTTTTATCTCTCTAGCAACACCACAAATCAGATTCTTCTTAGGAGTTCCCAGTACATTGTCCTTTCCCATGTAATTACCTTGACAAGCTCCAGCTGTTTTTATCCTCAGAAGGATTACTCCCTCATATACAGCTGCCTACCCCCTTCGTAAGTGCAGGTCCTAAATGAGCTTTTGTCTCTGTTACCTCACCACAATACAGATTCTTTTGGGAATTTTCCAGTTCAGTAACCATAGCAGGAAGTACTGAATTTATTAAGCTACTGCTTTTCTTAATTTCAGTGGAGATATTTACTGATAAACAGCTACCTAAGCAGCATGTTCATGTCGTTTGTAAATGAGCTTTTATCTCTCTCCCCTCACCACAAATCAGATTCTTCTGAGGAGTTCCCAGTACATTATCCTGTCCCCTGTGTAATTACCTTAACAAGCTCCACGTGTTTTTATTTTCAGAAGGGACACTCCCTGATATACAGCTGCCTATCCCCTTCGTAAGTGCAGGTCCTAAATGAACTTTTTTCTCTGTTCCCTCACCACAATCCAGATTCTTTTGGGGAGTTACCAGTACAGTAACCATACCAGGAAGTACTTAATTTATTAGGCTTCAGCTTTTCTTAATCTCAGTGGAGATATTTACTGATAAACAGCTTCCTACGCAGCATGTTCATGTCGTTCTTAAATGAGCTTATATCTCTCTCCCCTCACCACAAATCAGATTCTTTTGCGGAGTTCCCCGTACATTATCCTTTCCCCTGTGTAATTACCTTAACAAGCTCCAGCTGTTTTTATTCTCAGAAGGGATACTCCCTGATATACAGCTGCCTTCCCCATTCGTAAGTGCGGGTCCTAAATGAGCTTTATCTCTGTTCCATCACCTCAATCCAGATTCTTTTGGGGAGCTACCAGTACAGTAACCATACCAGGAAATACTTAATTTATTAAGCTACTGCTTTTCTTAATCTCAGTGGAGATATTTACTGACAAACAGCTACCTATGCAGCATGTTCATGTCGTCCCTAAATGAGCTTTTACCTCGCTCCTCTCAGCACAAATCAGATTCTTCTGAGGAGTTCCCAGTATATTATCATTTCCCCTGTGTAATTACCTTAAAAAGCTCCAGCTGTTTTTATTCTCAGAAGGGATACTCCCTGATATACAGTTGCCTACCCCCTTCGTAAGTGCAGGTCCTAAATGAGATTTTTCTCTGTTCCCTCATCACAATCCAGATCCTTTTGGGTAGTTACCAGTACATTAACCATACCAGGAAGTACTTAATTTTTTAAGCTACTGCTTTTCTTTACCTCAGTGGAGATATTTACTGATAAAGAGCTACCTACGCAGCATGTTCATGTCGTTCATATATGAGATTTTATCTCTCTCTCCTCAACACAAATCAGATTCTTCTGAGGAGATTCCAGTACAAAATCATTTCCCCTGTGTAATTACCTTAACAAGCTCCAGCTGTTTTTATTCTCAGAATGGATACTCCCTGATATACAGCTGCCTTCCCCATTCGTAAGTGAGGGGCCTAAATGAGCTTTATCTCTGTTCCATCACCACAATCCAGATTCTTTTGGGGAGCTACCAGTACAGTAACCATACCAGGAAGTACTTAGTTTATTAAGCTACTGCTTTTCTTAATCTCAGTGGATATATTTACTGATAAGCAGCTACATACGCACCATGTTCATGTCGTCCCTAAATGAGCTTTTATCTCTGTCCCCTCACCACAAATCAGATTGTTCAGAGGAGTTCCCAGTACATTATCCTTTCCCCTGTTTAATTACCTTACCAAGCTCCAGCTGTTTTAATTCTCAGAAGTGATACTTCCTGATATACAGCTGCCTAACCCCTTCGTAAGTGCAGGTCCTAAATGAGCTCTTTTATCTGTTCCCTCAAAACAATCCAGATTCTTTTGGGGAGCTACCAGTACAGTAACCATACCAGGAAGTACTTAATTTATTAGGCTACAGCTTTTCTTAATCTCAGTGGAGATATTTACTGATAAACAGCTTCCTTCGCAGCATGTTCATGTCGTTCCTAAATGAGCTTTTATCTCTCTCCCCTCACCACAAATCAGATTCTTCTGAGGAGTTCCCAGTACATTATCCTTTCCCCTGTGTAATTACCTTAACAAGCTCCAGCTGTTTTTATTCTCAGAAGGTTTACTCCCTGATAGACAGCTGCTTACCCCAATCGTAAGTGCAGGTCCTAAATGAGCTTTTTTCTCTGTTCCCTCACCACAATCCAGATTCTTTGAGGAGTTACCAGTACAGTAACCATAGCAAGAAGTACTTAGTTTATTAAGCTACTGCTGTTCTTAATCTCAGTGGAGATATTTACTGATAAATGGCTATCGACGCAGCATGTTCATGTCATTCCTAAATGAGCTTATATCTCTCTCCCCTCACCACAAATCAGATTCTTTTGAGGAGTTCCCAGTACATTATCCTTTCCCCTGTGTAATTACCTTAACAAGCTCCAGCTGTTTTTATTCTCAGAAGGGATAATCCCTGATATACAGCTGCCTACCCCCTTCATAGGTGCAGGTCTAAAAGGAGCTTTTTTCTCTGTTCCCTCACCACAATCCAGATTCTTTTGGGGACGTAACAGTAAAGTAACCATACCAGGAAGTACTTAATTTATTAAGCTACTGCTTTTCTTAATCTCAGTGGAGATATTTACTGATAAACAGCTACGTATGCAGCATGTTCATGTCGTTCCTTAATGAGCTTTTATCTCTCACCCCTCACCAGAAATCTGATTCTTCTGAGGAGTTCCCAGTACATTATCCTTTCCCCTGTGTAATTACCTTAACAAGCTCCACCTGTTTTTATTCTCAGAAGGGATACTCCCTGATATAAAGCTGCCTACCCCCTTCGTAAGTGCAGGTCCTAAATGAGCTTTTTTCTCTGTTCCCTCACCACAATCCAGATTTTTTTGGGGAGTTACCAGTATAGTAAGCATACCAGGAAGTACTTAATTCATTAAGCTACTGCTTTTTTAAATCTCAGTGGAGATATTTACTGATAAACAGCTACCTACGCAGCATGTTCATGTCGTTCCTAAATGAGCTTTTATCTCTCTCTCCTCACAACACATCTGATTCTTCTGAGGAGTTCCCAGTACATTATCCTTTCCCCTGTGTAATTAGCTTAACAAGCTCCAGCTGTTTTTATTCTCTGAAGGGATACTCCCTTATATACAGCTGCCTACCCCCTTCCTAACTGCAGGTCCTAAATGAGCTTTTTTCTCTGTTCCCTCACCACAATCCAGATTCTTTTGGGGAATTACCAGTACAGTAACCATACCAGGAAGTACTTAATTTATTAAGCTACTGCTTTTCTTTTTTTTTCTTCTCAAATTTTTATTATCAAACTGACGTACAGAGAGGTTACAATATCATACGTTGGGCATGTTATACATTTCTTGTACTGTTTGTTGCCTTGTCCCTCATGCCCCCCTCCCTCCCCCCTTTCCCTCCTCCCCCCTGGTGTTCAGTTCACTTACACCAAACAGTTTTGCAAGTATTGCTTTCGTAGTTATTTCTCTTTTTTTACCCTGTGTCTCTCGAAGTTGGTATTCCCTTTGAATTTCCTACTTCCAATACCAGTAAACACGGTTTCCAATATACTCAGATAAGATTACAGAGATAGTGTAGGTACAAACATAGGAAGGTGATACAAAACATTGTCTATAATAGAAAGTACACATACACATAGGACCTTGAAAGTGGTTACAACTGTGATATATCACTTGTTTCCGTAACATGGAGTTTATTTCAATTAGCATCATCTTATGTGTTTCTAAGGGTATAGCTATTGGGCCTTGTGATGCTCTGCTATGGCTTGCCTAAACCTGTACTAATTATTCCCAATAAGGGAGGCCATAGAGTCCATGTTTCTTTGGGTCTGGCTCACTTCACTTAGTATAACCTTTTCCAAGTCCTTCCATTTCCTTACAAATGGAACAATGTCATTCTTTCTGATAGAGGCATAAAATTCCATTGTGTAAATGTACCACATTTTCCTGATCCATTCATCTATGGAGGGGCATCTGGGTTGGTTCCAGCTTCTCGCTATGACAAATTGTGCTGCGATGAACATTGTTGTGCTGGTGGCATTACTGTGATTTTGTTTGTGGGCTTATGGATAGATACCCAACAGTGGGGCTGCTGGGTCATAGGGGAGTTCTATATTGAGCCTTCTGAGGAATCTCCATACTGCTTGCCAGAGTGGCTGAACCAGTTTACATTCCCACCAACAACGAAGTAGTGTTCCCTTTTGGCCACATCCCCTCCAACAATTGTTATTATTAGTTTTCTTGATATATGACATTCTTGCTGGGGTGAGATGGAATCTCAATGTTGTTTTAATTTGCATTTCCTTTATGGCCAGTGATGTAGAGCATTTTTTCATATGTCTATTGGCCATTCTCATTTCCTCATCAGAGAAGTTTCTTTGTAAGTCTTTAGCCCACTTGTTGAGGGGGCTATTGGTTCTTTGCAGTTTTCTTTTGGAAGAAGGTAATTTTTTTAGTTCTGCATATATTTTAGAGATGAGGCCTTTGTCTGTTGAATGTCCGGTAAAGATCTTCTCCCAGTCTGTGGGCTTTCTGTTTATCTTGAGAGCTATGTCCTTTGCCGTGCAGAAGCTCTGGAGTTTGATGCAGTCCCATTTGTCCAACCTTTCTTTGATTTGTAGCCTTTCAGGGTCTTTGTTAAGGAAGTTCTGTCCTGTGCCAAGGAGCCCAAGTGTTTCTCCTACTCCTTCCTTTAGTGTCTTCAGGGTGCCTGTTTTGATTTCAAGGTCTTTAATCCATTTGGAATTGATTTTGGTGCAGGGTGATATATAAGGATCTAGTTTTAGTTTGTTGCATGTGTTGAGCCAGTTTTGCAAGCACCACTTGTTAAAGAGGCTATCTTTCTTCCATACTATTGTTTTAGCTCCTTTATCAAAGTTTAAGTAGGCATAGTTCTGTGGGTTTAATTCTGGGTCTTCAATTCTGTTCCATTGGTCTTCAGGCCTATTCCGGTGCCAATACCAAGCTGTTTTTATTACTATAGCTTTATAATACAGCTTGAAGTTGGGTATTGTAATTCCTCCAGCACTGTTCTTTCTGCTTAAGAGTGTTTTTGCTATTCTAGGTCTTTTATTGCTCCATATGAATTTCTGGATTGCTTCCTCTATTTCATTAAAGAATGGTGTTGGGATATTAATGGGTATTGCATTGAATTTTTAGATAGCCTTTGGCAATATTGCCATTTTGATTACATTAATCCTCCCAATCCAGGAGCATGGGAGGTTTTTCCATTTTCTTAGTTCTGACTTAATTTCATTTTTCAAGCTTTTAAAGTTCTCTTCAAAGAGGTCTTTCACTTCTTTGGTTAAGGTTATTCCTAGGTATTTTATGTTTTTGGGGGCTATTGCAAAAGGAGTTGCTTTACTGATTTCAGCCTCGGTCTTCGGGTTGTTAGCATAGAGAAAGGCCGTTGATTTTTGAAGGTTTATTTTATATCCTGCAACTTTGCCAAAGTTTTGTATCAGCTCTAGTAGCTTGGGGGTAGAGTCTATGGGATTCTTTAGGTATAGGATCATGTCATCTGCGAAGAGAGAAAGTTTAACTTCATCTTTTCCTATTTGGATCCCCTTTATATTCTCTTCTTGCCTAATTGCTCTGGCTAGGAATTCTAGTACTATGTTGAAGAGCAGGGGAGAGAGTGGACATCCCTGCCTTGTTCCTGATTTTAAAGGAAATGGCTTTAGTTTTTCACCATTTAGAGTTATGGTTGCTGTTGGTTTGTCATAAACTGCCTTGATTATATTCAGGAATGTTCCCTGGAATCCCAGTTTTTCCAGGGCTTTTAGCATAAATGGGTGCTGGATTTTATCGAACGCTTTTTCCGCATCCAGCGATAAAACCATGTGGTTCTTTACCTTGCTCCGGTTGATGTGGTGGATTACATTAATTGACTTGTGTATATTAAACCAGCTTTGCATCCCTGGGATGAATCCAGTTTGATCGTGGTGTATGATTTTTTTGATGACCTGTTGAAGTCGATTGGCCAGAATTTTGTTGAGAATTTTTGCATCTATGTTCATCAGGGAGATTGGTCTGTAGTCCTCTTTCCGTGATGAGTCTCTGCCTGGTTTTGGGATGAGGGTTATACTGGCTTCATGAAATGAGTCTGGCAGTGAACGTTCTCTTTCAATTTCATTGAAGAGTTTGAGAAATATTGGAGTGAGTTCTGTTTTGAAGGCCTTGTAGAAATCTGCGGTGAATCCATCTGGACCTGGGCTTTCTTGGATGGGAGATCATTTATTGCTGTTTCTATTTCAATACTGGATATGGGTCTGTTTAGAAGGTTTAAGTCTTCATAGTTGAGTTTGGGGGTACCAATTTTTTCTAGGAAATCATCCATTTCTTCCAAGTTCTCTATTTGTTGCATAAAGATTTTCAAAATAGTCCCTTATTATTTTCTGAATTTCGGTTATTTCTGTGGTGATGTTACCTGTTTCATCTCTTATCTTGTTTATTTGAGTGTGCTGCCTTCGTTCTTTGGTCAGGTTTGCCAGGGGTCTGTCTATCTTGTTGATTTTTTCAAAGAACCAACTCTTCGTTTTGTTGATTCTTTCGATGGTTTTTCCGTCTCTAATTGATTTAATTCTGATTTGATTTTAATTATTTGCTTCCGTCTATTGACTTGGGGTTTGGCTTGCTGTTCTCTCTCCAGAAAATTAAGGTGCTTCCTTAAATTACTGAGTTGCTGTTTCTCCAGTTTGTTGGTGTATGTACTCAGAGATATGAATTTTCCCTCTGAGTACTGCCTTTGCTGTGTCCAAAGGAGCTGGTACTTTGTGCCTCAACTTGGTTGAAGTCCATAAACATTTGAATTTCTGTTTTAATTTCTTCAATGATCCACTGATGGTTCAGCAGTGTGTTCTTTAGTCTCCATGAATTGTGGGATTTTCTGTGGTGGCTGAATGAGTTGAGCTCTAATTTTATTCCATTGTGGTCTGAAAGAATGCAGGGAATGATTTTGATACTTCTGAATTTGTACAGATTTTTCTTTGTGCCCTAAGATGTGATCTATTTTGGAGAGTGTTCCGTGTGCTGCCGAAAGAATGTGTATTATGTCCTTGCTGGGTGGAATATTCTGTAGATGTCGATTAAGTCTAGTTGGTCTATGCAATTGTTTAGTTCTGTGGTTTCTTTGTTCAGTTTTTGGCGTGTTGATCTGTCAGAGGTGAGAGTGGAGTGTTAAAGTCCCCCACTATCATTGTGTTTGGGTCTATGAATGTTTTTAGAGCCAGTAGTGTTTGTTTGATGAAGTTGGGTGCTCCTGCATTTGGCGTGTAGATATTTAGGATGGTTATTTCTTCCTGTTGGAGAGATCCTTTTACTAGTATGTAGTAACCTTCTTTGTCTCTTCTTACCTTTTTTAATTTGAAGTCAATTTTGTCTGATACTAGGATTGCAACTCCAGCCTGCTTATGGGGGCCATTTGCTTGATAGATTTGTTTCCAGCCTTTCACTTTTAGAAGATGTTTACTTTTGCTGGATAGATGTGTCTCTTGGAGGCAGCAGAAAGATGGATCTTGATTTGTGATCCAAGTTATGAGCCTATGTCGTTTGATTGGAGAATTAAGTCCATTAATGTTGACAGTTAGGATTGAGAGGTGATCGTTTGTTCCTTTCATTTTCACTGTCTTGTTTAAAGCTGTGTCTTCCCATTTCTTGATCTAGTGTTTACTATTTAGGGTTCATTTCTCTGTCTGTGTTGGGATCTTGATTATTTTCCCTGTATAGTACATCTTTAAGGATTTTGTGTAAAGCTGGTTTTTTGGAGATATATTGTTTCAGTTTTTTCCTTATTGTGGAAGACTTTTATTTGACCTTCGGATATGAAGGAGAGTTGGCGGGGTACAGAATTCTTGGTTGGTAGTTGTTTTTATTTAGAGTTTGCTATACTTCATTCCAGGCTCTCCTTGCTTTCATGGTCTCTGCTGAGAAGTCTGGGGTAATTCTGATTGCTTTTCCTTTATATGTGATAGTTTTCTTTGCCCTAAACAGCTTTGAGTATTTTTTCCTTGCACTCTGCTGAAGCTGTTTTGATCACAATGTGTCGGTGGGAAGTCCTATTCTGGTCTGGTCGATTTGGGGTTCTAAATGCTTCTTGTATCTGTATAGGCCTTTCCTTCTGGATGTTTGGGAAGTTCTCAGCTAATATTCTGTTAAATAGGTTGCCTATCCCATTAACCTCTTTCTCCAAGTTTTCCCTCAATACCTATTATCCTTAAATTGGGCTTCCTGATTGTGTCTTGAATCTCCTGTAGCGATCTGTTTTGTTGCTTGGACTGGATTTGTATTGATTTTTGATCTTTCTCCATAGAATCTAAGGAATCTTCAGCTCCTGAGATTCGATCCTCTGCTTCAGTTAGTCGGGACTGTAGGCTAGCTACTTGATTTCGAATCTCTTTTCCTTCTGACTGGTCTTTCCTGATGATTTCCATGTCATTTCTTAGGTCCTGTATGGACTTCTTTACTTCATTAACTTCATTACTTTGGTTTTGAGTGTTGTCTCTCAAATCTTTAAGTTGGGTAGCTATCTTTTCATTTGACTCTTGAAGCTCACTTATCTTTCTATTTGTGGATGCCATGAAATTCTCCATTAATTTTTGCTTTGCCTCCTCACGCTCTAACATAATTGACTGAAGAGATTCAAACTTTTCATTTATCATGTTTATCAGTAAACGTTGTAGAGCATTTTGGGGGTTTTCTTCTATGTTTTTTGATTGACTGCTCTGCTTCCTGCTTGTTTTGGGTGGGGGATAAGACTTCATTATTTGCCATCTTTCTTGTGCTTCTTCTGCCCATTTGGATTGGGAATGCCAGTCTACCAGCACCTGTGAGCACTGTTTAAGACCCAAAGCAGCCCTTACCAAGCACTGTTGTGTAAATCTTACAATTTCACAATTATATACAGATAATTTGTATACCTGTCTATAAAGTTAGATTTGGTGTTCCTAAAGAATACAATTTCAATATAACATCTGATCCTGGGCCCTGTATTCAGTAGTTACTTATTTACTGTTACAACCTTATACACAATTCTTGTTTTTATATTAAGTTCTTTTAGGACTGGCTTTCTCTATGAACCCCTTTGATTCACTCGTATTAGCTGGGATATCCTCTATCCAATAACCAGGAGTCAATGGAGCCTGGAGGTCCAGGCAGTAAGTCAGGAGGGTAAGTTGGAGGTAGTAAAGAGAATAGAGTAAAGTGTATTGGGGGGGTGGTGGTGATTTTGGTTTAGTTTCAGTGACGTGGAAAATGTGGAGAAGAGTAGAATCAGTAGAAAGCACATTGATAAAATGACAGACACTGGAGAGTTAGCAGAAAAGGGTGTAGGAGTTAGTTATAGGAAAGTAATTTTTAAAGGAAGAGGACGCAACGAGAGAAATGAAGTAAAAATACTGGAAGACAGATACACAAAACTGAAAAATTATTTCAAGGAAGCATAAGTAAATAAAAAGGAAAATAACAGAAAAGGGACACCCAAGCAAATAAACAAACACACAAAAAAAACTTGATAAAACAAACCAGTAAAAATGGAAAACAAACAAACAAACAAACAAAAAAACAGCCAATGATGTTTCAGGTGTGAAAAAAATTAAAAAGAAAATTTTAAAGAAAAGTTTAAAAAAAATGTTTGAAAAGAAAAAGAAACCAGTCTCAGGTTTCCCTGCAGTGGACTGCAGTCTATTTTCCTGATTGGCTGGTTTGACTTGATTTCAGTTGGCAAGGGGTGGATCTGTTCTGACCTTCTCCCCTGTTGGTGCAATCGTGGGTCTCTGAGGTTCGCACAGCTTGCAGGCAGGCCTTGGGCATCCCTCTGTCGATGGGGACGTAGGCAGTCACAGGAACTGTGGCTCCTGTCTGCTGTGGGGCCGCTGCCATTGATGCCTGGACTTGACTAGACTGTGAACTCAGCAGAGCGTGGCGCGTCTGGCCTGTTTTGCTCCACTAAGAGTTGCTTGCCTGAGGGAGGCGGCCTCTTTGGCATAGGTAGCTATGGAATGCAGCTCCGTTTTGGGCTGGGAATTAGTTTCCTCTGTGACAGGACCGTTTAGCTGTCCCCGGAACTCTTTGTTCCTCCTTCTGTTGTTTCCGTGGCCCCTGGAAGCTGCTCGCAGCTTTTGCTTTAAGTTTAGAAGTTCCGGCGGGCAGGGCGGGGCATCTCTGGATAATCCCCGGACTCGCCTCCCGCCAGGGCAGGGGGCGTTCTTCTGGGCGGAGCTGGTTCTCACTGATTCCGCCCCTCCTGCCCTTTTCAAAGATGGCTTTTTTGACCTCACTTTCCCCAGGCCCGCTTCAGTTCCAGTCTGGTCTGACCCTATGCCAGTGGCAAAGATGGCGCTTTGCTCTGGCGGTGGGACAGGGATGCCTTCAGAAGCTGGACTGTAGGCACAAGCGACAATAATTTTTTTTTTTGCGGGGTACTCACGCTGTCTCTGCGATGTCAGGTCCTCCGTGCTCGGCTGCCGTCTGGAGTATTTCTCGCTTTAGCAGCGCGGAGTGCGGGGGCTGTGCCAGGCACTGTGCCTGAGCCGGCGCTGGCGCTGCAGCGGGACGCCGCCCGGAGCTCAAAACTGTGTTTCCAGACCAGCAAAGTCGATTTTTCCTTCCTGTTCAGAATCCCTGTACTGTTAGAACTACTTTGGATTTCTTTCTCAGAGAAACAGTTTCTATGAGGTGAGAAACTTCGATATCGGAGGAGCCCTGCAGGGCTCAGCCGCTCCTCCACCGTCTTCCGCCAAAATCCTCCCTACTGCTTTTCTTAATCTCAGTGGAGATATTTACTGATAAACAGCTACCTACACAGAATGTTCATGTCGTTCCTAAATGAGCTTTAATCTCTCTCCCCTCACCAGAAATCAGATTCTTCTGAGGATATCCCAGTACATGATCCTTTCCGCTGTGTAATTACCTTAAGAAGCTCCAGCTCTTTTATTATCAGAAGGGATACTCCCTGATATACAGCTGCCTACCCCCTTCGTAAGTGCAGGTACCAAATGAGATTTTTTCTCTGTTCCCTCACCAAAATCCAGATTCTTTTGGGGAGTTTCCAGTACAGTAACCATACCAGGAAGTACTTAATTTATTAAGCTACTACTTTTCTTAATCTCAGTGGAGATATTTACTGATAAACAGCTACTTACGCAGCATGTTCATGTCGTTCCTAAATGAGCTTTTATCTCTCTCCCCTCACCACAAATCAGATTCTTCTGAGGAGTTCCCAGTACTGTATCATTTCCCCTGTGAAATACCTTAACAAGCTCGGGCTGTTTTTATTCTCAGAAGGGATACTCCCTGATATACAGCTGCCTACCCCCTTCGTAAGTGCAGGCCCTAAATGAGCTTTTTTCTCGGTTCCCTCATCACAATCCAGATTCTTTTGGGGACTTACCAGTACAGTCACCATACCAGGAAGTACTTAATTTATTAAGCTACTGCTTTTCTTAATCTCAGTGGAGATATTTACTGATAAACAGCAATGTAAGCAGCATGTTCATCTCGTTCCTAAATGAGCTTTTATCTCGCTCCCCTCACCACGACTCAGATTCTTCTGAGATGATCCCAGTACATTATCCTTTACCTTGTGTAATTACCTTAACAAGCTCCAGCTGTTTTTATTCTCTGAAGGGATACTCCCTTATTTACAGCTGCCTACCACCTTCGTAAGTGCATGTCGTAAATGAGGCTTTTTTCTCGGTTCGATCACCACAATCCAGATTCTCTTGGGGAGTTCCCAGTACAGAAACCATACCAGGAAGTACTTAATTTATTAAGCTACTGCTTTTCTTAATCTCAGTGGAGATATTTACTGATAAACAGTTACCTACGCAGCATTTTCATGTCGTTCGTAATGAGCTTTTATCTCGCTCCCCTCACCACAAATCAGATTCTTCTGAGGAGTTCCCAGCATATTATCCTTTCCCCTGTGTAATTACCTTAACAAGCTCCAGCTGTTTTTAGTCTCAGAAGGGATACTCTCTCATATACTGCTGCTTACCCCCTTCGTAAGTGCAGGTCCTATATTATCTTTTTTCTCTGTTCCCTCACCACAATCCAGATTCTTTGGGGAGTTACCAGTACAGTAACCATTCCAGGAAGTACTTAATTTATTGAGCTACTCCTTTTCCTAATCTCAGTGGAGATATTTACTGGTAAACAGCTACCTACGCAGCATGTTCATGACGCTCCTAAATGAGCTTTTATCTCTCTCACCTCACCACAAATCAGATTCTTCTGAGGAGTTCCCTGTACATTATCCTTTCCCCTGTGTAATAACCTTAACAAGCTGCAGCTGTTTTTATTATCAGAAGGGATACTCCCTGATATACAGCTGCCTACGCCCTTCGTAACTGCAGGTTTTAATGAGCTTTATTCTCTGTTCCCTCACCACAATCCAGATTCTTTTGGGGAGTTACCAGTACAGTAAACATACCAGGAAGTACTTAATTTATTAAGGTACAGCTTTTCTTAATCTCAGTGGAGATATTTACTGATAAACAGCTTCCTTCGCCTTATGTTCATGCCGTTCCTAAATGAGCTTTTATCTCTCTCCCCTCACTACAAATCATATTCTTCTGAGGAGTTCCCAGTACATTATCCTTTCCCTTGTGTAATTACCTTAACAAGATCCTGCTGTTTTTATGCTCGGAAGGGATACTCCCTGATATACAGCTAACAAACCACTTGTAATTGTAGGTCTTAAATGAGCTTTTTTTCTCTGTTCCCTCACCACAACCAGATTAATTTGGGGAGTTACCAGTACAGTAACCATACCAGGAAGTACTTAATTTATTAAGCTACTCCTTTTGTTAATCTCAGTGTAGATATTTAGTGATAAATAGCTCCTTACGCAGCATGTTCATGTCGTTCCTAAATGAGCTTTTATCTCTCTCCCCTCACCACAAATCAGATTCTTCTGAGGAGTTCCCAGTACATTATCCTTTCCCCTGTGTAATTCCCTTAACAAACTCCAGGTGTATTTATTCTCAGAAGGGATACTCCCTGTTATACAGCTGCCTACCCCCTTCGTAAGTGCAGGTCATAAATGAGCTTTTTTCTCTGATCCATCACCACAATCCAGATTCTTTTGGGCAGTTACCAGTACAGTAACCATACAAGGAAGAACTTTATTTATTAAGCTACTGCTTTTCTTAATCTCAGTGGAGATATTTACTGATAAACAGCTACCTATGCAGCATGTTCATGTCGTTCTTAAATGAGCTTTTATTTCTCTCCCCTCACCACAAATCAGATTCTTCTGAGGAGTTCCAAGTACATTATCCTTTCCCCTGTGTAATTACCTTAACAATCTCCAGGTGTTTTTATTCTCAGAAGGGAAATTCCCTGATATACAACTGCCTTCCCCCTTCGTAAGAGCAGGTCCTATGTGAGCTTTTTTCTCTGTTCCCTCACCACAATCCAGATTCTTTTCGGGAGTTACCAGTACAGTAACCATACCAGGCAGTACTTAATTTATTAAGCTACTGCTTTTCTTATTCTCTGTTTAGATATTTACTGATAACCAGCTACCTACGCAGCATGTTCATGTCGTTCCTAAATGAGCTTTTATCTCTCTCCCCTCACCACATATTAGATTCTTCTGAGGAGTTCCCAGTACATTATCCTTTCCCCTGTGTAATTACCTTAACAAGCTCCAGCTGTTTTTATTCGCAGAAGGGATACCCCCTGATATACAGTTCCCCCCCCCCTCGTATGTTCAGGTCCTAAATGAGCTTTTTTCTCTGTTCCCTCACCACAATGCAGATTTTTTGGGGAGTTACCGGTACAGTAACCATACCGGCAATTACTTAATTTATTAAGCTACTGTCTTTCTTAATCTCATTGGAGATATTTAGTGATAAACAGCTACCTAGGCAGCATGTTCATGTCGTTCCTAAATGAGCTTTTATCTCTTTCCCCTCACCATAAATCAGATTCTTCTGAGGAGTTCCCAGTACATTATCCTTTCCCCTGTGTAATTACCATAACAAGCTCCAGCTGTTGTTATTCTCAGAAGGGATACTTCTTGATATACAGCTGCCTACCCCCTTGGTAAGTGCAGGTCCTAAATGAGCTTTTATCTCTGTTCCCTCACCAAAATCCAGATTCTTTTGGGGAGTTGCCAGTAGAGTAACCATACCATGAAGTACTTCATTTATTAAGCTACTGCTTTTCTTAATCTCATTGGAGATATTTCCTGATAAAAGCTACCTACGCAGCATGTTCATGTTGTTCCGAAATGAGCTTTTATCTCTCTCCCCTCACCACAAATCAGATTCATCTGAGGAGTTCCCAGTACATTAGCCTTTCCCCTGTGTAATTGCCTTAAGAAGCTACATCTGTTTTTATTCTCAGAAAGGATACTCCCTGATATACAGGTGCCTACCCCCTTCGAAAGTGCAGGTCTTAATGAGCTTTTTTTCTCTGATCCCTCACCACAATCCAGATGCTTTTGCGGAGTCACCCGTACAGTAACCATACCAGGAAGTACTTAATTTATTAATCAACTGATTTTCTTAATCTTAGTGGAGATATTTACTGATAAACAGCTACCTACGCAGCATGTTCATGTCGTTTGTAAATGAGCTTTTATCTTGCTCCCCTCACCACAAATCAGATTCTTCTGAGGAGTTCCCAGTACATTATCCTTTACCCTGTGTAATAAACTTAACAAGCTCCAGCTGTTTTTATTTTCAGAAGGATTACTCCCAGATATATAGCTGCCTACCCCATTTGTAAGTGCAGGTCCTAAATGAGCTTTTTTCTCTGTTCCCTCAACACAATCCAGATTCTTTTGGGGAGTTACCAGTACAGTAACCATACCAGGAAGTACTTAATTTATTAAGCTACTGCTTTTCTTAATCTCAGTGGAGATTTTTACTGATAAACAGCTACCTTCGCCTTATGTTCATGCCGTTCCTAAATGAGCTTTTATGTCTCTCCACTCACCACAAATCAGATTCTTCTGAGGACTTCCCAGTACATTATCCTTTCCCCTGTGTAATTACCGTAACAAGCTCTATCTGTTTTTATTCTCAGAAGGAATACTCCCTGATATATAGCTGCCTACCCCATTTGTAAGTGCAGGTCCTAAATGAGCTTTTTTCTCTGTTCCCTCACCACAATCCAGATTGTTTTGGGGAGTTACCAGTACAGTAACCATACCAGGAAGTACTTAATTTATTAAGCTACTGCTTTTCTTAATCTCAGTGGAGATATTTACTGATAAACCGCTACCGACGCAGCATGTTCATGTCGTTCCTAAATGACCTTTTATCTCTCTCCCCTCAACACAAATCAGATTCTTCTGAGGAGTTCCCAGTACATTATCCTTTCCCCTGTGTAATTACCTTAACAAGCTCCAGCTGTTTTTATTCTCAGAAGGCATACTCCCTGATATACATCTGCCTACCCCCTTCGTAAGTTCAGGTCCTAAATGAGCTTTTTTCTCTGTTCCCTCACCACAATCCAGATTCTTTTGGGGAGTTACCAGTACAGTAACCATACCAGGCAGTACTTAATTTATTAAGCTAGTGCTTTTCTTAATCTCTGTGGAGATATTTACTGATAAACAGCCATGTACGCAGCATGTTCATGTCGTTCCTAAATGAGCTTTTATCTCTCTCCCCTCACCACAAATCAGATTCTTCTGAGGAGTTCACAGTATATTATCCTTTCCCCTGTGTAATTACCTTAACCTGCTCCAGCTGTTTTTATTCTCAGAAGGGATACTCCCTGATATACAGCTGCCTACCCCCTTTTAAGTGCAGGTCCTAAATGAGCTTTATTCTCTGTTCCCTCACCACACTCCAGATTCTTTTGGGGATTTACCGGTACAGTAACCATACCAGGAAGTACTTAATTTATTAAGGTACTGCTTTTCTTAATCTCCGTGGAGATATTTACTTATAAACAGCTAACTACGCAGCATGTCCCTGTCGTTCCTAAATGAGATTTTATCTCTCTCCCCTCACCACAAATCAGATTCTTCTGAGGAGTTCCCAGTATATTATCCTTTCCCCTGTTTAATTACCTTAACAAGCTCCAGCTGTTTTTATTCTCAGAAGGGATACTCCCTGATATACAGGTGCCTAACCCCTTCGTAAGTGCAGGTCCTAAATGAGCTTTTTTCTCTGTTCCCTCACCACAATCCAGATTCTTTTGAGGAATTACCAGTACAATAACCATAACCTGAAGTACTTAATTTATTAAGCTACTGCTTTTCTTAATCTCAGTGGAGATATATTCTGATAAACTGCTACCTAACGAGTATGTTCATGTCGTTCCTAAATAAGCTTTTATCTCTCTCCCCTCACCACAAATCAGATTGTTATGAGGTGTTCCCAGTACATTATCCTTTCCCCTGTCATTCCCGTAACAAGCTCGGGCTGTTTATATTCTCAGAAGGGATCCTCCCTGATATACAGCTTCCTAGCCGCTTCGTAAGTGCAGGTCATAAATGAGCTTTTTTCTCTGTTCCCTCACCAAAATCTAGATTCTTTTGGGGAGTTACCAGTACAGTAACCATACCAGGAAGTACTTAATTTATTAAGCTACTGCTTTTCTTAAACTCAGTGGAGATATTTACTGAGAAACAGCTACCTACGCAGCATGTACATGTCGTTCTTAAATGAGCTTTTATCTCTCTCCCCTCACCACAAATCAGATTCTTCTGAGATGTTCCCAGTACATTATCCTTTCCCCTGTGTAATTACCTTAACAATCTCCAGCTGTTTTTATTCTCAGAAGGGATACTCCCTGATATACAGCTCCCTACCCCCTTCGTAAGTTCAGGTCCTAAATGAGCTTTTTTCTCTGTTCCTTCACCACAATCCAGATTATTTGGGGAGTTACCAGTACAGTAACCATAACAGGAATTACTTAATATATTAAGCTACTGCTTTCCTAAATCTCAGTGGAGATATTTCCTGATAAACAGCTACCTACACAGCATGTTCTTGTTGTTCCTAAATGAGCTTATATCTCTCTCCCCTCACCACAAATCATATTCTTCTGAGGAGTTCCCAGTACATTATCCTTTCCCCTGTGTAATTACCTTATCAAGCTCCAGCTTTTTTTATTCTCAGAAGGGATACTAGCTGATATACAGCTGCCTATCCCCATCGTAAGTGCAGGTCCTAAATGAGCGTATTTCTCTGTTCCCTGATCGCAATCCAGATTCTTTTGGGGAGTTACAAGTACAGTAACCATACCAGGAAGTACTTAATTTATTAAGCTACTGCTTTTCTTAAACTCAGTGGAGATATTCACTGAGAAACACCTACCTACACAGCATGTTCATGTCGTTCCTAAATGAGCATTTATCTTTCTCCCCCTCCACGAATAGGATTCTTCTGAGGAGTTCCCAGTACATTATCCTTTCCCCTGTGTAATTCCCTTAACAATCCCCAGCTGTTTTTATTCTCAGAAGGGATACTCCCTGATATACAGCTGGCTACCCCCTTTGTAAGTGCAGGTCATAAATGAGCTTTTTTCTCTGTTCCCTCACCACAATCCAGATTCTTTTGGGGAGTTACCAGTACAGAAACCATACCAGGAAGTACTTTATTTATCAAGCTACTGCTTTTCTTAATCTCAGTGGAGATATTTACTGATAAACAACTACATAGGTAGCATGTTCATGTCGTTCCTAAATGTGCTTTTATTTCTCTCCCCTCACCACAAATCAGATTCTTCTGAGGAGTTGTCAGTACATTATCCTTTCCCCTGTGTAATTACCTTAACAAGTTCCAGCAGTTTTTGTTCTCTGAAGGGATACTCCTTGATATAAAGCAGTCTACCCCCTTCGTAAGTGCAGGTCCTAAATGAGTTTTTTCTCTGTTCCCTCACCACAATCCAGAATCTATTGGGGAGTTACCAGTACAGTAACCATACCAGGAAACACTTAATTTATTAAGCTACTGCTTTTCTTAATCTCAGTGGAGATATTTACTGATAAAGAGCTACTTACGGAGCATGTGCTCCAGCTGTTTTTATTCTCAGAAGGGATACTCCCTGATATACAGCTGCCTACCCCCTTCGTAAGTGCAGGTCCTAAATGAGCTTTTTTCTCTGTTCCCTCACAACAATCCAGATTCGTTTTAAGAGTTACCAGTACAGTGTCAATACCAGGAAGTACTTAATTTATTAAGCTCCTGCTTTTCTTAATGTCAGTGGAGATATTTACTGATAAACAGCTACCTACCCATCATGTTCATGTCGTTAATAAATGAGCTTTTATCTCTCTCCCCTCACCACAAATCAGATTCTTCTGAGGAGTTCCCAGTACATTATCCTTTCCCCAGTATGTAATTACCTTAACAAGTTCCAGCAGTTTTTGTTCACAGAAGGGATACTCCCTGATATAAAGCAGTCTACCCCCTTCGTAAGTGCAGGTCCTTAATGAGTTTTTTCTCTGTTTCCTCACCACAATCCAGAATCTTTTGGGGAGTTACCAGTACAGTAACCATACCAGGAAGTACTTAATTTATAATGCTACTGCTTTTCTTAATCTCAGTGGAGATATTTACTGATAAACAGCTACATACGCAGCATGTTCATGTCGTTCCTAAATGAGCTATTATCTCTCTCCCCTCACCACAAATCAGATTCTTCTGAGGAGTTCCCAGTACATTATCCTTTCCCCTGTGTAATTATCTTAACAAGCTCCAGCTGTTTTTATTCTCAGAAGGGACACTCCCTGATATACAGCTGCCTACCCCCTTCGTAAGTGCAGGTCCTAAATGGGCTTTTTTCTCTGGTCCCTCACCACAATCCAGATTCTTTTGGGGAGTTACCAGTACAGTAACCATACCAGGAAGTACTTAATTTATTCAGGTACTGCTTTTCTTAATCTCAGTGGAGATATTTACTGATAAACAGCTACCTACGCAGCATGTTTATGTCGTTCCTAAATGAGCTTTTATGTCTTTCTCCCACCACAAATCAGATTCTTCAGAGGAGTTCCCAGTACATTATCCTTTCCCCTGTGTAATTACCATAACAAGATCCAGCAGTTTTTGTTCTCAGAAGGGATACTCCCTGATATACAGCTGTTACTCCCTTCGTAAGTGCAGGTCCTAAATGAGCTTTTTTCTCTGTTCCCTCACCACAATCCAGATTCTTTGGGGAGTTACCAGTATAGTAACCATACCAGAAAGTACTTAATTTATTAAGCTACTGCTTATCTTAATCTCAGAGGAGATATTTACTGATAAACAGCTACCTACGCAGCATGTTCATGTGGTTCCTAAATGAGCTTTTATCTCTCTACACTCACCACAAATCAGATTCTTCTGAGGAGTTCCCAGTACATTATCCTTTCCCCTGTGTAATTACCTTAACAAGCTCCAGCTGTTTTTTATACTCAGAAGGGATACTCCCTGATATACAGACGCCTACCCCCTTCGTAAGTGCAGGTCTTAAATGAGCTTTTTTCTCCGTTCCCTCACCACAATCCAGATTCTTTTGGGGTGTTACCAGTACAGTAACCATACCAGAAAGTACTTAATTTATTAAGCTACTGCTTTTCTTAATCTCAGTGGAAATATTTACTGGTAAACCACTACCTACCCAGTATGTTCATGTCGTTCCTAAATGAGCTTTTATCTCTCTCCCCTCACCACAAATCAGATTCTTCTGAAGAGTTCCCGGTACATTATCCTTTCCTCTGTGTAATTACCTTAACAAGCTCCAGCTGTTTTTATTCTCAGAAGGCATATTCCCTGATATACAGCTGCCTACACCCTTCGTAAGTGCAGGTCATAATTGAGTTTTTTCTCTGTTCCCTCACCACAACCCAGATTCTTTTGGGGAGTTACTAGTACAGTAACCATACCAGGAAGTACTCAATTTATTAAGCTACTGCTTTTCTTAATCCAGTAGAGATATTTACTGATAAACAGCTACCTACGCAGCATGTTCATGTCGTTCCTAAATGAGCTTTTATCTCTCTGCCCTCACCACAAACCAGATTCTTCTGAGGAGTTCCCAGTACATTATCCTTTCGCTTTGTAATTACCTTAACAAGCTCCAGCTGTTTTTATTCTCAGAAGGCATATTCCCTGATATACAGCTGCCTACACCCTTCGTAAGTGCAGGTCATAATGAGCATTTTTCTCTGTTCCCTCACCACAATCCAGATTCTTTTGGGGAGTTACCAGTACAGTAACCATACCAGGAATTACTTAATTTATTAAGCTACTGCTTATCTTAATCTCAGTGGAGATATTTACTGGTAAACAGCTACCTACGCAGCATGTTCATGACGCTCCTAAATAAGCTTTTATCTCTCTGAACTCACCACAAATCAGATTCTTTTGAGGAGTTCCCTGTACATTATCCTTTCCCCTGTGTAATAACCTTAACAAGCTGCAGCTGTTTTTATTATCAGAAGGGATACTCCCTGATATACAGCTGCCTACGCCCTTCGTAACTGCAGGTTTTAATGAGCTTTATTCTCTGTTCCCTCACCACAATCCAGATTCTTTTGGGGAGTTACCAATACAGTAAACATACCTGGAAGTACTTAATTTATTAAGCTACTCCTTTTGTTAATCTCAGTGTAGATATTTAGTGATAAATAGCTCCTTACGCAGCATGTTCATGTCGTTCCTAAATGAGCTTTTATCTCTCTCCCCTCACCACAAATCAGATTCTTCTGAGGAGTTCCCAGTACATTATCCTTTCCCCTGTGTAATTCCCTTAACAAACTCAAGGTGTTTTTATTCTCAGAAGGGATACTCCCTGTTATACAGCTGCCTACCCCCTTCGTAAGTGCAGGTCATAAATGAGCTTTTTTCTCTGATCCATCACCACAATCCAGATTCTTTTGGGCAGTTACCAGTACAGTAACCATACAAGGAAGTACTTTATTTATTAAGCTACTGCTTTTCTTAATCTCAGTGGAGATATTTACTGATAAACAGCTACCTATGCAGCATGTTCATGTCGTTCTTAAATGAGCTTTTATTTCTCTCCCCTCACCACAAATCAGATTCTTCTGAGGAGTTCCAAGTACATTATCCTTTCCCCTGTGTAATTACCTTAACAATCTCCAGCTGTTTTTATTCTCAGAAGGGAAATTCCCTGATATACAACTGCCTTCCCCCTTCGTAAGAGCAGGTCCTATATGAGCTTTTTTCTCTGTTCCCTCACCACAACCAGATTCTTTTCGGGGGTTACCAGTACAGTAACCATACCAGGCAGTACTTAATTTATTAAGCTACTGCTTTTCTTATTCTCTGTTTAGATATTTACTGATAACCAGCTACCTACGCAGCATGTTCATGTCGTTCCTAAATGAGCTTTTATCTCTCTCCCCTCACCACAAATTAGATTCTTCTGAGGAGTTCCCAGTACATTATCCTTTCGCCTGTGTAATTACCTTAACAAGCTCCAGCTGTTTTTATTCGCAGAAGGGATACCCCCTGATATACAGCTGCCTACACCCCTCGAATGTTCAGGTCCTAAATGAGCTTTTTTCTCTGTTCCCTCACCACAATCCAGATTTTTTGGGGAGTTACCGGTACAGTAACCATACCGGCAATTACCTAATTTATTAAGCTACTGTCTTTCTTAATCTCATTGGAGATATTTAGTGATAAACAGCTACCTACGCAGCATGTTCATGTCGTTCCTAAATGAGCTTTTATCTCTTTCCGCTCACCATAAATCAGATTCTTCTGAGGAGTTCCCAGTACATTATCCTTTCCCCTGTGTAATTACCATAACAAGCTCCAGCTGTTGTTATTCTCAGAAGGGATACTTCTTGATATACAGCTGCCTACCCCCTTGGTAAGTGCAGGTCCTAAATGAGCTTTTATCTCTGTTCCCTCACCAAAATCAAGATTCTTTTGGGGAGTTGCCAGTAGAGTAACCATACCATGAAGTACTTCATTTATTAAGCTACTGCTTTTCTTAATCTCATTGGAGATATTTCCTGATAAAAGCTACCTACGCAGCATGTTCATGTCGTTCCGAAATGAGCTTTTATCTCTCTCCCCTCACCACAAATCAGATTCTTCTGAGGAGTTCCCAGTACATTAGCCTTTCCCCTGTGTAATTGCCTTAAGAAGCTACATCTGTTTTTATTCTCAGAAAGGATACTCCCTGATATACAGCTGCCTACCCCCTTCGAAAGTGCAGGTCTTAATGAGCTTTTTTCTCTGATCCCTCACCACAATCCAGATGCTTTTGCGGAGTCACCCGTACAGTAACCATACCAGGAACTACTTAATTTATTAATCAACTGATTTTCTTAATCTTAGTGGAGATATTTACTGATAAACAGCTACCTACGCAGCATGTTCATGTCGTTTGTAAATGAGCTTTTATCTTGCTCCCCTCACCACAAATCAGATTCTTCTGAGGAGTTCCCAGTACATTATCCTTTACCCTGTGTAATAAACTTAACAAGCTCCAGCTGTTTTTATTTTCAGAAGGATTACTCCCAGATATACAGCTGTCTACCACCTTCGTAAGTGCAGGTCCTAAATGAGCTTTTTTCTCTGTTCCCTCACCACAATCCAGATTGTTTTGGGGAGTTACCAGTACAGTAACCATACCAGGAAGTACTTAATTTATTAAGCTACTGCTTTTCTTAATCTCAGTGGAGATATTTACTGATAAACAGCTACTGACGCAGCATGTTCATGTCGTTCCTAAATGACCTTTTATCTCTCTCCCCTCAACACAAATCAGATTCTTCTGAGGAGTTCCCAGTACATTATCCTTTCCCCTGTGTAATTACCTTAACAAGCTCCAGCTGTTTTTATTCTCAGAAGGCATACTCCCTGATATACATCTGCCTACCCCCTTCGTAAGTTCAGGTCCTAAATGAGCTTTTTCCTCTGTTCCCTCACCACACTCCAGATTCTTTTGGGGATTTACTGGTACAGTAACCATACCAGGAAGTACTTAATTTATTAAGCTACTGCTTTTCTTAAACTCAGTGGAGATATTTACTGAGAAACAGCTACCTACGCAGCATGTACATGTCGTTCTTAAATGAGCTTTTATCTCTCTCCCCTCACCACAAATCAGATTCTTCTGAGAAGTTCCCAGTACATTATCCGTTCCCCTGTGTAATTACCTTAACAATCTCCAGCTGTTTTTATTCTCAGAAGGGATACTCCCTGATATACAGCTCCCTACCCCCTTCGTAAGTTCAGGTCCTAAATGAGCTTTTTTCTCTGTTCCTTCACCACAATCCAGATTATTTGGGGAGTTACCAGTACAGTAACCATAATAGGAATTACTTAATATATTAAGCTACTGCTTTCCTAAATCTCAGTGGAGATATTTCCTGATAAACAGCTATCTACACAGCATGTTCTTGTTGTTCCTAAATGAGCTTTTATCTCTCTCCCCTCACCACAAATCATATTCTTCTGAGGAGTTCCCAGTACATTATCCTTTCCCCTGTGTAATTACCTTATCAAGCTCCAGCTGTTTTTATTCTCAGAAGGGATACTAGCTGATATACAGCTGCCTATCCCCATCGTAAGTGCAGGTCCTAAATGAGCGTATTTCTCTGTTCCCTGATCGCAATCCAGATTCTTTTGGGGAGTTACAAGTACAGTAACCATACCAGGAAGTACTTAATTTATTAAGCTACTGCTTTTCTTAAACTCAGTGGAGATATTTACTGAGAAACAGCTACCTACACAGCATGTTCATGTCGTTCTTAAATGAGCATTTATCTTTCTCCCCTCACCACGAATAGGATTCTTCTGAGGAGTTCCCAGTACATTATCCTTTCCTTTGTGTAATTACGTTATCAAGCTCCAGCTGTTTTTATTCTCAGAAGGGATACTCCCTGATATACAGCTGCCTACCCCCTTCGTAAGTGCAGGTCCTAAATGAGCTTTTTTCTCTGTTCCCTCACCACAATCCAGATTCTTTTGGGGTGTTACCAGTACAGTAACCATACCAGAAAGTACTTAATTTATTAAGCTACTGCTTTTCTTAATCTCAGTGGAAATATTTACTGGTAAACCACTACCTACCCAGTATGTTCATGTCGTTCCTAAATGAGCTTTTATCTCTCTCCCCTCACCACAAATCAGATTCTTCTGAAGAGTTCCCAGTACATTATCCTTTCCTCTGTGTAATTACCTTAACAAGCTCCAGCTGTTTTTATTCTCAGAAGGCATATTCCCTGATATACAGCTGCCTACACCCTTCGTAAGTGCAGGTCATAATTGAGTTTTTTCTCTGTTCCCTCACCACAACCCAGATTCTTTTGGGGAGTTACTAGTACAGTAACCATACCAGGAAGTACTCAATTTATTAAGCTACTGCTTTTCTTAATCCAGTAGAGATATTTACTGATAAACAGCTACCTACGCAGCATGTTCATGTCGTTCCTAAATGAGCTTTTATCTCTCTGCCCTCACCACAAACCAGATTCTTCTGAGTAGTTCCCAGTACATTATCCTTTCGCTTTGTAATTACCTTAACAAGCTCCAGCTGTTTTTATTCTCAGAAGGCATATTCCCTGATATACAGCTGCCTACACCCTTCGTAAGTGCAGGTCATAATGAGCATTTTTCTCTGTTCCCTCACCACAATCCAGATTCTTTTGGGGAGTTACCAGTACAGTAACCATACCAGGAATTACTTAATTTATTAAGCTACTGCTTATCTTAATCTCAGTGGAGATATTTACTGGTAAACAGCTACCTACGCAGCATGTTCATGACGCTCCTAAATGAGCTTTTATCTCTCTGAACTCACCACAAATCAGATTCTTCTGAGGAGATCCCTGTACATTATCCTTTCCCCTGTGTAATAACCTTAACAAGCTGCAGCTGTTTTTATTATCAGAAGGGATACTCCCTGATATACAGCTGCCTACGCCCTTCGTAACTGCAGGTTTTAATGAGCTTTATTCTCTGTTCCCTCACCACAATCCAGATTCTTTTGGGGAGTTACCAATACAGTAAACATACCAGGAAGTACTTAATTTATTAAGGTACAGCTTTTCTTAATCTCAGTGGAGATATTTCCTGATAAACAGCTACCTACGCAGCATGTTCACGTCGTTCCTAAGTGAGCTTTTATCTCTCTCCCCTCACCTCAAATCAGATTCTTCTGAGGAGTTCCCAGTACATTATCCTTTCCCCTGTGTAATTACCTTAACAACCTCCAGCTGTTTTTATTCTCAGAAGGGATACTACCTGATATACAGCTGCCTACCCCCTTCGTAAGTGCAGGTCCTAAATGAGCTTTATTCTCTGTTCCCTCACTACAATCCAGATTCTTTTGGGGAGTTACCGGTACAGTAACCATACCAGGAAGTACTTAATTTATTAAGGTACTGCTTTTCTTAATCACAGTGGAGATATTTACTGATAAACAACTACCTACCAGCACGTTCATGTCGTTCCTAAATGAGCTTTTATCTCTCTACATTCACCACAAATTGGATTCTTCTGAGGAGTTCCCAGTACATTATCCTTTCCACAGTGTAATTACCTTAACAAGCTCCAGCTGTTTTTATTCTCAGAAGGGATACTCCCTGATATACAGCTGCCTAACCCCTTCGTAAGTGCAGGTCCTGAATGAGCTTTTTTCTCTGTTCCCTCACGACAATCCAGATTCTTTTGGGGAGTTACCAGTACAGTAACCATACAAGTTGACTTAACTACTGCTTTTCTAAATCTCAGTGGAGATATTTACTGATAAACAGCTACCTACGCACCATGTTAATGTCGTTACTAAATGAGCTTTTATCTTTCTCCCCTCACCACAAATCAGATTCTTCTGAGGAGTTCCCAGTACATTATCCTTTCCCCTGAGTAATTACCTTAACAAGCTCCAGCTGTTTTTATTCTCAGAAGTGATACTCCGTGCTGTACAGCCGCCTACCCCCTTCGTAAGTGCAGGTCCTAAATGAGCTTTATTCTCTGTTCCCTCACCACAATCCAGATTCTTTTGGGGAGTTACCAGTACAGTAACAATACCAGGAAGTACTTAATTTACTAAGCTCCTGCTTTTCTTAATCTGAGTGGAGATATTTACTGATAAACAGCTACCTACGCAGCATATTCATATCGTTCCTAAATGAGCTTTTATCTCTCTCCCCTCACCAGAAATCAGATTCTTCTGAGGAGTTCCCAGTACATTATCCTGTCCCCTGTGTAATTACCTTAACAAGCTCCAGCAGTTTTTATTCTCAGAAGGGATACTCCCTGATATACAGCTGCCTACCCCCTTCGTAAGTGTAGGTCCTAAATGAGCTTTTTTCTCTGTTCCCTCACCAAAATCCAGATTCAATTGGGGAGTTACCAGTACAGTAAACATACCAGGAAGTACTTAATTTATAAGCTACTGCTTTTCTTAATCTCAGTGGAGATATTTACTGTTAAACAGCTACGTATGCAGCATGTTCCTGTCGTTTCTAAATGAGCTTTTATCTCTCTCCCTTCACCACAAATCAGATTGTTCTGAGGAGTTCCCAGTACATTATTCTTTCCCGTGTGTAATTACCTTAACAATCTCCAGCTGTTTTTATTCTCAAAAGGGATACTCCCTGATATACAGCTGCCTACCCCCTTCATAAGTGTAGTTCCTAAATGAGCTTTTTTCTCTGTTCCCTCACCACAATCCAGATTCTTTTGGGAAGTTACCAGTACAGTAAGCATACCAGGAAGTAGTTAACAAGCTCCAGCTGTTCTTATTCTCAGAAGGGATACTCCCTGATATACAGCTGCCTACCACCTTCGTAACTGCAGGTCCTAAATCAGCTTTTTTCTCTGTTCCCTCACCACATTCCCGATTCTTTTGGGGAGTTACCAGTACAGTAACCATACCAGGAAGTACTTAGTTTTTTTTTTTTTGGTTTCCTTTAGGTTTTTATTTTTCTCAAATTTTTATTATCAAACTGACGTACAGAGAGGTTACAGTATCATAAGTTGGGAATTGGATACATTTCTTGTACTGTTTGTTGCCTTGTCCTTCATGCCCCCCTCCCTCCCCTCCTTTCCCTCCCCCCCCCCAGTTGTTCAGTTCACTTACACCAAACAGTTTTGCAAGTATTGCTTTTGTAGTTATTTCTCTTTTTTTACCCTGTGTCTCTCGAATTTGGTATTCCCTTTGAATTTCCTACTTCCAATACCAGTAAACACGGTTTCCAATATACTCAGATAAGATTACAGAGATAGTGTAGGTACAAACATAGGAAGGTGATACAATACATTATCAATAATAGAAACTACACATACACATAGGACGTTGAAAGTAGTTACAACTGTGATATATCACTTGTTTCCATAACATGGAGTTCATTTCAATTAGCATCATCTTATGTGTTTCTAAGGGTATAGCTATTGGGCCTTGTGATGCTCTGCTATGGCTTGCCTAAACCTGTACTAATTATTCCCAATAAGGGAGGCCATAGAGTCCATGTTTCTTTGGGTCTGGCTCACTTCACTTAGTATAACCTTTTCCAAGTCCTTCCATTTCCTTACAAATGGAACAATGTCATTCTTTCTGATAGAGGCATAAAATTCCATTGTGTAAATGTACCACATTTTCCTGATCCATTCATCTATGGAGGGGCATCTGGGTTGGTTCCAGCTTCTCGCTATGACAAATTGTGCTGCGATGAACATTGTTGTGCTGGTGGCATTACTGTGATTTTGTTTGTGGGCTTTTGGATAGATACCCAACAGTGGGGCTGCTGGGTCATAGGGGAGTTCTATATTGAGCCTTCTGAGGAATCTCCATACTGCTTGCCAGAGTGGCTGAACCAGTTTACATTCCCACCAACAACGAAGTAGGGTTCCCTTTTGGCCACATCCCCTCCAACAATTGTTATTATTAGTTTTCTTGTTATATGACATTCTTGCTGGGGTGAGATGGAATCTCATTGTTGTTTTGATTTCCATTTCCTTTATGGCCAGTGATGTAGAGCATTTTTTCATATGTCTATTGGCCCTTCTCATTTCCTCATCAGAGAAGTTTCTTTGCAAGTCTTTAGCCCACTTGATGAGGGGGCTAGTGGTTCTTTGCAGTTTTGTTTTGGAAGAAGGTAATTTTTTTAGTTCTGCATATATTTTAGAGATGAGGCCTTTGTCTGTTGAATGTCCGGTAAAGATCTTCTCCCAGTCTGTGGGCTTTCTGTTTATCTTGAGAGCTATGATCTTTGCCGTGCAGAAGCTCTGGAGTTTGATGTAGTCCCATTTGTCCAACCTTTCTTTGATTTGTAGCCTTTCAGGGTCTTTGTTAAGGAAGTTCTGTCCTGTGCCAAGGAGCCCAAGTGTTTCTCCTACTCCTTCCTTTAGTGTCTTCAGGGTGCCTGTATTGATTTCAAGGTCTTTAATCCATTTGGAATTGATTTTGGTGCAGGGTGATATATAAGGATCTAGTTTTAGTTTGTTGCATGTGTTGAGCCAGTTTTGCAAGCACCACTTGTTAAAGAGGCTATCTTTCTTCCATACTATTGTTTTAGCTCCTTTATCAAAGATTAAGTAGGCATAGTTCTGTGGGTTTAATTCTGGGTCTTCAATTCTGTTCCATTGGTCTTCAGGCCTGTTCCGGTGCCAATACCAAGCTGTTTTTATTACTATAGCTTTATAATACAGCTTGAAGTTGGGTATTGTAATTCCTCCAGCACTGTTCTTTCTGCTTAGGAGTGTTTTTGCTCTTCTAGGTCTTTTATTGTTCCATATGAATTTCTGGATTGCTTCCTCTATTTCATTAAAGAATGGTGTTGGGATATTAATGGGTATTGCATTGAAATTGTAGATAGCCTTTGGCAATATTGCCATTTTGATTACATTAATCCTCCCAATCAAGGAGCACGGTAGGTTTTTCCATTTTCTTAGTTCTGACTTAATTTCATTTTTCAAGCTTTTAAATTTCTCTTCAAAGAGGTCTTTCACTTCTTTGGTTAAGGTTATTCCTAGGTATTTTATGTTTTTGGGGGCTATTGCAAAAGGAGTTGCTTTCCTGATTTCAGCCTCGGTCTTCGGGTTGTTAGCATAGAGAAAGGCCGTTGATTTTTGAAGGTTTATTTTATATCCTGCAACTTTGCCAAAGTTTTGTATCAGCTCTAGTAGCTTGGGGGTAGAGTCTATGGGATTCTTTAGGTATAGGATCATGTCATCTGCGAAGAGAGAAAGTTTAACTTCATCTTTTCCTATTTGGATCCCCTTTATATTCTCTTCTTGCCTAATTGCTCTGGCTAGGAATTCTAGTACTATGTTGAAGAGCAGGGGAGAGAGTGGACATCCCTGCCTTGTTCCTGATTTTAAAGGGAATGGCTTTAGTTTTTCACCATTTAGAGTTATGCTTGCTGTTGGTTTGTCATAAACTGCCTTGATTATATTCAGGAATGTTCCCTGGAATCCCAGTTTTTCCAGGGCTTTTAGCATAAATGGGTGCTGGATTTTATCGAACGCTTTTTCCGCATCCAGCGATAAAACCATGTGGTTCTTTACCTTGCTCCGGTTGATGTGGTGGATTACATTAATTGACTTGCGTATATTAAACCAGCTTTGCATCCCTGGGATGAATCCAGTTTGATCGTGGTGTATGATTTTTTTGATGACCTGTTGAAGTCGATTGGCCAGAATTTTGTTGAGAATTTTTGCATCTATGTTCATCAGGGAGATTGGTCTGTAGTCCTCTTTCCGTGATGAGTCTCTGCCTGGTTTTGGGATGAGGGTTATACTGGCTTCATAAAATGAGTCTGGCAGTGAACGTTCTCTTTCAATTTCATTGAAGAGTTTGAGAAATATTGGAGTGAGTTCTGTTTTGAAGGCCTTGTAGAACTCTGCGGTGAATCCATCTGGACCTGGGCTTTTCTTGGATGGGAGATCATTTATTGCTGTTTCTATTTCAATACTGGATATGGGTCTGTTTAGAAGGTTTAAGTCTTCATAGTTGAGTTTGGGGGTATCAATTTTTTCTAGGAAATCATCCATTTCTTCCAAGTTCTCGAATTTGTTGGCATAAAGGTTTGCAATATAGTCCCTTATTATTTTCTGAATTTGGGTTATTTCTGTGGTGATGCTACCTGTTTCATCTCTTATCTTGTTTATTTGAGTGTGCTGCCTTCGTTCTTTGGTCAGGTTTGCCAGGGGTCTGTCTATCTTGTTGATTTTTTCAAAGAACCAACTCTTTGTTTTGTTGATTCTTTCGATGGTTTTTTTCGTCTCTAATTGATTTAATTCTGATTTGATTTTAATTATTTGCTTCCGTCTATTGACTTGGGGTTTGGCTTGCTGTTCTCTCTCCAGAAAATTAAGGTGCTTCCTTAAATTACTGAGTTGCTGTTTCTCCAGTTTGTTGATGTATGTACTCAGAGATATAAATTTTCCTCTGAGTACTGCCTTTGCTGTGTCCCAAAGGAGCTGGTACTTTGTGCCCTCAACTTGGTTGAAGTCCATAAACATTTGAATTTCTGTTTTAATTTCTTCAATGATCCACTGATGGTTCAGCAGTGTGTTCTTTAGTCTCCATGAATTGTGGGATTTTCTGTGGTGGCTGAATGAGTTGAGCTCTAATTTTATTCCATTGTGGTCTGAAAGAATGCAGGGAATGATTTTGATACTTCTGAATTTGTACAGATTTTCTTTGTGCCCTACGATGTGATCTATTTTGGAGAATGTTCCGTGTGCTGCCGAAAAGAATGTGTATTCTGTCCTTGCTGGGTGGAATATTCTGTAGATGTCGATTAAGTCTAGTTGGTCTATGCAATTGTTTAGTTCTGTGGTTTCTTTGTTCAGTTTTTGGCGTATTGATCTGTCCAGAGGTGATAGTGGAGTGTTAAAGTCCCCCACTATCATTGTGTTTGGGTCTATGAATGTTTTTAGAGCCAGTAGTGTTTGTTTGATGAAGTTGGGTGCTCCTGCATTTGGCGTGTAGATATTTAGGATGGTTATTTCTTCCTGTTGGAGAGATCCTTTTACTAGTATGTAGTAACCTTCTTTGTCTCTTCTTACGTTTTTTAATTTGAAGTCAATTTTGTCTGATACTAGGATTGCAACTCCAGCCTGATTATGGGGGCCATTTGCTTGATAGATTTGTTTCCAGCCTTTCACTTTTAGAAGATGTTTACTTTTGCTGGATAGATGTGTCTCTTGGAGGCAGCAGAAAGATGGATCTTGATTTGTGATCCAAGTTATGAGCCTATGTCGTTTGATTGGAGAATTAAGTCCATTAATGTTGACAGTTAGGATTGAGAGGTGATCGTTTGTTCCTTTCATTATCACTGTCTTGTTTAAAGATGTGTCTTCCCATTTCTTGATCTAGTGTTTACTAATTAGGGTTCATTTCTCTGTCTGTGTTGGGATCTTGATTATTTTCCCTGTATAGTACATCTTTAAGGATTTTGTGTAAAGCTGGTTTGGTGGAGATATATTGTTTCAATTTTTCCTTATTGTGGAAGACTTTTATTTGACCTTCGGCTATGAAGGAGAGTTTGGCGGGGTACAGAATTCTTGGTTGGTAGTTGTTTTTATTTAGAGTTTGCTATACTTCATTCCAGGCTCTCCTTGCTTTCATGGTCTCTGCTGAGAAGTCTGGGGTAATTCTGATTGCTTTTCCTTTATATGTGATAGTTTTCTTTGCCCTAACAGCTTTGAGTATTTTTTCCTTGCACTCTGCTGAAGCTGTTTTGATCACAATATGTCGGTGGGAAGTCCTATTCTGGTCTGGTCGATTTGGGGTTCTAAATGCTTCTTGTATCTGTATAGGCCTTTCCTTCTGGATGTTTGGGAAGTTCTCAGCTAATATTCTGTTAAATAGGTTGCCTATCCCATTAACCTCTTTCTCCAAGTTTTCCTCAATACCTATTATCCTTAAATTGGGCTTCCTGATTGTGTCTTGAATCTCCTGTAGTGATCTGTTTTGTTGCTTGGACTGGATTTGTATTGATTTTTGATCTTTCTCCATAGAATCTAAGGAATCTTCAGCTCCTGAGATTCGATCCTCTGCTTCAGTTAGTCGGGACTGTAGGCTAGCTACTTGATTTCGAATCTCTTTTCCTTCTGACTGGTCTTTCCTGATGATTTCCATGTCATTTCTTAGGTCCTGTATGGACTTCTTTACTTCATTAACTTCATTACTTTGGTTTTGAGTGTTGTCTCTCAAATCTTTAAGTTGGGTAGCTATCTTTTCATTTGACTCTTGAAGCTCACTTATCTTTCTATTTGTGGATGCCATGAAATTCTCCATTAATTTTTGCTTTGCCTCCTCACGCTCTAACATAATTGACTGAAGAGATTCAAGCTTTTCATTTATCATGTTTATCAGTAAACTTTGTAGAGCATTTTGGGGGTTTTCTTCTATGTTTTTGATTGACTGCTCTGCTTCCTGCTTGTTTTGGGTGGGAGATAAGACTTCATTATTTGCCATCTTTCTTGTGTTTCTTCTGCCCATTTGGATTGGGAATGCCAGTCTACCAGCACCTGTGAGCACTGTTTAAGACCCAAAGCAGCCCTTACCAAGCACTGTTGTGTAAATCTTACAATTTCACAATTATATACAGATAACTTGTATACCTGTCTATAAAGTTAGATTTGGTGTTCCTAAAGAATACAATTTCAATATAACATCTGATCATGGGCCCTGTATTCAGTAGTTACTTATTTACTGTTACAATCTTATACGCAATTCTTGTTTTTATATTAAGTTCTTTTAGGACTGGCTTTCTCTATGAACCCCTTTGATTCACTCGTATTAAGATGGGATATCCTCTATCCAATAACCAGGAGTCAATGGAACCTGGAGGTCCAGGCAGTAAGTCCGGAGGGTAAGTTGGAGGTAGTAAAGAGAATAGAGTAAAGTGTATTGGGGGGGGGTGGTGATTTTGGTTTAGTTTCAGTGACGTGGAAATGTGGAGAAGAGTAGAATCAGTAGAAAGCACATTGATAAAATGACAGACACTGGAGAGTTAGCAGAAAAGGGTGTACGTGTTAGTTATAGGAAAGTAATTTTTAAAGGAAGAGGACGCAAGGAGAGAAATGAAGTAAAAATACTGGAAGACAGATACACAAAACTGAAAAATTATTTCAAGGAAGCATAAGTAAATAAAAAGGAAAATAACAGAAAAGGGACACCCAAGCAAATAAACAAACACAAAAAAAAAACTTGATAAAACAAACCAGTAAAAATGGAAAACAAACAAACAAACAAACAAAAAAACAGCCAATGATGTTTCAGGTGTGAAAAAATTAAAAAGAAAATTTTAAAGAAAAGTTTAAAAAAAAATGTTTGAAAAGAAAAAGAAACCAGTCTCAGGTTTCCCTGCAGTGGACTGCAGTCTATTTTCCTGATTGGCTGGTTTGACTTGATTTCAGTTGGCAAGGGGTGGATCTGTTCTGACCTTCTCCCCTGTTGGTGCAATCGTGGGTCTCTGAGGTTCGCACAGCTTGCAGGCAGGCCTTGGGCGTCCTCTGTCGATGGGGACGTAGGCAGTCACAGGAACTGTGGCTCCTCTGTCTGCTGTGGGGCCGCTGCCATTGATGCCTGGAATTGACTAGACTGTGAACTCAGCAGAGCGTGGCGCGTCTGGCCTGTTTTGCTCCACTAAGAGTTGCTTGCCTGAGGGAGGCGGCCTCTTTGGCATAGGTAGCTATGGAATGCAGCTCCGTTTTGGGCTGGGAATTAGTTTCCTCTGTGACAGGACCGTTTAGCTGTCCCCGGAACTCTTTGTTCCTCCTTCTGTTGTTTCCGTGCCCCTGGTAGCTGCTCGCAGCTTTTGCTTTAAGTTTAGAAGTTCTGGCGGGCAGGGCGGGGCATCTCTGGATAATCCCCGGACTCGCCTCCCGCCAGGGCAGGGGGCGTTCTTCTGGGCGGAGCTGGTTCTCACTGATTCCGCCCCTCCTGCCCTTTTCAAAGATGGCTTTTTTGACCTCGCTTTCCCCAGGCCCGCTTCAGTTCCAGTCTGGTCTGACCCTATGCCAGTGGCAAAGATGGCGCTTTGCTCTGGCGGTGGGGACAGGGATGCCTTCCAGAAGCTGGACTGTAGGCACAAGCGACAATAATTTTTTTTTTTGCGGGGTACTCACGCTGTCTCTGCGATGTCAGGTCCTCCGTGCTCGGCTGCCGTCTGGAGTATTTCTCGCTTTAGCAGCGCGGAGTGCGGGGGGGCTGTGCCAGGCACTGTGCCTGAGCCGGCGCTGGCGCTGCAGCGGGACGCCGCCCGGAGCTCAAAACTGTGTTTCCAGACCAGCAAAGTCGATTTTTCCTTCCTGTTCAGAATCCCTGTACTGTTAGAACTTACTTTGGATTTCTTTCTCAGAGAAACAGTTTCTATGAGGTGAGAAAACTTCGATATCGGAGGGAGCCCTGCAGGGCTCAGCCGCTCCTCCGCCTTCTTCTGCCAAAATCCTCGCTACTGCTTTTCTTAATCTCAGTGGAGATATTTACTGATAAACAGCTACCTACACAGAATGTTCATGTCGTTCCTAAATGAGCTTTTATCTCTCTCCCCTCACCAGAAATCAGATTCTTCTGAGGATATCCCAGTACATGATCCTTTCCGCTGTGTAATTACCTTAAGAAGCTCCAGCTCTTTTTATTATCAGAAGGGATACTCCCTGATATACAGCTGCCTACCCCCTTCGTAAGTGCAGGTACCAAATGAGATTTTTTCTCTATTCCCTCACCACAATCCAGATTCTTTTGGGGAGTTACCAGTACAGTAACCATACCAGGAAGTACTTAATTTATTAAGCAACTACTTTTCTTAATATCAGTGGAGATATTTACTGATAAACAGCTACCTACGCAGCATGTTCATGTCGTTCCTAAATGAGCTTTTATCTCTCTCCCCTCACCACAAATCAGATTCTTCTGAGGAGTTCCCAGTACTGTATCATTTCCCCTGTGTAATTACCTTAACAAGCTCCAGCTGTTTTTATTCTCAGAAGGGATACTCCCTGATATACAGCTGCCTACTCACTTCGTAAGTGCAGGTCCTAAATGACCATTTTCTCTATTTCCTCACCACAATCCAGATTCTTCTGGGGAGTTACCAGTACAGTAACCATACCAGGAATTACTTAATTTATTAAGCTACTGCTTTTCTTAATCTCAGTGGTGATATTTACTGATAAACAGGTACCTACACAGCATGTTCATGTCGTTCTTAAATGAGCTTTTATCTCTCTCCCCTCACCACAAATCAGATTCTTTTGAGGAGTTCCCAGTACATTATCCTTTCCCCAGTGTAATTACCTTAACAAGCTCCAGCTGTTTTTATTCTCAGAAGGGATACTCCCTGATATAGAGCTGCTAATCCCCTTCGTAAGTGCAGTTCCTAAATAAGCTTTTTTCTCTGTTCTCTCTCCACAATACAGATTCTTTTGTGGAGTTACCAGTACAGTAACCATACCAGGAAGTACTTTATTTATTAATCTACGGCTTTTCTGATGTACTGATAAACAGCTACCTACCCAGTATAATCATGTCGTTCCTAAATGAGCTTTTATCTTTTTCCCCTCACCACAAATCCAATTCTTCTGAGGAGTTCCCAGTACGTTATCCTTTCCCCTGTGTAAGTACCATAACAAGCTCCAGCTTTGTTTATTCTAAGAAGGGTTACTCCCTGATATACAGCTGCCTAACCCCTTCGTAAGTGAAGTTCCTATATGAGCTTTTTTCTCTGTTCCCTCACCACAATCCAGATTCTTTTGGGGGTTACCAATACAGTAACCATACCAGGAAGTACTTAATTTATTAAACTACTGTTTTCTTAATCTCTGTGGAGATATTTACTGATAAACAGCTACCTACGCAGCATGTTCATGTGGTTCCTTTTTTCTCTCTCCCCTCACCACAAATCAGATTGTTCTGAGGAGTTCCCAGTACATTATTCTTTCCCCTGTGTAATTACCTTAACAAGTTCCAGCTGTATTTATTCTCAGATGGGATACTCCCTGATATACAGCTGCCTACCCCTTTCGTAAGTCCAGGTCCTAAATGAGCTTTTTTCTCTGTTCCCTCACCACAATCCAGATTCTTTTGGGGAGTTACCAGTACAGTAAATATACCAGGAATTACTTGATTTATTAAGATACTGCTTTTCTTAATCTCAGTGGAGATATTTACTGATAAACAGCTACCTACGCAGCATGCTCATGTCGTCCCTAAATGAGCTTTTATCTCTCTCCCCTCACCACAAATCAGATTCTTCTGAGGAGTTCCCAGTACGTTCCTTTCCCCTGTGTAATTACCTTAACAAGCTCCAGCGGTTTTTATTCTCAGAAGGGATACTCCCTGATATACAGCTGCCTACCCCCTTCGTAAGTGCAGGTCCTAAGTGAGCTTTTTTCTCTGTTCCCTCACCACAATCCAGATTCTTTTGGGGAGTTACCAGTACAGTAACCATACAAGGAAGTACTTAATTTATTAAGCTACTGCTTTTCTTAATCATAGTGGAGATATTTACTGATAAACAACTACCTATGCAGCATTTTCATGTCGTTCCTAAATGAGCTTTTATCTCTCTCCCCACACCACAAATCAGATTCTTCTGAGGAGTTCCCAGTACGTTATCCTTTCCCATGTGTAATTACCTTAACTAGCTCCAGCTGTTTTTATTCTCAGAAGGGATACTCCCTGATATACATCTGCCTAACCCTTCGTAAGTGCAGGTCCTAAATGAGCTTTTTCTCGGTTCCCTCACCACAATCCAGATTCATTTGGGGAGTTACCAGTACAGTAACCATACCAGGAAGAACTTAATTTATTAAGCTAGTGCTTCTCTTAATCTCAGTGGAGATATTTACTGATAAACAGTTACATACGCAGCATGTGCATGTCGTTCATAAATGAGCTTTTATCTCTCTCCCCTCACCACAAATGAGATTCTACTGAGGAGTTCCCAGTACGTTATCCTTTCCCCTGTGTAATTACCTTAACAAGCTCCAGCTGTTTTTATTCTCAGAAGGTTTACTCCCTGATATACAGCTGCCTACCCCCTTCGTAAGGGCAGATCCTAAATGAGCTTTTTTCTCTGTTCCCTCACCACAATCCAGATTCTTTTGGGGAGTTACCAGTACAGTAACCATACCAGGAAATACTTAATTTCTTAAGCTACTGATTTTTTAATCTCAGTGGAGATATTTAATGATAAACAGCTACCAATGCAGCATTTTCATGTCGTTCCTAAACGAGCTTTTATCTCTCTCCCCTCACCACAAATCAGATTCTTCTGAGGAGTTCCCAGTACATTATCCTTTCCCCTGTGTACTTACCTTAACAAGCTAAAGCTGTTTTTATTCTCAGAAGGGATACTCCCTGATACACAGCTGCCTACCCCCTTCGTAAGTGTAGGACAAAAATGAGCTTTTTTCTGTGTTCCCTCACCACAATCCAGATTCTTTTGGGGAGTTACCAGTACAGTAACCATACCAGGAAGTACTTGATTTATTAAGCTACTGCTTTTCTTAATCTCAGTGGAGATATTTACTTATAAACAGCTACCTTTGCATTATGTTCATGTCGTTCCTAAATGAGCTTTTATCTCTCTCCCCTCACCACAAATCAGATTCTTCTGAGGAGTTCCCAGTACGTTATCCTTTCCCCTGTGTAATTACCTTAACAAGCCCCAGCTGTGTTTATTCTCAGAAGGGATACTCCCTGATATACAGCTGCCTACCCCCTTCATAAGTGCAGGTCCTAAATGAGCTTTTTTCTCTGTTTCCTCAACACAATCCAGATTCTTTTGGGGAGTTACCACTACAGTAACTATACCAGGAAGTACTTAATTTATTAAGCTACTGCTTTTCTTAATCTCAGTGGAGATATTTACTGATAAACAGCTACCTACGTAGCATGTTCATGTCGTTCTTAAATGAGCTTTTATCTCTCACACTCACCACAAATTAGATTCTTCTGAGGAGTTCCTAGTACATTATCCTTTCCCCTGTGTAATTACATAACAAGCTCCAGCTGTTTTTATTCTCAGAAGGGATACTCCTTTTTATACAGCTGCCTACCACCTTCGTAAGTGCAGGTCCTAAATGAGCTTTTTTCTCTGTTCCCTCACCGCAATCCAGATTCTTTTGGGTTGTTACCAGTACAGTAACCATACCAGGAAGTACTTAAGTTATTAAGCTACTGCTTTTCTTAATCTCAGTGCAGATATTTACTGATAAACAGCTACCTATGCCGCATGTTCATGCCGTTCCTAAATGAGATTTTATCTCTCTCCCCTCACCACAAATCAAGTTCTTCTGAGGAGTTCCAAGTACATTTTCCTTTCCCCTGAGTTATTACCTTAACAAGCTCCATCTTTTTTTATTCTCAGAAGGGATACTCCCTGATATACAGCTGCCTAAACCCTTCGTAAGAGCAGGTCCTAAATGAGCTTTTTTCTCTGTTACCTCACCACAATCCAGATTCTTTTCTGGAGTTACCAGTACAGTAACCATACCAGGAAGTACTTAATTTATTAAGCTACTGCTTTTTTTAATCTCAGTGGAGATATTTCCTGATAAAGAGCTACCTACCTAGTATTTTCATGTCGTTCCTAAATGAGCTTTTAACTCTCACCCCTCACCACAAATCAGATTCTTCTGAGGAGTTCCAAGTACATTAACCTTTCCTCGATGTTATTACCTTAACAAGGTCCAGCTGTTCTTATTCTCAGAAGGGATACTCCCTAATATACATCTGCCTACCCCGATCGTAAGTGCAGGTCCTAAATGAGCTTATTTGTCTGTTCGCTCACCACAATCCAGATTCTTCTGGTTAGTTGCCAGTACAGTAACCATACCAGGAAGTACTTAATTTATTAAGCTACTGCTTTTCTTAATCTCAGTGGAGATATTTTCTGATAAACAGTTACCTACGCAGCATGTGCATGTCGTTCCTAAATGAGCTTTTATCTCTCTCCCCTCACCACAAATCAGATTCTTCTGAGGAGTTCCCAGTACGTTATCCTTTCCCCTGTGTAATTACCTTAACAAGCTCCAGCTGTTTTTATTCTCAGAAGGTTTACTTCCTGATATACAGCTGCCTACCCCCTTCGTAAGGGCAGGTCCTAAATGAGCTTTATTCTCTATTCCCTCACTACAATCCAGATTCTTTTGGGGAGTTACCAGTACAGTAACCATACCAGGAAGTACTTAATTTATTAAGGTACTGCTTTTCTTAATCTCAGTGGAGATATTTACTGATAAACAGCTACCTATGCAGCATGTTCACTCAGTTCCTAAATGAGCTTTTATCTCTCTACACTCACCACAAATTAGATTCTTCTGAGGAGTTCCCAGTACATTATCCTTTCCCCTGTGTAATTCCCTTAACAAGCTCCAGCTGTTTTTATTCTCAGCAGGGATACTCCCAGATATACAGCTGGCTACCCCCTTCGTAAGTGCAGGTCCTAAATGAGCTTTTTTCTCTGTTCCCTCACCACAATCCAGATTCTTTTGGAGAGTTACCTGTACAGTAACCATACAAGTTGACTAAGCTACTGCTTTTCTAAATCTCAGTGGAGATATTTACTGATAAACAGCTACCTACCCAGTATCTTCATGTCGTTCCTAAATGAGCTTTTATCTCTCTCCCCTCATCACAAATGAGATTCTTCTGAGGAGTTCACAGTACATTATCCTCTCCACTGTGAAATTACCTTAACAAGCTCCAGCTCTGTTTATTCTCAGAAGGGATACTCCCTGATATACAGCTGCCTACCCCCTTCATAAGTGCAGGTCCTAAATGAGCTTTTTTCTCTGTTCCCTCAACACAATCCAGATTCTTTTGGGGAGTTACCAGTACAGTAACCATACCAGGAAGCACTTAATTTATTAAGCTACTGCTTTCCTTAATCTCAGTGGAGATATTTACTGATAAACTGCTACCTACGCAGCATGTTCATGTCGTTCGTAAATGAGCTTTTATCTCTCACACTCACTACAAATTAGATTCTTCTGAAGAGTTCCCAGTACATTATTCTTTCCCCTGTGTAATTACCTTAACAAGCTCCAGCTGTTATTATTCTCAGAAGGAATACTCCCTGATAAACATCTGCCTACCACTTCGTAAGTGCAGGTCCTAAATAAGCTTTTTTCTCCGTTCCCTCACCACAATGCAGATTCTTTTGGATAGTTACCAGTACAGTAAACATACCAGGAAGTACTTAATTTAAAAAGCTACTGCTTTTCTTAATCTCAGTGGAGATATTTACTGATAAACAGCTACCAACCCAGTATGTTCTTGTCGTTCCTAAATGAGCTTTTATCTCGCTCCCCTCACCACAAATCAGATTCTTCTGAGGAGTTACCAGTACATTATCCTTTCCCCTGTGTAATTACCTTAACAAGCTCCAGCTGTTTTTATTCTCTGAAGGGATACTCCATGATACACAGCTGCCTACCCCTTTCGTAAGTGCAGGTCTTAAATAAGCTTTTTTCTCTGTTCCCTCACCACAATCCAGATTCTTTGGGGAGTTACCAGTACACTAAGCATAAAAGGAAGTATTTAATTTATTAAGCTACTGCTTTTCTTAATCTCAGTGGAGATATTTACTGATAAACAGCTACCTACGCAGCAGGTTCATGTCGTTCCTAAATGAGCTTTTATCTCTCTCCTCACCACAAATCAGATTCTTCTGAGGAGTTCCCAGTACATTATCCTTTCCCCTGTGTAATTACTGTAACAAGCTCCAGCAGTTTTTATTCTCTGAAGGGATACTCCCTGATACACAGCTGCTTACCCCCTTCGTAAGTGCATGTCCTAAATGAGCTTTTTTCTTTCTTCCCTCACCACAATCCAGATTCTTTTGGGGAGTTACCAGTACAGTAACTATACCAGGAAGTAATTAATTTATTAAGCTACTGCTCTTCTTAATCTCAGTGGAGATATTAATTGATAAACAGCTACCTACGCAGCATGTTCCTGTCGTTCCTATATGAGCTTTTATCTCTCTCCCCTCACTTCAAATCAGATTCTTCTGAGGAGTTCCCAGTACATTAACCTTTCCTCGATGTAGTTACCTCAACAAGCTCCAGCTCTTCTTATTCTCCGAAGTGATACACCCTGATATACAGCTGCATACCCCCTTCGAAAGTGCAGGTTCTAAATTTGTTTTTTTCTCTGTTCCCTCACCACAATCCAGATTCTTTGGGGACTTCCCAGTACAGTAACAATACCAGGAAGTACTTAATTTATTAAGCTACTCCTTTTCTTAATCTCAGCGGAGATATTTACTGATAAACTGCTACATACCCAGTATGTTCATGTCGTATCTAAGTGAACTTTTACCTCTCTCCCCTCAACACAAATCAGTTTCTTCTGAGGAGTTCCCAGTACATTAACTTTTCCTCGATGTAATTACCTTAACAAGCTCCAGCTTTTCTTATTCTCAGAAGGGATACTCCCTGATATACAGCTGCCTACCACCTTCGTAAGTGCAAGTCATAAGTGAGCTTTTTTCTCTGTTCCCTCACCACAATCCAGATTCTTTGGGGAGTTCCCAGTACTGTAACCATACCAAGAAGTAGTTAATGTATTAAGCTACTGCTTTTCTTAATCTCAGTGGAGACATTTCCTGATAAACTGCTACCTACCAAGTATGTTCATGTCGTTCCTATGTGAGCTTTTATGTCTCTCCCCTAACCACAAATCAGATCCTTCTGAGGCGTTCCAAGTACATTAACCTTTCCTCGTTTTTATTCCTTTAACAACTCCAGCTGTTTTTTTCTCAGAAGGGATACTCCCTGATATACAGTTGCCTACCACCTTCGTAAGTGCAGGTCATAAATGAGCTATTTTCTCTGATCCCTCACCACAATCCACATTCTTTTGGGGAGTTACCAGTACAGTAACCGTACCAGGAAGTACTTAATTTATTAAGCTACTGCTTTTCTTAATCTCAGTGGAGATATTTATTGATTAACAGCTACCTACGCAGCATGTTCATGTTGTTCCTAAAAGAGCTTTTATCTCTGTCCCCTCACCACAAATCAGATTCTTCTGAGGAGTTCCCAGTACAATATCCTTGCCCCTGTGTAATTACCTTAACAAACTCCAGCTGTTTTTATTCTCAGAAGGGATACTCCCTGATATACAGCTGTCTACCACCTTCGTAAGGGCAGGTCCTAAATGAGCTTTTTTCTCTGTTCCCTCACCATAATCCAGATTCTTTTGGCGAGTTACCAGTACAGTAAACATACCAGGACGTACTTAATTTATTAAGCTACTGCTTTTCTTAATCTCAGTGGAGATATTACCTGCAAACAGATACCTACGCAGCATGTTCATGTCGTTCCTAAATGACTTTTATCTCTTTCCCCTCACCACACATCAGATTCTTCTGAGGAGTTCCCAGTACATTATCCTTTCCCCTGTGTAATTTCCTTAACAACCTCCAGCTGTTTTTATTCTCAGTAGGGATACTTCCTGATATACAGCTGCCTACCCCCTTCGTACATGCAGGTCCTAAATAAGCTTTTCTCTCTGTTCCCTCACCACAATCCAGATTCTTTTGGGGAGTTACCAGTACAGTAAACATACCAGGAAGTACTTAATTTATTAATCTACTTCTTTTCTTAATCTCAGTGGAGATATTTACTGACAAACACCTACCTACGCAGCATGTTCATGTCGTTCCTAAATGAGCTTTAGTCTCTTTCTCCCTCACCACAAATCAGATTCTTTTGGGGAGTTACCAGTACAGTAACCATACCAGGAAGTATTTAATTTATTAAGATACTGCTTTTCTTAATCTCAGTGAATATATTTACTGATAAACAGCAACCTACCCAGTATGTTCATGTCGTTCCTAAATGAGATTTATCTCTCTCCCCTCACTAAAAATCAGATTCTTCTGAGGAGTTTCCAGTACATTAACCTTTCCTCAATGTAGTTACCTAAACAAGCTCCAGCTCTTCTTATTCTCCGATGGGATACTCCCTGATATACAGCTGCATACCCACATCGTACGTGCAGGTTCTAAATTTGCTTTTTTCTCTGTTCCCTCACCACAATCCAGATTCTTTGGGGTCTTCTCAGTACAGTAACAATACCAGGAAGTACTTAATTTATTAAGCTACTGCTTTTCTTAATCTCAGCGGAGATATTTACTGATAAACTGCTACCTACCCAGTATGTTCATGTCGTTTCTAAATGAGCTTTTACCTCTCTCCCCTGAACACCAATCAGATTCTTCTGAGGAGTTCACAGTACATTAACTTTTCCTCGATGTAATTACCTTAACAAGCTCCAGCTCTTCTTATTCTCAGAAGGGATACTCCCTGATATACAGCTGCCTACCACATTCGTAAGTGGAAGTCATAAGTGAGCTTTTCTCTCTGTTCCCTCACCACAATCCAGATTTTTGGGGAGTTCCCAGTACTGTAACCATACCAAGAAGTAGTTAATGTATTAAGCTACTGCTTTTCTTAATCTCAGTGGAGACATTTACTGATAAACTGCTACCTACACAGTATGTTGATGTCGTTCCTAAATGAGCTTTTATCTCTTTCCCCTAATGACAAATCAGATCCTTCTGAGGCGTTTCAAGTATATTAACCTATCCTAGATTTAATTCCCTTAACAAGCTCCAGCTGTTCTTATTCTCAGAAGAGATAGTCCCTCATCTACAGCTGCCTACCACCTTCGTAAGTGCAGGTCCTAAATGAGCTATTTTCTCTGACCCCTCACCACAATCCACATTCTTTTGGGGAGTTACCAGTACTGTAACCGTACCAAGAAGTACTTAATTTATTAAGCTACTGCTTTTCTTAATCTCAGTGGAGATATTTACTGATAAACAGCTACCTACCCAGTATGTTCATGTCGTTCCTAAATGAGCTTTTATCTCTCTCCCCTCACCACAAATCAGATTCTTCTGAGGAGTTCCCAGTACATTAATCTTTCCTCGATGTACTTACCTTAACAAGCTCCAGGTGTTCTTATTCTCAGAAGGGATACTCCCTGATTTACAGCTGCCTACCACCTTCGTAAGTGCAGGTGCTAAATGAGCTTTTTTAAACGTTCCCTCACCACAATCCAGATTCTTTTGGGGAGTTACTAGTACAGTAACCATACCAGGAAGTACTTAATTTATTAATCTACTTCTTTTCTTAATCTCAGTGGAGATATTTACTGACAAACACCTACCTACGCAGCATGTTCATGTCGTTCCTAAATGAGCTTTAGTCTCTTTCTCCCTCACCACAAATCAGATTCTTTTGGGGAGTTACCAGTACAGTAACCATACCAGGAAGTATTTAATTTATTAAGATACTGCTTTTCTTCATCTCAGTGAATATATTTACTGATAAACATAAACCTACCCAGTATGTTCATGTCGTTCCTAAATGAGCTTTTATCTCTCTCCCCTCACTACAAATCAGATTCTTCTGAGAAGTTCTCAGTATATTAACCTTTCCTCGATGTAGTTACCTTAACAAGCTCCAGCTCTTCTTATTCTCGGAAGGGATACTCCCTGATAAACAGCTGCATACCCCCTTCGTAAGTGCAGGTTCTAAATTTGGTTTTTTCTCTGTTCCTTCACCACAATCCAGATTCTTTGGGGAGTTCCCAGTACTGTAACCATACCAAGAATTAGTTAATGTATTAAGCTACTGCTTTTCTTAATCTCAGTGGAGACATTTACTGATAAACTGCTACCTACCCAGTATGTTCATGTCGTTCCTAAATGAGCTTTTATCTCTCTCCACTCACCACAAATCAGATTCTTATGAGGAGTTCCCAGGACATTAACCTTTCCTCGATGTAATTACCTTAACAGGCACCAGCTGTCCTTATTCTCTGAAGGGATACTCCCTGATATACAGCTGCCTACACCCTTCGTAAGTTCAGGTCCTAAATGAGCTTTTTTCTCTGTTCCCGCACCACAATCCTGATTCTTCAAGGGAGTTACCAGTATAGTAACCAAACCAGGAAGTAATTAATTTATTAAGCTACCGCTTTTCTTAATCTCAGTGGAGATATTTACTGATAAACAGCTACATACCCAGTATATTTATGTCGTTCCTAAATGAGCTTTTATCTCTCCCCTCACCACAAAACAGATTCTTCTGAGGAGTTTCCAGTACATTAACCTTTCTTCGAGGAAATTACCTTAACAAGCTCCAGCTGTTCTTATTCCCAGATGGGATACTCCCTGATATACAGCTGCCTACCCCCTTCGTAACTGCAGGTCCTAAATGAGCTTTTTTCTCTGTTCCTTCACCACAATCCAGATTCGTTGGGGAGTTACCCGTACAGTAACCATACCCGGAAGTACTTACTTTATTAAGCTACTGCTTTTCTTAATCTCAGTGGAGATATTTACTGAAAAACAGCTACATATGCAGCATGTTCATGTCGTTCCTAAATGAGCATTTATCTCTCTCCCCTCACCACAAATCAGATTCTTCTGAGGAGTTCCCAGTACATAAACCTTTCTTCGAGGAAATTACCTTAACAAGCTCCAGCTGTTCTTATTCCCAGAAGGGATACTCCCTGATATACAGCTGCCTACCCCCTTCGTAAGTGCAGGTTCTAAATTTGCTTTTTTCTCTGTTCCTTCACCACAATCCAGATTCTTTGGGGAGTTCCCAGTACTGTAACCATACCAAGAATTAGTTAATGTATTAAGATACTGCTTTTCTTAATCTCAGTGGAGACATTTACTGATAAACTGCTACCTACCCAGTATGTTCATGTCGTTCCTAAATGAGCTTTTATCTCTCTCCCCTAACCACAAATCAGATCCATCTGAGGCGTTCCAAGTACATTTACCTTTCCTAGATTTAATTCCCATTAACAAGCTCCAGGTGTTCTTATTCTCAGAAGGGATCCTCCCTCATATACAGCTGCCTACCACCTTCGTAAGTGCAGGTTTTAAATGAGCTGTTTTCTCTGATCCCTCACCACAGTCCACATTCTTTTGGGGAGTTACCCGTACAGTAACCCTAGCAGGAAGTTCTTAATTTATTAAGCTACTGCTTTTCTTAATCTCAGTGGAGATATTTACTGATAAACAGCTACCTACGCAGCATGTTCATGTCGTTCCTAAATGAGCTTTTATCTCTCTCCACTCACCACAAATCAGATTCTTATGAGGAGTTCCCAGGACATTAACCTTTCCTCGATGTAATTACCTTAACAGGCACCAGCTGTCCTTATTCTCAGAAGGGATACTCCCTGATATACAGCTGCCTACACCCTTCGTAAGTTCAGGTCCTAAATGAGCTTTTTTCTCTGTTCCCGCACCACAATCCTGATTCTTCAAGGGAGTTACCAGTATAGTAACCAAACCAGGAAGTAATTAATTTATTAAGCTACCGCTTTTCTTAATCTCAGTGGAGATATTTACTGATAAACAGCTACATACCCAGTATATTTATGTCGTTCCTAAATGAGCTTTTATCTCTCCCCTCACCACAAAACAGATTCTTCTGAGGAGTTTCCAGTACATTAACCTTTCTTCGAGGAAATTACCTTAACAAGCTCCAGCTGTTCTTATTCCCAGATGGGATACTCCCTGATATACAGCTGCCTACCCCCTTCGTAACTGCAGGTCCTAAATGAGCTTTTTTCTCTGTTCCTTCACCACAATCCAGATTCGTTGGGGAGTTACCCGTATAGTAACCATACCCGGAAGTACTTACTTTATTAAGCTACTGCTTTTCTTAATCTCAGTGGAGATATTTACTGAAAAACAGCTACATATGCAGCATGTTCATGTCGTTCCTAAATGAGCATTTATCTCTCTCCCCTCACCACAAATCAGATTCTTCTGAGGAGTTCCCAGTACATAAACCTTTCTTCGAGGAAATTACCTTAACAAGCTCCAGCTGTTCTTATTCCCAGAAGGGATACTCCCTGATATACAGCTGCCTACCCCCTTCGTAAGTGCAAGTCCTAAATGAGATTTTTTCTCTGTTTCCTCACCACAATCCAGATTCTTTTGGGGAGTTACCAGTACAGTAACCATACCAGGAAGTTATTAATTTATTAAGCTACTGCTTTTCTTAATCTCAGTGGAGATATTTACTGATAAACAGCTAACTATGCAACATGTTCATGTCGTTCCTAAATGAGCTTTTATCTCTCTCCCCATACCACAAATCAGATTCTTCTGAGGAGTTCCCAGTACATTAATCTTTCTTGGAGGAAATTACCTTAACAAACTCCAGCTGTTCTTATTCCCAGAAGGGATGCTCCCTGATATACAGCTGCCTACCCCCTTCGTAACTGCTGGTCCTAAATTAGCTTTTTTCTCTGTTCCTTCACCACAATCCAGATTCTTTTGGGGAGTTACCAGTACAGTAACCAAACCAGGAAGTACTTACTTTATTAAGCTACTGCTTTTCTTAATCTCAGTGGAGATATTTACTGATAAACAGCTATCTATGCAGCATATTCATGTCGTTCCTAAATGAGCTTTAATCTCTCTCCCCTCACCACAAATCAGATTCTTCTGAGGGGTTCCCAGTACATTAACCTTTCTTCGAGGAAATTACCTTAACAAGCTCCAGCTGTTCTTATTCCCAGAAGGGATACTCCCTGATATACAGCTGCCTACCCCTTTCGTAAGTGCAATCCTAAATGAGATTTTTTCTCTGTTCCCTCACCACAATCCATATTCTTTTGGGGATTTCCCAGTACAGTAACCATACGAGGAAGACTTAATTTATTAAGCTACTGCGTTTCTTAATCTCAGTGGAGATATTTACTGATAAACAGCTACCTATGCAGCATGTTCATGTCGTTCCTAAATGAGCTTTTATCTCTCTCCCCTCACCACAAATCAGATTCTTCTGAGAAGTTCCCAGTACATTAACCTTTCCTCGATGTAATTACCTTAACAAGCTCCAGGTGTTCTTATTCTCTGAACGGATATTCCCTGATATACAGCTGCCTAACACCTTCGTAAGTGCAGGTCCTAAATGTGCTTTTTTCTCTGTTCCCTCACCACAATCCAGATTCTTTTGGGGAGTTACCAGTACAGTAACCATACCAGGAAGTACTTAATTTATTAAGCTACTGCTTTTCTTAATCTCAGTGGAGATATTTACTGATAAACAGCTACCTGCGCAGCATGTTCATGTCGTTCATAAATGAGCTTTTATGTCTCTCCGCTCACCACAAATCAGATTCTTCTGAGGAGTTCCCAGTACATTATCGTTTCCCCTGTGAAATTACCTTAACAACCTCCAGCTGTTCTTATTCTCAGAAGGGATACTCCCTGATATACAGCTGCCTACCACCCTCGTAAGCGCAGGTCCTAAATGAGCTTTTTTCTCTGTTCTCTGACCACAATCCAGATTCTTTTGGGGAGTTGCCAGTACAGTATCCATATAAGGAAGTACTTAATTTATTAAGCTACTGATTTTCTTAATCTCAGTGGAGATATTTCCTGATAAACAGCTACATCTGCAGCATATTCATGTCGTTCCTAAATGAGCTTTTATCTCTCTCCCCTCACCACAAATCAGATTCTTCTGAGGAATTCCCAGTACATATCCTTTCCTCGATGTAATTATCTTAACACCCTCCAGCTGTTCTTATTCTCAGAAGGGATACTCCATGATATACAGCTCCCTACATCCTTCGTAAGTGCAGGTCCTAAAAGAGCTTTTTGCTCTCTTCCCTCACCACAATCCAGACTATTTGGGGAGTTACTAGTACAGTAACCATACAAGGAAGTACTTAATTTATTAAGCTATTACTTTTCTTCATCTCAGTGGAGATATTTACTGATAGCTAGCTACCTACCCATTATCTTCATGTCGTTCCTAAATGAGCCTTTTTCTCTCCCCCCTTACCATGAATCAGATTCTTCTGAGGAGTTCCCAGTACATTAACCTTACCTCGATGTAATTACCCTAACAAGCTTCAGCTGTTCTTATTCTCAGAAGTGATACACCCTGATATACAGCTGCCTACCACCTTCGTAACTGCAGGTCCTAATTGAGCTTTTTTTCTCTGTTCCCTCACAACAATCCAGATTCTTTTGGGGAGTTACCAGTAGAGTAATCATAACAGGAAGTAATTAATTTATTAAGCTACTGCTTTTCTTAATCTCAGTGGAGATATTTACTGATAAACAGCTACCTACCAAGTATGTTCATGTCGTTCCTAAATGAGCTTTTATCTCTCTCCCCACACCACGAATCAGATTCTTCTGAGGAATTCCCAGTACATTAACCTTTCCTCGATGTAATTACCTTAACAAGCTCCAGCTGTTCTTATTCTCAGAAGGGATACGCCCTGATATACAGCTGCCTATCACCTTCGTAAGTGCAGGTACTAAATGAGTTTTATTTTCTGTTCCCTCACCACAATCCAGATTCTTTTGGGGAGTTACCAGTACAGTAACCATACCAGGAAATACGTACTTTAATAAGCTACTGCTTTTCTTAATCTCAGTGGAGATATTTACTGATAAACAGCTACATACCCAGTATGTTCATGTGTTCCTAAATGAGCTTTTATCTCTCTCCCCTCACCACAAATCACATTCTTCTGAAGAGTTCCCAGTACATTAACCTTTTCTCGATATAATTACCTTAACAAGCTCTAGCTGTTCTTATTCTCAGAAAGGATAATCCGTGATATACAGCTGCCTACCACCTTCGTATGTGCAGGTCCTAAACGAGCTTTTTTCTCTGTTCCCTCACCACAATCCAGATTCTTTTGGAGAGTTACCAGTACAGTATCCAAATAAGGAAGTACTTAATTTATTAAACTACTGATTTTCTTTATCTCAGTGGAGATATTTATTGATAAACAGCTACCCACACAGTATGTTCTTGTCGTTCTTAAATGAGCTTTTATCTCTCTCCTCTCACCACAAATCAGATTCTTTTGAGGAGTGCCCAGGACATTAACCTTTCCTCGATGTAATTACCTTAACAAGCTCCAGCTGTTCTTATTCTCATATGGGATACTCCCTGATATACAGCTGCCTACCACCTTCGTAAGTGTATGTCCTAAATGAGCTTTTTTTCTCTGTTCCTTCACCACAATCCAGTTTCTTTTGGGGAGTTTCCAGTACAGTAACCAGAAACGGAAGTACTTAATTTATTAAGCTACTGCTTTTCTTAATCTCAGTGGAGATATTTACTGCTAAACAGCTTCCTACCCAGTATGTTCATAACGTTCCTAAATGGGCTTTTATCTCTCTCCCCTCACCACAAATCAGATTCTTCTGAGGAGTTCCCAGTACATTGACCTTTCCTCGATGTAATTACCTTAACAAGCTCCAGCTGTTCTTATGCTCAGAATGGATACTCCCTGATTTACAGCTGCCTACCACCTTCGTAAGTGCAGGTCCTAAATGAGCATTTTTCTCTGTTCCCTCACCACAATCCAGATTCTATTGGGGAGTTACCAGTACAGTAACCATATCAGGAAGTACGTAATTTATTAAGCTACTGCTTTTCTTAATCTCAGTGGAGATATTTATTGATAAACAGCTACCTAACCAGTATGTTCATGTCGTTCCTAAATGAGACTTTATCTCTCTCCCCTCACCACAAATCAGATTCTTCTGAGGAGTTCCCAGTACATTAACCTTTCCTCGATGTAATTACCTTATCAACCTCCAGCTGTTCTTGCTCCCACAAGGGATACTCCCTGATATACAGCTGCCTACCACCTTCGTAAATCTGGTTCCTAAATGAGCTTTATTCTCTTTTCCCTCACCACAATCCATATTCTTTTGGGGAGTTTCTAGTACAGTAATCATACCAGAAAGTACTTAATTTATTAAGCTACTGCTTTTCTTAATCTCAGTGGAGATATTTACTGATAAACAGCTACCTACCCAGTATGTTCATGTCGTTCCTAAATGAGCTTTTATCTCTCTCCCCACAACACATATCAGATTCTTCTGTGGATTTCCCAGTACATTGAACATTCCTCGATGTAATTACCTTAACAAGCTCCAGCTGTTCTTATTCTCAGAAGGGATACTTCCTGATATACACCTGCCTAACACCTTCGTAAGAGCAGGTCATAAATTAGCTTTTTTCTCTGTTCACTCACCCCAATCCAGATTCTTTTAGGGAGTTAACAGTACAGTAACCATACCAGGAAGTACTTAATTTATTAAGCTTCTGCTTTTCTTAATCTCAGTGGCGATATTTACTGATAAACAGCTACTTACCCAGTGTGTGCATGTGGTTCCTATATGAGCTTTTATCTATCTCCCCGCACCACGAGTCAGATTCTTCTGAGGCGTTCCCAGTACATTAACCATGCCTCTATGTAATTACCTTAAAATGCTCCGGCTGTTCTTATTCTCAGAAAGGATACTCCCTGATAAACAGCTTCCTAAAATATTCGTATGTTCATTTCCTAAATGAGGTTTTTTCTCTGTTCCCTCACCACAAATCAGATTCTTCTGAGTAGTTCCCAGTACATTAACCTTTCCTCGATGTAATTACCTTAACAACCTCCAGCTGTTCTTATTCTCGGAAGGGATACTCCCTGATATACAGCTGCCTATCACCTTCGTAAGTGCATGTCCTAAATGAGCATTTTTCTCTGATCCCTCACCACATTCCAGATTCTTTTGGGGAGTTACGAGTACAGTAACCATACCAGGAAGTACTAAATTTATGAAGCTACTGCTTTTATTAATCTCAGTGGAGATATTTACTGATAAACAGCTTCCTGCCCAGTATGTACATGTCGTTCCTAAATGAGCTTTTATCTCTCTCCCCTCACGACAAATCAGATTCTTCTGAGGAGTTCCCAGTACATTTACCTTTCCTCGATGTAATTACCTTAACAAGCTACAGGTGTTCTTATATTCAGAAGGAATACTCCCTGATACACAGCTGCCTACCACCTTCGTAAGTGCAGGTCCTAAATGAGCTTTTATCTCTCTTCCCTCACCACAAATAAGATTCTTCTGAGGAGTTCCCAGTTCATTAACCTTTCCTCGATGAATTACCTTAACAAGCTCCAGCTGTTCTTATACTCAGAAGGGATACTCCCTGATATACTGCTGCCTAACACCTTCGTAAGTACAGGTCCTAAATGAGCTTTTATCTCTCTCCCCTCACCACAAATGAGATTCTTCTGAGGAGTTCCCAGTACATTAACCTTTCCTCGATGTAATTACCTTAACAAGCTCAACCTGTTCTTATTCTCAAAAGGGATACTCCCTGATATACAGCTGCCTACCACGTTTGTAAGTGCAGGTCCTAAATGAGCTTTTTTCTCTGTTCCCTCACCACAATCCAGATTCTTTGGGGGGGGTTACCAGTTCAGTAACCCTAACAGCAAGTACTTAATTTATTAAGCTACTGCTTTTCTTAATCTCAGTGGAGATATTTACTGATGTATAGCCACCTAGCCAGTATGTTCATGTCGTTCCTCAATGAACTTTTATCTCTCTCCCCTCACCACAAATCAGATTTTTCTGAGGAGTTCCCAGTTCATTAACCTTTCCTCGATGTAATTATTTTAACAAGCTCCAGCTGTTCTTATTCTCAGAAGGGACACTCTCTGATAGACAGCTGCCTACCACCTTCGTAAGTGCAGGTCTTCAATGAGCTTTTTTCTCTGGTCGCTCACCACAATCCTGATTCTTTGGGGAGTTACCAGTACAATAACCATACCAGTAAGTACTTAATTTATTAAGCTACTGCTTTTCTTAATCTCAGTGGAGATATTTACTGATAAACAGCTACCTACACAGTATGTCCATATCGTTTCTAAATGAGCTTTTATCTCTCTCAGCTCACCACAAATCAGATTCTTCGGAGGAGTTGCCAGTACATTAAACTTTCCTCGATGTAATTATCTTAACAAGCTCCAGCTGTTTTTATTTTCAGAAGGGATACTCCCTGATATACCGCTGCCTACCACCTTCGTAAGTGCAGGTCCTAAATGAGCTTTTATCTCTGTCCCCTCAGCACAAATCAGATTCTTCTGAGGAGTTCCCAGTACATTAACCTTTCATCGATGTAATTACCTTAACAAGCTCCAGCTGTTCTTATTCTCAGAAGGGATACTCCCTGATATACAGCTGCCTACCACCTTCGTAAGTGAAGGTCCTAAATGAGCATTTTTCTCTGTTCCCTCACCCAAATCCAGATTCTTTTGGGGAGTTACCAGTACAGTAACCCAAACAGGAAATACTTAATTTATTAAGCTACTGCTTTTCTTTTTTTTTCTCAAATTTTTATTATCAAACTGACGTACAGAGAGGTTACAGTATCATAAGTTGGGAATTGGATACATTTCTTGTACTGTTTGTTGCCTTGTCCCTCATGTCCCCCTCCCTCTCCTCCTTTTCCTCCCCCACCTCATGTGTTCAGTTCACTTACACCAAACAGTTTTGCAAGTATTGCTCTTGAAGTTATTTCTCTTTTTTTACCCTGTGTCTCTCGAAGTTGGTATTCCCTTTGAGTTTCCTACTTCCAATACCAGTAAACACGGTTTCCAATATACTCAGATAAGATTACAGAGATAGTGTAGGTACAAACATAGGAAGGTGATACAAAACATTGTCTATAATAGAAAGTACACATACACATAGGACCTTGAAAGTGGTTACAACTGTGATATATCACTTGTTTCCATAACATGGAGTTCATTTCACTTAGCATCATCTTATGTGTTTCTAAGGGTATAGCTATTGGGCCTTGTGATGCTCTGCTATGGCTTGCCTAAACCTGTACTAATTATTCCCAATAAGGGAGGCCATAGAGTCCATGTTTCTTTGGGTCTGGCTCACTTCACTTAGTATAACTTTTCCCAAGTCCTTCCATTTCCTTACAAATGGAACAATGTCATTCTTTCTGATAGAGGCATAAAATTCCATTGTGTAAATGTACCACATTTTCCTGATCCATTCATCTATGGAGCGGCATCTGGGTTGGTTCCAGCTTCTCGCTATGACAAATTGTGCTGCGATGAACATTGTTGTGCTGGTGGCATTACTGTGATTTTGTTTGTGGGCTTTTGGATAGATACCCAACAGTGGGGCTGCTGGGTCATAGGGGAGTTCTATATTGAGCCTTCTGAGGAATCTCCATACTGCTTGCCAGAGAGGCTGAACCAGTTTACATTCCCACCAACAACGAAGTAGGGTTCCCTTTTGGCCACATCCCCTCCAACAATTGTTATTATTAGTTTTCTTGATATATGACATTCTTGCTGGGGTGAGATGGAATCTCAATGTTGTTTTGATTTGCATTTCCTTTATGGCCAGTGATGTAGAGCATTTTTTCATATGTCTATTGGCCATTCTCATTTCCTCATCAGAGAAGTTTCTTTGTAAGTCTTTAGCCCACTTGATGAGGGGGCTATTGGTTCTTTGCAGTTTTGTTTTGGAAGAAGGTAATTTTTTTAGTTCTGCATATATTTTAGAGATGAGGCCTTTGTCTGTTGAATGTCCGGTAAAGATGTTCTCCCAGTCTGTGGGCTTTCTGTTTATCTTGAGAGCTATGTCCTTTGCCGTGCAGAAGCTCTGGAGTTTGATGCAGTCCCATTTGTCCAACCTTTCTTTGATTTGTAGCCTTTCAGGGTCTTTGTTAAGGAAGTTCTGTCCTGTGCCAAGGAGCCCAAGTGTTTCTCCTACTCCTTCCTTTAGTGTCTTCAGGGTGCCTGTATTGATTTCAAGGTCTTTAATCCATTTGGAATTGATTTTGGTGCAGGGTGATATATAAGGATCTAGTTTTAGTTTGTTGCATGTGTTGAGCCAGTTTTGCAAGCACCACTTGTTAAAGAGGCTATCTTTCTTCCATACTATTGTTTTAGCTCCTTTATCAAAGTTTAAGTAGGCATAGTTCTGTGGGTTTAATTCTGGGTCTTCAATTCTGTTCCATTGGTCTTCAGGCCTGTTCCGGTGCCAATACCAAGCTGTTTTTATTACTATAGCTTTATAATACAGCTTGAAGTTGGGTATTGTAATTCCTCCAGCACTGTTTTTTCTGCTTAAGAGTGTTTTTGCTATTCTAGGTCTTTTATTGCTCCATATGAATTTCTGGATTGCTTCCTCTATTTCATTAAAGAATGGTGTTGGGATATTAATGGGTATTGCATTGAATTTTTAGATAGCCTTTGGCAATATTGCCATTTTGATTACATTAATCCTCCCATTCCAGGAGCATGGGAGGTTTTTCCATTTTCTTAGTTCTGACTTAATTTCATTTTTCAAGCTTTTAAAGTTCTCTTCAAAGAGGTCTTTCACTTCTTTGGTTAAGGTTATTCCTAGGTATTTTATGTTTTTGGGGGCTATTGCAAAAGGAGTTGCTTTCCTGATTTCAGCCTCGGTCTTCGGGTTGTTAGCATAGAGAAAGGCCGTTGATTTTTGAAGGTTTATTTTATATCCTGCAACTTTGCCAAAGTTTTGTATCAGCTCTAGTAGCTTGGGGGTAGAGTCTATGGGATTCTTTAGGTATAGGATCATGTCATCTGCGAAGAGAGAAAGTTTAACTTCATCTTTTCCTATTTGGATCCCCTTTATATTCTCTTCTTGCCTAATTGCTCTGGCTAGGAATTCTAGTACTATGTTGAAGAGCAGGGGAGAGAGTGGACATCCCTGCCTTGTTCCTGATTTTAAAGGAAATGGCTTTAGTTTTTCACCATTTAGAGTTATGCTTGCTGTTGGTTTGTCATAAACTGCCTTGATTATATTCAGGAATGTTCCCTGGAATCCCAGTTTTTCCAGGGCTTTTAGCATAAATGGGTGCTGGATTTTATCGAACGCTTTTTCCGCATCCAGCGATAAAACCATGTGGTTCTTTACCTTGCTCCGGTTGATGTGGTGGATTACATTAATTGACTTGCGTATATTAAACCAGCTTTGCATCCCTGGGATGAATCCAGTTTGATCGTGGTGTATGATTTTTTTGATGACCTGTTGAAGTCGATTGGCCAGAATTTTGTTGAGAATTTTTGCATCTATGTTCATCAGGGAGATTGGTCTGTAGTCCTCTTTCCGTGATGAGTCTCTGCCTGGTTTTGGGATGAGGGTTATACTGGCTTCATGAAATGAGTCTGGCAGTGAACGTTCTCTTTCAATTTCATTGAAGAGTTTGAGAAATATTGGAGTGAGTTCTGTTTTGAAGGCCTTGTAGAATTCTGCGGTGAATCCATCTGGACCTGGGCTTTTCTTGGATGGGAGATCATTTATTGCTGTTTCTATTTCAATACTGGATATGGGTCTGTTTAGAAGGTTTAAGTCTTCATAGTTGAGTTTGGGGGTACCAATTTTTTCTAGGAAATCATCCATTTCTTCCAAGTTCTCGAATTTGTTGGCATAAAGGTTTTCAAAATAGTCCCTTATTATTTTCTGAATTTCGGTTATTTCTGTGGTGATGTTACCTGTTTCATCTCTTATCTTGTTTATTTGAGTGTGCTGCCTTCGTTCTTTGGTCAGGTTTGCCAGGGGTCTGTCTATCTTGTTGATTTTTTCAAAGAACCAACTCTTCGTTTTGTTGATTCTTTCGATGGTTTTTCCGTCTCTCATTGATTTAATTCTGATTTGATTTTAATTATTTGCTTCCGTCTATTGACTTGGGGTTTGGCTTGCTGTTCTCTCTCCAGAAAATTAAGGTGCTTCCTTAAATTACTGAGTTGCTGTTTCTCCAGTTTGTTGATGTATGTACTCAGAGATATGAATTTTCCTCTGAGTACTGCCTTTGCTGTGTCCCAAAGGAGCTGGTACTTTGTGCCCTCAACTTGGTTGAAGTCCATAAACATTTGAATTTCTGTTTTAATTTCTTCAATGATCCACTGATGGTTCAGCAGTGTGTTCTTTAGTCTCCATGAATTGTGGGATTTTCTGTGGTGGCTGAATGAGTTGAGCTCTAATTTTATTCCATTGTGGTCTGAAAGAATGCAGGGAATGATTTTGATACTTCTGAATTTGTACAGATTTTCTTTGTGCCCTAAGATGTGATCTATTTTGGAGAGTGTTCCGTGTGCTGCCGAAAAGAATGTGTATTCTGTCCTTGCTGGGTGGAATATTCTGTAGATGTCGATTAAGTCTAGTTGGTCTATGCAATTGTTTAGTTCTGTGGTTTCTTTGTTCAGTTTTTGGCGTGTTGATCTGTCCAGAGGTGATAGTGGAGTGTTAAAGTCCCCCACTATCATTGTGTTTGGGTCTATGAATGTTTTTAGAGCCAGTAGTGTTTGTTTGATGAAGTTGGGTGCTCCTGCATTTGGCGTGTAGATATTTAGGATGGTTATTTCTTCCTGTTGGAGAGATCCTTTTACTAGTATGTAGTAACCTTCTTTGTCTCTTCTTACCTTTTTTAATTTGAAGTCAATTTTGTCTGATACTAGGATTGCAACTCCAGTCTGCTTATGGGGGCCATTTGCTTGATAGATTTGTTTCCAGCCTTTCACTTTCTTTTTTTTTTTTTTTTTTTTTTTTTTTTTTGGCCAGTCCTGGTCCTTGGACTCAGGACCTGAGCACTGTCCCTGGCTTCTTCCCGCTCAAGGCTAGCACTCTGCCACTTGAGCCACAGCGCCGCTTCTGGCCGTTTTCTGTATATGTGGTGCTGGGGAATCGAACCTAGGGCCTCGTGTATATGAGGCAGGCACTCTTGCCACTAGGCTATATCCCTAGCCCCCAGCCTTTCACTTTCAGAAGATGTTTACTTTTGCTGGATAGATGTGTCTCTTGGAGGCAGAAGAAAGATGGATCTTGATTTTTGATCCAAGTTATGAGCCTATGTCGTTTGATTGGAGAATTAAGTCTATTAATGTTGACAGTTAGGATTGAGAGGTGATCATTTGTTCCTTTCATTATCACTATCTTGTTTAAAGCTGTGTCTTCCCATTTCTTGATCTAGTGTTTACTAATTAGGGTTCATTTCTCTGTCTGTGTTGGGATCTTGATTATTTTCCCTGTATAGTACATCTTTAAGGATTTTGTGTAAAGCTGGTTTGGTGGAGATATATTGTTTCAGTTTTTCCTTATTGTGGAAGACTTTTATTTGACCTTCGGCTATGAAGGAGAGTTTGGCGGGGTACAGAATTCTTGGTTGGTAGTTATTTTTATTCAGAGTTTGGTATACTTCATTCCAGGCTCTCCCTGCTTTCATGGTCTCTGCTGAGAAGTCTGGGGTAATTCTGATTGCTTTTCCTTTATATGTGATTGTTTTCTTTGCCCTAACAGCTTTGAGTATTTTTTCCTTGCACTCTGCTGAAGCTGTTTTGATCACAATGTGTCGGTGGGAAGTCCTACTCTGGTCTTGTCTATTTGGGGTTCTAAATGCTTCTTGTATCTGTATAGGCCTTTCCTTCTGGATGTTTGGGAAGTTCTCAGCTAATATTCTGTTAAATAGATTGCCTATCCCATTAACCTCTTTCTCCAAGTTTTCCTCAATACCTAATATCCTTAAATTGGGCTTCCTGATTGTGTCTTGAATCTCCTGTAGGGATCTGTTTTGTTGCTTGGACTGGATTTGTATTGATTTTTGATCTTTCTCCATAGAATCTAAGGAATCTTCAGCTCCTGAGATTCGATCCTCTGCTTCAGTTAGTCGGGACTGTAGGCTAGCTACTTGATTTCGAATCTCTTTTCCTTCTGACTGGTCTTTCCTGATGATTTCCATGTCATTTCTTAGGTCCTGTATGGACTTCTTTACTTCATTAACTTCATTACTTTGGTTTTGAGTGTTGTCTCTCAAATCTTTAAGTTGGGTAGCTATCTTTTCATTTGACTCTTGAAGCTCACTTATCTTTCTATTTGTGGATGCCATGAAATTCTCCATTAATTTTTGCTTTGCCTCCTCACGCTCTAACATAATTGACTGAAGAGATTCAAACTTTTCATTTATCATGTTTATCAGTAAACGTTGTAGAGCATTTTGGGGGTTTTCTTCTATGTTTTTGATTGACTGCTCTGCTTCCTGCTTGTTTTGGGTGGGGGATAAGACTTCATTATTTGCCATCTTTCTTGTGTTTCTTCTGCCCATTTGAATTGGGAATGCCAGTCTACCAGCACCTGTGAGCACTGTTTAAGACCCAAAGCAGCCCTTACCAAGCACTGTTGTGTAAATCTTACAATTTCACAATTATATACAGATAACTTGTATACCTGTCTATAAAGTTAGATTTGGTGTTCCTAAAGAATACAATTTCAATATAACATCTGATCCTGGGCCCTGTATTCAGTAGTTACTTATTTACTGTTACAACCTTATATGCAATTCTTGTTTTTATACTAAGTTCTTTTATGACTGGCTTTCTCTATGAACCCCTTTGATTCACTCGTATTAAGCTGGGATACCCTCTATCCAATAACCAGGAGTCAATGGAACCTGGAGGTCCAGGCAGTAAGTCCGGAGTGTAAGTTGGAGGTAGTAAAGAGAATAGAGTAAAGTGTATTGGGGGGGGGTGGTGATTTTGGTTTAGGTTCAGTGACGTGGAAATGTGGAGAAGAGTAGAATCAGTAGAAAGAACATTGATAAAATGACAGACACTGGAGAGTTAGCAGAAAAGGGTGTAGGGGTTATTTATAGGAAAGTAATTTTTAAAGGAAGAGGACCCAACGAGAGAAATGAAGTAAAAATACTGGAAGACAGATACACAAAACATAGAAAAATTATTTAACAAGGAAGCATAAGTAAATAAAAAGGAAAATAACAGAAAAGGAACAACCCAAACAAATAAACAAACACAAAAAAAACTTGATAAAACAAACCAGTAAAAATGGAAAACAAACAAACAAACAAAAAAAACAGCCAATGATGTTTCAGGTGTGAAAAAATTAAAAAGAAAATTTAAAAGAAAAGTTTAAAAAAAATGTTTGACAAGAAAAAGAAACCAGTCTCTGGTTTCCCTGCAATGGACTGCAGTCTATTTTCCTGATTGGCTGGTTTGACTTGATTTCAGTTGGCAAGGGGTGGTTCTGTTCTGACCTTCTCCCCTGTTGGTGCAATCGTGGGTCTCTGAGGTTCCCACAGCTTGCAGGCAGGCCTTGGGCGTCCTCTGTCGATGGGGACGTGGGCAGTCACAGGAACTGTGGCTCCTCTGTCTGCTGTGGGGCCGCTGCCTTTGATGCCTGGACTTGACTAGACTGTGAACTCAGCAGAGCGTGTCGCCTCTGGCCTGTTTTGCTCCACTGAGAGTTGCTTGCTGAGGGAGGCGGCCTCCTTGGCATAGGTAGCTATGGAATGCAGCTCCGTTTTGGGCTGGGAATTAGTTTCCTCTGTGACGGGACCGTTTAGCTGTCCCCGGAACTGTTTGTTCCTCCATCTGTTGTTTCCGTGCCCCTGGTAGCTGCTCGCAGCTTTTGCTTTAAGTTTAGAAGTTCCGGCGGGCAGGGCGGGGCATCTCTGGCTAAGCCCTGGACTCGCCTCCCACCAGGGCAGGGGGCGTTCTTTAGGGCGGAGCTGGTTCTCACTGATTCCGCCCCTCCTGCCCTTTTCAAAGATGGCTTTTTTGACCTCGCTTTCCCCAGGCCCGCTTCAGTTCCAGTCTGGTCTGACCCTATGCCAGTGGCAATGATGGCGCTTTGCTCTGGCGGTGGGGACAGAGGTGCCTTCCAGAAGCTGGACTGTGGGCACAAGCGAAAATAATTCTTTTGTGGGGTACTCACGCTGTCTCTGCGATGTCAGGTCCTCCGTGCTCGGCTGCCATCTGGAGTATTTCTCGCTTTACCTGCGCGGAGTGTGGGCGGCTGTGCCCCGCATTGTGCTAGAACCGGCGCTGGCGCAGCGGTGGGACGCTGCCTGGAGCTCAAATCTGTGTCTTCAGACCAGCAAAGTCAAATTTTCCTTCCTGTTCAGAATCCCTGTACAGTTAGAACTTACTTTGGCTCTCTTTCTCGGAGAAACAGTTTCTATGAGGTGAGAAAACTACGATATCGGAGGGAGCTCTGCAGGGCTCAGCCGCTCCTCTGCCGTCTTCACACAATTCGCCGCTACTGCTTTTCTTAATCTCAGTGGAGATATTTACTGATGAACAGCTACCTACCCAGTATGTTCATGTCGTTCCAAAATGAGCTTTTATCTCTCTCAATTCGACACAAATCAGATTCTTCTGAGGAATTCCCAGTACATTAACCTTTCCTCGATGTAATTACCTTAACCAGCTCCAGCTGTTCTTATTCTCAAAAGGGATACTCCCTAATAGACAGCTCCCTACCACCTTCGTAAGTGCTGGTCCTAAATGAGCTTTTTTCTCTGTTCCCTCACCACAATCCAGATTCTTTTGGGGAGTTACCAGTACAGTAACCATACCAGGAAGTACTTAATTTATTAAGCTACTGCTTTCCTAAATCTCAGTGGAGATATTTACTGATAAACAGCTACCTACCCAGTATGTTCATGTCGTTCCTAAATGAGTTTTTATCTCTCTCCCCTCACCACAAATCAGAATCTTCTGAGGATTTCCCAGTATATTAAACTTTCCTCAATGTAATTACCTTAACAAGCTCCAGCAGTTCTTATTCTCACAGGGGATACTCCCTGATATAGAGCTGCCTACCACCTTCGTACGTACAGGTCCTAAATGAGCTTTTTTCTCTGTTCCCTCACCACAAACTAGATGCTTTTGGGGAGTTACCAGTACAGTAAACATACCAGGAAGTACTTAATTTATTAAGGTACTGCTTTTCTTCATCTCAGTGGAGATATTTACTGATAAACAGCTACCTAGCCAGTATGTTTATTTCGTTCCTAAATGAGATTTTTTCTCTCTCCCCTCGCCACAAATCAGATTCTTCTTATGAGTTACCAGTACAATAAACTTTCCTCAATGTAATTAACTTAACAAGCTCCAGCTATTCTTATTCTCAGAAGGGATACTCCCTGATATATAGCTGCCTACCACCTTCGCAAGTGCAGGTCCTAAATGAGCTTTTTTCTCTGTTCCCTCACCACAATCCAGATTCTTTTGGGCAGCTACCAGTACAGTAACCATACCAGGAAGCACTTAATTTATTAAGCTACTGCTTTTCTTAATCTCAGTGGAGATATTTACTGATAAACAGCTACCTACCCAGCATGTTCATGTCGTTCCTAAATGAAATATTTTCTCTCTCCTGTCACCTAAAATCAGATTCTTCTGAGGTGTTCCCAGTACATTAACCTATAATCGATGTAATTACCTTACCAAGCTCCAGCTGTTCTTATTCTTGGAAGGGATATTCCCTGATATACTGCTGACTACCCCCCTCGTAAGTGCAGGTCCTAAATGAGCTTTTTCTTTGTTCCCTCACCACAATCCAGATTCTTTTGGGGAGTTATCAGTACAGTAACAATACCAGGAAGAACTTAATTTATTAAGCTAATGCTTTACTTAATCTCAGTGGAGATAGTTATTAATAAACTGATACCTACCCAGTATGTTCATGTCGTTCCTAAATGAGCTTTTATCTCTCTCCCCTCACCACAAATCAGATTCTTCTGAGGAGGTCCCAGTACAATAACCTTTCCTCGATGTAATTACTTTAACAAGCTCCAGCTCTTCTTATTCTCACAAGGGATAATCCCTGATATACAATGGCCAACCACCGTCGTAAATGCAGGTCCTAAATGAGCTTTTTTCTCTGTTCCCTCACTACTATCCAGATTCTATTGGGGAGTTACCAGTACAGTAACCATACCAGGAAGTACTTAATTTATTAAGCTACTGCTTTTCTTAATCTCAGTGGAGATAGCTATTGATAAACAGCTACTTACCCAGTATGTTCATGTCGTTCCTAAATGAGCTTTTATCTCTCTCCTCTCACCACAAATCAGATTCTTCTGAGGAGTTCCCAGTACATTAACCTTTCCTCGATGTAATTACCTTAACAAGCTACAGCTGTTCTTATACTCAGAAGGGATACTCCCTGATGTACAGCTGCCTACCACCTTCGTAAGTGCAGGTACTAAATGAGTTTTTTCTCTGTTCTCTGACCACAATCCACATTCTTTTGGGGAGTTGCCAGTACAGTATCCATATAAGGAAGTACTTAATTTATTAAGCTACTGCTTTTCTTGATCTCAGTGGAGATATTTCCTGATAAACAGCTACCTACCCTGTATGTTCATGTCTTTCCTAAATGAGCTTTTGTCTCTATCCCCTCGAAACAAATCAGATTCTTCTGAGGAGTTCCCAGTATATTAACCTTTCCTCGAGGTAATTACCTTAGAAGCTCCAGCTGTTCTTATTCTCAGAAGGGATAGTCCCTCATATATAGCAGCCTACCGCCTTCGTAAGTGCAGGTCCTAAATGACCTTTTTTCTCTGTTCCCTCACCACAATCCTCACAAACCTTTTGGGGGGTTACCAGTATAGTAACCATACCATGAAGTACTTAATTTATTAAGCTACTGCTTTTCTTAATCTCAGTGGAGATATTTACTGATAAACAGCTACCTATCCATTATGTTCATGTGTTCCTAAATGAGCTTTTATCTCTCTCCTCTCACCACAAATCAGATTCTTCTGAGGAGTGCCCAGGACATTAACCTTTCCTCGATATAATTACCTTAACAAGCTCCAGCTGTTCTTATTCTCAGAAGGGATACTCCCTGATATACAGCTGCCTACCACCTTCGTAAGTGCAGGTCCTAAATGAGCTTTTTTCTCTGTTCCTTCACCACAATCCAGTTTCTTTTGGGGAGTTTCCAGTACAGTAACCAGAAACGGAAGTACTTAATTTATTAAGCTACTGCTTTTCTTAATCTCAGTGGAGATATTTATTGTTAAACAGCTTCCTACCCAGTATGTTTATAACGTTCCTAAATGAGCTTTTATCTCTCTCCTCTCACCACAAATCAGATTCTTCTGAGGAGTTCCCAGTACATTAACCTTTCCTCGATGTAATTACCTTAACAAGCTCCAGCTGTTCTTATACTCAGAATGGATACTCCCTGATGTACAACTGCCTACCACCTTCGTAAGTGCAGGTCCTAAATGTGCTTTTTTCTCCGTTCCCTCACCACAATCCAGATTCTGTTTGGGAGTTAGCAGTACAGTAACCATACCAGGAAGTACTTAATTTATTAAGCTACTGCTTTTCTTAATCTCCGGGGAGATATTTACAGAGAAACAGCTACCTACCCAGTATATTCATGTCGTTCCTAAATGAGCTTTTATCTCTCTCCCCTCACCACAAATCAGATTCTTCTGAGGAGGTCCCAGTACATTAACCTTTCCTCGATGTATTTTCCTTAACAAGCTCCAGCTGTTCTTTTTCTCAGAAGGGATACTCCTGATAGACCGCTGCCTACCCCCTTCGTAAGTGCTGGACCTATACGGGCTTTTCCCTGTTCACTCACCACAATCCAGATTCTTTTGGGGAGTTACCAGTACAGTAACCATACCAGGAAGTACTTAATTTATTAAGCTATTGCTTTTCTTAATCTCAGTGGAGATATTTACTGATAAACAGCTACCTACCCAGTATGTTCATGTCGTTCCTAAATGAGCTTTTATCTCTCTCCCCACACCACAAATCAGATTCTTCTGTGGAGTTCCCAGTACATTGAACATTCCTCGATGTAATTACCTTAAGAAGCTCCAGCTGTTCTTATTCTCAGAAGGGATACTCCCTGATATACAGCAGCCTACCACCTTCGTAAGTGCAGGTCCTAAATGAGCTTTTTTCTCTGTTCCCTAACCACAATCCAGATGCTTGGATAGTTACCAGTACAGTAACCATACCAGGATGTACTTTATTAAGCTACTGCTTTTCTTAATCTCAGTGGAGATATTTATGATAAAAAGCTACATACGCAGTATGTTATTGTCGTTCCTAAATGAGCTTTTATCTCTCTCCCCTCACCATAAATCAGATTCTTCTGAGGAGTTTCCAGTACATTACCCTTTCCTCGATGTAATTACCTTAACAAGCTCCAGCTGTTCTTATTCTCAGAAGTGATACTCTCGATATACAGCTGCCTACCCCCTTCGTAAGTACAGGTCCTATATGAGCTTTTTTCTCTATTCCCTCACCACAATCCAGATTCTATTGGGGAGTTACCAGTACAGTAACCATACCAGGAAGTACTTAATTTATTGAGCTACTGTTTTTCTTAAACTCAGTGGAGAAATTTACTGATCAACAGCTACCTACCCAGTATGTTCATGTCGTTCCTAAATGAGCATTTATCTCTCTCCCCTCATCGCAAATCAGATACTTCTGAGGAGTTCCCAGTACATTAACCTTTCCTCGATGTAATTACCTTCACATGCTCCAGCGGTTCTTATTCTCAGAATTGATACTCCCTTACATACAGCTGACTACCACCTTCGTAAGTGCAGGTCCTAAATGAGTTATTTCCTCGGTACCCTCACCACAATCCAGATTCTTTTGGGGAGTTACCAGTACAGTAACCATACCAGGAAGTAATTAATTTATTAAGCTACTGCTTCTCTTAATCTCAGTGGAGATATTTATTGATAAACAGCTACCTACCCAAAATGTTCATGTAGTTCCTAAACGAGCTTTTATATCTCTCCCCTCACCACAAATCAGATTCTTCTGAGGAGTTCCAAGATCATTAACCTTTCCTCGATGTAATTACCTTAACAAATTCCAGGTGTTCTTATTCTCAGAAGGAATACTCCCTGATATACAGCTGCCTACCACCTTCGTAAGTGCATTTCATAAATTAGCTTTTTTCTCTGTTCCCTCCCCACATTCCAGATTCTTTTGAGGAGTTACCAGTACAGTATCCATATAAGGAAGTACTTAATTTATTAAGCTATTGCTTTTCTTAATGTCAGTGGAGATATTTACTGATAAACAGCTGTCCACACAGTATGTTCTTGGCGTTCTTAAATGAGCTTTTATCTCTCTCCTTTCACCACAAGTCAGATTCTTCTGAGGAGTTCCCAGTACATTAACCTTTCCTCGATGTAATTACCTGAACAAGCTCCAGCTGTTCTTATTCTCAGAAGGGATACTCCCTGATATACAGCTGCCTACCACCTTCGTAAGTGCAGGTCCCAAATGAGCTTTTTTCTCTGCTCCTTCACCACAATCCAGTTTCTTTTGGGGAGTTTCCAGTACAGTAACCAGAAAAGGAAGTACTTAATTTATTAAGCTTCTGCTTTTCTTAATCTCAGTGGAGATATTTACTGATAAACAGCTTCCTACCCAATATGTTCATAACGTTCCTAAATGAGCTTTTATCTGTCTCCCCTCACCACAAATCAGATTCTTCTGAGGAGTTCCAGTACATTAACATTTCCTCGATGTATTTACCTTAGCAAGCTCCAACTGTTCTTATTCTCAGAGGGAATACTCCTGATAGACCGCTGCCAACCACCTTCGTAAGTGCTGGTCCTATATGGGCTTTTTCTCTGTTCACTCACCACAATCCAGATTCTTTTGGGGAGATACCAGTACAGTATCCATACCAGGAAGTACTTAATTTATTAAGCTACTACTTTTCTAAATCTCAGTGGAGATATTTACTGATAAACAGCTAACCACCCAGTATGTTCATGTCGTTCCAAAATAAGCTTTATCTCTCTCCCCTCACCATAAATCAGATTCTTCTGAGGAGTTCCCAGTATATTATCCTTTCCTCGATGTAATTACCTTTACAAGCTCCAGCTATTGTTATTCTCAGAAGGGATACTCCCTGATATACAGTTGCCTTCCACATTCGTAAGTGCAGGTCCTAAATTAGCTTTTTTTCTCTGTTCGCACACCACAATCCAGATGCTTTGGGGGAGTGAACAGTACAGTAACCATACCAGGAATTACTTAATTTATTAAGGTACTGCTTTTCTTAATCTCAGTGGAGATATTTACTGAAAAACAGCTACCTACCCAGTATGTTCATGTCGTTCCTAAATGAGACTTTATCTCTCTCCCCTCACAACAAATCAGATTCTTCTGAGGAGTTCCGAGTACATTAACCTTTCCTTGTTGTAATTACCTTATCAACCACCAGCTGTTCTTGCTCCCACAAGCGATACTCCCTGATATACAGCTGCCTACCACCTTCGTAAGTCTAGTTCCTAAATGAGCTTTATTCTCTGTTCCCTCACCACAATCCATATTCATTTGGGGAGTTACTAGTACAGTAATCATACCAGAAAGTACTTAATTTATGAAGCTACTGCTTTTCTTAATCTCAGTGGAGATATTTACTGATAAACAGCTACCTACCCAGTATGTTCATGTCGTTCCTAAATGAGCTTTTATCTCTCTCCCCATACCACAAATCAGATTCTTCTGTGGAGTTCCCAGTACATTGAACATTCCTCGATGTAATTACCTTAACAAGGTCCAGCTGTTTTTATTCTCAGAAGGGATACTCCCTGATATACACCAGCCTACCACCTTCGTAAGAGCAGCTCCTAAATTAGCTTTTTTCTCTGTTCACTCACCCCAACCCAGATTCTTTTAGGGAGTTAACAGTACAGTAATTATACAAGGAAGTACTTAATTTATTAAGCTACTGCTTTTCTTCATCTCATTGGAGATATTTATTGATAAACAGCTACCTACCCAGTATGTTCATGTCGTTCCGAAATGAGCTTTTATCTCTCTCCCTTCACCACCAATCAGATTATTCTGAGGAGTTCCCAGTACATTAACCTTTCCTCGATGTAATTACCTTAACAAGCTCCAGCTGTTCTTATTCTCAGAAGGGATACTCCCTGATATACAGCTGCCTACCACCTTCGTGAGTGCAGGTCCTAAATGAGCTTTTTTCTCTGTTCCCTCACCACAATCCAGATGCTTGGATAGTTACCAGTACAGTAACCATACCAGGATGTACTTAATTTATTAAGCTACTGCTTTTCTTAATCTCAGTGGAGATATTTATGATAAAAAGCTACCTAAGCAGTATGTTATTGTAGTACATAATGAGCTTTTATCTCTCTCCCCTCACCACAAATCAGATTCTTCTGAGGAGTTTCCAGTACATTAACCTTTCCTCGATGTAATTATCTTAACAAGCTCCAGCTGTTCTTATTCTCAGAAGTGATACTCTCTGATATACAGCTGCCTACCCCCTTCGTAAGTACAGGTCCTATATGAGCTTTTTTCTCTATTCCCTCACCACAATCCAGATTCTTTCGGGGCGTTACCAGTACAGTAACCATACCAGGAAGTACTTAATTTATTGAGCTACTGCTTTTCTTAATCTCAGTGGAGAAATTTACTGATCAACAGCTACCTACCCAGTATGTTCATGTCGTTCCTAAATGAGCATTTATCTCTCTACCCTCACCGCAAATCAGATTCTTCTGAGATGTTCCCAGTACATTAACCTTTCCCTGATGTAATTACCTTAACATGCTCCAGCTGTTCTTATTCTCAGAATTGATACTCCCTGATATACAGCTGCCTACCACATTCGTAAGTGCAGTCCTATATGAGTTTTTTCCTCTGTTCCCTCACCACAATCCAGATTCTTTTGGGGAGTTACCAGTACAGTAACCATTCCAGGAAGTACTTAATTTATTAAGCTACTTCTTTTCATAATCTCAGTCGAGATATTTACTGATAAAAAGCTACCTACCCAGTATGTTCATGTCGTTCCTAAGTGAGCTTTTATCTCTCTCCCCTCACCACAAATGAGATTCTTCTGAGGAGTTCCCAGTACATTAACATTGCCTCGATATAATTACCTTAACAAGCTCAAGCTGTTCTTATTCTCAGAAGGGATACTCCCTGATATACAGCTGCCTACCATCTTCTTAAATGCAGGTCATAAATGAGCTTTTATCTCTGTTCCCTCCCTACAATCCAGATCCTTTTGAGGAGTTACCAAAACAGTAACCATACCAGGAAATACTTAATTTGTTAAAATACTTAATTTATTAAGCTACTGCTTCTCTTAATCTCAGTGGAGAAATTTACTGATAAACAGCTACCTACCCAGTATGTTCATGTCGTTCCTAAATGACCTTTCATCTCTCTCCCTCACCACAAATAAGATTGTTCTGGGGAGTTCCCAGTATATTAACCTTTCCTCGATGTAATTATCATAACAAGCTCCAGCTGTTCTTATTCTCAAAGGGATAATCCCTGATATACTGCTGCCTACCACCTTCGTAAGTGCAGGTCTTAAATGAGCTTTTTTCTCTGTTCCCTCACCACATTCCAGATTCTTTTGAGGAGTTACCAGTACAGTAATCATACCAGGAAGTACTTAATGTATTAAGCTATTGCTTTTTCTTAATCTCAGTGGAGATATTTATTGATAAACATCTACCTACCCAGTGTGTTCATGTCGTTCCTAAATGAGCATTTATCTCTCTCCCCTCACGACAAATCAGATTTTTCTGATTAGTTCTAGGTACATTATCCTTTCCTCGATGTAATTACCTTAACATGTTCCAGCTGTTCTTATTCTCAGAAGGCATACTCCCTGATATACAGCTGCCTACCACCTTCCTAGGTGCAGGGCTATTTAAGCTTTATTCTCTACGCTCACCACAATCCAGATTCATTTTTGGAGTTACCAGTACAGTAACCATACCAGGAAGTACTTAATTTATTAAGCTACTGCTTTTCGTCATCTCAGTGGACATATTTACTGATAAACAGCTACCTACCCAGTATGTTCATGTCGTTACGAAATGAGCTTTTATCTCTCTCCGCTACCCACAAATCAAATTCTTCTCAGGAGTTCCCAGTACATTAACCATTCCTCGATGTAATTACCTTAACAAGCTCCTGCTGTTCTTATTCTCAGAAGGGATACTCCCTGATATAGAGCTGCCTACCACCTTCGTAAGTGCATGTCCTAAATGAGCTTTTTTCTCTGTTCCCTCACCACAATCCAGATTCTTTTGGAGAGTTTCCAGTACAGTCACCAGAAAAGGAAGTACTTAATTTAGTAAGGTACTGCTTTTCTTAATCTCAGTGGAGATATTTACTGATAAACATCTACCTACCCAGTGTGTTCATGTCGTTCCTAAATGAGCTTTTTTCTCTCTCCCCTCACGACAAATCAGATTTTTGTGAGGAGTTCTCAGTACATTATCCTTTCCTCTATGTAATTACCTTAACATGTTCCAGCTGTTCTTATTCTCAGAACGCATACTCCCTGATATACAGCTGCCTACCATCTTCCTAGGTGCAGGGCTAATTGAGCTTTATTCTCTGTTCCCTCACCACAAACCAGATTCCTTTGGGGAGTTACCAGTACAGTAGCTATACCAGGAAGTACTTAATTAATTAAGCTACTGCTTTTCTTAATCTCAGTGGAGATATTTGTGATAAACAGCTACATACGCAGTATGTTCATGTCGTTCTTAAATGAGCTTTTATCTCTCTCCCATCACCACAAATCAGATTCTTCTGAGGAGTTCCCAGAACATTAACCTTTCCTCGATATATTTACCTTCACAAGCTCCAGCTGTTCTTATTCTCAGAAGGGATACTCCCTGATATACAGCTGCCTACCACCTTCGTAAGTGCAGGTCATAAATGAGCTTTTTTCTCTCTTCCCTCACCATCATCCAGATTCTTTTGGGGAGTTACCAGTACAGTAACCATACCAGGAAGTACTTAATTTATTAAGCTACTGCTTTTCTTAATCTCCGTCAAGAGATTTACTGATAAACAGCTACCTACCCAGTATGTTCATGTAGTTCCTAAATGAGCTTTTATGTCTCTCCCCTCACCACAAATCAGATACTTCTGAGGAGTTCCCAGTTTATTAACCTTTCCTCGATATAATTACCTTAACTAGCTCCAGCTGTTCTTTTTCTCAGACGGGATACTCCCTGATATAAAGCTGCCTACCACCTTCGTAAGTGCAGGTCCTAAATGAGCTTTTTTCTCTTTTCCCTCACCACAATCCAGATTCTTTTGGATAGTTTCCAATACAGTCACCAGAAAAGGAAGTACTTAATTTATTAAGCTACTTTTTTGCTTAATCTCAATGGAAATATTTACTGATAAACAGCTACCTACCCAGTATGTTCATGTCGTTCCTAAATGAGCTTTTATCTCTCTCCCCTCACCACAAATCAGGTTCTTCTGAGGAGGTCCCAGTACATTAACCTTTCCTCGATATAATTACCTTAAGAAGCTCCAGCTTTTCTTATTCTCAGAAGGGATACTCCCTGATTTACAGCTGCCTACCACCTTCGTAAGTGCTGGTCCTAAATGAGCTTTTTACTCTGTTCCCTCACCACAATACAGATTCTGTTGGGGAGTTACCAGTACAGTAACCATACCAGGAAGTACTTAATTTATTAAGCAACTGCTTTTCTTAATCTCAGTGGAGATATATATTGATAAACAGCTACCTATCCAGTATGTTTATGTCGTTCCTAAATGTGCTTTTATCTCTCTCCCTTCACCACAAATCAGATTCTTCTGAGGAGTTCCCAGTACATTAACCATTCCTCGATGTAATTACCTTAACAAGCCCCAGCTGTTCTTATTCTCAGAAGGGATACTCCCTGATATACAGCTGCCTACCACCTTCGTAAGTGCAGGTCCTAAATGAGCTTTTTTCTCTGTTCGTCACCACAATCCAGATTCTTTTGGGGAGTTACCAGTACAGTAACCATACTAGGAAGTACTTAATTTATTAAGCTACTGCTTTTCTTAATCTCAGTGGAGATATTTACTGATAAACAGCTACGGACCCAGTATGTTCATGTCGTTCCTAAATGAGCTTTTATCTCTCTCCCCTCACCACAAATCAGATTCTTCTGAGGAGTTCCCAGTACATTAACCTTTCCTCGATGTAATTACCTTAACAAGCTCCAGCTGTTCTTATTCTCAGAAGGGATACTCCCTGATATACAACTGCCTACCACCTTAGTAAGTGCAGGTCCTAAATGAGATTTTTTCTCTGTTCCCTCACCACAATCCAGATTCTTTTGCGGAGTTACAAGTACAGTAACCATACCAGGAAGTCCTTTATTTATTAAGCTACTGCTTTTCTTTTTTTTAAATTTTTTTTCTTAATTGAACATAAATTTTTTTTAAAAGGTGTTGTGCAAAGAGGGTGCAGTTACATAGTAGGGCAGTGTGGACATTTCTTGTGATATCTTACAACCTGTTTTTCCATCCCTTGTCTAGTTCAGGTAGACCCATATGCAATATCCAATGTATCAAGCACATATACAGTGTTCACAGACTTGGTCTCTACTGTCTCTCCATCTCCCTTTTTTAACAGTCATATATCAGGGAGATTATGCCCCTTTGTTTTCTGTGTTCTAGGCTTGTCTCACTCAACATTATTTGTTCGAGTTCTTACCATTTCCCTGCGAATAACAATATTTCACCATTCCTAATCGCTATGTAGTATTCCATTGTGTATACGTACCATATTTTTTGGATCCATTCATCTGTGGAGGGGCAGCAGGTTTGTTTCCAAATTTTTGCTATTGTGAATTGTGCCGCGATAAACATGGAAGTACAAATGTCTTTTTGATATCTTTGGTTTTGCTGTTTAGGATAGATGCCTAGGAGTGGTATGGCTGGGTCATAGGGTAGGACTATATTGAGCTTTTTGAGAAACCTCCATACTGTTCTCCAAAGTGGTTGTACTAATTTGCACTCCCACCAACAATGGAGAAGGGTTCCTCTTTCCCCACAGCCCCTCCAGCATTTGTTGTTTCCTGAGTTCAGAGTATAGGCCAATCTAACTGGGGTGAGGTGGTATCTCAGGGTTGTTTTTATTTGCATTTCCTTTACTAGCAGGGATGTTGAGCATTTCCTCATGTGTTTGTTTGCCATTTTTATATCTTCTCTTGTGAAGTCTCTCTTTAGCTCTTTTTCCCATTTCCTAATAGGTTTATTGGGCTTGGAGGGGCTTAGTTTTTTGAGTTCTCTGTAGATGACAGATATCAGGCCTTTGTCTGTTGCTGTGCTGGTAAATATCCTTTCCCATATCGTTGGCTGTCTTTCTATTTTGGTGATTATGACCTTAGCTGTGCAGAAACTTTTTAATTTGTAGTAGTCCCATTTGTTGAGTCTTTCCCCTATTTGTTGTGCCCCTGGGACTCTATTCAGGAAGTTCCTTCCTGTGCCTATAAGTTCTAGTGTCTTTCCTACTCTGTCCTTCAGTAGTTTCAAGGATTCAGGTCTGATGTTGAGGTCCTTGATCCATTTTGAGTCGATCTTGGTGCATGGTGATAGGCTTGGGTCTACTTTGAGTTTTCTGCATATGGCTGCCCAGTTCTCCCAGCACCAGTAGTTGAAGAGGCTATGTTTATTCCATTGTATGTCTTTAGCTCCTTTGTCGAATATCAGTTGGCTGTAAGAGTGCGGTTTTATTTCTGGGTCTTCAATTCTAATCCACTGGTCTTCCGTTCTGTTTTTATACCAATACCATGCTGTTTTTGTTATGATGGCCTTGTAGTAGAGCTTGAAGTCTGGTATGGTGATACCTCCTGCACTATGTTTTTTGCCTAGAATTGCTTTGGCTATTCTAGGTTTTTTGCTGTTCCATATGAATTTATGGATTGGTTTCTCTATTTCAGTGAAGAATGTGGCTGGGATTTTGATAGGTATTGCATTGAATTTTTATAACAATTTGGGCAATATGGCCATTTTCACTATATTGATTCTGCCTACCCATGAGCATGGGAGGTCTTTCCATCTCCTTGTGTCTTCTTTGATTTCCCTTATTAGATTTTTGTAGTTTTCATTGAATAGGTCCGTCACGTCCTTGGTTAAGTTGATCCCTAGGTACTTTATTCTATTTTTGGCTACTGTAAATGGGATTGTTTCCATAATTTCCTTTTCTCTTTGTCTATTGCTGGTGTACAGAAAAGCTGCTGACTTTTGTGGATTGATTTTGTATCCTGCTACTTTGCCAAATTGGTTTATTAGATGTAGGAGTTTGGGTACTGAGTTTTTTGGGTCCTTGAGATATAAGATCATGTCGTCTGCGAATAGGGATAACTTGATTTCTTCCTTGCCGACATGGATCCCTTTGATGTCCTCCTCTTGCCTTATTGCTATGGCTAGGGATTCCAGCACTATGTTGAACAGAAGTGGGGAGAGTGGGCATCCTTGTCTTGTTCCTGAGTTTAGGGGGAATGATTTAAGTTTCTCTCCATTTAATATGATATTAGCAATTGGTCTGTTGTATATGGCTTTTATTGTTTTGAGGAATGTTCCATCTATTCCTGTTCTCTCCAAAGCTTTTAATAGGTATGGATGTTGTATTTTGTCGAAGGCTTTTTGGGCATCGACTGAGATAACAATGTGATTCTTGATTTTAGTTCTGTTTATGTGGTGAATTACATTGATTGATTTACGGATGTTGAACCATCCTTGTGACTGAGGGATGAAGCCTACTTGTTCATGATGTATGATATTCTTGATCAGTTTCTGGATCCTGTTAGCTAATATTTTATTGAGAAGCTTTGCATCTGTGTTCATTAGTGATATTGGTCTGTAGTTCTCTTTTTTTGTTGGATCTTTGCCTGGTTTGGGGCTGAGTATGATATTAGCTTCATAGAATGAGTTTGGGATTTCTCCCTCCGTTTCTATTTCGCGGAAGAGTTTGAGGAGTATTGGAATTATCTCCTCACTAAAGGTTTTGTAGAATTCGTTGATGAATCCATCTGGGCCTGGGCTTTTCTTAGTAGGGAGGTTCTTGATTACCTCTTGTATCTCACTGTAAGTTATTGGTTTATTTAGTTGATTTATTTCTTCTTGGTTCAGTTTGGGCAGTTTGTACTTCTCTAAGAATTGATCCATTTCTGTAAAATTATTGTTTTTTGCGGAGTAGAGGTTTTGGAAATAGCTCCTTATGATTGTTTGAATATCGTGTGTACTTGTAATTTTTCCTGTGGAGTCCCTGATTTTACGAATATGAGTCTCTTCTCTTCTTTTTTTTGTGAGTCTTGCAAGGGGTCTGTCAATTTTGTTTATTTTCTCAAAGAACCAGCTTTTAGTCTTATTTATTTGTTGAATGGTCTTTCTATTTTCAATCAGATTTATCTCTTCTTTAATCTTTGTAATCTCTCCCCTCCTAGTCGTTTTAGATTCTGTCATTTCTTGTTTCTCCAGTTGTTTTAGTTTCATTGTGAGGGTATTCACCTGCTCTGCTTCCATTCTTTTAATGTGGGTACTGAGTGCAATGATCTTGCCCCTCAGTACTGCCTTAGCTGTGTGCCATAGGTTTCTTTGTGATGTGTTTTCTTTGTCATTGTGGCTTATGAATTCCTTGATTTCATCTTTAATTTGATCTGTGGCCCAAGTGTTGGATAGCAGCGTGGGGTTTAGCCTCCAAGAGTGTGTAAAGGCTCTGTGGTATCCTTTGTTGTTGAGGGTTACCTTTAATCCACTGTGATCAGATATAATACATGGGATGATGTCAATACTTTTGTATTTGCTGAGGTTCTTTGTGTGGGCTATGACGTGGTCTATTTTGGAATATGATCCATGGGCTGCTGAAAAGAAGGTGTATTGGGTCTCTGTAGGGTGGAAGGTTCTATATAGGTCTGTTAGATCCATTTGGGAAATGGTGTTATTTAGGTCCTCAGCTCCCTTACTAATCCTCTGGGTGTTGGATCTATCTCTTGGAGAGAGAGGAGTATTAAAGTCACCCACTATGATTGTGTTTGCATCTATCTTGCTCTGTAATTCTGTGAGAATTTGCTTGACATATGTCGGGCCGCTTTTGTTCTGTGAGTATACATTTATCACCGTGATGTCTTGATTCTGGATTTTTCCTTGTATTAATATGTAGTGTCCTTCTTTGTCTTTTTGAGTGGACTTTAAAGAGAAGTCCAGCTTGTCTGAGATCAGAATGGCTACACCTGCCGTTTTGGTGGGTGCATTTGCTTGGTAGATCTTGGTCCATCCTTTCATTCGAAGCCTGTTTTTGTCCCTTGCTGTAAGGTGGGTCTCTTGTAGACAGCAGATGTCAACTTTTTGTTTGCGGATCCATTCTGCCAGTCTGCTCCTCTTAATCGGGGAGTTTAAGCCATTTATATTTAAAGAGATCAAGGATAAGGGTGTTTTTTCTCCTTCCATTTTCTTGTTGGGCTGTTTTTTCCTGTTTTTTTTTTTTCTTCTTGTCTTTCGTGAGCTGGTCTTTCTGCTGGACTTTGGCTATTGAAGTTTCTTTCTGATTCTGTCTGTGTGTCTTGTACGATCTCTGTTGGGTGGGCTTCCCCTCTTAATATTCGCTGTGGGGCTGGTTTTTTATTCACATACTCCTTTAGCTCCTCTTTGGTGTGGAAAGATCTGGTTCTCCCTTCGAATGTGAACTCCAGTTTCCCTGGATATTTGATCTGAGGTTGTAAATTGTTATTCTGAAGTAATTGGATAGTGTTCTTCCACTCACTTCGAGCTTGGTAAGTTTGTGTGGATAAGTCGGATGTTACTCGAATCCTCTTCCCATTGAAAAAAGTTTCCTTCTTCGCTTTGGCTGAATTCAGAATTTGCTCTTTAATCTTGAGGTCTGTAGTCTTGAATATTATGTGCCTTGGGGTGGTTTTCCTGGGGTCTGGCCTGCCAGGTGTCCTATAGGCTTTGGTTACCTGGATGGGGTCCCCTGTGAGATTGGGGAAGTTTTCTGCAATACCTTTCTTGAGAACATGATTAAGCCCTCTGCTCTGATATTCGGCTCCTCCTTCTATTCCAATTATGCGCAGATTATATCTCTTGTCTTTGTCCATTAGTTCCTGGATTAATCTTCCATGAAGCTTCACCTTTTCTTGGAGTGTGGTCATTTTCTGGTTGTTGTCAGCTGCTTCATCGTCCAGGCGAGAGATTCTGGATTCCATATGGTCAACTCTTTGTGTTATGGTTTCAATTGCGGAGTTTATGGATGTCAGAGAGCTATTCATGGTTGTCATATCAGCTCTGATCGTGGAAATTTCTTCCTTTAAAGAGTTGTATTTTAAATCTATTTTTTCATGCATTTCTATTCTCAGGGTGTGGAGATTTTCTTTAAAGGCAGCTTGCATTGTATCCATTTTTGCTTCCATTTCTTTAAACGAGGCTTGCATTGTATCCATTTTTGCTTCCATTTCTTTCTTGGCTTCCTGGGTGTCCTTCCAGATTTCCGCTCTAAACTCCTGGAATTGTTTTCTGATTTCATTTCTGACGCTTTCGATCATTCCTGTTAACATGGCCTCATTTGCTTTTTTATTCTCCATCTCCTCTTCAGACGTGCTGCTTTTTGGAGCTGGCGAGTTGGCTTGTCCTTTGATGAACTGAGTTATGTTTCTTTGTGATTTGCGCATCTGGAGGTCTGTGTAGATCTTCCCTCCCTTCTGTGTAGGCGTGTCTATGGCAGCAGGTGCTGTTGCTGTGGCCCCGCCCACCAGTGCAGGGCTCGCCTACCAGAGCGTTCGCTTTCGCCGGGGCCCCGCCCTCCTGTACACTGTGAGTCCCCTACAACAGGCACTTTAGCGGGGCACTAGAGCGAGCCCTGGGTTGTTGGGTTGTGCTTGCGCCCTCCCGCGAGTCCGTTGGGGGGGGGAGGCAGTATGTGGGGCCCAGTGGGATCGACTGTCCGGGTGTGGCTTGGCACCCTCAGACCTCGCCTCCGCTGGGAGGAGGAGGAACGAGATCAGGCTCAGGTGACTGTGCTGGGATGGTATTGCCCACCAGCGCCTGTGATTTTAGTTGTAAGAGTCTGCCAGTTCCAGGCGCCTCAGGTGGGGCTTGCCCTGCTGGCCGTCCCCCGGCCCCTGTTGGGAAGGGGACAGGGCCGGTTCTGCCAACTCAGGAACCTTTGGGGGCTTGGGGCTGTTCCGCCCTTCCCCTGCAAAACTGGCTTCCCAGCACCTGATGGGAGCTTCCCGCCTGATTTGGGGATTCTTTGTTCCCACGGGAGTAAGGAGGGGGAGGGAGTGAGATATAGCTTCTTTGTCGGGCTTGGGTCTCCCGTTGGGGGAAGGGATTATGGGGGACTCACTTTTGCTGTTTTGTCTGTGTGTCCCGCGCAGCCGTTGGCCCTTCAGGGGTTGGCGAAGTGTTGTGGTGGCTTCCCCCATTCCCTCTTTCTGCTGCGCTCGGTGCCCTTTTCCGAATCCGGTGTGGACCCGAACTTCTCTTCGCTGCCGGTGTGTGTCTTGGTCCGCACCCTGCCTTGTGTCCGTGGGGTATCTCTCCCCTCACCACAAATCAGATTTTTTTGAGGAGTGCCCAGTACATTAACCTTTCCTCGATGTAATTACCTTAGAAGCTCCAGCTGTTCTTATTCTCAGAAGGGATACTCCCTGATATACAGTTGCCTACCACCTTCGTAAGTGCAGGTCCTAAATGAGCTTTTTTCTCTGTTCCCTCACCACAATCCAGATTCTTTTGGGGAGTTTCCAGTACAGTAACCAGAAAGGAAGTACTTAATTTATTAAGCTACTGCTTTTCTTAATCTCAGTGGAGATATTTACTGATAAACAGCTGCCTACCCAGTATGTTCATGTCGTTCCTAAATGAGCTTTTATCTCTCTCCCCTCACCACAAATCCGATTCTTCTGAGGAGTTCCCAGTACATTAACCTTTCCTAGATGTAATTACCTGAACAAGCTCCAGCTGTTCGTATTCTCAGAAGGGACACTCCCTGATATACAGCTGCCTACCAGCTTCGTAAGTGCAGGTCCTAAATGAGATTATTTCTCTCTTCCCTCACCACAATCCAGATTCTTTTGGGAAGTTAGCAGTACAGTAACCATACCAGGAAGTACTTAATTTATTAAGCTACTGCTTTTCTTAATCTCAGTGGAGATACTTACTGATAAACAGCTACCTACCCAGTATGTTCATGTCGTTCCTAAATGAGCTTTTATCTCTCTTCCCACACCACAAATCAGATTCTTCTGAGGAGTTCCCAGTACATTAACCTTTCCTCGATGTAATTACCTTAGCAAGCTGCAGCTGTTCTTATTCTCAGAAGGAATACCCACTGATGAACAGCTGCTATCACCTTTGTAATGCAGGTCCTAAATGAGCTTTTTTCTCAGTTTCTTCACCACAATCCAGATTCTTTTGGGGAGTTACCAGTACAGTAACCATACCAGGAAGTACTTAATTTATTAAGCTACTGCTTTTCTTAATCTCATTGGTGATATATACTGATAAACAGCTAACTACCAAGTATGTTCGTTTCGTTATTAAAAGAGCTTTTATCTCTCCCCTCACCACAAATCAGATTCTTCTGAGGAGTTCCCAGTACATTAACCTTTCCTAGATGTAATCACCTTAACAAGCTCCAGCTGTTCTTATTCTCAGAAGGGATACTCCCAGATATACAGCTGCCTACCACCTTCGTAAGTGCAGGTCCTAAATGAGCTCTTTTCTCTGTTCCCTCACCACAATCCAGATGTTTTTGAGGGGTTACGAGTACAGTAAACATACAAGGAAGTACTTAATTTATTAAGCTACTGCTTTTCTTAATCTCAGTCGAGATATTTACTGATAAACATCTACCTACCCCGTGTGTTCATGTCGTTCCTTAATGAGCTTTTATCTCTCTCCCTTCAACAAAAATCAGATTCTTCTGAGGAGTTCCCAGTACATTAACCTTTCCTCGATGTAATTACCTTAACAAGCTCCAGCTGTTCTTTTTCTCAGAAGGGATACTCAATGATATACAACTGCCTACCACCTTCGTAAGAGCAGGTCCTATATGAGCTTTTTTCTCTTTCCCTCACCACAATCCAGATTCTTTTGGGGAGTTCCAGTACAGTCACCATACCAGGAAGTACATAATTTATTAAGCTACTGCTTTTATTAATCTCAGTGGAGATATTTCCTGATAAACACCTACCTAGCCAGTATGTTCATGTGGTTCCTAAGAGAGCTTTTATCTCTCTCCCCTCCACACAAATCAGATTCTTCTGAGGAGTTCCCAGTACAATAACCTTTCCTCGATGAAATTACCTTAACAAGCTCCAGCTGTTCTCATTCTCAGAAGGGATACTCCCTGATATACAGCTGCCTACCACCTTCGTAAGTGCAGGTCCTATTTGAGCGTTTACTCTGTTCCCTCACCACAATCCAGATGCTTTTGTGGAGTTACCCATACAGTAACCATACCAGGAAGTACTTAATTTATTAAGCTACTCCTTTCTTAATCTGAGGGGAGGTATTTACTGATAAACAGCTACTTACCGGGTATGTTCATGTAGTTCCTAAATGAGCGTTTATCTCTCTCCCCTCCCCACAAATCAGATTCTTGAGAGGAATTCCCAGTACATTAAACTTACCTCGATGTAATTACCTTAACAAGCTCCAGCTGTTCTTATTCTCAGAAGGGATACTCCCTGATACACAGCTGCCTAGCACCTTCGTAAGTGCAGGTCCTAAATGAGCTTTTTTCTCGGTTCCCTCATCAAAATCCAGATTCTATCGAGGAGTTACCAGTACAGTAACCATACCAGGAAGTACTTAATTTACTATCTACTGCTTTTCTTAATCTCAGTGGAGATATTTACTGATAAACAGCAACCTACCCAGTATGTTCATGTCGTTCTTAAATGAGCTTTTATCTCTCTCCCCTCCACACAAATCAGATTCTTCTGAGGAGTTCCCAGTACATTAACCTTTCCTCGATGTAATTACCTTAAAAAGCTCCAGGTGTTCTTATTCTCAGAATGGATATTCACTGATATACAGCTGCCTACCACCTTCCTAAGAGCAGGTCCTAAATGAGCATTTTCTCTGTTCCCTCACCACAATCCAGATTCTTTTGGGGAGTTACCAGTAGAGTAACCATACCAGGAAGTACTTAATTTATTAAGCTACTGCTTTTCTTAATCTCAGTGGAGATATTTACTGATAAACAGCTACCTACCCAGTGTGTTCATGTCGTTCCTAATTGAGCTTTTATCTCTCTCCCCTCACAAAAAATCAGATGCTTCTGAGGAGTTCCTAGTACATTAACCTTTAATCGATGTAATTACCTTAACAAGCTCCAGCTGTTCTTATTTTCAGAAGGATACTCCCTGATATACAACTGCCTACCACCTACGTAAGTCCTAAATGAGCTTTTTTCTCTGTTCCCTCACGACAATCCATATGCTTTTGTGGATTTACCCGTACAGTAACCATACCAGGAAGTACTTAATTTATTAAGCTACTGCTTTTCTTAATCTGAGTGGAGATATTTACTGATAAACTGCTACTTACCGGGTATGTTCATGTAGATCCTAAATGAGGGTTTATCTCTCTCCCCTCAACACAAATCTGATTCTTGAGAGGAGTTCCCAGTACATTAACCTTTCCTCGATGTAATTACCTTAACAAGCTCCAGGTGTTCTTATTCTCAGAATGGATACTCCCTGATATACAGCTGCCTACCACCTTCGTAAGTGCAGGTCCTAAATGAGCATTTTCTCTGTTCCCTCACCACAATCCAGATTCTTTTGGGAAGTTACCAGTACAGTAACCATACTAGGAATTACTTAATTTTGAAGCTACTGCTTTTCTTAATCTCAGTGGTAATATTTACTGATAAACAGCTACCTACCCAGTATTTTCATGTCGTTCCAAAATGAGCTTTTATCTCTCTCCCCTCATGACAAATCAGATTCTTCTGAGGAGTTCCCAGTACATTAACCTTTCCTCGATGTAATAACCTAAACAAGCTCCAGCTGTTCTTATTCTTAGAAGGGATACTCCCTTATATACAGCTCCCTACCACCTTCGTAAGTGCAGGTTCTAAATGAGCTTTTTTCTCGGTTCCCTCACCACAGTCCAGATTCGTTTGGGGAGTTACCAGTACAGTAACCATACCAGGAAGTACTTAATTTATTAATCTACTGCTTTTCTTAATCTCAGTGGAGATATTTACTGATAAACAGCTACCTACCTAGTATGTTCATGTGGTTCCTAAATGAGCTTTTATCTCTCTCCCCTCACCACAAATCAGATTGATCGGAGGAGTTCCCCGTACATTAACCTATCCTCGATGTAATTACCTTAACGAGCTCCAGGTGTTTTTATTCTCAGAAGGGATACTCCCTGATCTACAGCTGCGTACCACCTTCGTAAGTGCAGGTCCTAAATGAGCTTTTTTCTCTGTACCCTCACCACAATCCAGATTCTTTTGGGTAGTTACCAGTACATTAAACATACCAGGAAGGACTTAATTTATTAAGCTACTTCTTTTCTCAATCTCAGTGGAGATATTTACTTGTAAACAGCTACTTAACCAGTATGTTCATGTCGATACTAAATGAGCTTTTATCTCTCTCCCCTCACCACAAATCAAATTCTTCTGAGGAGTTCCCAGTACATTAAACTTGCCGCGATGTAACTACCTTAACAAGCTGCCGCTGTTCTTATTCTCAGAAGGGATACTCCCTGATATACAGCTGCCTACCACCTTTGTAAGTGCAGGTCCTATATAAGCTTTTTACTCTTTTCCCTCACCACAATCCAGATGCTTTTGGGGAGTTACCCGTACAGTAACCATACCAGGAAGTACTTAATTTATTAAGCTATTGCTTTTCTTAATCTGAGTGGAGATATTTACTGATAAACAGCTACTTACCGGGTATGTTCATGTAGTTCTTAAATGAGCTTTTATCTCTCTCCCCTCACCACAAATCAGATTCTTGAGAGGAGCTCCCTGTACATTAATCTTTCCTGGATATAATTACCTTAACAAGCCCCAGGTGTTCTTATTCTCAGAAGGGATACTCCCTGATATACAGCTGCCTACCACCTTCGTAAGTACAGGTCCTAAATGAGCATTTTCTCTGTTCCCTCACCACAATCCAGATTCTTTTGGGTAGTTACCAGTACAGTAACCATACCAGGAATTACTTAATTTTGAAGCTACTGCTTTTCTTAATCTCAGTGGAGATATTTACTGATAAACAGCTACCTACCCAGTTTGTTCATGTCGTTCCTATATGAGCTTTTATCTCTCTCCCCTCACCACAAATCAGATTCTTCTTAGGAGTTCCCAGTACATTAAACTTTCCTGGATGTAATTACCTTAACAAGATCCAGCTATTCTTATTCTCAGAAGTGATACTCCCTAATATACAGCTGCCTAACACCTTCGTAAGTGCAGGTCCTAAATGAGGTTTTTTCTCTGTTCCCTCACCACAATCCAGATTCTTTTGGGGAGTTACAAGTACAGAACACATACCAGGAAGGACTTAATTTATTAAGCTACTGCTTTTCTCAATCTCAGGGGAGATATTTACTTGTAAACAGCTACCTACCCAGTATGTTCATGTCGATCCTAATTGAGCTTTTATCTCTCTCCCCTCACCACAAATCAAATTCTTCTGAGGAGTTCCCAGTACATTAACCTTGCCGCGATGTAATTACCTTAACAAGCTGCCGCTCTTCTTATTCTCAGAAGGGATACTCCCTCATTTACAGCTGCCTACCAACTTCGTAAGTGCACGTCCTAAATGAGCTTTTTTTTCTGTTCCCTCACCACAATCCACATGCTTTTGGGGAGTTACCCGTACAGTAACCATACCAGGAAGTACTTAATTTATTAAGCTACTGCTTTTCTTAATCTGAGTGGAGATATTTATTGATATACAGCTACTTACCGGGTATATTCATGTAGTTCCTAAATGAGCTTTTATCTCTCTCCCCTCACCACAAATCTGATTCTTGAGAGGAGTTCCCAGTACATTAACCTTTCATCGATGTAATTACCTTAACAAGCTCCAGCTGTTCTTATTCTTAGAAGGGATACTCCCTGATATGCAGTTGCCTACCACTTTCGTAAATGCTGGTCCTAAATTAGCTTTTTTCTCTGTTCCCTCACCATAATCTAGATTCATTTGTTGAGATACCGGAAGAGTTACCATACCAGGAAGTACTTAATTTATTAAGCTACTGCTTTTCTTAATCTCAGTGGAGATATTTACTGATAAACAGCAACCTACCCAGTATGTTCAAGTCGTTCCTAAATGAGCTTTTATCTCTCTCCCCTCACCACAAATCAGATTCTTCTAAGGAGTTCCCCGTACATTAACCTTTCCTCAATGTAATTACCTTAACAAGCTCCAGCTGTTCTTATTCTCAGAAAGGATACTCCCTGATATACAGCTGCCTACCACCTTCGTAAGTGCAGGTCCTAAATGAGCTTTATTCTCGGTTCCCTCACCAAAATCCAGATTCTTTTAGGGAGTTACCAGTACAGTATCCATACCAGGAAGTACTTAATTTATTAAGCTACTGCTTTTCTTAATCTCAGTGGAGATATTTACTGATAAACAGTAACCCACCCAGTATGATCATGTCGTTCCTAAATGAGCGTTTATATCTCTCCCCTCACCACAAATCAGATTTTTCTGAGAAGTTCCCAGTACATTATCCTTTCCCCTGTGTAATTACCTTAACAAGCTCCAGCTGTTCTTATTCTCAGAAGGGATACTCCCTGATATACAGCTGCCTACCACCTTTGTAAGTGCAGGTCCTATATGTGCTTTTTACTCTGGTCCCTCACCACAATCCAGATGCTTTTGGGTAGTTACCCGTACAGTAACCATACCAGGAAGTACTTAATTTATTAAGGTACTGCTTTTCTTAATCTGAGTGGAGATATTTACTGATAAACAGCTACTTACCAGGTATGTTCATGTAGTTCTTAAATGAGCTTTTATCTCTCTCCCCTCACCACAAATCAGATTCTTGAGAGGAGTTCCCAGTACATTAAACTTACCTCGATGTAATTACATTAACAATCTCCAGCTGTTCTTATTCTCAGAAGGGATACTCCCTGATACACAGCTGCCTACCACCTCAGTAAGTGCAGGTCCTAAATGAGCTTTTTTCTCGGTTCCCTCACCAAAATCCAAATTCTATCCAGGAGTTACCAGTACAGTAACCATACCAGGAAGTACTTAATTTACTAAGCTACTGCTTTTCTTAATCTCAGTGGAGATATTTCCTGATAAACAGCAACCTACCCAGTATGTTCATGTCGTTCTTAAATGAGCTTTTATCTCTCTCCCCTCCACACAAATCAGATTCTTCTGAGGAGTTCCCAGTACATTAACCTTTCCTCGATGTAATTACCTTAAAAAGCTCCATGTGTTCTTATTCTCAGAATGGATATTCCCTGATATACAGCTGCCTACCATGTTCCTAAGAGCAGGTCCTAAATGAGCATTTTCTCTGTTCCCTCACCACAATCCAGATTCTTTTTGGTAGTTACCAGTAGAGTAACCATACTAGGAATTACTTAATTTTGAAGCTACTGCTTTTCTTAATCTCAGTGGAGATATTTACTGATAAACAGCTACCTACCCAGTATGTTCATGTCGTTCCTAAATGAGCTTTTATCTCTCTCCTCTCACCACAAATCAGATTCTTCTGAGGAGTTCCCAGTACATTAACCTTTCCTCCATGAAATTACCTTAACAAGCTCCAGCTGTTTTTATTCTCAGAAGGGATACTCCATGATATAGAGCTGCCTACCACATTCGTAAGTGCAGGTCCTAAATGAGCTTTTTTCTCTGTTCCCTCACCACAATCAAGATTCTTTTGGGGAGTTACCAGTAGAGTAACCATACCAGAGAGTACTTAATTTATTAAGCTACTGCTTTTCTTCATCTCAGTGGAGATATTTACTGATAAACAGCTACCTACCCAGTGAGTTCATGTCGTTCGTAAATGAGCTTTTATCTCTCTCCCCTCACAAAAAATCAGATGCTTCTGAGGAGTTCCTAGTACATTAACCTTTCCTGGATGTAATTACCTTAACAAGCTCCAGCTGTTCTTATTTTCAGAAGGGATACTCCCTGATATACAACTGCCTACCACCTATGTAAGTCCTAAATGAGCTTTTTTCTCTGTTCCCTCACCACAATCCAGATTCATTTGGGGAGTTCCAGTACAGTAACCATGCCAGGAAGTACTTAATTTATTAAGCTACTGCTTTTCTTCATCTCAGTGGAGATATTTACTGATAAACATCTACCTACCTAGTGTGTTCATGTCCTTCCTAAATGAGCTTATATCTGTCTCCCCTCACCACAAATCAGATTCTTCTGATGAGTTCCCAGTACATTAGTATTTCCTCGATGTAATTGCCTTAACAAGCTCCAGCTGTTCTTATTCTCAGAAGGGATACTCCCTGATACACAGCTGCCTACCACCTTCGTAAGTGCAGGTCCTAAATGAGATTTTTTCTCGGTTCCCTCGCCAAAATCCAGATTGTTTCGAGGAGTTACAAGTACAGTAACCATACCAGGAAGTACTTAAGTTATTAAGCTACTGCTTTCCTTCATCTCAGTGGAGATATTTACTGATAAACAGCTACCTACCCAGTGTGTTCATGTCGTTCTTAAATGAGCTTTTATCTCTCTCCCCTCACCACATATCAGATTCTTCTGAGGAGTTCCCAGTACATTAACCTTTCCTTGATGTAATTACCTTAACAAGCTCCAGCTGTTCTTATTTTCAGAAGGGATACTCCCAGATATACAGATGCCTTCCACCTTCGTAAGTGCAGGTCCTAAATGAGCTTTTTTCTCTGTACACTCACCACAATCCAGATTCTTTTGGGTAGTTACCAGTTCAGTAAACATACCAGGAAGTACTTTTTTTATTAAGCTACTCCTTTTCTACATCTCAGTGGAGATATTTACTTGTAAACAGCTACTTACCCAGTATGTTCATGTCGATACTAAATGAGCTTTTATCTCTCTCCCTTCACCACAAATCAAATTCTTCTGAGGAGTTCCCAGTACATTAACCTTGCTGCGATGTAATTACCTTAACAAGCTGCCGCTGTTCTTATTCTCAGAATGGATACTCCCTGATATACAGCTGCCTACCACCTTTATAAGTGCAGGTCCTATATAAGCTTTTTACTCTTTTCCCTCACCACAATCCAGATTCTTTGGGGGAGTTACCCGTACAGTAACCATAGCAGGAAGTACTGAATTTATTAAGCTACTGCTTTTCTTAATCTGAGTGGAGATATTTACTGATAAACAGCTACTTACCCGGTATGTTCATGTAGTTCCTAAATGAGCTTTTACCTCTCCCCTCACCACAAATCAGATTCTTCTGAGGAGTTCCCAGTGCATTAATCTTTCCTCGATGTAATTACCTTAACAAGCCCCAGGTGTTCTTATTCTCAGAAGGGATACTCCCTGATATACAGCTGCCTACCACCTTCGTAAGTACAGGTACTAAATGAGCATTTTCTCTGTTCCCTCACCACAATCCAGATTCTTTTAAGTAGTTACCAGTACAGTAAGCATACCAGGAATTACTTAATTTTGAAGCTACTGCTTTTCTTAATCTCAGTGGAGATATTTACTGATAAACAGCTACCTGCCCAGTATGTTCATGTCGTTCCTAAATGAGCTTTTATCTCTCTCCCCTCACCACAAATCAGACTCTTATGAGGAGTTCCCAGTACATTAAACTTTCCTGGATGTAATTACCTTAACAAGCTCCAGCTATTCTTATTCTCAGAAGGGATACTCCCTAATATACAGCTGCCTAACACCTTCGTAAGTGCAGGTCCTAAATGAGCTTTTTTCTCTGTTCCCTCACCACAATCCAGATTTTTTGGGGAGTTACCAGTACAGAAAACATACCAGGAAGGACTTAATTTATTAAGCTACTGCTTTTCTCAATCTCAGTGGAGATATTTACTTGTAAACAGCTACCTACCCAGTATGTTCATGTCGATCCTAAATGAGCTTTTATCTCTCTCCCCTCACCACAAATCAAATTCTTCTGCGGAGTTTCCAGTACATTAACCTTTCATCGATGTAATTACCTTAACAAGCTCCAGCTGTTCTTATTTTTAGAAGGGATACTCCCTGATATGCAGTTGCCTACCACTTTCGTAAGTGCTGGTCCCAAATTAGCTTTTTTCTCTGTTCCCTCACCATAATCCAGATTCTTTTGTTGAGATACCGGAACAGTAACCATACCAGGAAGTACTTAATTTATTAAGCTACTGCTTTTCTTAATCTCATTGGAGATTTTTACTGATAAACAGCAACCTTCCCAGTATGTTCATGTCGTTCCTAAATGAGCTTTTATCTCTCTCCCCTCACCACAAATCAGATTCTTCTGAGGAGTTCCCCATACATTAACCTTTCCTCGATGTAATTACCTTAACAAGCTCCAGCTGTTCTTATTCTCAGAAGGGATACTCCCTGATATACAGCTTCCTACCACCTTCGTAAGTGCAGGTCCTAAATGAGCTTTATTCTCGGTTCCCTCACCAAAATCCAGATTCTTTTAGGGAGTTACCAGTACAGTAACCATACCAGGAAGTACTTAACTTATTAAGCTACTGCTTTTCTTAATCTCAGTGGAGATATGTACTGATAAACAGCAACCTACCCAGTATGTTCATGTCGTTCCTAAATGAGCGTTTATATCTCTCCCCTCACCACAAATCAGATTCTTCTTAGGAGTTCTCGGTACATTAACCTTTCTTCGATGTAATTACCTTCACAAGCTCCAGCTGTTCTTATTCTCAGAAGGGATACTCCCTGATATACAGCTGCCTACCACCTTCGTAAGTGCAGGTCCTAAATGAGCTTTTTTCTCTGTACCCTCACCACAGTCCAGATTCTTTTGCGTAGTTACCAGTACAGTAAACATACCAGGAAGGACTTAATTTATTAAGCTACTGCTTTTCTTAATCTCAGTGGAGATATTTACTGATAAACAGAAACCTACCCAGTATGATCATGTCGTTCCTAAATGAGCGTTTATATCTCTCCCCTCACCACAAATCAGATTCTTCTGAGAAGTTCCCAGTACATTATCCTTTCCCCTGTGTAATTACCTTAACAAGCTCCAGCTGTTCTTATTCTCAGAAGGGATACTCCCTGATATACAGCTGCCTACCACCTTCGTAAGTGCAGGTCCTAAATGAGCTTTTTTCTCTGTACCCTCACCACAATCCAGATTCTTTTGGGTAGTTTCCAGTTCAGTAAACCTACCAGGAAGTACTTATTTTATTAAGCTACTCCTTTTCTACATCTCAGTGGAGATATTTTCTTGTAAACAGCTACCTACCCAGTATGTTCATGTCGATCCTAAATGAGCTTTTATCTCTCTCCCCACACCACAAATCAAATTCTTCTGAGGATTTCCCAGTACATTAACCTTGCCGCGATGTAATTACCTTAACAAGCTGCCGTTGTTCTTATTCTCAGGAGGGATACTCCCTGATATACAGCTGCCTACCACCTTTGTAAGTGCAGGTCCTATATGAGCTTTTTACTCTGGTCCCTCACCACAATCCAGATGCTTTTGGGGAGTTACCCGTACAGTAACCATACCAGGAAGTACTTAATTTATTAAGCTACTGCTTTTCTTAATCTGAGTGGAGATATTTACTGATAAACAGCTACTTACCGGGTATGTTCATGTAGTTCCTAAATGAGCTTTTATCTCCCTCCCCTACCACAAATCAGATTCTTGAGAGGAGTTCCCAGTACATTAACCTTTCCTCGATGTAATTACCTTAACAAGCTCCAGGTGTTCTTATTCTCAGAGGGGTACTCCCTTATATACAGCTGCCTACCACCTTCGTAAGTGCAGGTCCTAAATGTGCATTTTCTCTGTTCCCTCACCACAATCCAGATTCTTTTGGGTAGTTACTACTACAGTAACCATACCAGGAATTACTTAATTTTGAAGCTACTGATATTCTTAATCTCAGTGGAAATATTTACTGATAAACAGCTACCTACCCAGTATGTTCATGTCGTTCCTAAATGAGCATTTATCTCTCTCCCCTCACCACAAATCAGATTCTTGAGAGGAGTTCCCAGTACATTAACCTTTCCTCGATGTAATTACCTTAACAAGCTCCAGGTGTTCTTATTCTCAGAGGGGTACTCCCTTATATACAGCTGCCTACCACCTTCGTAAGTGCAGGTCGTAAATGAGCTTTTTCTCGGGTCCCTCACCACAATCCAGATTCTTTTGGGGAGTTTCCATTACAGTAACCATACCAGGAAGTACTTAATATATTAAGCTACCGCTTTTGTTAATCTCAGTGGAGATATTTACTGATAAATAGCTACCTACCCAGTATATTCATGTCGTTCCTAAATGAGCTTTTATCTCTCTCCCTTCACCACAAGTCAGATTCTTATGAGGAGTTTCCATTACATTAACCTTTCCTCGATGTAATTACCTTAACAAGCACCAGGTGTTGTTATTCTCAGAAGGGATACTCCCTGATATACAGCTGCCTACCACCTTGTAAGTGCAGGTCCTAAATGAGCTTTTTTCACTGTTCCCTCACCTCAATCCAGATTCTGTTGGGGAGTTACCGGTACAGTAACCATACCAGGAAGTACTTAATTTATTAAGCTACTTCTTTTCTTAATCTCAGTGGAGATAGTTACTGATAAACACCTCCCTAACCAGTATGTTCATGTTCCTAAATGAGCTTTTATCTCTCTCCCCTCACCACAAATCAGATTCTTCTGAGGAGTTCCGCGTACAATTACCTTTCCTCGATGTAATTACCTTAACAAACTCCAGCTGTTCTTATTATCAGAAGGGGTACTCCCTGATATACAACTGCCTACCACCTTCTTAAGTGCCGGTCCTAAATGAGCTTTTTTTCTCTTTTCCCTCACCACAATCCAGATTCTTTTGGGGAGGTACCAGTACAGTAATCATACCACGAAGTACTGAATTTTTTAAGCTACTGCTTTTCTTAATCTCAGTGGAGATATTTACTGATAAACAGCTACCAACCCAGTATGTTCATGTCGTTCCTAAATGAGCTTTTATCTGTCTCCCTTCACCACAAATCAGATTCTTCTGAGGAGTTCCCAGTACAATAACCTTTCCTCGATGTAATTACCTAAACACGCTCCAGCTGTTCTTATTCTCAGAAGGGATACTCCCTGATAGACAGCTGCCTAACACCTTTGTAAGTGCAGGTCCTAAATGAGCTTTTTCTCTGTTCCCTCACCACAATCCAGATTCTTTTGGGGAGTTACCAGTACAGTATCCATACCAGGAATTAGTTAATTTATTAAGCTACTGCTTTTCTTAATCTCAGTGGAGATATTTACTGATAAACATCTACCTACCCAGGATGATAATGTCGTTTCTAAATGAGCTTTTTTCTCTCTCCCCTCACCACAAAATCAGATTCTTCTGAGGAGTTCCGAGTACATTAACCTTTCCTTTATGTAATTACCTTAACAAGCTCCAGCTCTTCATATTCTCAGAACGGATACTCCCTGATAGACAGCTGCCTACCACCTTCGTAAGTGCAGGTCCTAAATGAGCTTTTTTCTCTGTTCCCTCTCCACAATCCAGATTCTTTTGCGGAGTTACCAATACAGTAACCATACAAGGAAGTACGTAATTTATTAAGCTACCGCTTTTGTTAATCTCAGTGGAGATATTTACTGATAAACAGCTACCTACCCAGTATGTTCATGTCGTTCCTAAATGAGCTTTTATCTCTCTCCCCTCACCACCAATCAGATTCTTCTGAGGAGTTCCCAGTATATTAACCTTTCCTCGATGTAATTGCCTTAACAAGTTTCAGCTGTTCTTATCCTCAGAAGGGATACTCCCTGATATACAGCTGCCTACCCTCTCCGTAAGTTCAGGTCCTAAATGAGCTTTTTTCTCTGTTCCCTCACCACAATCCAGATTCTTTTGGGGAGTTCCCAGTACAGTAACCATACCAGGAATTATTTAATTTATTAAGCTACTGCTTTTCTTGATCTCAGTGGAGATATTTACTGAAAAACAGCTACCTACCCAGTATGTCCATGTCGTTCCTAAATGAGCTTCTTTCTCTCTCCCCTCACCACAAATCAGATTCTTCTGAGGAGTTCCCAGTACTTTAACCTTTCCTCGATGTAATTACTTGAACAAGCTCCAGCTGTTCTTATTCTGAGAAGGGATACTCCCTGATATACTGCTGCCTACCACCTTCGTAAGTGCAGGTCCTAAATGAGCTTTTTTCTCTGTTCCCTCACCACAATCCAGATACTTTTGGGGAGTTACCAGTACAGTAACCATACCAGGAAGTTATTAAGCTACTGCTTTTCTTAATCTCAGTGGAGATATTTAATGATAAACAGCTACCTACCCAGTATGTTCATGTCGTTCCTAAATGAGCTTTTATCTCTTTCCCCTCACCACAAATCAGATTCTTCTGAGGAGTTCCCAGTACGTTAACTTTTCCTCGATGTATTTACCTTAACAAGCTTCAGTTGTTCTTATTCTCAGAGGGGATACTCCCTGATATACAGCTGCCTATCACCTTCGTAAGTCCAGGTCATAAATGTGCTTTTTTCTCTGTTCACACACGACAATCCAGATTCTTTTGAGGAGTTACCAGTACAGTAACCATACCAGGAAGTACTTAATTTATTAAGCAACTGCTTTTCTTAATCTCAGTGGAGATATTTACTGATAAACAGCTACCTACCCCGTATGTTCATGTCGTTCTTATATGAGCTTTTATCTTTCTCCTCTCACTACAAATCAGATTTTTCTGAGGAATTCCCAGTACATTAACCTTTCCTCGATATAATTACCTTAACAAGCTCCAGCTGTTCTTATTCTCAGAAGGGATACTCCCTGATATACAGCTGCCTATCCCCTTCGTTAGTGCAGGTCCTAAATAAGCTTTTTTCTCTATTCCCTCACCACAATACAAATTCTTTTGGGGAGTTACCAATACAGTAACCATACCAGGAAATACTTAATTTATTAAGCTACTGCTTTTCTTAGTCTCAGTGGAGATATTTACTGATAAACAGCTACCTACCCAGTATGTTCATGTCGTTCTTAAATGAGCTTTTATCTCTCTCCCCTCACCACCAATCAGATTCTTCTGAGGAGATCCCAGTACATTAACCTTTCCTCGATGTAATTACCTTCACAAGCTCCAGCTGTTCTTATTCTCAGAAGGGATACTCCCTGATATACAGCTGCCTACCACCTTCGTAAGTGCAGGTCCTAAATGAGCTTTTTTCTCTGTACCCTCACCACAGTCCAGATTCTTTTGCGTAGTTACCAGTACAGTAAACATACCAGGAAGGACTTAATTTATTAAGCTACTGCTTTTCTTAATCTCAGTGGAGATATTTACTGATAAACAGAAACCTACCCAGTATGATCATGTCGTTCCTAAATGAGCGTTTATATCTCTCCCCTCACCACAAATCAGATTCTTCTGAGAAGTTCCCAGTACATTATCCTTTCCCCTGTGTAATTACCTTAACAAGCTCCAGCTGTTCTTATTCTCAGAAGGGATACTCCCTGATATACAGCTGCCTACCACCTTCGTAAGTGCAGGTCCTAAATGAGCTTTTTTCTCTGTACCCTCACCACAATCCAGATTCTTTTGGGTAGTTTCCAGTTCAGTAAACCTACCAGGAAGTACTTATTTTATTAAGCTACTCCTTTTCTACATCTCAGTGGAGATATTTTCTTGTAAACAGCTACCTACCCAGTATGTTCATGTCGATCCTAAATGAGCTTTTATCTCTCTCCCCACACCACAAATCAAATTCTTCTGAGGATTTCCCAGTACATTAACCTTGCCGCGATGTAATTACCTTAACAAGCTGCCGTTGTTCTTATTCTCAGGAGGGATACTCCCTGATATACAGCTGCCTACCACCTTTGTAAGTGCAGGTCCTATATGAGCTTTTTACTCTGGTCCCTCACCACAATCCAGATGCTTTTGGGGAGTTACCCGTACAGTAACCATACCAGGAAGTACTTAATTTATTAAGCTACTGCTTTTCTTAATCTGAGTGGAGATATTTACTGATAAACAGCTACTTACCGGGTATGTTCATGTAGTTCCTAAATGAGCTTTTATCTCCCTCCCCTACCACAAATCAGATTCTTGAGAGGAGTTCCCAGTACATTAACCTTTCCTCGATGTAATTACCTTAACAAGCTCCAGGTGTTCTTATTCTCAGAGGGGTACTCCCTTATATACAGCTGCCTACCACCTTCGTAAGTGCAGGTCCTAAATGTGCATTTTCTCTGTTCCCTCACCACAATCCAGATTCTTTTGGGTAGTTACTACTACAGTAACCATACCAGGAATTACTTAATTTTGAAGCTACTGATATTCTTAATCTCAGTGGAAATATTTACTGATAAACAGCTACCTACCCAGTATGTTCATGTCGTTCCTAAATGAGCATTTATCTCTCTCCCCTCACCACAAATCAGATTCTTGAGAGGAGTTCCCAGTACATTAACCTTTCCTCGATGTAATTACCTTAACAAGCTCCAGGTGTTCTTATTCTCAGAGGGGTACTCCCTTATATACAGCTGCCTACCACCTTCGTAAGTGCAGGTCGTAAATGAGCTTTTTCTCGGGTCCCTCACCACAATCCAGATTCTTTTGGGGAGTTTCCATTACAGTAACCATACCAGGAAGTACTTAATATATTAAGCTACCGCTTTTGTTAATCTCAGTGGAGATATTTACTGATAAATAGCTACCTACCCAGTATATTCATGTCGTTCCTAAATGAGCTTTTATCTCTCTCCCTTCACCACAAGTCAGATTCTTATGAGGAGTTTCCATTACATTAACCTTTCCTCGATGTAATTACCTTAACAAGCACCAGGTGTTGTTATTCTCAGAAGGGATACTCCCTGATATACAGCTGCCTACCACCTTGTAAGTGCAGGTCCTAAATGAGCTTTTTTCACTGTTCCCTCACCTCAATCCAGATTCTGTTGGGGAGTTACCGGTACAGTAACCATACCAGGAAGTACTTAATTTATTAAGCTACTTCTTTTCTTAATCTCAGTGGAGATAGTTACTGATAAACACCTCCCTAACCAGTATGTTCATGTTCCTAAATGAGCTTTTATCTCTCTCCCCTCACCACAAATCAGATTCTTCTGAGGAGTTCCGCGTACAATTACCTTTCCTCGATGTAATTACCTTAACAAACTCCAGCTGTTCTTATTATCAGAAGGGGTACTCCCTGATATACAACTGCCTACCACCTTCTTAAGTGCCGGTCCTAAATGAGCTTTTTTTCTCTTTTCCCTCACCACAATCCAGATTCTTTTGGGGAGGTACCAGTACAGTAATCATACCACGAAGTACTGAATTTTTTAAGCTACTGCTTTTCTTAATCTCAGTGGAGATATTTACTGATAAACAGCTACCAACCCAGTATGTTCATGTCGTTCCTAAATGAGCTTTTATCTGTCTCCCTTCACCACAAATCAGATTCTTCTGAGGAGTTCCCAGTACAATAACCTTTCCTCGATGTAATTACCTAAACACGCTCCAGCTGTTCTTATTCTCAGAAGGGATACTCCCTGATAGACAGCTGCCTAACACCTTTGTAAGTGCAGGTCCTAAATGAGCTTTTTTCTCTGTTCCCTCACCACAATCCAGATTCTTTTGGGGAGTTACCAGTACAGTATCCATACCAGGAATTAGTTAATTTATTAAGCTACTGCTTTTCTTAATCTCAGTGGAGATATTTACTGATAAACATCTACCTACCCAGGATGATAATGTCGTTTCTAAATGAGCTTTTTTCTCTCTCCCCTCACCACAAAATCAGATTCTTCTGAGGAGTTCCGAGTACATTAACCTTTCCTTTATGTAATTACCTTAACAAGCTCCAGCTCTTCATATTCTCAGAACGGATACTCCCTGATAGACAGCTGCCTACCACCTTCGTAAGTGCAGGTCCTAAATGAGCTTTTTTCTCTGTTCCCTCTCCACAATCCAGATTCTTTTGCGGAGTTACCAATACAGTAACCATACAAGGAAGTACGTAATTTATTAAGCTACCGCTTTTGTTAATCTCAGTGGAGATATTTACTGATAAACAGCTACCTACCCAGTATGTTCATGTCGTTCCTAAATGAGCTTTTATCTCTCTCCCCTCACCACCAATCAGATTCTTCTGAGGAGTTCCCAGTATATTAACCTTTCCTCGATGTAATTGCCTTAACAAGTTTCAGCTGTTCTTATCCTCAGAAGGGATACTCCCTGATATACAGCTGCCTACCCTCTCCGTAAGTTCAGGTCCTAAATGAGCTTTTTTCTCTGTTCCCTCACCACAATCCAGATTCTTTTGGGGAGTTCCCAGTACAGTAACCATACCAGGAATTATTTAATTTATTAAGCTACTGCTTTTCTTGATCTCAGTGGAGATATTTACTGAAAAACAGCTACCTACCCAGTATGTCCATGTCGTTCCTAAATGAGCTTCTTTCTCTCTCCCCTCACCACAAATCAGATTCTTCTGAGGAGTTCCCAGTACTTTAACCTTTCCTCGATGTAATTACTTGAACAAGCTCCAGCTGTTCTTATTCTGAGAAGGGATACTCCCTGATATACTGCTGCCTACCACCTTCGTAAGTGCAGGTCCTAAATGAGCTTTTTTCTCTGTTCCCTCACCACAATCCAGATACTTTTGGGGAGTTACCAGTACAGTAACCATACCAGGAAGTTATTAAGCTACTGCTTTTCTTAATCTCAGTGGAGATATTTAATGATAAACAGCTACCTACCCAGTATGTTCATGTCGTTCCTAAATGAGCTTTTATCTCTTTCCCCTCACCACAAATCAGATTCTTCTGAGGAGTTCCCAGTACGTTAACTTTTCCTCGATGTATTTACCTTAACAAGCTTCAGTTGTTCTTATTCTCAGAGGGGATACTCCCTGATATACAGCTGCCTATCACCTTCGTAAGTCCAGGTCATAAATGTGCTTTTTTCTCTGTTCACACACGACAATCCAGATTCTTTTGAGGAGTTACCAGTACAGTAACCATACCAGGAAGTACTTAATTTATTAAGCAACTGCTTTTCTTAATCTCAGTGGAGATATTTACTGATAAACAGCTACCTACCCCGTATGTTCATGTCGTTCTTATATGAGCTTTTATCTTTCTCCTCTCACTACAAATCAGATTTTTCTGAGGAATTCCCAGTACATTAACCTTTCCTCGATATAATTACCTTAACAAGCTCCAGCTGTTCTTATTCTCAGAAGGGATACTCCCTGATATACAGCTGCCTATCCCCTTCGTTAGTGCAGGTCCTAAATAAGCTTTTTTCTCTATTCCCTCACCACAATACAAATTCTTTTGGGGAGTTACCAATACAGTAACCATACCAGGAAATACTTAATTTATTAAGCTACTGCTTTTCTTAGTCTCAGTGGAGATATTTACTGATAAACAGCTACCTACCCAGTATGTTCATGTCGTTCTTAAATGAGCTTTTATCTCTCTCCCCTCACCACCAATCAGATTCTTCTGAGGAGATCCCAGTACATTAACCTTTCCTCGATGTAATTACCTTAACAAGCTCCAGCTGTTCTTATTCTCAGAAGGGATACTCCCTGATATACAGCTGCCTTCCCCCTTGTAAGTGCAGGTCCTAAATGAGCTTTTTTCTCTGTTCACTCACCACAATCCAGATTCTTTTGGGGAGCTACCAGTAGAGTAACCATACCAGGAAGTACTTAATTTATTAAGCTACTACTTTTCTTAGTCTCAGTGGTGATATTTACTGATAAACAGCTACCTACCCCGTATGGTCATGTCGTTCTTAAATGAGCTTTTAACTCTCTCCCCTCACCACAAATCAGATTCTTCTGAGGAGTTCCCGGTACATTATCCTTTCCTCGATGTAATTACCTTAACAAGCTCCAGCTGTTCTTATTCTCAGGAGGGATACTCCCTGATATACAGCTGCCTACCCCCTTCGTCAGTGCAGATCATAAATGAGCTTTTTTCTCTGTTCCCTCACCAAAATCCAGATTCTTTTGGGGAGTTACCAGTACAGTATCCATTCCAGGAAATACTTAATTTATTTATCTATTTCCTTTCTTAATGTCATTGGAGATATTTACTGATAAACAGCTACTTACACAGTATGTACATCTCATTCCTATATGAGCTTTTATCTCTCTCCCCTCACCACAAATCAGATTCTACTGAGGAGTTCCCAGTACATTAACCTTTCCTCGATGGAATTACCTTAACAAGCTCCAGCTGTTCTTATTCTCAGAAGGGATACTCCCTGATATACATCTGCCTACCACCTTCGTAAGTGCAGGTCCTAAATGAGCTTTTTTCTCAATACCTCACCACAATCCAGCTTCTTTTGGGAATTACCAGTACGGTAACCATACCAGGAAGTACTTAATTCATTAAGGTACTGCTTTTCTTAATCTCAGTGTAGATATTTACTGATAAACAGCTACCTACCCAATATGTTCATGTCGTTCCTAAATGAGCTTTTATCTCTCTCCCCTCACCACAAATCAGATTCTTCTGAGGAGTTCCCAGTACATTAACCTTTCCTCCATGTAATTACCTTAACAATCCCCAGCTGTTCTTATTCTCAGAAGGGATACTCCCTGATATACAGCTGACTACCACCTTCGTATGTGCAGGTCTTAAATGAGCTTTTCTCTCTGTTCCCTCACCACAATCCAGATTCGTTTGGGGAGTTACCAGTACAGTAATCATACCAGGAAGTACTTAATTTATTAAGCTACTGATTTTCTTAATCTTAGTGGAGATATTTACTGATAAACATCTACCTATCCATGATGTTCATGTCGTTCCTAAATGAGCTTTTATATCTCTCCCCTCACCACAAATCGCTGTTTATGAGTAAATATCTCCACTGAGATTAAGAAAAGCAGTAGCTTAGTAAATTAAATATTTCCTGGTGTGGTTAATGTACTGGAAACTCCTCAAAAGAATCTGGATTGTGGTGAGTTAACAGAGAAAAAAGCTCATTTAGGACCTACAATTTCGAAATTGGTAGGCAGCCTTATATCAGGGAGTATCCCTTCTGAGCATATAGTAGATAGCTGTTTATCAGGAAATATCTCCACTGAGAAAAGAAAAGCAGTAGCTGAGTAAATTAAGTACTTCCTGGTATAGTTAATATACTGGAATCTCCTCAAAGGAATCTGCTTTGTAGTGAGGGAGCAGAGAATAAAGCTTGTTTAGGATCTACATTTAAGAAGGTGGTAAGGAGCTGTATATCAGGGAGTATCCCTTTTGGGAATAAGAACAGCTGGAGCTTGTTAAGGTAATTACATCGAGAAAAGGTTAATTTACTGGGAACTCCTCAGAAGTATCGGATTTATGGTGAGGGGAGAGAGATAAAATCTCATTAAAGAACGACATGAACATACTGGGTAGGTAGCTGTTTATGAGTAAATATCTCCACTGAGATTAAGAAAAGCAGCAGCTTAGTAAATTAAGTACTTCCAGGTATGGTTAATGAACTGGAAACTCCTCAAAAGAGTCTGCTTTGTAGTGAGGAAACAGAGAAAAATGTCATTTTAGACCTACACTTTCGAAGGTGTTAGGCAGCTGTATATCAGGGAGTATCCCTTCTGAGTATAAGAACAGCTGGAGATTGTTAAGGTAATTAGGTCGAGGAAAGCTTTATGTCCTGGGACCACTTAAGAAGAATCTGATTTGTGGTGAGGGAATAGAGATAAAAGCTCATTTAGGAACGACATGAACATACTGGGTAGGTAGCAGTTTATCAGTAAATAACTCGCCTGAGAATAAGAATAGCAGAAGCTTAGTAAACTAAGTAATTCCTGGTATGGATAATGTACTGGAACCTCCTCAAAAGAATCTGGATTGTGGTGAGGGAACAGAGAAAAAAGCTCATTTAGGAACTACACTTTCGAATTTGGTAGGCAGCTGTATATCAGGGAGTATCTCTTTTGAGAATAAGAACAGCTGGAGCTTGTTAAGGAAACTACATCGAGGAAAGGTTTATTTACTGGGAAATCCTCAGAAGAATCTGAATTCTGGTGAGGGAAGAGAGATAAAAGCTCATTTAAGAACGACATGATCATAATGTTTAGGTAGCTGTTTATGAGTAAGTATCTCCACTGAGATTAAGAAAAACAGTAGATTTGTAAATAAAGTACTTCCTGGTATGTTTAATGTACTGGAAACTCCTAAAAAGAATCTGCTTTGTTGTGAGGGAACAGAGGAAAAAGCTCATTTAGGACCTAAACTTACGAAGGGGGTAGGCAGGTGTATATCAGGGAGTATCCCTTCTGAGAATAAGAACAGCTGGAGCTTGTTAAGGTAATTACATCGAGGAAAGGTTAATACACTGGGACCTCCACAGAAAAATTTTATTTGTGGTGAGGGAAGAGAGATAAAACCCTACATATAACGACAGGAACATACTGTGTATGTAGCTGTTTATCAGTAAATATCTCCTCTGAGGTTAAGAAAAGCAGTATCTTAGTAAATTAAGTACTTACTCGTATGGATAATGTACTGGAAACACCTCAAAAGAATCTGGATTGTGGTGAGGGAACAGAATAAGAGCTCCTTAATTAACTACACTTACGAAGGTGGGAGGCAGCTGTATATCAGGGAGTATCCCTTCTGAGAATAAGAACAGCTGTAGCTTTGTAAGGTAATTAGATCGAGGAAAAGTTAATGTACTGGAAACTCCTCAGAAGAATCTGATTTGTGGTGAGGGGAGAGAGATAAAAGCTCATTTAGGAACGACATGAACATACTGGGTAGTTAGATGTTTATCAGTAAATATCTTCACTGAGATTAAGAAAAGCAGTAGCTTAGTAAATTAAGTACTTCCTGGTATGGATAATGTACTGGAAACACCTCAAAAGAATCTGGATTGACGTGAGGGAACAGACAAAAAATCACATTTAAGAACTACACTTACGAAGGTGGTAGGCAGCTGTATATCAGTGAGTATCCCTTCTAAGAATAAGAACAGTTGGAGATTTTTAAGGTAATTACATCGAGGAAATGTTAATGTACTGGGAACTCCTTAGAAAAATCTCATTTGTGGTGAGGGAAGAGAGATAAAAGCTCATTAAGAACGTCATGAACATACTGGATAGGCAGCTGTTTATCTGTAAATATCTCCACTGAGATTAAGAAAAGCATGAGCTTAGTAATTTAAGTACTTCCTGGTATGGTTAATGTATTGGAAACTCCTCAAAAGAATCTGGATTGTGGTTAGGGAACAGAAAAAAAGCTCCTTAATGAACTACACTTACGAAGGTATTAGGCAGCTGTATTTCTGGGAATATCCCTACTGAGAATAAGAAAAGCTGAAGCTTGCTATGGTAATTAGAGCGAGGAAAGGTTAATGTACTGGAAACTCCTCAGAATATTCTGATTCGTGGTGAGGGAAGAGAGATAAAAGCTCATTTAGGAACGTCCTGAACATACTGGCTAGGTAGCTGTTTATCAGTAAATATCTCCACTGAGATTAAGAAAAGCCGTAGCTTAGTAAATTAAGTATCTTCCTGGTATGGTTACTGTACTGGAAACTCCTCAAAAGAATCTGGATTGTGGTAAGGGAACAGAGAAAAAAGCCCATTTAGGAACTACACTTACGAAGAGGGTAAGTAGCTGTATATGAGGGAGTATCCCTTCTGAGAATAAGAACAGCTGGAGCTTGTGAAGGTAATTACATCGAGGAAAGGTTAATGTACTGGGAACTCCTCAGAAGAATCTGATTCGTGGTGAGGTAAGAGAGGTAAAAGCTAATTTAGGAACGAAATGAATATACTGTGTAGGAAGCTGTTTATCAGTAAATATCTCCACTGAGATTAAGAAAAGCAGTAACTTAGTAAATTAAGTACTTCCTGGTATGGTTAATGTACTGGAAACTCCTCAGAAGAATCTGATTTGTGGTGAGGGAAGAGAGGTAAAAGCTCATTTAGGAACCACCTGAACATACTGGGTAGTTAGCTGTTTATCAGTAAATATCTCCACTGAGATTAAGAAAAGCTGTAGCTTAGTAAATTAAGTACTTCCAAGTTTAGTTAGTATACTGGAAACTCCTCCAAAGAATCTGGATTGTGGTAAGCGAACAGAAAAAAAAGCTCTTTTAGGACCTGCAATTACGAAGGTGGTAGGCAGTTGTGTATCAGGGAGTATCACTTCTGACAATAAGAACAGGTGGAGCTTGTTAAGGTTATTAGATCGAGGAAAGGTTAATGTACTGGGCACTCCTCAGAAGAATCTGATTTGTGGTGAGGGGAGAGAGATAAAAGCTCATTTAGGAACGACATGAACATGCTGCGTAGGTAGCTGTTTATCAGTAAATATCTCCACTGAGATTAAGAAAAGCAGTAGCTTAATAAATTAAGTACTTCCTGGTATGGTTACTGTACTGGTAACTCCCCAAAAGAATCTGATTTGTGGTGAGGGGAGAGAGATCAACGCTCATTTAGGAACGACATGAACATACTGGGTAGGTAGCTGTTTATCAGTAAATAGTACCTGCAATTACGAAGCTGTTTATCCGTAAATATCTCCACTGACAATAAGAATAGCAGTAGCTTAGTAAATTAAGCACTTCCTGGTACGGTTAATTTACTGGAAACTCCTCAAAAGAATCTGCTTTGTGGTGAGGGAACAGAGAAAAAAGCTCATTAGTAACTACACTCACCAAGGTGGGAGGCAGCTGTATCAAAGGGAGTATCCCTTCTGAAAATAAGAACAGCTGAAACTTGTTAAGGTAATGAGATCGAGGAAAGGTTAATGCACTGGAAAATCCTCAGAAGACTCTGATTTTTGGGGCGGGAAGAGAGATAAAAGCTCATTTAGGAACGACATGACCCTCACATTAGAATAAGTCAGCTATTGGTTGGTTATTTATTTTTGTATTAGGGTTCCAAGGGACAAATCCAATGCAAGTATACTGGGCAAGTGCTCTACCTCTGAGTCTCAACCTCAGATCTCTATTATATGTATGTACATACATACATATTATATGTGTATGTATATATATGTATATATGTACACACACACACACACACACACACACACACACACACACACACACACACACATATATATACCTTTCTCCCCTGAATGCATGCTCCATGAAATTCTGTGTCATCATGTCATATCTACTAGCTTTAAATAGTTATCCTCAAGGATGTAGACAAGGGTCTTAGAATTTTGTGTCTCTGGACTCAACTCTATAAGAAAACATAGTGTACACATCTACTTAAGTAAAAGATTTTGTAAATGAGTTATAAGAGCAAAACTACAAGGGATGTTTGCCCAAAGTCCTTAAGATAAAAGAAAACCACAGGCACAGACTTTCACATAATTAAAATAACATAACGTACAATAAAACTTTATTTTTCCTTTGTGCCAGTTTTGGGGCTTGAACTCAGGGCCTAGGCACTGTCTCTGAGCTTTTTTGCTCAAGGCTAGTGCTCTACCATATGAGCCACAGTTCCAATTCCAGTATTAATTGGTGCTTAATTAGAGATAAGATTCTCAAGGATGTTCCTGCCCAGACTGGAATAAAATAGTAATCCTCAGATCTCCGCTTCCTGAGTAGCTGGGATTACAGGTGTGAGCCACAGCACCTGGCACTATCAAACATCTTAAAGAGTACAGTTAATTACAATACATGCAACCATTATTTCTGTCTAGTTTCAATTTTATTTTTGCAAGTTTTTTCATCACCTTAGAAGATTGAGCAAGTGTCAGTGCTAAATTCCCTCGAATGACTGCTTTTGTAAAAAAAAAAAAAAAAGATTTATTGGTACATATCTAAATTTATTTATTTTCATGTTCTCTGACTGCAACTACAATGGCCAAACTGAGTCACTATGAAGAAACTATATGATTCAGAAAGCCTAATGTATTTCCTATACATTCCAGTACAAGAAAAGTTTAAGATCCCTGCTCTACAATAGTGGAAACCCATATGAAATTTCTTTTCTGCCACAACATCATTGGTTGGGCATCTTCTAAGAAAAGAGTCAACATAATTGATATAGAAAGGTTTTCCCCTACTAAGCCAGGTGCCAGTGGTTCACACCTGTAATCCTAGCTACTCAGGAGGATCTGAGGATTGTGGTTCAGCCCAGGCAGGAAAGTCCATGAGATGCTCATCTGCACTTAACCACCAGAAAACTGAAAGTGGAAATGTGGCTGAAGTGGTAGAGTGCTAGTCTTGAGCTGAAGAGCTAAGAGACAGGGCCCAGGCCCAGAGTTCAAGGCCCATGACCAACCAAAAAATAAAAAGAAGAAGAAAGGGAAAAGGAGAGTTTTTTCCCTACTAACCTCTAGAATGTGTTTTGTTTTCTCTGATTAATTTTTACAAATGAAGTGAATTAAAGTTGCAATCTGGAAAGAATTATAACCTAATTGTTTTAAAAGCATGGGAAGCTAGGAGAATTAAAGTTAGCCAGAGTAATTTCTCAAGTAAACTAAAAAACAAACAAACAAAAAAACCAATTCCTATGTGCTTAAGGTATTTCTATAAGGTTAAGTATTATGGCTTTTATTTTTCAATTAAGGAAAAACTAAGATGCTCCTATGAGTAAAATTGTATTGGGTTTGGTTAAAGAAAAAATATCTTTGAGTAATCTTGTCAATTAAGATGACTTTTCCAACTCATCTATTCCTGACCATTGGAAAGGAAAGGCTCTGTAATAGAAGGCTTAGAATTTTTCTCACCAATTTGTCCAATTAGTTTTCAACACATTGTCTGTATGACATTCGTGGAGATAGAGGACACAACCAGCTTCTATCTGCTCTTGGGTAGAATCACTCTTTAATTTTAATTTCAGGATTCCCCTGTCTTATTAGGAAATGGGGTTCAAGTCCAGAAGATGGCTGATGTGACATCTTTGGGAAACAAAACACCTAAAACTGTCAGAATGGAAATTGTCATACAAAATTCTGTCATTGGATAATAATCAGAATCTCTACATTCAGATCCATAAAGACAAAAAGATACTCCCCACATTCTATCAGGCCATTCCAAGGATGCAGTGTTTTAGCAAGGCTGAAGATTCAATTGCATTTTTATTTTTTATAAAAGGGACAATGCTGGATGGTTGTGGCTGCTATATGATTACTTGAATAATTCACTTTTAAGATTAACTTTTTTCTTTCTGAATAAGTGAATGCTAGTTATAGGTAACTTTTACTTAGCAGAAGATGATTATATAGTTTGTAAATTTGTCATGCTCCTCTCATTTTTTTTGTTCATTGTTGTCCTGTGTCTGTCTCTTTAGTAAAATTAGTTATTGAAAAAAAAAAAGAAAATTCTCTGTGCATTGGTGGCTCATGCCTATAATCCTTGCTGCTCAGGAGGTTGCGGTCTGAGGATCACAGTTTGAAGTTAGCCTGAGCAGGGAAGTTCATAAGACTCTTTATCTCCATTTAGCCTCCACCTCCCCCCAAAAAAGTCAGAAATGAGATATGGCTCAAGTGGAAGAGTGCCAGCAAGTGGAAGAGTGCCAGCCGTGAGCACAAAAGCTAAAGGATACCATCCAGACCCTGAGTCAAGCACTAGTAATGACAGAAAGAACAGAAAATTAATTGTATTAATTTCTATTTTTAAAAAATTCTTATGAGGCAATGATCTGAGCGGTTTTTGTCACTAGTTGTGCAAATGCAAATATGAAGGTAAACAAAATTATGTTTTAATATGTATCTAAATATATATTAATAATATTATTTCTATTATGAATAAGGTGAATTTAGTATATACATTCCCACCTTTCCTTTAAGTCAATTTGAAATTGCATTTGGAATGGTTAATGTACTGGAAACTCCTGAAAAGAATCTGGTTTGTGGTGAGGGAAGAGAGATGAAAGCTCATTTAGGAACTACATGAACATACTGGGTAGGTAACTGTATAACAGTAAATATCTCCTCTGAGAATAAGAATAGCAGTAGCTTCATAGGACAGTCTTCCAAATTTTGAACTTGCAAATTAAAATGCATTGACATTAGACTTTTGAAAATGAATGCTTTCCAACTTTCCAGTTATGTAGGAGGTATTTTCGTCCTTCATAGGTTGTTCCAACTTCTGTAACCACTCTAGACTCCTTGACCTAGTGGTCTATTACACTTTGTTCATGACAGGATATAAGATTTTTCTGATTAATTTGTGTTTTCTTTTGGTAAATCACGATATCATGATCACCAGAATTCATGCTGAGTGATAAGTTGTACAAAATCACATATGTATAGACAATCACTTATTCAAAACTCAAAACTGGGGTCATCTCTGATGTAATTAGAAATGTAATTAAAAATAGAAATAGATATGCATGACATGTAAACTACTTTTGTTATTTAAAGTCAATAGTGTTTAATAAATGTATGGAATAATAGTGAGGGTGCCAACCACCATTTCAAAATTGTGAGGGATAGAGAGGAACAGGAAAAAGCAGGATAAGAGCAGACTACTATCCACTGCTTCTCTACTGCTCAGAGCACCATTAGCAGATCCCAAGGCCTCAGCATATTGTCTATTTCTAAACCCCTACGATGTCTATGATGTGCTCTCACTCCCTTCCTCTACAGCTGAGTTCATTCATCTTGGAGATTAGCTGTGCCTTGTCCTGATTCCCTAAATTTATAGCCTGGAATCACCTACATTTCCTCTTTCAGAATATTTTCTGTCCTACCTTTTCATGTGTCTTGCCACTCTCTTGAAATAGGACTTTCCAACATTGAAAGTCTCCTGTGTCATGTGCATAAGTGATAAATTATTTTTGTCTCCCTTCTCAGGTGGCCATTATCAATAAGTTTATAAAATAATTGTCAGTTTCACAAGGAATAATCAACTTCTATTACCCTAATCCAGTACCCTGATTTAGGGTTGATCATGAGTTCATAGTCATCCTGGGCTACACAATCAGAACCTGTCTTAAAAATATTAAAACAAAAAGAACACAAAAAACTTGGGTTTAATTCTTGCTGGTACATTAACTCCTATTTTTCGCAGAAATGCATCAACTCTGAATGCTCGGGAATATAAGATTTTATTGCCCTGAAAATCATAGATTCAATATCCTTTGGGGCAAAAATAGAGTCAAGGATTAAGATAATATACCTGAAATGGGAAAACAAGAAGTAATAGGTTTTGAGCTGCTTGTGGCTTTTCTGAAATGAAAAATGATACAAATTCTCAGCACAAATCCTTCCCTTTATGGATCCAAATAAAATTTATCATTAATATTGCTGGATGGCCTTTGCCTAGTATACATTTAGGAAAATTTGACTGAGTCCATTGTGATATTAAAAATAACAACTGAGGGCTGGGAACATGGCTTAGTGGCAAGAGTGCTTGCATCGTATACATGAAGCCCTGGGTTCGAGTCCTCAGCACCACATATACAGAAAAAGCCAGAAGTGGCGCTGTGGCTCAAGAGGTAAAGTGCTAGCCTTGAGCAAAAAGAAGCCAGGGACAGTGCTCAGGCCCTGAGTCCAAGACCCAGGACTGGCAAAAAATAAATAAATAACAACTGAAACCTGATGAAATATTTAAATGATGGCATATTGAGCATCAGAAAATGAAGGAGACTCTGAGATCTAGTAGTAGCATGATACGTAATCATACTTTTTAGGATACATTGCTAAAACCATTTTCACTAGTTTCCTTAACTGAAGTTTACTCCAGTTCTCCTCAATGTTTCTAATCTGTCAGGTGTAAGATAACCTTGGAACTAATATGAATGCTATTCTTTTCTTTTTCCAGATTTTTCTCTTTCTTTTTATGTTGGTCGTGGGGCTTAAACTCAGGGCCTGGGTGCTGTCCCTGAGCTCTTTTGCTCAAGGCTAGCACTCTACCACTTGAGCCACAGCACCACTTCTAGTTGTTGAGTGGTAAATCAGAGATTAGAGTCTCACTTTTCTGCCTGGGCTGTCTTCAAACCATGAGCCTCAGATCTCAGCCTCCTAAGTAGTTAGAATTATAGGCAGGAGCCACCAGCACCTGACTTTTTTCCACATTTTTATTAGCATCAGTTATTTATTCAAGGGGTTTCAGTTTGGGCATTTCTGTATATGCAATGACCTACCCCCACCATCATTATTCTTGTTCCTCTTCCCAAACCAATCTCCCCAACCTTTACCTCAGATAAGTCCCATTCTACATTCTGTAATTCATTATTTTTATTGTTTGCTAATTGACCAAAGTGTTTTCACCTTAGTATTTCACAGTTTACAGAGTATTTTAATCAGGTCTCTGTGTCTTCTTTGCACAAAGGACTTTGTTCTGTTCTGCTTGGTCCAGATTCAAATCATTGCCAGGATGTCCGGGACAAGTTCATTTGCCCCATAGAAGCCTGTCAGTGCAGGAATTATCCTCCTTGACATTTGTCTACGTGGAGCTGATAATTTACTGGGGTAGTTTATTATTTCTCCATCGGACTACACTGGGTCCAGATTGTTTGGGCACATCACAGCGCCTACAAATAGAACATGACACACATTCCAGTGTCTACAAACAGAACTTAGTTTTCAAATTAATGCAATTTTTAAAGCAGAGATATTAGACTATGGCAACTGAAAATTTTCTCCAAAATATGAAGAATTATATGTAGTATGGTGGTTCTTTTTCAATATCTATTTTTATTTTCTTGGTGTTACTAGATTTTTCTTCTACTATTATCAGGATTTGTTTGGTTAAATTTATATTATTTGCACAACACAAATATGTGTATATATATGCAGAGTATGTGCTGGCAATATGAGAATTATATGAAAATGAAAGAATATCTACCTTTTTTGCTTATATTAACTGGAAAAGGGCAGGATTTTACTTTTAGTATCTTCTCCAGCATGAATGGTTCTAAATACCAATTTCAACTAAGACCTTAACATTTAATATGTTAACCTTTTATTAGCTTTTTCTTTCCTTCCTTTCTATCAGTTCATTTGCAGTTTTTAGACTGTCAGTTTAGATTTATATTCTTGGCAGAGTGTAACTCTGTGTTATTTATTTATTTATTTATTTCGGCGAGTCCTGGGCCTTGGACTCAGGGCCTGAGCACTGTCCCTGGCTTCTTTCTTGCTCAAGGCTAGCACTCTACCACTTGAACCACAGCGCCACTTCTGGCCACGTTCTATATATGTGGTGCTGGGGAATCGAACCCAGGGCTTCATGTATATGAGGCAAGCACTCTTGCCATATTCCCAGCCCCTCTGTTTTAGTTTTTAAAATTAAAAATGTAAACAAATGGCAACAAGATCCACACCAACATCAGCATTTAACCAAAAGTACAAATTGCTGCCTCTTGTCTTTTTATGTTGCTTGCTACTAATGTAGCAGTATCACAAATACCATGAATATTAGAAAGTATTTGGAGAGGATTTTGAAGGTAGTAGTGGTTTGTGGGGTAATACAGATTCTTCTGTGAACAGAATAATCTCTTTAGAAACAGACAATAGTCAAATACATTTAGACAAAAATCCATCTAAGGAATCAAATTAAGAATGAATGAGAACTGTCAAGCAAATACTTCTTGAATGGTACCCAGTCAAATGACAAATCAGAGACCCCTGACTACTTTGCTCCTTTACAGCAGGAAGTAGCTCCAGAAGAAATGACCTCTGCCCATACTCCCAGTCTGGCAACCCTAGTTATTATTATGAAACAACAAAGGAGGGGATGTTTCTCCCATCTTAGGTCTTCAGGCTCCTTCCAGTAACCCCCAGCTCCATCCAGACCTGAACTCCTCCCTGCCCTAGAGCTCGCACTAGGATAGCTAGGCATTCCAATTCTCCGCACAGACCTACCTGCCTCCCCTCTAGCCCCAGAGTTACAATTTACCATCTGGATTAGGTACAGACACCATATTTCTCCCTCTCTTGTGGGAGTTATAGCCCCACTAATAAATCTCCTTATAAAACTTCTGTCTTGTACTGTCTCTGAGTGGTCTCCTGGGATGGCTGGGATGGATTATTTCAGTTGAGGGAGTATTTTATTTTAAAATTAAATGAAACAACTACTATTACTGAACTTTTTATAAAGCTGAGTTAAAGAGAATTAATTTTGGTGCAGGGTGATAAATAGGGATCTAGCTTTAGTTTGGTACAGGTGTTGACCCAGTTTTGCCAGCACCATTTGTAGAAGAGGCTGTCTTTGTTCCAACCTAAATTTTTATCTACTTTGTCAAAGATTACATAGCTGTAGGTCTGTGGGTTCATTTCTGGATCTTAAGTTTAGTTCCATTGATCCTCAGGTCTGTTTTGGTGCCAATACCAAGATATTCTTACTACTATAGCTTTGTAATACAACTTGAAGTTTGGTATTGATATTCCTCCTTCACTGTTCTTTCTACTTAGGATTGTTTTTGCTATTAAGGGTTTAAAAAAAAAGAATGATCATGGCCTGCCTCATTGGTGGGAAAATTAACACCATTAAGGGAACGTATGTTTTTTCTTTTTTTTTTTCAAATTTTTATTATCAAACTGATGTACAGAGAGGTTACAGTTTCATACATTAGGCATTGGATACATTTCTTGTACTGTTTGTTACCTTGTCCCTCATACCCCCCTCCCTCCCCCCCTTTCCCTTCCCCCCCCCCCCCGGAGGTGTTCAGTTCACTTACACCAAACAGTTTTGCAAGTATTGCTTTTGTAGTTGTTTCTGTTTTTTACCCTGTGTCTCTCAAATTTGGTATTCCTTTTCAATTTCCTACTTCCAATACCAGTAAACACGGTTTCCAATATACTCAGATAAGATTACAGAGATAGTGTAGGTACAACCACAGGAAGGTGATACAAGAACATCATCAATAATAGAAGCTATAGATACACATAGGAAGGTGAAAGTAGTTACAACTGTGATATAACAATTGTTTCCATAACATGGAGTTCATTTCACTTAGCATCATCTTATGGGTTCATAAGGGTATAGATATTGGGCCTTGTGATGCTCTGCTATGACTTGCCTAAACCTGTACTAATTATTCCCAACAAGGGAGACCATAGTGTCCATGTTTCTTTGGGTCTGGCTCACTTCACATAGTATAACTTTTTCCAAGTCCTTCCATTTCCTTACAAATGGAACAATGCCATTCTTTCTGATAGAGGCATAAAATTCCATTGTGTATATGTACCACATTTTCCTGATCCATTTGTCTACAGAGGGGCATCTGGGTTAGTTCCAGATTCTCGCTATGACGAATTGTGCTGCAATGAACATTGTTGTGCTGGTGGCATTACTGTGATTTTGTTTGTGGGCTTTTGGATAGATACCCAATAGTGGGGCTGCTGGGTCATAGGGGAGTTCTATATTGAGCCTTCTGAGGAATCTCCATACTGCTTGCCAGAGTGGCTGAACCAGTTTACATTCCCACCAACAATGAAGTAGGGTTCCCTTTTGGCCACATCCCCTCCAACAATTGTTATTATTAGTTTTCTTGCTGGGGTGAGATGGAATCTCAATGTTGTTTTGATTTGCATTTCCTTTATGGCCAGTGATGTAGAGCATTTTTTCATATGTCTCTTGGCCATTCTCATTTCCTCATCAGAGAAGTTTCTTTGTAAGTCTTTACCCCACTTGATGAGGGGGCTATTGGTTCTTTGCGGTTTTGTTTTGGAAGAAGGTAATTTTTTTTTAGTTCTGCATATATTTTAGAGATGAGGCCTTTGTCCATTGAATGTCCGGTAAAGATCTTCTACCAGTCTGTGGGCTTTCTATTTATCTTGTGAGCTATGACCTTTGCTGTGCAGAAGCTCTGCAGTTTGATGCAGTCCCATTTATAGAACCTTTCTTTGATTTGTAACCTTTCTGGGTCTTTGTTAAGGAAGTTCCGTCCTGCGCCAAGGAGCCCAAGTGTTTTTCCTACTTCTTCCTTTAGTGTTTTCAGGGTATCTGTTTTGATTTCAAGGTCTTTAATCCATTTGGAATTGATTTTGTTGCAGGGTGATATATAAGGATCCAGTTTTAGTTTGTTGCATGTGTTGAGCCAGTTTTGCCAGCACCATTTGTTAAAGAAGCTATCTTTCTTCCATACTATTGTTTTAGCTCCTTTATCAAAGATTAAGTAGGCATAGTTCTGTGGGTTTAATTCTGGGTCTTCAATTCTGTTCCATTGGTCTTCAGGCCTGTTCCGGTGCCAATACCAAGCTGTTTTTATTACTATGGCTTTATAATACAGCTTGAAGTTGGGTATTGTAATTCCTCCAGCACTGTTCTTTCTGCTTAGGAGTGTTTTTGCTATTCTAGGTCTTTTATTGTTCCATATGAATTTCTGGATTGCTTCCTCTATTTCATTAAAGAATGGTGTTGGGATATTAATGGGTATTGCATTGAATTTGTAGATAGCCTTTGGCAATATTGCCATTTGGATTATATTAATCCTCCCAATCCAGGAGCATGGGAGGTTTTTCCATTTCCTTACTTCTGACTTAATTTCATTTTTCAAGGTTTCAAAGTTCTCCTCAAAGAGGTCTTTCACTTCTTTGGTTAAGGTTATTCCTAGGTATTTTATGTTTTGGGGGGCTATTGCAAAAGGAGTTGCTTTCCTGATTTCAGCCTCGGTCTTAGGGTTGTTAGCATAGAGAAAGGCCATTGATCTTTGAAGGTTTATTTTATATCCTGCAACTTTGCCAAAGTTTTGTATCAGCTCTAGTAGCTTGTGGGTAGCGTCTATGGGATTCTTTAGGTATAGGATCATGTCATCTGCGAAGAGAGAAAGTTTAATTTCATCTTTTCCTATTTGGATCCCCTTTATATTTTCTTCTTGCCTAATTGCTCTGGCTAGGAATTCTAGTACTATGTTGAAGAGCAGGGGAGAGAGTGGATATCCCTGCCTTGTTCCTGATTTTAAAGGTAATGGCTTTAGTTTTTCACCATTTAGAGTTTTGCTTGCTGTTGGTTTGTCATAAACTGCCTTGATTATATTCAGGATTGTTCCCTGGAATCCCAGTTTTTCCAGGGCTTTTAGCATAAATGAGTGCTGGATTTTATCGAACGCTTTTTCCGCATCCAGAGATAAAACCATATGGTTCTTTAGCTTGCTCCGGTTGATGTGGCGGATTACATTAATTGACTTGAGTATATATATATATATATATATATATATATATATATATATATATATATATATATATATTTATTAATTGAACATAAATTTTTTTACAAGGTGTTGTGCAAAGAGGGTGTAGTTACATAGTAGGGCAGTGTGTACATTTCTTGTGATATCTTACAACCTGTTTTTCCGTACCTTGTCTGGTAGACACATATGCAATATCCAATGTATCAAGCACATATACAGTGTTCACAGACTTGGTCTCTACTGTCTCTCCGTCTCCCTTTGTTAACAGTCATATATCAGGGAGATCATGCCCCTTTGTTTTCTGTGTTCTAGGCTTGTCTCACTCAACATTATTTGTTCGAGTTCTTACCATTTCCCTGCGAATAACAATATTTCACCATTCCTAATCGCTATGTAGTATTCCATTGTGTATATGTACCATATTTTTTGGATCCATTCGTCTGTGGTGGGGCATCTGGGTTGTTTCCATATTTTGGCTATTGTGAATTGTGCCGCGATAAACATGGAAGTACAAATGTCTTTTTGATATCTTGGGTTTTGCTGTTTAAGATAGATGCCTAGGAGTGGTATGGCTGGGTCATAGGGTAGGTCTATATTGAGCTTTTTGAGAAACCTCCATACTGTTCTCCAATGTGGTTGTACTAATTTGCACTCCCACCAACAATGGAGAAGGGTTCCTCTTTCCCCACAGCCCCTCCAGCATTTGTTGTTTCCCGAGTTCAGAGTACAGGCCATTCTAACTGGGGTGAGGTGGTTTCTCAGGGTTGTTTTTATTTGCATTTCCTTTACTAGCAGGGATGTTGAGCATTTCCTCATGTGTTTCTTTGCCATTTTTACATCTTCTCTTGTGAAGTCTCTCTTTAGCTCTTTTGCCCATTTCCTAATAGGTTTATTGGGCTTGGAGGGGCTTAGTTTTTTGAGTTCTCTGTAGAAGACCGATATCAGGCCTTTGTCTGTTGCTGTGCTGGTAAATATCCTTTCCCATATCGTTGGCTGTCTTTCTGTGCAGAAACTTTTTTTTTTTTTTTTTTTTTTTTTTTGGCCAGTCCTGGGCCTTGGACTCAGGGCCTGAGCACTGTCCCTGGCTTCTTTTTGCTCAAGGCTAGCACTCTGCCACTTGAGCCACAGCGCCGCTTCTGGCCGTTTTCTGTATATGTGGTGCTGGGGAATTGAACCTAGGGCCTCGTGTATCCGAGGCAGGCACTCTTGCCACTAGGCTATATCCCCAGCCCCAGTGCAGAAACTTTTTTATTCGTAGTAGTCCCATTTGTCGAGTCTTTCCCCTATTTGTTGTGCCCCTGGGACTCTATTCAGGAAGTTCCTTCCTGTGCCTATAAGTTCTAGTGTCTTTCCTACTCTGTCCTTCAGTAGTTTCAAGGATTCAGGTCTGATGTTGAGGTCCTTGATCCATTTTGAGTCGATCTTGGTGCATGGTGATAGGCTTGGGTCTACTTTGAGTTTTCTGCATATGGCTGCCCAGTTCTCCCAGCACCAGTAGTTGAAGAGGCTATGTTTATTCCATTGTATGTCTTTAGCTCCTTTGTCGAATATCAGTTGGCTGTAAGAGTGCGGTTTTATTTCTGGGTCTTCAATTCTAATCCACTGGTCTTCCGATCTGTTTTTATACCAATACCATGCTGTTTTTGTTATGATGGCCTTGTAGTAGAGCTTGAAGTCTGGTATGGTGATACCTCCTGCACTATGTTTTTTGCCTAGAATTGCTTTGGCTATTCTAGGTTTTTTGCTGTTTCATATGAATTTATGGATTGGTTTCTCTATTTCAGTGAAGAATGTGGCTGGGATTTGATAGGTATTGCATTGAATTTGTATAACAATTTGGGCAATATGGCCATTTTCACTATATTGATTCTGCCTACCCATGAGCATGGGAGGTCTTTCCATCTCCTTGTGTCTTCTTTGATTTCCCTTATTAGATTTTTGTAGTTTTCATTGAATAGGTCCGTCACGTCCTTGGTTAAGTTGGGCCCTAGGTACTTTATTCTTTTTTTGGCTACTGTAAACGGAATTGTTTCCATAATTTCATTTTCTGTTTGTCTATTGCTGGTGTACAGAAAAGCTGCTGCCTTTTGTGGATTGATTTTGTATCCTGCTACTTTGCCAAATTGGTTTATTAGGTGTAGGAGTTTGGGTACTGAGTTTTTTGGGTCCTTGAGATATAAGATCATGTCGTCTGCGAATAGGGATAACTTGATTTCTTCCTTGCCGATGTGGATCCCTTTGATGTCCTCCTCTTGCCTTATTGCTATGGCTAGGGATTCCAGCACTATGTTGAATAGAATTGGGGAGAGTGGGCATCCTTGTCTTGTTCCTGAGTTTAGGGGGAATGATTTAAGTTTCTCTCCATTTAATATGATATTAGCAGTTGGTCTGTTGTATATGGCTTTTATTGTTTTGAGGAATGCTCCATCTATTCCTGTTCTCTCCAAAGCTTTTAATAGTTATGGATGTTGTATTTTGTCAAAGGCTTTTTGGGCATTGACTGAGATAACAATGTAATTCTTAATTTTAGATCTGTTTATGTGGTGAATTACGTTGATTGATTTACGGATGTTGAACCATCCTTGTGACTGTGGGATGACGCCTACTTGGTCATGATGTATGATTTTCTTGATCAGTTTCTGGATCCTCTTAGCTAATATTTTATTGAGGAGTTTTGCGTCTGTGTTCATTAGTGATATTGGTCTGTAGTTCTCTTTTTTTGTTGGGTCTTTGCGTGGTTTGGGAATGAGTATGATATTAGCTTCATAGAATGAGTTTGGGATTTCTCCCTCTGTTTCTATTTCGCGGAAGAGTTTGAGGAGTATTGGTATTAGCTCCTCACTAAAGGTTTTGTAGAATTCGTTGGTGAATCCATCTGGGCCTGGGCTTTTCTTAGTAGGGAGGTTCTTGATTACCTCCTGTATCTCACCGTAAGTTATTGGTTTATAGTTGATTTATTTCTTCTTGGTTCAGTTTGGGCAGTTTGTGCTTCTCTAAGAATTGATCCATTTCTGTAAAATTATTGTTTTTTGCTGAGTAGAGGTTTTGGAAATAGATCCTTATGATTGTTTGAATATCGTGTGTACTTGTTGTAATTGTTCCGGTGGAGTCCCTGATTTTACGTATATGAGTCTCTTCTCTTCTTTTTTTTGTAAGTCTTACAAGGGGTCTTTCAATTTTGTTTATTTTCTCAAAGAACCAGCTTTTAGTCTTATTTATTTGTTGAATGGTCTTTCTATTTTCAATCAGATTTATCTCTTCTTTAATCTTTGTGATCTCTCCCCTCCTAGTCGTTTTAGATTCTGTCATTTCTTGTTTCTCCAGTTGTTTTAGTTTCACTGTGAGGGTATTCACCTGCTCTGCTTCCATTCTTTTAATGTGGGTGCTGAGTGCAATGATCTTGCCCCTCAGTACTGCCTTAGCTGTGTCCCATAGGTTTCTTTGTGATGTGTTTTATTTGTCACTGTGGCTTATGAATTCGTTGATTTCATCTTTAATTTGGTCTTTGGCCCTGTGCTGGATAGCAGCGTGGGGTTTAGCCTCCAAGAGTGTGTATAGTGTCTGTGGTTTCCTTTGTTGTTGAGGGTTACCTTTAATCCACTGTGATCAGATATAAGAAATGGGATGACATCAGTACTTTTGTATTTGCTGAGGTTCTTTATGTGGGCTACGACGTGGTCTATTTTGGAATGTGATCCATGGGCTGCTGAATAGAAGGTGTATTGGGTCTCTGTAGGGTGAAAGGTTCTATATAGGTCTGTTAAATCCATTTGGGAAATGGTATTATTTAGGTCCTCAGCTCCCTTACTAATCCTCTGGGTGTTGGATCTGCTCTTGGAGAGAGAGGACTATTAAAGTCACCCACTATGATTGTGTTTGCGTCTAACTTGCTCTGTAATTCTGTGAGAATTTGCTTGACATATGCAGGGCCGCTTTTGTTCTGTGAGTATACATTTATCACCGTGATTTCTTGATTCTGGATTTTTACTTGTATTTGTATGTAGTGTCCTTCTTTGTCTTTTTGAGTGGACTTTAAAGAGAAGTCCAGCTTGTCTGAGATCAGAATGGCTACACCTGCCATTTTGGGGGGTGCATTCGCTTGGTAGATCTTGGTCCATCCTTTCATTTGAAGCCTGTTTTTGTCCCTTGCTGTAAGGTGGGTCTCTTGTAGACAGCAGATGTCAACTTTTTGTTTGCGAATCCATTCTGCCAGTCTGCTCCTTTTAATCGGGGAGTTTAAGCCATTTATATTTAAAGAGATCAAGGATAAGGGTGTTTTTTCTCCTTCCATTTTCTTGTTGGGCTGTTTTTTCCTCTATTTTTTTTCTTCTTGTCTTTAGTGAGCTGGTCTTTCTGCTGGACTTTGGCTATTGAAGTTTCTTTCTGTTTCTGTCTGTGTGTCTTTTACAATCTCTTTTGGGTGGGGTTCCCCTCTTAATATTCGCTGTAGGGCTGGTTTTTTATTCACATACTCCTTTAGCTCCTCTTTGGTGTGGAAATATCTGGTTCTCCCTTCGAATGTGAACTCCAGTTTCCCTGGATATTTGATCCTAGGTTGTAAATTGTTATTCTGAAGTACTTGGATGGTGTTCTTCCACTCACTTCGAGCTTGGTAAGTTTGTGTGGATAAGTTGGATGTTATTCGAATCCTCTTCCCATTGAAAAAAGTTTCCTTCTTCGCTTTGGCTGAATTCAGAATTTGCTCTTTAATCTTGAGGTCTGTAGTCTTGAATATTATGTGCTTTGGGGTGGTTTTCCTGGGGTCTGGCCTGCCAGGTGTCCTATAGGCTTTGGTTACCTGGATGGGGTCCCCTGTGAGATTGGGGAAGTTTTCTGCAATACCTTTCTTGAGAACATGATTAAGCCCTCTGCTCTGATATTCGGCTCCTTCTTCTATTCCAATTCTGCGCAGATTATATCTCTTGTCTTTATCCATTAGTTCCTGGATTAGTCTTCCATGAAGCTTCACCTTTTCTTGGAGTGTGGTCATTTTCTGGTTGTTGTCAGCTGCTTCATCGTCCAGGCGAGAGATTCTGGATTCTATATGATCCACTCTTTGTGTTATGGTTTCAATTGCGGAGTTTATGGATGTCAGAGAGCTATTTATGGTTGTCATATCAGCTCTGATCGTGGAAATTTCTTCCTTTAAAGAGTTGTACTTTAAATCTATTTTTTCATGCATTTCAATTATCAGGATGTGGAGATTTTCTTTAAAGGCGGCTTGCATTGTATCCATTTTTGCTTCCATTTCTTTAAACGAGGCTTGCATTGTATCCATTTTTGCTTCCATTTCTTTCTTGGCTTCCTGGGTGTCCTTCCAGATTTCCGCTCTAAACTCCTGGAATTGTTTTCTGATTTCATTTCTGACGCTTTAGATCATTCCTGTTAACATGGCCTCATTTGCTTTTTTAGTCACCATCTCCTCTTCAGTCGTGCTGCTTTTTGGAGCTGGCTAGTTGGCTTGTCCTTTGATGAACTGAGTTATGTTTCTTTGTGATTTGCGCATCTGGAAATCTGTGGATGGCTTCTTAGGTTTGGTTTGTAGCTCTTTCCTCCCTCCTGTGTAGGCGTATCTATGGCAGCAGGTGCTGCTGCTGTGGCCCCGCCCACCAGTGCAGGGTATGCCTACCAGAGCTGTCGCCAGGGGCCCCGCCCTCCTGTGCGCTGTTGTCCACTGCAACATGCACTTTAGCGGGATATGCCTCCCAGAGCAAGTCCTGGGTTGTTGGGTTGTGCTTGCGCCCTCCCACTAGTCCGTTGGGGGTGGCGGTATGTGTGGGGCCCAGTGGGATCTACTGTCCGGTTGTGGCTTGGCACCCTCAGACCTCGCCTCCGCTGCGAGGGGGGGGGGACGTGATAAGGCTCAGGTGACCCTGCTGGGCTGGTATTGCCCACCAGTGCCTGTGATTTTAGTTGTAAGAGTCTGCCAGGTCCAGGCGCATCGGGTGGGGCTTGCACTGCTGGCCGTCCCCAGACCCTGTTGGGAAGGGGGTGGGGCCGGTTCTGCCAGTTCAGGAACCTGTGGGGGCTTGGGGCTGTTCTGCCCTTCCCTTGCTAAACTGTCTTCCCAGCGCCTGATGGGAGCTTCCCGCCTGATTTGGGGGTTCTTTATTCCATCGGGGGTGGGGAGGGAGAGGGAGGGAGATCTAGCTTCTATTTCGGGCTTGGGTCTCTGATAGCTGGTCTCCCGTTGGGGGAGGGGATAATGGGGGACTCACTTTTGATGCTTTGTGTGTGTGTCCCGCGCAGCCGTTGGCCCTTCAGGGGTTGGCGAAGTGTCGTGGTAGCTTCCCCATTCCCTCTTTCTGCCACGCTGGGTTCCCTTGTCCAAACCTGGTGTGGACCCGAACTTCTCGTCTCTGCTGGTGTGTGTCTTGGTCTGCACCCTGCCTTGTGTCCGTGGGGTCTCCCGCTATATGAATTCTATGCTCCTGGCAGCCTGTCTGCCGATCGCAGGGTTCCCCTTTCCCAGCCTGGCCCTGTTTGGGCCAGGGTTGGCTGGTGGGGGAAGATGCCCCAGAGAATCTCCGATCCGTGTAGGTTTTTGGTTCTTCTTTTTTGCTCCTTTTTGTTTTTCTGCGTTTCTCCACTGCTTCTGGATGCTGGTTTTGCTGGGTTCTTGATGGGGTGTTGGCTGTTGGAGTTCCCAGCTCGCTATTCAGTTGGTGCGAGTCGGGGTGCCTCCCTATTCTTTCGGCGCCATCTTTCTCCTACTTGCATATATTAAACGAACTTTGCATCCCTGGGATGAATCCAGTTTGTTTGTGGTGTATGATTTTTTTGATGAATTGTTGAAGTCGATTGGCCAGAATTTTGTTGAGAATTTTTGCATCTATGTTCATCAGGGAGATTGGTCTGTAGTCCTCTTTCCATGATGAGTCTCTGCCTGGTTCTGGGATGAGGGTTATACTGGCTTCATAAAATGATTCTGGTAGTGAACTTTCTCTTTCAATATCATTGAGGAGTTTGAGAAATATTGGAGTGAGTTCTGTTTTGAAGGCCTTGTAGAATTCTGCAGTGAATCGGTCTGGACCTGGGCTTTTCTTGGATGGGAGATCATTTTTTGCCGTTTCTATTTCAATACTGGATATGGGTCTGTTTAGAAGGTTTAAATCTTCATGGTTGAGTTTGGGGGTATCAATTTTTTCTAGGAAATCATCCATTTCTTCCAAGTTCTCGAATTTGTTGGCATAAAGGTTTGCAAAATAGTCCCTTATTATTTTCTGAATTTCAGTTGTTTCTGTGGTGATGTTACCTGTTTCATCTCTTATCTTGTTTATTTGAGTGTGCTGCCTTGGTTTTTTGGTCAGGTTTGTCAGGGGTCTGTCTATCTTGTTGATTTTTTCAAAGAACCACCTCTGTTTTGTTGATTCTTTCGATGGTTTTGCTCGTCTCTAATTGATTTAATTCTGATTTGATTTTAATTATTTGCTTCCATCTATTGACTTGGGGTTTGGCTTGCTGTTCTCTCTCCAGAAAATTAAGGTGCTTCCTTAAATTACTGAGTTGCTGTTTCTACAGTTTGTTGATGTATGTAGTCAGAGATATAAATTTTCCTCTGAGTACAGCCTTTGCTGTGTCCCAAAGGAGCTGGTACTTTGTGTCCTCAACTTGGTTGAAGTCCATAAACATTTCAATTTCCATTTTAATTTCTTCAATGACCCACTGATGGTTCAGCAGTGTGTTCTTTAGTCTCCATGAATTGTGGGATTTTCTGTGGTGGCTGATTGAGTTGAGCTCTAATTTTATTCCATTGTGGTCTGAGATAATGCAGGGAATTGTGTTGATCCTTCTGAATTTGTACAGATTTTCTTTGTCCCCTAAGATGTGATCTATTTTGGAGAATGTTCCATGTGCTGCCGAAAAGAATGTGTATTCTGTCCTTGCTGGGTGGAATATTCTGTAGATGCCGGGTAAGTCTAGTTGGTCTATGCAATTGTTTAGTTCTGTGGTTTCTTTGTTCAGTTTTTGGCGTGTTGATCTGTCCAGAGTTGATAGTGGAGTATTAAAGTCCCCAACTATCAATGTGTTTGGGTCTATGAGTGTTTTCAGAGCCAGTAGTGTTTATTTGATGAAGTTGGGTGCTCCTGCATTTGGTGTGTAGACATTTAGAATGGTTATTTCTTCCTGTAGGAGAGATCCTTTTACTAGTATGTAGTAACCTGCTTTGTCTCTTCTTACCTTTTTTAATTTGAAGTCAATTTTGTCTGATAATAGGATTGCAACTCCAGCCTTCTTATGGGGACCATTTGCTTGATAGATTTGTATCCAGCCTTTCACTTTTAGAAGATGTTTACTTTAGCTGGATAGATTTGTCTCTTGGAGGCAGCAGAAAGATGGATCTTGATTATTTATCCAACTTATGAGCCTATGTCGTTTGATTGGAGAATTAAGTCCATTAATGTTGACAGTAAGGATTGAGAGATGATCGTTTGTTCCTTTCATTATCACTATCTTGTTTAAAGCTGTGTCTTCCCATTTCTTGATCTGTTGTTTACTAATTAGGGTTCATTTCTCTGTCTGTGTTGGGATCGTGATTATTTTCCCTGTATAGTACATCTTTCAGGATTTTGTGTAAAGCTGTTTTGGTGGAGATATATTGTTTCAGTTTTTCCTTACTGTGGAAGACTTTTATTTGACCTTCAGCTATGAAGGAGAGTTTGGCTGGGTACGAATTTTTGGCTGGTAGTTATTTTTATTTAGAGTTTGATATACTTCATTCCAGGCTCTCCTTGCTTTCATGGTCTCTGCTGAGAAGTCTGGGGTAATTCTGATTGCTTTTCCTTTATATGTGATTGTTTTCTTTGCCCTAACAGCTTTGAGTATATTTTCCTTCCACTCTGCTGAAGCTGTTTTGATCACAATGTGTCGATGGGATGTCCTACCCTGGTCTGGTCGATTTGGGCTTCTAAATGCTTCTTATATCTGTATAGGCCTTTCCTTCTGGATGTTTGGGAAGTTCTCAGCTAATATTCTGTTAAATAGGTTGCCTATCCCATTTACCTCTTTCTCCAAGTTTTCCTCAATACCTATTATCCTTAAATTGGGCTTCGTGATCTTGTCTTGAATTTCCTGTAGCTATCTGTTCTGTTGCTTGGACTGGATTTGTATTGATTTTTGATCTTTCTCCATAGAATCTAAGGAATCTTCAGCTCATGAGATTCGATCCTCTGCTTCAGTTAGTCGGGACTGTAGGCTAGCTACTTGATTTCGAATCTCTTTTCCTTCTGACTGGTCTTTCCTGATGATTTCCATGTCATTTCTTAGGTCCTGTATGGACTTCTTTACTTCATTAACTTCATTAATTTGGTTTTGAGTGTTGTCTCTCAAATTTTTAAGCTGGGTAGCTATCTTCTCATTTGACTCTTGAAGCTCATTTATCTTTCTATTTGTGGATGCCATGAAATTCTCCATTAATTTTTGCTTTGCCTTCTCACGCTCTAACATAATTGACTGAAGAGATTCAAACTTTTCATTTATCATGTTTATCAGTAGACTTTGTAGAGCATTTTGGGGGTTCTCTTCTATGTTTTTGATTGACTGTTCTGCTTCCTGCTTGTTTTGAATGGGGGATAAGACTTCATTGTTTGCCGTCTTTCTTGTGTTTCTTCTGCCCATTTGAATTGGGAATTCCAGTCTACCAGCACCTGTGAGCACCGTTTAAGACCCAAAGCAGCCCTTACCAAACACTGTTGTGTAAATCTTACAAGTTCACAATTATATATAGATAACTTGTATACCTGTCTATAAAGTTAGATTTGGTGTTCCTAAAGAATACAATTTCAATATAACAACCGATCCTGGGCCCTGTATTCAGTAGTTACTTATTTACTGTTACAACCCTATACACAATTCTTGTTTTTATATTAAGTTCATTTAGGACTGGCTTTCTCTATGAATCCCTTTGATTCACTCGTATTAAGCTGGGATACCCTCTATCCAATAACCAGGAGTCAATGGAACCTGGAGGTCCAGGCAGTAAGTCAGGAGTGTAAGTTGGAGGTAGTAAAGAGAATAGAGTAAAATGTATTGGGGGTGGTGGTGGTGATTTTGGTTTAGTTTCAGTGACGTGGAAATGTGGAGAAGAGTAGAATCAGTAGGAAGAACAAGGGTTAAAATGACAGACACTGGAGAGTTAGCAGAAAAGTGTGGAGGTGTTATTCATAGGAAAGTAATTTTTAAAGGAAGAGAACGCAACGAGAGAAATAATGTAAAAATCCTGGAAGACAGATACACGAAACAGAGAAAAATTATTTAAAAAAGGAGCAAAGGTAAATAAAAAGGAAAATTACAGAAAAGGAACAACCAAAACAAATACACAAGCAAAAAAAAACTTGATAAAACAAACCGGTAAAAATGGAAAACAAACAAATAAAAAACAAACAAACATAAAAAACAACCAATGATGTTTCAGATGTGAAAAAATTAAAAAAAAAAATTAAAAAAATGTTTGAAAAGAAAAAGAAAAAAAAAAAGTAGTCCTCCTTGTTTTGGTGGTTTCTCCCCAGTCTCTGGTTTCCCTGCAATGGTCTGCAGTCTATTTTCCTGATTGGCTGGTTTGACTTGATTTCAGTTGGCCAGGGGTGGATATGTTCTGACCCTTCTCCCCTGTTGGTGCAATCGTGGGTCTCTGAGGTTCACACAGCTTGCAGGCAGGCCTTGGGCGTCCTCTGTAGATGGGGACGTGAGCAGTCTCAGAACTGTGGCTCCTCTGCCTGCTGTGGGGCTGCTGCCTTTGATGCCTGGACTTGACTAGGCTGTGAGCTCAGCAGGGCGGGGCACCTCTGGCCTTTTTTGCTCGGCTGAGAGTTGCTTGCCTGGGGAAGGCGGCCTCCTTGGCATAGGTGGGTATGGAATGCAGCTCTGTTTCGGGATGGGAATTGGGATTCCTCTGTGATGGGACCGTTTAGCTGTCCCAGGAACTGTTTGTTCCTCCCTCTGGTGTTTCTGTGCCGCCGGTAGCTGCTCGCAGCTTTTGCTTTAAATTTAGAAATTCCGGCGGGCAGGACGGGCACCTCTGGCTAAGCCGCGGCCCAGGACTCGCCTCCTGCCAGGGCAGGGGGCATTCTCCTGGGGGGAGCTGGCTCTCTCTGATTCCACCCTTCCTGCCCTTTTCAAAGATGGCTTTTTTGACCTCGCTTTCCCCAGGCCCGCTTCAGTTCCAATCTGGTCTGACCCTATACCAGTGGCAAAGATGGAGCTTTGCTCTGGCGGTGGGGACAGGGATGCCTTCCAGAAGCTGGTCTGTGGGCACGAGTGAGAATATCTTTTGTGGGGTACTCACGCTGTCTCCGTGATGTCAGGTCGTCCGTGCTCAGCCGCCGTCTGGAGTATTTCTCGCAGGTCTACACTGTGTGCTAGGTGCACGGAGTGTGGGGTGCTGTGCCGGGCGCTGTGCCGGTGCCGGCACTGGCGTGGGTGGGACGCCGCCCAGAGCTCAAATCTATTTTCAGACCAGCAAAGTTGATTTTTCCTTCCTGGTCAGAATCCCTGTACTGTTAGAACTTACTTTGGCTGTCGTTCTAGGAGTAAAAGTTTCTATGGGGTGAGTAAACTACGATGTCGGAGGGAGCTCCGCTAGGGCTCTGCTTCTCCTCCGCCGTCTTCCTCGGGAACTTTTTTTCAACATATGGTTTTTCAAGAACACCAGTGACCAAACAGTATTGTCTCCTAGATACCTTGTGAAGCAAGTCCTCATATCAAAGGTAATATATATATATATATATATATATATATATATATATATATATATCATTAATCTTGCAAGCTAGCAAAAAGCCTCATATAGAGTTGGCTTGAATATTTATAAGGAAAAGCATGATGTGTTTGAAATGCAAATAAAATCTTGTGATTTCAGGTCAGAATGATATAAATAAGTAATAAGTTATCTCAATGGGATATTTGCAAAAAACTATGACAGCTGGGCAACATAAAATTAGATTGAAGATACCGTGATGGCAATAAAACTATGAATATAGTGTAAGATATTCAAAAGGAGACAGAACAAATATATATTGTGTTAGCCTGGATGAAATGTGTGGTCATCTGTTATTCTTTTTTTTTTTTTTTTTTTTTTTTGCCAGTCCTGGGCCTTGGACTCAGGGCCTGAGCACTGTCCCTGGCTTGCTTCCTGCTCAAGGCTAGCACTCTGCCACTTGAGCCACAGCGCCGCTTCTGGCCGTTTTCTGTATATGTGGTGCTGGGGAATCGAACCTAGGGCCTCGTGTATCCGAGGCAGGCACTCTTGCCGCTAGGCTATATCCCCAGCCCCTGTTATTCTTAATTGGTGTAGTGTTGAAATAGCTCTAAGCTTAAAAAATTAAAGTGTGCTCTGTTGAGATATGGCCTTAATTTTCAGGGAGCTTGGCTGATAATTGTAGGTAAGAGTACTCTTAGGTATAACATGACAGTAGATGCTCTAGTCTTCTCATGTAAGAGTGAACTGAATAGAATTAGGCAATAAGATTTCCAGTTCTAACACATTCCCTCTAGGGTGGCATTTCCATCTCATGAGATATTGATGAGATGTTCAGGTCATGTTCCATCAGAAACAAGACACATATTCCATGAAGAATAGCAACCCTTGTGCATTACCCCTTAATTTCCAGCTAATTTAGTTTCAATCTGCAAATTCTCTAATACGTAGTGAATGATTTTCCAATTAAACCATATTCATTCATATTTTACATAGTTTTGTTTTGTTCTAAAAGAAATACTCTTCAGGATAAGACAATGATTGCTGCTAATTAAATTTTTACAAAAATTCCAGTTAATTCTTGTGAGTTTTACATTTGTGTAGCGAATTAGGGATATGGCAATTTGGTAATATTCTTGAGGAAATATGGTCACAATCATTTTTAAAGAGGTCTAATTTTCAAATCTTTCCTTGATATAAATGTTGCAGTTTCATGACTGTGTAATTTACCCAGAAAGCTAAATAACAGAGATCATAAAGATCTCAAATCACCAAATCCTATCTTGGTCACGCAGAAACAGCCCACAATCTGAGTTGGTTAGTTTTCTGCTTTAAGCAAAAACACAGTCAAAAGATAGATATAATTATAAATAAGAATTGTCAGCTTCAATTTAATCATTTTACTTATGGAGACCAAACACATCTAGGCAACTACAGTAGCATGATGCAGTAGTCCTACCCATGCTGTTCCATGCATGGAGTCTCTGTGAGAGGTGGAGTCAGTTGCACATATCTTGCTTTATACTAATGACTTGTGAGTATATGAGTGAGATGATACATAAGAAGATTCTGTCTACTTCATTAAAGTTCCTGAGATGTACCCACAACCTGTCATTCCAGGAATGATTTTTCCACCTACGGATTTCTGTCTCAATCTCTACACCAAGCTGCCTGACCATGCTGAGCCATGTTGTACCTGCCTATGAGATTTGCAGAAGAAAAGACCAACTTTGAGAGTTGACAACCTGAAACGGTCTCTCTTTTGGCATGAAGATCTTATAATACCATGTTTATTTAAGTAGAAAATACTTCTCTTAAAATGTCTTAGTTTTCCCTTTCGCTTTACATCAACAATGCCCATGTATTACTTCAAAATATAGCATTTTATTTGTTTTCTTTTTTTGTTTTTTGATAGTTTTGTTTTTTGCCAGTCCTGGGCTTGAACTCAAGGCCTAAGCACTGTCCCGGCTTCTTTTGGCTCAAGTCTAGCACTCTACCTCTTGAGCCACAGTGCCACTTCTGGCTTTTTGTATATAGGTGGTGTTGAGGAATCAAATCCAGGGCTTCATGTATACAAGGCGAGCACTTTACCACTAGGGCATATTCCCAACCCATTTCTTTTCTTTAATATCAGTGCAAATTAGGATGTTGGAGAGTCTACCTTTGCTTTTACAGATAAGGACTTTCAGATGCAGGGCATACTTAATCTTCATAATACAAATGATCAAATTAATAAGAGCAACAGGAACAACAGCTTAAGTGCAGTGTAAGAAGAGCACTGCCCTTTTGGGTCTGCTGGCATAAACTCAGACTCCTCCAGCTAAAGCCAAATGTAGGTAATTAATGTAAAAGTGGATGATCACAGATTAAGATTTTGGATGATTGTCAAATGTGATTTGAAATATGATGCAATTAATTAACATATGAGCCCATCCTCATTACATGATTCTGACTTTCTTCAATTCTGTTGATCTCTTCATCATATTACATCTAACCAGGTTTCCTTGTTGTGTTTTGTGTCTTTCTTTTCATGCTTACCTCAGGCAAGCTCTCATACCTATAGTGCTTTATTTTTATTTGGGTTACTGGGAAGCCATCTAGAAACCACTGTCCTTTTCCCCATTTGCACTTTTTTTTCATAGTTAGCACAGAAGACATATGGAATTCATAGCAAGAACTTAGGGATGCATTTTGAGGGCAACACTTTGCCATACATATTGAGCCCCTTGAGAAAGTAGTAACTCATGGACATAGCATGGATTTTTCCCACTGGATATTCAATGGAAGGAACAGGAAGACTAAAAGTTAGTGTTTGCACCCTTCAATGATAATATCAGAAAAGTAAAAGATGCCACATAAATCATGCAAAAATGATAAGTTGTGGAAAGAAATCCATTCCTTCTCATTATTATCATGTTATATATAAATGATTCATTTGTCAAAAGAGTTAAGTTGAAATGACAAATATATCAGTTTATTCTCTTTGTATAAAATAATTACAATTTTGCATGCTTATTTGGTCTATTTATTGATTCATTAAACAATGAACTATCTAGTATGTGATAGTTATTTTGACAGGTGTCAGGAATATCATCTTGACAGAAAATAGATATAGCTTTTGTTTTCATAATGTATAAGACTCCTGAAATACAGAGATTGAGTAGCTACTTGGTTGTGTCTCACATCTGTAATCCTATCGACTTAAGAGGTTAATATTTGAAGGATGATGGCTCAAAGACAGCACAATTAGAAACACCCAGCCCAAAAATGGCCTAGATGCATGAATCAAATGGTAGAGCACCGGGAAAACAAAGGAACCTAGTAAGTGAAAGGTTCTGAATTAAAACTCAGATACTGCCTGCCAGACAGACAGAGAGACAGACAGACACTGAAGAACAACAGACTAAAGATACTTTTGGATTAGGTTCTTCCATGTTCTCCAGTGACTCATGTATTGAAGCCTCAGTTGTGCTGTTCAAAGGCAGTGGAACCTTCGGAGGTGGGGGCTAGAGAAAGGAAGTTAGGTCATTGAGGAGGTGCCATAGAAGGGGATATTGGGATGCTGCCATTTCCTTTCTTTGTGTGGTTTTATAGCTGCCATGAAGCAAGAAGCTTCCTCTACCATGTGCTCCCACCTTTGTAACTCTCCATTTATATGGGTGCTTGCGTGTATCAGGCAATAGATTCTCCTTTCTCTAGACGCTAAGATGAAATCTTTTCTTCATCTTAGCCAAGGCAATAGGGACACCCCCACGCCCCCCGCCAAAAAAAAAACAAAAAACACCAAGGACCAAAACTTCTGAAACTCTGACTTAAAATGTACCATTTTATATTTCTATGTTGATGTACTCAAGTTGATTATTGCTACAGTGATGGAACATTGACTGACACAGATTGTAAGAGGGGGGAAAATGAAATTAGCATGGTGGAAACAAAAAGAGTAGGTGTGGGCAAGATTTAGGAGCAGATATAACTGAAAAAATGGAGACCCTTAGGAACAACTGCAGCAGGGAAATGTCCCTCTCCAATGTCTACCTTGGCTTTCCTCTTGGGTAGCTGATTCTGAGGTAGGTTCTCATCACATGCTGGCCAAGATGGATCATTGTAGCTCCAGACTTACATGGGTGTTCGTATGTGTCAGAAAATAGATTCTGCTTTCTCTACAGTATAACTAGGATATATCTTCATGGCCTGGCCATTACTATGGCTCTCAACAAAAAGCCTGATTTTCAATCTGTCCTGATGCAGGGGAATCTTTGGTCCCATAACAAATCACATAAAATATACTTCACAAAGAGTGTTTATGTTTCAGATGAAGAAAGGGGGAATAACAGACAGGAAAAGTAACTTAGGGTCACTATAAATACAACCAAAATATGGAAATTATTAATTTGAAAGACTACAATTACATATAGGCAAGTCTGGACAACAAAAGTAATAATACAATGGTAATAACCTTTCTTATACGCAGAGTATTTATTGCATTAACAGAAGTATAATATTTCTAAATGGAGAAACATTAGCAATATCACACTAACAATCACCTAAAGACAGAGCCACTGTCATTTTGGTATATAACAATTCACAATATGTTTTGGACATACAGTGAGTCAAGAAAATGAAATTAATAAAGAAGAAATTGATTGTTTGTTTTGCTTGACATAATTGTCTACACAGAAAAATTTAAGGTAACCTATTGACAAATTATCACTTGTCATGAGTTCTAAAAGGAGAGCTAAAAGAATGATCAATGTAAATACATCAAATGTATGCCCATTCATTCATCAGCACAAATTTTGACACAATTCTTAACATTAAAAGTACACAAACTATTCTAGCAGAAGATGAACAAGGTATATGATTGTACAAGTATTAAGGCATTACAGAAAACGGAGTGATGTGCTAGACTTGTGAATTGAGAAATGTAATGCCATTAATAATTCAATTTTTCTAATGTGTCTATATAGTCCATGCAGGGTCAACAAAGTTGTAAGAAATTTATTCATGGAACTTGAAAAATCAATTTTTGAATTTGTAAGGGAAAATAAAGGTTCAAAATGGTCAAAACACTACAAACAAAGGAAAATGAAAAAGTATTTACTCTACTATACATCAATCTCATAACTATAGTATTGAAGACACTTGGTGCTCACACAGAGAAGGGCAAATTGGACAATGAAAAAGGTTCGGCATGGTAGAAATACATCATACATATCTGAAACTTGGTATGACACAGGAGTGACAAAGCAGATCCACAGTGAAGAAGACACCACTCCATGAATAAAATTTGAAGAACTGCCTAAATGTGGGAAGACGTAAGTGGTCCTTTTATTACACACTGATAAACATTCAATATTTCATGTATTAAAGAAATAAACATCAAAAACAAAGTTGTCAAACTTTTAGAAGATAGGCTTTGGTAGTTTAGAATTGGAAAGAGTTTTCTAGACTAGAAAGGTGCTGCCACAAAGACAGCTATGGATACATTTATCACAGTAAAAGCAAGAATTTCTGTTTAATAAAAGGAAAAACACTGTGGAAATCCTAAAGGCTGCAATCTAGGAAAATATGTAACAATACCTGCCAGTGTACTAGTAATCAACATATTTAAATAATTACTATTAATCAATACAAAGATTCATAAAACATATGAACAATCAAGTATATCACAAGAGGGGAAAAGTCACAATGCCAATACTCAGGCAGTCTGCCAAATGCCAGCTTTAGAAACTTCGATGAACTGGATTATTTATATATTGAGAATCACTCATAACTCTAACTCACAGTGCATGAACATTTAACATTCTCTTGAGTGAAATCAAACGCTGAGATGTCCACATGGAACTGAAATTTGGCTTCCTACAATATTGTAGAAGAGAACCCAAGCTAAGATAACCATTAGTCCAGAGGATGGGACATATCTGAATTTCTAGAAAATCAAAGGAAAAATTGCCTGGATGATAATATATCATTAAGATGAGAGACATTGGACTCCCAAAACTACATTAAATGTCTCATTAAAAATTACAAACTATGTAAAGACAGGAATCATAATAGGACAAATTCATCAGATACAATAATAGAAATTATAGAAATTGAAACACTTTCACTGATAGACTGGTTAGGTGGATTATTAGAGAAAGCTATAGAGAATTAGTAAACTAAAGGACACAGCAGAGGGATTCAAAGTAGAGGACAGAAAGCTAAAGAGATAGGAAATATGAATGATTAAAATATGGATCATATATAGATACACAAAACTAGATGTCTACAAGAAAAAAGCAGGACTGAGACCACATTCAAAGAGGTAATAAATATAATGCTTTTTGAATTGAAGACAATAATCTACACTGAAGACACACACTAATCCCAAAATAACATAAATAAAACAGATCGTATCTAGACACACTAGAAATCACAGAATCCCCAGCACAGAAAAAGTATGATGAACAGAGAAAAAAGACAATTACTAGAAAAGAAAGACAGACATGCTGATAGCAATGTTTATCTCTAGAGCCTTGCAAAAGGAAAACTCCTTAGAAATTGGAACTTAAAAACTCAAATCTCAGATAATCTATCACTTACAAGTGAGATGATTTTTTTTTAAAACAGAGCCCAAGCTCTCTTTTTAATCTCAAATAAATACTGATATTGCTACTACAAGGAAGTACTTAAAGAAGTAACTTCCATTGAATATTCTATTTCTGAGCCTAAGTTTTGTACCTTTATCTAGAAAAATGGATTTCTCTGATATTCACTTCTCTTTCACTATGTAGTCATAGAAGGAGCACCATAGGCAGCCATCAATTGCCTCTAGCTTTAGCTATTGCTTTATCTCCAATTTGTATAGCAGGCATACATAATCCACCTACCAACCCTGCAGCTTCTGTTATTTGCAATCAATGGTGTCCAATGAGATAGTATTCCAAGGCCATTCTGTAGCATATTTGAAACAAGCATTACATATATCCTAAGCATTATACATATAAGCTGTTATTTCTTGCAGTTATTGTGGTCCATGTACCTGGAGTGGCCAAGGGATTCATGGAGCCATGAAACTCCTAGAGGGCAACTCTTGAGGCACATATTGGAGAGGTCATTGTCCTCTCTATCAAGGGGCTCAGTCCCATACATACATCCTGTTATAAGTCTACTTTCTGTAATGTGCCTCTCCCCATTTGGCCCTCCTGGAATTTTCCTTGGGGCAGTCACACCATCAGTCCTCCATACATAGCCCATCTGTCAGTAGCAATATGTACAGGAGACTCCTCCTTAACAATGTGCCAAACTGCCCACAACTCTATTCAAACAAAGTGTTATTTTGTACCAAATCTTTTCAGGGTCAGTCTGATACCATACAGCTATCTAAACAGTCCAGTACATTGTAGCAATTCTCATTTATTGCCACCCAGACTGTGTTTTTCTAAACAATTACTAATAAATTCCCCACTTGGTTAATGTTGAGACCCTAGTCATGACAATTCTGGAGGATCGTGATCAAAACCATACCTAGTAAGCTATGAGATACTTTGTCCATGTCTTAACCTTTTGTTTGTCTTGATCAAGACCATACCTAGTAAGCTATGGGGCACTTAGTTCATGTCTTAACCTTTTATATATTAGTAAGAAGCTTTTATGGTTATCAAAGCCAGGTATAGCACAGCTTATTCTTGCTTGATGGAACCATACCTTTCCTTTATATTTTATTTTTACTAATTTAGACCAAAATCCAAAAGACATTTATGTACCAGCCTGTTGCTGCCATAGACTCCATCCATACCTTGGGGTTTCACTGTGACATTCAATCAGAATGGTTCATTTGCTAAATACCAGCAAAAGCCTGTACTTTTGTCACTACTTATATAGACTTTACAAAGGCAATATGTTGAACATCTGTCTAATCCTAAATGGCACCCTTTGCAAATACGATGAGGCCACAATTAAAGCCATGTTTGGGATGAATGCCAAACTATATCCCAAAAAGATCTGAGAAAGGTTTGAAAATAAGTGTGTCCCTGGGGTACAGAGAAACTATAGATCTTATGGATTACATTATTGATAATCATTTATCTCTTACCTAAACAGACAAAACACAAGAATTTGACAGAACAGCCAGGTCTCTGAACATTTGTGTTACCCTCATCGTGCCAGAGATAACTGTAGTGCCCCACTTCAACTCTCCACTCAAGTTGATCTGATTCATTGAGATTATTTTTCTGCTCTTTCTTTATTCTCCTCTCTCATGGCTCAGTTTCCTAAAAGTGTTTAGTGTATTCAAGGCTGCATGTTTTTCGTGAACATGTGCCCACTTGTAGTCACTAGCTTCCTAATAGAGACTCTCAACTCAACCTCTCAAAATGCAGCTTCTCTGTATCTGCCCATAGACATCCCATATAACATGACTACAAACCACCAGGCAGGACACCTTTATGAGAGTTAAATTGCTCCTTCTTAGTTGGTTGTTTCTTGATTGCCTTTTACCCTCCTTTTGATGGTCTTAAAAAATGGCATCTCTCCCCATTCTATCACTGTATCTCATATGAGTACCCTGGATACTGGGTATATACTGGTATTAGAACTAGGGAAGGGAAAGGGAATAACAAAATAGAGAGACAAAGGATAAAAAGACAAATGACTCCAAAAGCAATATTTACAAAGCCATCTGTGTAAACCAACTTCATAACTCATGGAGGGGAGAGGAGAAAGAGGAGGGGGGAAAGGGGAAATGAAGAAGGAGGTAACAAATTGTACAAGAAATGTACCCACTGCCTTACATATGAAACTGTAACCCGTCTGTACATCACTTTGACAATAAATAAGTAATTATTCAGAATAAAAAGTTAAAAAAAATGGCATCTCCAGTACATTCATCCTTTCCTAATGCTTACATTGCTTTAGCATACAACGACAGACCATTCGGGCAGCAAATGTGTTATGGTACAACTCGCAGCACTTCTCCCAGGCTCTCAAGCTTGGCCTGGAGACGACTCTGAGAGGGGCGGGGCTTCTACGTCATCAGGTGTGCGACGTGGCAAGTAGCCCGCGGCTCAACATCTTGCAACCCCATCCAGGGCTACTGTACATAAGTTTGCCCAGGCCTGCAGCCTAGACCCTCAAGGTCACTCTTCAGCTTGGTTGCCTGTTCCCTCCTGTGCTGTGCTGTGCTGTGCTGTGCTGTTTGTGTCCTAGGTGTCTCCAAAGCCGCCCTCATTCTGCCCTCAGCGCCTAGGCGGCTGCTTCCAACAGCTGCCGACGCCCTTCTCGGTGATTGTTTTGGTCAGTGGCCGGCTGCTGCTAGGCTAAGGCCCGCCAGTGGGTCAGTCGGACTTACTTTTGCCAAGCCAACAGACTCAGCCAGCCAAAGGCAATTGTAATAAGAAGAATTTATTGTCATAATAAGCTAAACATAGCATGGGAGTGCGTGTGTGTAGCTGTGTCTGAGCTTTTGGGTGCCCACGTGTCTGTATGTTCACTCCTGCCTGTTAGCTTGTCCGCCTGTCTGTCCTTCCGTGTTTCCGTATGTGCTTCCCCCTCCAGGGGACCAGCTTCCTGCCTTACATAACAGGGTAGCAAAAGAGGCCCAGTGTCAAGATCCGGGCATGCCAGGCTGGCATATAACCTTTTGGCTGTTAAGTCGGGGCCCTTAATTTATTGCTTTTGGACATCTTCAGGATGCATGCATGTGACTTCTGTTTAGGCTCCCTACATCATGAATCCAGAAACAAGAAGTAGGATTTAAGTAGGAGCTATAAGTAAAGGGACTGGATATTTGAGTGAGTTTATACAATCAAATGCAATGACAAGTGGCAATGATAAACCTTCAGTAGTAACAATAAAACATTGTGATTAGATTTGAGACTTCATATTTTAAAAACAACAAAGACAAATATGAATTCTGAAAGCTATTAAATATCAAAATCTAATTGTATTCCAAGTGGAAAATAATCTAGCTAGGATGTTGTAAAGGAACTTGAAGCCATTGGGAAAATGTTACTCAACACAAGTTGTCAGCGATAACATCATTTGGATGATGAAAAGAGTGAAATGAATCAACATTTATCAAGAAAACAAAGAGAAGTCACGGGTTAAAAAAATAGGAATGTTCTATATGTCAGTGGCTCATGCCTGTAATCCTAGCTATTCAGGAGGCTGAGAGCTGAGGATGGGTGGTTAAAGCAAGCCCGGGCATGAAAAGTCCATGAGTCTCATCTCCAATTAATGAGCAAAAAGCTGAAAGTGGAGCTGTGGCTAAATTGGTAGAGTGTTAACCTTGAGTGAAAAAGATGAGACAATCCACAGGCCCAAAGTTCAAGTCCCAGGACCTGCAAAATTAAAAAAAAAAGGAAAAAAAGAAGTAAAAAATATAGATATTCTGGAGATCCAAAAATGATAAGAAAGCACTATGATGAAATTAGATAAAATATATAATTTTCTAGGAAATAGAGACTACAAAAAATTTATGATGAAAGAGAAATCAGCATTTTAATAAGACAAATATGCTTATAAGTAGTATGAATTAATATGTTTATACAAGCATGATCCTAAATAAAGTTTTTCAAAAAGTTTAATACACTTAAATTTGTTGGGCAGTTGCTACCTTGAAAATTTTTATGACAAGCTGATTTAATACCTTAATAATGACACCTAACAAATATAAAATGTTTTTAGGTGCCAGATATTCTTCTAAGTGGCTCTTTATATAAACTCATTATTATCCTTAAAAACCCTAAACAAAATTAGCAAATATGACTCAGCAATATGTCAGACACAATGATCAAATAAGATAGGCAATCTGCCAATTTACTTTTCTATATTAATAGATGAAAGGAAAAAGGTCTGAGGCAATAAAACAGTTAATAAAATATTTTTCAGTATAGTTTGTAGTGCCATGTGTCCAAGTTATGGGCAATAAATTATTATATCCTGAGTTTTTCTAGTAGGTAGCTGGTCTGCTGTACTTTGTATCATCTAAGGCCCCCTATGATAAAGGCTTGTTCCCTAGCTTGGCACTATTGATAGGTGCTGGATAGTTTTTAAGAGATAGAGGGAATGTCTTCCAATCTATTCAGGGAATGGTGGTACTCTATCAATTTCATTTCTTTCTTTCACAGGTGAACAGTTTTGTTGGGATGCCAGTTTACCTCCTGACAAGAAGTCTAAGAGCAAGGTGTCCAGCTGGCTGTCAAGTAAAATCTCCAAAATTGTGAGATAAATCTTTCCTCTCTCTAAGTTGAATATCTCTGATCTTTTTTTACAGAAATGGAAAGTTGACTAACACAAAGGCCAATTCCTGTTGTCTGTTCCTTTTTCAGTTTTATGACTTGGATTGTCAATGTTGTCATCTTAGTTTATGAGAATGAAGTCCCCTATCACATTTAACAAGATAAAATATCCTGAATATTCATACATTCTTAAACAATATCTGTTAAGTCATTTTAGATCATGTATCACTCAATAATTACTTAACAGCTTGTAGAGAATTTGTCATTTTTACAATGTATAGGCCAAAATGCAAAACTATACCTGTTAACATCAAAGAAACACATCTATGTTGTTAGAGGCTTACTCTCTTCTGAAACTAGAAGCTGTGGGAAGTGAACATTTCTGTCTTTTACAAGCAGTAGAGCAGGTTACTTTGATGGTGTGTTGATAAGTCTTAAGAACTGAATTTCCAAGAAATAAAAATAAAAGTACTGTAATTTGAAGCATCTAAGACCTGAAAATTTCAGGCCACCAATGAGAACTTACTGAGGTGTGTATTAGGGAAGAAATGTGCACTTCAGAGCTGTATGGTTCAACACCGGCAAATTCCAGTAAAGTAATACTCAGGTTAGGGACATAGTTTGGATCTGGAATGTTCTCTCAAGACACATAGACTAGTTTGGGCAGCTATTGAGGTGAGGTGGAATCTAGCAGAAGAAGATGATTGAGAGTGTGACCTGGAAGGTGGTGATATTTGGAACCTAGTCCTCTAGTCCTCTCTCTCTCTCTCTCTCTCTCTCTCTCTCTCTCTCTATTTGCTTCCTGGCCACAATCAGATGAGAAGCTTGATTCTATGCATCTCTTCTGCTGTCATGTTCTCCTTCACCAAAGGCACAAAGCAATGGGCCAAACAACCATGGAGTGAAACTTCTGAAACTTGAGCCGAAATAAACCTCCCCATCTTGTCTGTTTATTATGTCAGGTGCTTTGTCTTAGCAACATAAAACTGAGTAATACATCTGTCCTTGAAGGTAGGAAAGATGTGGGTGGGGCTGAATGTGACCTTCCACATCCTTATCCAATTGTAACTATAACATGGTGTAACTTACCTCATAATTCCCAAGACAGAATTATGAGTATAACAAGGATAATTTGTTTCTCTAAAGAGTGCATTATATAAAGGCAGAAAATCCACGTTTCAAAACCAGTCAACTGCCATTCTGATAAGAACCACCTACAAAGGAAAGCTATAAATTTGGCTATCATTGTAGGTTTTTATTCTTTTATCTTTTATTACTCTGCCTCAACCCTTATCCCTGAGTGATCTTCCCCGTGGTTACAGTTAGTGTTGTGCATTATCAGGGCAAAGTGCAGACACACTGAATAAAGATAACGCAAAATAAATTTGAACTATGGTTTGCTGCTGCTTTTCTATGATAGAAATTTAGTTTCACTATGTGATAAGAGAAATGACACTAAGTACAAAAATTATATGTCAGAGGGAGAGGATAAAGAAAGCTATTAAAACAGGAACAGTGAAGAAAATTCAAGAAAATGTGTTGCACCATTTCAGCCTAATGATTCTTTTCTTCATATCTTTTAATGCCAAGACTTCCAAGATATAATCTACCCTATACATGAATTAATTTAATCTCTTAAAAATAAATATTTAGGTGAGTGGAAAAGATAGAATACTTGACATTCTACCTTACATTTTACTGAAAAGTTAAGATAGTAAATTTCTTTTTCATTCTTACTCAACATACATATTTAGGCCAGCTAGTTGAAAAAGAGTTACTGGATATGTTGAAGCAGGAAAACTGAAACACACCTGAGCTGGCATTTGTTCTTCTATTTCTAATTTCAGGAATCTGTCTGACACCTGGAATTCGAAGAAAGAGACAGGAATGCAAGTGTTCATAAATAATATTTCAAGTTCAGCTTAGCTTCTGACCTCTAAATTCAAGATCATGTAAATCACAGTTTGACTGTATGCAATAGGAAGCTATCTTTTTAGAATAACTGAAGTTTTTTAACGAATCAAATGTAATAAATTTTATTTCCCAAAGTAACTGGCTTCTAGGAAACAAAAGGGAAATAGTATGCATTGACAAATATGATTATATATATATATATATATGCATTTTGAAATAAATTCTCCAAGATCCATTCTGAACACAAAACACACTTTGTTCAAATCTTTTAAGAAATATCAAGAAGGTATAATTGAAAGATTACTATGAAGGTTCTGAGATAAATTAATTGAGAACACGTAAAAGACCAGTGAATCTAAGACAATTCTAGCAGAAGATCACAGTAGCTCAATAGCTATGTACATATGAACACATACAATGATGTCAAGCGAAATGAACTCCAAGTTATGGAAACAGTGGTTTATCATTGTTGTTGTTATTTTCAACATACCATGTGAAAACATGCCTTTTTCTTTTGTTTTTCTTCCCCATGCTTTTACCCCTGATGTCACTGTAACTGACTTTGGTGCCCTGAATATTGTATATACGTGCATTGGAACTAGGGAAGGGAAGGGGAATATCAAAATGGAGAGACAAAGGATAAAAGACAAACCAATGCAACATCAATACTTACAAAACTATATGGTATAAACCAACTGTACAACTTATGGGGGGAGGGAATGGGGAGAGAAGCAGATGGGGGGTATGAGGGAGGAGGTAACAAGTTGGATAAGAAATGTACACACTGCCTAATGTAGGGAACTGTAACTGCTCTGTACATCACTTTGAAAATAAATAAATTATAAAAATAAATAATAAACAATAATCCCAATCTTTCAAAAAGTCCAGCAAAATAAAGATATGAAAGGATTTTGAAAAATCATAGAGAGGAAATACAGCTGCTTCTTTGTATCTTGATTAAAATGATAATTATTATTTTCTATTTTAGAGAAAAGACCTCTGTGTAGGTTGGCCTCAGCCTCCAAAGTGCTGGGATTACAATTGTGTATCACTATGCCTTTCCATTCATATTATGTATGGATAGCATATTGTCCAGTTTTTGGGTTACGATGTAAAGCCCCAAACCGATAATTGCTTCAGTAACTTTTGAAAACATGTAGTATAGCTTAAGTAGTTCAGTGCTTGCCTAGAAAGCTGAAAATTCTCAATTCAAGCCCCAGTATTGTCAAAAGAAATAAACAAAGATTATAATGGAAATACTTGGAATTACTGTCTCATGCACATTGAAAAAATACAGAGATGTAATGAGCTTTGAAACTGGAAGAAAAAAAAGAACTCTTTTTTTTTGGTCAGTCATGGGCTTGAACTCAGGACCTGGACACTGTCCCTGAGCTTTTTTGCTTAAGGCTAGTACTCTATCACTTTGAGTCACAGCGCCTCTTCCAACTTTCTGTAGGTTAATTGGAGATCAGTCTCACAGACTTTCCTGCCCTGGCTGGCTTTGCACTGTTATCCTTAGATCTGAGTCTCCTGAATAGTTAGGATTATGGGCGTGAGCCATGGTGCCCAGCTTGAGAACACTCTTAATTTTTTTTCTAAGCCTTTAAACTGGTGGATCATTAATATTTTATTTGATAAACAAATTTCCCATATTTTCTAAAACTGAGTTACTAAAACACTAAGTTCTTAATTTGCAGAGTTGGATCTTAAAAACACATCTATCTGTTCTAGAAATTTGGACTCTGGAACACACCATATTATTGGTCTGTCATTATGACGAAGATTTACAATATAAGACTATGATTGCATGGGGAAGAGTAGCAAATAGAAGTTAGGTTTAGGATGAAAATATTAATCAAAGTGATGATTAGCCCTCTCAAGGATTGAACTGGCATGCAGAAGTCTAACAGTGAATACAATTTTTCCTTGGCTTATGGAGAAAAGTAGAAGTTACAATTTGGGGAATGATTGACTAAAAGAGCAGATGGGGCATATAATTGATTATTTGAGGATTTGTCATCCTATATTCATTTATTTTTTTTCTAGCAAAAGGCCTCATCTCTAAAATATATACAGAACTAAAAAAATTACCTTCTTCCAAAACAAAACCGCAAAGAACTAATAGCCCCCTCATCAAGTGGGCTAAAGACTTACAAAGAAACTTCTCTGATGAGGAAATGAGAATGGCCAATAGACATATGAAAAAATGCTCTACATCACTGGCCATAAAGGAAATGCAAATCAAAACAACATTGAAATTCCATCTCACCCCAGCAAGAATGTCATATATCAAGAAAACTAATAATAACAATTGTTGGAGGGGATGTGGCCAAAAGGGAACCCTACTTCATTGTTGGTGGGAATGTAAACTGGTTCAGCCACTCTGGCAAGCAGTATGGAGATTCCTCAGAAGGCTCAATATAGAACTCCCCTATGACCCAGCAGCCCCACTGTTGGGTATCTATCCAAAAGCCCACAAACAAAATCACAGTAATGCCACCAGCACAACAATGTTCATCGCAGCACAATTTGTCATAGCTAGAATCTGGAACCAACCCAGATGCCCCTCCATAGACGAATGGATCAGGAAAATGTGGTACATATACACAATGGAATTTTATGCCTCTATCAGAAAGAATGACATTGTTCCATTTGTAAGGAAATGGAAGGACTTGGAAAAAGTTATACTAAGTGAAGTGAGCCAGACCCAAAGAAACATGGACTCTATGGTCTCCCTTATTGGGAATAATTAGTACAGGTTTAGGCAAGCCATAGCAGAGCATCACAAGGCCCAATAGCTATACCCTTATGATCCCATAAGATGATGCTAAGTGAAATGAACTCCATGTTATGGAAACAATTGATATATCACAGTTGTAACTACTTTCAACGTCCTATGTGTATGTGTAGTTTCTATTATTGATGATGTTCTTGTATCACCTTCCTATGTTTGTACCTACACTATCTCTGTAATCTTATCTGAGTATATTGGAAACCGTGTTTACTGGTATTGGAAGTAGGAAATTCAAAGGGAATACCAAATTTGAGAGACACAAGGTAAAAAAAGAGAAATAACTACAAAAGCAATACTTGCAAAACTGTTTGGTGTAAGTGAACTGAACACCTGGGGGGGGAGGGTAAGGGGGGGAGGGAGTGGGGCATGAGGGGCAAGGCAACAAACAGTACAAGAAATGTATCCAATGCCCAACGTATGATACTGTAACCTCTCTGTACATCAGTTTGATAATAAAAATTTGAGAAAAAAAATAGTGCTACTACAACTTCCTTCTAAACAGCAATACTATCCTAACATTCTTCATTCCTGAGTTCATGTGGTACACCTTAAGTTCAACTAAGGCCAGTTGAATTATTGCAGATTGTTAGCTATAGGGACTGGCTTAATGATAGACTGAAATGCATGCAGAGCCAAAGGGATATCAGCTGGGACCACTGGGAGGCCAAAGTGGGTTCTCTATAGCCCTGTTAGTCAATTGCCACCAAGAAGGATGCATAAATGGCTTTATTCATGGCCACTAATGAAATTTAAAATTGGATCCAGCACAGAGGAAGGCAGGTTGGGAAAAGAAACAGAATTTTCTAATTATTCATAAAGCTGGATGGGATTCTCAGCTAAGGAATAACTTCCACTTTGTTTTATTATTAAGGCCCAAGTGGCTTCAAATTTTATAAGCTTATAACTAGATAGGTTCTAAGATAAAGATGTTCCATTATTAAAAGCCTCAAATTTTAAAAGTAATGAATATTTAAACATCAAATCTCATATTTTATGTTTCAAAAACATGGTACAGCTGGGAATATGGCCTAGTGGCAAGAGTGCTTGCCTTGTATACATGAAGCCCTGGGCTGAATTCCCCAGCACCACATATGTAGGAAACAGCCAGGAGTTGTACTGTGGCTCATGTGACAGAGTGTTAGCCTTGAGCAAAAAAGGAAGCCAGGAACAGTGCTCAGTCCCTGATTCCTAGCCCCAGAACTGGCAAAAACACAAAATAAAAATCATGGTACAGAAGCAAGCCAGTATTTATCATTCATTCATTCAACAGTACAGGCATTTGAACTGTCTTGTATTTGTTATAGTCAAACACTCTACCACTAAAGTCACAACAGCCATTTTTTCTTTAGTTATATTTTGAATAGGGCTTATGTTTGTGTGTGGGCTTGCCTAGACCACATTCCTCCTATTTATGCTTTCCCTCATAGATGACAGTTCTATGTTACCTCATTTAACAAGCTAGAATTTAGTCATGATAACTGTGAATGGCTAATAATTTGTTTTGGAAGAAAGTTTACAGTAGGAATTTACCTGATATAGTAGAGAGTTTGACATTGGCCCCGAGGAGACCTGTTAAGCAGAATATGACCAAGGAATTGCTCAAATAAAATTTTAATATTTGTTTGTTTTCCCTGGTTACACATCATTTGCTTAAGACTGAAAACATATTCAACAAAGCATAGTTCTACTTACACTGTCATAGAATATTTTGATTATTAAATATATTGTATATGCATTTTCACTGTTGACAAATATTTTAAGAAAAATAAATTCATTAAATTAAAATGAATTGATTGATTCAGTTATAAATTATATGAGCAAACTGAAGTGATCATTTCTATCATATTCCTCAGTTGTGTCATGGAACTGATCAGTTATAATTGGTTGAGGTTTCTAAGATGATTTATACAAAATGGATGAAACTTACTATAAAAGATTTTATGCATGACTATGCCAAATAAGTTCTAAATTTAATGTCTGTTAGGAGAATGAAATATGACTAGGTAATCTTTATGGTAGGACATATCCTACATAGTTGGGTTGCCAATCAGAAAGGCTGAATTGACACATCTAGATCTTATTTGATAAAATTTACAGACTTGTGCCTTCTAGAAACATTTTTGAATTTGACCTTTAATGTGAAAAAGCAAATTGTATTTCTTTGATTTTAGAATTTACCTCATCACAAACCAGTTGTCAGGACTGCTTTCATGATATTAAGTTTTAGGACAAAATTCATTTTTGAAGATATAGTTCTGTAATAAATTCAAGATGAAAAAGATCTAAAACTTATTTAGAGAAAATATGGGCAAGTTCAGGAGAGTGAACTACTGTGCGTGTATAAATATATATATATATATATATGTGTGTGTATTTGTGTGTTCTCTATATAGTATATATAGGAATTATATAATATATATTACATATGTACATAATCTTCTTAAGAGATTATGCCATCATGAAGTTCTTGTTTTCTTGCCAGTCCTGGAGCTCAAACTTTGAGTTTGGGCACTTTTCCCAAGCTTCTTTTTGCTCAGGCTAGCACCCTACTACTTGAGTCATAGCACCACTTTCAGGTTTTTCTATGATGAATTGGTCTCATGGACTTTCCTGCCCAGATTGGCTTTGAACTACTGTCTTTAATTCTCATCCTCGTAAGTAGGTAGGATTACAGGCATGAGCGCCTATACATCATGAAGTTTACTGAGCACTTACAGCTGTTAAAGACATTCTGCTTGCCTGCCCGCTTGCCTACCTGCCTGCCTCCCTGCTTGTGCTCTCTCTCTCTCTCTCTCTCTCTCTCTCTCTCTCTCTCTCTCTCACCCCCCCCCCCCTTACAGTACTGGGGATTGAACTAAGGGCCTTGACCTCTTGCTTAGCTTTCTGCCTTGTGCTCCCTGGTGTATTTGGCATTTGTACTGCTTTACATTGTAAGAAGTTAGGTTCTAACTTTCTCCTTAGTTAATGCCTGTCAATTGGCTTTCTTTCTCCAATGTTCTGTCAACCTGTCTCACTTATTCTAATTACCTCTTCCGTTCTTATAATGTCTGTGAATGTCCTTTAAAATAGTTTCTTTGCTTCATACTAACATGGATATAAAGATATTGAAGAGACTAATACTTAAGTATATGTTGTTCAATCGTGATATTAAAAATGATGCATAAGCACTTGAGTTGTTCCCAACTCAATCCTAGATAAGAATCTAGATAAAAACAATTAACTTTTCCATCTTTAAACAAAAGCTTTTTTGAAAAAGAAATTTAAATATATGTGCTCTAAATAAAGAATACAGCACATGCTTTTAAAATTTTTATGGTAATATGGTAATTAATATAGTAATTCCATTCTGAGTTTTGTAACTGTGCATTATTGTGGATACTATATTAAAACCAGATGACACATCACAATAAAATAATTTCTGGTTTAAATATGTCTATCAGCAACTTGATTTTCTTTTTTTTTTTTTTTTTTGGCCAGTCCTGGGCCTTGGACTCAGGGCCTGAGCACTGTCCCTGGCTTCTTCCCGCTCAAGGCTAGCACTCTGCCACTTGAACCACAGCGCCGCTTCTGGCCGTTTTCTGTATATGTGGTGCTGGGGAATCTAACCTAGGGCCTCGTTTATCCGAGGCAGGCACTCTTGCCACTAGGCTATATCCCCAGCCCCAGCAACTTGATTTTCTTAGCTTCCTTTGAAATAAAGATTATTTTGTGATAATACCTTGTTTTCTTTTTTGCTCCACTAAATAAGATGTAAAGAAGGAAGTGGACTTTTAGTTGTTACATTTAGAGTAGAGAGTGGATTACCATCTGAATGAGACTCCCAATCTTTCAGTCTCTTGTATTCAACTCATAATCTTTCCAATGAAACTTTCCAGAAAAAAATTCAGAATCCATTGTGAATATTCATTCACTTCTTTTGTTAACAGCCTAAAAGTTAATGCAGTAAACTCAGTTGACAAACTTATTCTGAAAAGCAAGAAAAATGAGTATCACTATCTTGTCAGGGCAAATACAGTCCTCTTATTTACATCTAGAACTTGATTGCTATCTTTTATTAACTTTTGATTACTTTAGGCATGAACGTTTTACATTTTGGTAGAATAATTCAAAACTGCATAATAATTGGCATGAACCAGTTATCTAGCTAGAGAGTAGAATATTAAGTTTTAAGTAAAAGGTCCAGATTTTATTTTAGTTAGAAGAGACTGGTATTCATGTGGGAACAATACCTTGAGTGCTGTCACAAAAAACAACTCATGCATTGATTGACATACCAGTAAAACCAATTTACTCTGAAATAAAGTCATGTGTGTCTGAGTTCCTGTTTCTATTACTTCATAACAAACCTTTCCCAAACTAAGTAACTTAAAATTCCAAATCTTTTTTCATATCTCATGAATTTGGAAGGTCAGAAATTTGTGTAGTGTTCAGTTTGATTATTTTATAACGCCTCTGTTGAGCTTTTAACTCATCTAGAATATCCAAGATGTCTGTACTTGAAATCTAGGATCCTCTCAGGACAAGTGTAGCTAGGGATGACCTTTCCATCAGGAAGGTTGCAACTATCCCAAATTCTCCCAGGATAACAGACTTACCCCAATGTATTTCACAGTAGAACCATTCAGCAGCTGCCTGGCCTGGTCCAGAACTCACAAGCACCACTTTTATCACATTCTTTTGATTAGAACTGAATCACTGGAAAATTAGGTTCACACACAAAGGGAAGACCATGGAAGCACATGTGCAGGTATGTGGGTGATGAGAGAAACTGTCATGGAAAATACCTGTCACAATGTGTTCAGAGATTCTCCATATTACTTACTTTATTATCTCTGTCACTTGAAATATTTTAATCTTTTATTCTTCATGTCATTATCTGTGATATGGGGATAATAGCAATAATATTTTAGAGATCAAATGAGAAATAAACTGGAAGTATCTCATAGAGAACTGTAATAAGAAGTGAAAAAATTACAGATAATATTAGCTACTACTATAAAGAGAGAAACCAAAAAATTTTAGTGAAGGGAAAACTCCAAAACTTACGTATTATTTACATTTCAGGTATTTCTTTATTCAATACTATGACTTCAATAAAAATGAATATTTATCAGTGCAACCAGTTATTTTTCTAAATGTGGCGTACGTCTTATCTTAATTCCCACAACATCCATCTGAAAAAATATTACTATTATTCCTACTTTATAATTGAGGGAAGAGAGTCAAACTTTGTATAGTACCTTGTACTATACGTGAGCAATGATTTGAATTTATTTTCACAATCCAACTTTAAAAAAAATTAATTTTATTGTCAAAGTGATGTAGCAGAAGGGTTACAGTTACATACGTAAGGTAGTGAGTACATTTCTTGACAAACTTGTTACTTCCGTGTTTTTCTCCCACCTTCCCTTCTCCCCAGCTCCCCCCCAAGTTGTACAGTTCGTTTACAACATATTGTCTTGTAAGTATCGATGTTGCATTGGTGCACCTTTTATCCTTTGTCTCACCATTTTGATGTTCCCCTTCCATTTCCTAATTCAAATAAACATATATACAATACTCAGGTTAACAAAATCAAGTACAGTTACAACAGGGGCTAAATCAGAAGGAAGAAAAATGCAAGAAAAAAAACAATAATTTCAAATAGTACATTAAAAATAACAACAATGAAAAACCACTTGTTTCCATATCTGGGGGTTTATTTCATTTAGCATCATCTTATATGATCAAATGCATATAGTAAGCTATTTTGATCATCTTCTAGGACTAGCCTAGACACATACTAATTATTACCAATGAGGGAAAACACAGAGTCTATGTTTGTTTGGGTCTGGATCACTTCACTTAGTATGGCTTTATACCACAATTTCTTGATCCATTCATTTACTGAGGGGCATCTGGGTTGGGTCTATATTTTACGTATGGTAAATAATGCTGGAATGAATATGGTTCTGTTAGTAGCTTTAGTATGGCCTTGTTTGTGAACCTTTAGAACTCAAGTTTTCAATCACAATTTCCAATATTCCCTTATAAGGTATTAATTATTAGAAATACATAACAGGATAATAATATCTTAATGACTGGAAAAATATTGATCATATAAGTGAAATTATCTGACTTGTAAATAAAGAAATGATCTTTAGAGAATTTGTTTTTTTAATTAATTCTATCTTTTATATTGTATATTATTAGTATTGGCTCACCACCTAGTAATAAGTAAATAATGAATGTCTCATATTGATTTGGTAGACTCTCTCTATCCCAAAAGTATTTAATAGACATTCTTAATAAACCCTATCCTTGTTTAGATCTTACAATTTTTCCTCTTCATATTTCTGATTATTTGAAACTATGCTTCTCAATTAGGGTAGAATTTTCTAGAAAAGGAGAAGGGCTTCTCTGTGTAAGTTGAACAAAGCATCACCAATGTGATATTTTGAGTTGTTTTTAGTAAGTTTTAATATATTTGTATTTTCAAGTATGTTTAGGAACTTTGTAATATCTCAAATTTTGCTCTCCTGAAGCTGCAACTTGTTTATTAAGTGGTTAAAACATGTTTAATTAAAGTAAAGCTTTACTTGTTCAAGAAAGTTTGGAGATGAACTGCAATATACATTATTGTTTTAGGAATACCATATGTGGGATTAAGCATGATAAAATGATCTCTTTTTTTGGTCTGGAGGCTTGAACTCAGGGTGTGGACACTGTCCCTGAGAGTTTTATGTTGTTTTCTGTTTGTCTGTTTGTTTGTTTTATTTTTATGGGTAGTGTTCTACCACTAGAGCCACAGCTCTATTTCCAGCTTTTTGGTGGTTGATTGGAGATAAGTGTTTCACGACTTCCCTGCCTGAGCTGGCTTTTGAACTGTGATCCTCAGATCTCAGCCTCCACAGTAGCTAGGATTACAGGTGTGAGCCACGAGCACTTGCCTTAAAATGATAATCTTGTATAACACTTTGAATATTTCCGAGACTACATTGAACATGCTTTTAAGTAGAAAACTTATAAACTCCCACCTCTTGAACCACATAAAATATGAGACAAGGTCTCTGAAATTCAGCACTAAGAGAGTGACAGGTCTTATTGGTTTAAATTTTGAAAGCCTGACCTGACAGATTTGTTTTATACATTTTATTCAGAATTGATAGTTGTTTATAGAATCATTAGCCAATAAGGAGCTGGGTTGCCAGGTGAAGAAGAATCCCTCTACCCTTATTGTTGGTGAATTAAAAACACCATTATTGGCTCATGACTGATATTCAAACAGCAGTACATATTTAACACAAATAAATGGATATATTTGTCAAAAAATACATACATGAAATTATATCCACTATTCTCTAAACCTATCTAGCACCTCCAAAGTTTCCTTTTCCTTTTACCATGTTTCTGGTAAATGCTATTTTTGAACACTTTCAACTATTAGGTCATAAGCTCTCTTAAGATCTATTCATCTTTGGTAGTTGGAAACTTATTCCCCTTTTCCCAACATCTTTCTCCCAAATTTCCCCTCCTCCTAACCCTTGATAATCACCATTCTACCCTTTGCTTCTATCAGTTTAACTAGTTTTGATTCCTCATAGAAGTTTCACCAACCAATCTTTGTCTATTGAGAGGAATGGAACTCTGATCTTGAGGAGCTATCTGTATTATCATGTTTCATTGGAATATTACTCAAAATAGCTAATACATAGAAGGAACTTCAGTGTTCACTAACTAACATATAATTTAGAAAGATAATATATATACAAACAACAAGATATTACCTAATTTCAAGAGGAAGGAAATCCAATGGTTTCTGACAAATAAATGAACCTGGAGGGCATGAATTTAACGAAGTCAGATGTATTAGGATATAATTCTAGTTTGTTAGTTATTGTCTTTCATCAGTTGAAAGATGTCATTGGACATCTTATTGTTCTTCTTATTCAATATTTAAAAAATGTGTTTATTCCACACACGTTTTTTGAAAGTAACACTTTAAATAAAAATGTAAGAACATGTTATAGGTCATATGATCTCATTTGCTATTGTTCTCACTTGCCCTAAATTCTGTGTAGGATATCATACTTGACTGTATACTTCCTTCAGCCAATGACTGTTAGTGGAATTTTCCCATGGCTCTAAAAGGTTTTTTAGAGCAATTGTGTGGTTCTTTTACTTTTATTACTAGGGCACATGCTCAAAACGAAGACAAAATAGACCTAAAACAGAATTAGAATGTAAGTGAGAAATTATTTTGAACTGTAAACCATATAAATTTGAGGGTAGTTTTTTTTCCCTATCATGTAGTTTTTTTTAGAAAGTAAGACTGGATTCTTCATATATTACTGTGTGTATACAGTGTATAGAAAGAACCTTTTATATTTTTCATAAGTTTTAGTTGCTTTGTAGGAGTATAAGCTAAATAAATCTGGATTGTTGTAAGTACATGAGTTTGAATAGATTTAGATCTATGTAAAAGAAAGTGACTTTTAAATACCCTAAGTAATGAAGAGGTTGATTCAAAAAACTTTTAGAATTGAACGTGGAAAAGTGTGGGGGGGAAAATCTCTGAGGTTAGTTTGTTACAATATGTCATTCAGTTCCTCAAGTATGAGTTTGACTTTCCAATCTGTCTTTGAAAGTGTCAGCTTTTTGTTTGGATGTGCTCTTATTTAATTAAGGATGCTGCCAACGATTCCCAGGGCTCTATGTTTCTTTGTTAATGCTAGGAACAGAGAAATGGTCATTCTAAAAGCTTTTTAGAAGACTGGGTAAACATTTATCTTAGAATCCAGATTAAGCTTTTTCTTGCATCATAATAATGGAAAATGGGTTGATCAAACATTGATAAAATAGTAACTATGACCAGTTAGCCTAGACCTCAGACACTCGTGGAAACTTGAGCCAGGGAGGGGTAAGCCATTTCCAAAGTTACAGAAATTAACAATGAGTATGTAGACGTGCCAGGCAAAACTGCAATGAATACTATATATTCACACATCTTTTCATCAATTTCTGTGCACGAATGTGTGACATATTCATTTGTCAGATGACCTATATTTATGGTGTTGATAAAAGAAACCTGCATATTTAGCGTAACTGAAGAGATAGAATAACCAAAAATTAGGATTTAGCTAGCAGATAGCTTATTGTGTATGGTCACAAGATTCGTCCAACCTAGTTTTGTGACTTGATTTATCATCTGATTAGAGCGTTTCCAAAGATTACCAATGTTTCTCATCCACTCTCCCATTTATCTACTCGTCTCATTTTATCTGTTCTGTCTATCTATCTATCTATCTATCTATCTATCTATCTATCTATCTATCTATCTATCTATCTCTAACATGTATCATTTGTCTTTCTACAGGTATGTGTGTTTCGACATCTTATATCTATATATTATCTGTCCAACACCTGTCATTGGTGTTATCTTTCTATCTTGATAAAGAGAAAGAAGGGGAAGCCAGAGAAAGGAAGAGGAAGAAATGAGAGGTGGAGGTGACAGAAGAGGAGAAGAAAGAGAAAGGCTGAGTCAGGAGGAGAGGAAAAGGAAAGAAGACAGAGAGAAAACTATTTTAGACTTACAAGCTGGAATTATGTTGAACTTTGGATATCTGTTCCCCATCCTTTTCAAAAGTAATACATTCGTCTGGGATTCTTCATGAAAATATCTTTAGACTTAACAATACTTCACAGCATACTAGATTACTGGAAAGATAATCTATTATGTGACCTCAAAGTAAATAATGTGCATAATTGTAACAGATAATTTCTGTTCTTATCTTCTTCCATTGAATATATAAAAAAACTAGCTTAAGAGCATGTGTTGGTTTGAATATTATCTTCTAATAATTATTAATAGATATTTGAAGTATAGTGTTGGTTTGACCACTTAAACTCATTGAAGACTATCTTTTCTTCTTTTAAATTATCTAATTGTCAGCCCAAAGATTTTTGGTGAGACACCATTTCTTTCTAAATAATTTATAATCAATGTGGTTTTTCTGGTTTGCTAGGTGACTGATTATTTATTTATTACTTGTCTAAGGATTTTGTCTTCCAAAATAGAATTTTAATGGACATTAAATCAATTAGGCTTTATTTGAGACTCATTGCAGAATTATTGTTCATAGGTCTAAACTTTTTTTATTTTGATAAATATGCTCTGATAAACACATAACAGAATTGCTGAGCCACTCATTAAAATGAGGGAACATTTTTCTAGTGAAAATTTCCTATTCTATTACATAAAATAGTCTTTTTAATGAAGCTTAGATTTTGTAAAGTCCTTGTTTGGTAAGTGAGCGAATTAGTTTTTAGCAAAAATTCCTATGCAACACTTATATATTTTTTTCATTTCAAGATAAAATATCTCTGTGCCAAGGGAATTGCATTTAATTTTCCAATCATAATACTATAAAAATCATCTTCAGTTTGTTGTGTTTTCTTTCAAATTTTGATCAGACCATAGTGAATCCGCCAGATAGATACCCAGGGGAAATTAACAGTGCAGAAATTCAACCACATAGTTCAGCCGCAAAGAGATAAGAGAAGGAAAGATAGCAGTTAAAATGGTTGGCTGAAAATGAAGCTTTTGAGTGATGTAGTTATATATTTTTTCAGCATTAACAGGGCTCACAGCCAGAGTTACCAAAGGGGATATTTGTCTACCACAGTGGAATTGGGAGGTTTCCTTATTGCTCAAAATTCTGTTAGAGTTTGTTCCATGAGCAGGAATAATGAGAAAAATCATTGCTTTTGATGATGCAAATCTAAATTTTAATCTTACTACTCCTTTTGGTAGTTCTGTAATCTGTGGGTAAATTCCTTCTCAAACTTGACTGAGCTCTACTAATTGAACAAGCATTGACTTCATGGGGGAGAAGAATTTTTTTGGGAAAGAGGTGTAGTTATACTTAGGATTGTTTTCAGTACATATCATTTTAAAAAGTTATGTTTAGCTGTACAAACAAGTTTCAATTCAATATTTCAGTTTATGAGTGCAAGACATCTTGATCAATGTCACTCCGTTGCTCTCCCCTATCTCTCCCAATCCCAACTATTCCCTCAGTTTATTTGATTCCATTTTCACATCTGTATATTGAATACTATTATTGTATTTGCCCACTCCATTTTCACATATGTATATTGAATACTGTGAGTGTATTTTCCCACCCTTCATGAGTGAAAATATATTGAAATGATCAGGTGTCAGATCTAGTGCATGGTAGAATCTCAGAGAGTGCTCAAATCCTTGCTTTCCTTCTGCAGTCACTCTATTTTTTAACCAGTCCTGGGGCTTGAACTCAGGGCCTGAGCACTGTCCTTGGCTTCTCTTTGTTCAAGGCTAGCACTCTACCACTTGAACCACAGAGCCACTTCTGGCTTTTTCTATATATGTGGTGCTGGGAAATCGAATCCAGGGCTTCATGTATGGGAGGCAAGCACTCTGCCACTAGGCCATATTTCCAGCCCCTGCATTTACTCTTTTTTGACTGGTTTCTACCTAAAAAAGGAAGTGTTGAGGTTCTGGAGATTAGTATAATCATTTATAGTTTAATTGAGTTCTGGTCCACACTTGGAAAGTTTTTTTTTCTAAAATTCCAGTGAAATGTAAAACAGTGAAACATGGGAGAGATCTGATTGGTTACACACTAGCTTCCCACATTACACAGTATTTTAAGAGTCAGGCAAATCATTATACACAAAACCCTAATGTGCTGTATAGAAACACATATAAGAATCATGCTTTATAAGACCAGTCATGCTTTCTTATGCCAGAATCATGAGAAAATCCTTTGCATTTTCCGAGTTGCTTTCCTCTTTTTGAAGTCTGTAAGATGAAGTATGGAAATTGATGTAGCCCGGAGCTTGGCATTTAATGGGCTCTCTGTGAAGTTTGAATCTTGTACCCCATTATAACAAATAAAGGTGGGATGGTTGAACTATGTCTAATTTTAATCCAGTAACTGTCAGCAGAAAGAATGACAGAGTTGGCTGTGTGTCGGTCTTGCTTGGTGTATCCCTGAGCTGCAGCTGTCACTGATAACTGTGTAACAGCTCAGTTAGCACAGTGGTAAGATGTTGCTTTCAGACAACTTCTATATTTGGAAAAAGAATTCAAATCACTTCAGAGCAGGTACCTGCATTCCAATTAATTCTAATAGGTGTTTTAAGTACTTTGATGACCTTTGCTTTAAAATTTTATTTAAAATATTTAGCATAACATGCTCTCTTTCTGTGCAAGTTTCATATGAGATATAATGAATCATTACGACAGTCAAAATACACAGTGGGAATTGTTACATGTTCCATCGGTAAGGAAAGCAAGGAGAAATTATTACTATACTTAAAAAGTCTAATGCTAGACACAACTATTAAATTAGTTTCAAATGTTTTAAATTCAGAATATTATGGCATATGATTGGCCATGCTTGCAAAACTTAGCTGTTGCCAGCACCTGATATATAAATGTAGCAGTGGATTACATGTGAAATAGTTAAGATGTGAATATAGAAAGGGCATTAGTGATGGCTGTGAATTACCTTTGGCCGTGATGTGAGGTGTTGAGGAATAGGGCTGTTCTTGAGCCTGTAGCAAAGCTAAAAATTCTTCTTAACCAAATAGTTGAGTTTTAGTATCTCTCATGAATAAGAAATCCTAGGAGCATGAAACTGTGGCAAAGACTATCCAAGACACTTCAAACTTTTCATAGTATGTATATGTGTTTACTGCTTGAGGTTTCTTTGATATTAGAAGAGATCTTTTAATTCAGTATTCAGTACCCCCTTGAAAGGACCTGCTTTGTGAAATTAGACTTTAAGGGAATCAAATGAAGCTTTTCTCCTTTAGTCGATTTGTTCTTACTGATTAGTTACAGAGCAGTGATTCAAACTATAGTTATGTCAGCATTATTCACAGATGGGGATGGTCTGGGGATATGAATTTTGTGATGGGTCCTGGGGATTACACTTTGAAAACCACTGACACACAAGAAGTGCCTCAGAAGGATGGGTTACACCATATGTATCTTAATATCTGACCTAAGTTGCTGAAAGAAAAGATAACATTTTGTATGTACTATCCAGAAGTAAAGTCATAGAGATAGTTTAGTAGCACTGATGGGATGTGGTGGGACCACACTGCATGCTTTGGTCAAATTTTCATGGTGCTGGCCTTGACTACCCCTTTCAGCATTTCTGAGGAGTAATTACCAGCACAACAGCATTCAGAAACTGAGAAATAGAGGGATAAACTATATATCCTATGATACCAATCGGGAATGATCAAACATTAGTGACAACTTTTAAGTCATGTTAGGAAAAAGTGCTCAAGCTTTGTTGTACACAACATACTGACTGCTTATGTCATCCATTCTCCCCATTTCTCCCTCCCTCTCACTCTCCTTTCTCCTGCTCTCCCTCCCTACTTTCCATTCCTCTAAATTTTTCTTCTTCCACAGATTCTTAGTAATAATTGTCTTTCCCTATCTTTTTTCTGCCCATCTATTAAGAACATATAGTACATTTAGGCCAATTAATACTGAAGTTGAGACTTTGAATCACATGTCTTTTTCCTTGATTTATTTTGGGACAGTGTTAGACTTCTTTATTCTTTCATGCTATTCTAAAATTTCCACCTTTGCTCATTCATTTGTTGTTTTTGGTAATGGGGCTTGAATTAAGGGTCTTGACACTGTCAATTTTTGCTCAAGGCTAGAGTTTTACTACTTTAAGCCACAGTGCAACTTCCAGTTTTCTGGTTGTTAATTGGAGATAACATTCTCATGGATTTTCCTGCCCTGGGTGGCTTTGAACTGAGATTCTCAGATCTCAGCCTCCTGAGTAGCTAGGATTACAGGTGTGAGCTACTGCACCTGGCTTCGTCACTCTTTTTTGACAGAAGCTTTTGGACAGGCAATAAATATTTCATTTTTTGTTCAGCCTCTAGTCTCCTTCTCCTCCCCTCTCATTCCCCTCTCCTCTGCTTCACCTTTCCTTTTCTTCCCCTTTCTCTTCTTTTTCCTCTTTCCTCATTTCCTCCTTTTCCTTCTTACTTCCTCTGTCTCTGTCTCTCTGACTTTCTTGTCTTTCTCTGTTCAACACTAAGGATTGTATTTAGGGTCTTATGCTTATTAGACAAATAATTTGCCACTTGTGCTTTGCTGCAAGTTCTTTTCCTTTAGCTTTATTTCTCAGGTAGGATTTCTGGCTTTTGTCATGTGGGTCTTGAACCTTGATCTACCCATTTCCACATCCTGAATATCTGAGATACTCATGATACAGTCATGAATACATGGATCTGTGAGTTGTCTTCTGTTCTTATCTTTCTCTTTTACTCCAGAAATAATTCTTTAGTATAACTTGGCAGCTCTGACTCAGGAACATGCTGCAAATGCTACTATTTTTTCCTACATTCCATAGCTACAACTGTTCCAAACTAACACTCTCTTATCTGGACTCTCTTATCTGAATGTTCTTAAAGTCTCACCTTGGACTTCTTAAATTTATTTTCAGCATTGGACCAGAGTGATTCTATTAAAATGTAAATAAGATCAAGTCACTTGTCTGTTTAATATTCTTCAGTGGTTTCACATCTCATTACAATTAAGAGTCAAAGGTGTGATATTGGTCTACAGAGTTCACAAATGATTTGCCCTCCTTCCCACATTGTTGCTTCTTGATATGACCAGGGAGGGCGTCCACTGAGGACTTTTGCTCTTGCTGTTCCTGGCAGTCTATGATATATTGCTTACTTTGTTTAGGCCTAGCCTAAAAAATACCCCTTTCTCAGTGTATCTCTACTGAAAATTATGCCCTTGTCCTTGCCCCTCACTACTCCCAATCTCTGTCTGCTCTTCCTTTAGAGCACTCATGACTGTCCTTTATACTCAATCTTTAATTTATCCATTTAATTACTATTTTGTTCATTTATTACTTATTGTCCTGCACTAGAAGAAAATATCCATGATAGTACCCCTGTTTGTTTTCTTGATTTCTGTTGTTAGAGGAGTGATAATTATACCTTTCTGCAATTCATTTGGAATGTGGGAGGTGTTAATGAGAGGAAGGCAACAGATGAATGGAAAAGGGAACAACTGAATGAACGCAGTCACACTACTCAATGCTCATATGTGAAAAAGGGAACTGGAAATACTATGAGTGGTGGTGGAAGTATCAGGTGGGAAAGGGTGGGTGGAAGATGAAAATGATCAAAATGCTCTGTACACATAAATGGACATGGTAAATTGTAGCTTCCTTGTATCACACAAATGTAAATTAATGAGTTGGAGATCAATTACAAACTCAAAAAAGAACACCATTTCCCCATTACTCTACTTCACCAATTTTCCATTTTTAGTTTTTAATTCCAAGGACACTAACATATATTGGAACACATGTCTTATTCATATGAATAAGAAGATATGAATATGAGTAAGATAATCATAAACTGTACTTCTATTATGATTCTAAAACATTTCCATCACCTCTATTCCATCCAAGGCAATCTGTGTCTTCTACCATTAGTATCACTTTATTTATTTACTTCTTTTTTTTTTACGGTTTCACATGGAATGTTCAAAATAATTACAACAGTAATATAACAGTAGCTCCCATAAAATGGAGTTCATTTTACTTAGCATCATCTTTTGCATTCATAGGGGCATAGCTATTTGGCTTTTGTGATCCTCTGCTATGACTAGCCTAAACCTGTAATAATTATTCCCTATGAGGGAAACCATAGAGCCCATGTTTCTTTGGGTCTGGCTCACTTCACTTAGTATAACTTTTTCCAAGTTCCTCCACTTCCTTGTAAATGGGGCAATGTCATTTTTCCAGATAGTGGCAGTAAATTCCATTGCGTATAGGTACCATATTTTCCTGATCCATTCGTCCACTGAGGGGCATCTGGGTTGGTTCCATATTTTAGCTATGACAAATTGTGCTGCGATGAACATTGTTGTGCTGGTGGCTTTAGTTTGTTCTTGTTTGTGGTCGTTGGGTAGATGCCCAAAAGTGGGGCTGCTGGGTCATAGGGGAGCTCTATTTTTAGCCTTCTGATGAATCTCCATACCGTTTTACAGAGTGGCTGAAACAGTTTACATTCCCACCAACAATGAAGTAGGGTTCTCTTTTGGCTATATCCCCTCCAACATTTGTTATTGTTAGTTTTCTTGATATAGGCCATTCTTACTGGGGTGAGGTGGAATCTCAATGTTGGTTTGATTTGCATTTATTTTGTAGAGCACTTTTTCATATATCTCTTGGCCATTCTCATTTCCACATCAGAGACGTTTCTTTTTAAGTCTTTAGCCCACTTATTGATTCTTTGCAGTTTTGTTTTGGAGGAATTTAATATTTTTAGTTTTGCATATATCTCAGATATGAGGTGTTTGTCCATTCTGTGGCTGGTAAAGATCTTTTCCCAGTCTGTCACCTTCCTTTTTATCTTGGGAGCAATGTCCTTTGCCTTGCAGAAGCTCTGCAGTTTGATGCAGTCCCATTTGTCCAAACTTCCTTTGATTTGTACCACTTCTGGGTCTTTATTGAGGAAGTTTCATCCTGTGCCAAGGAGCCCAAGTGCTTCTCCTACTCCTTCTTTTAGTGTTTTCAGGGTATCTGTTTTGATTTCGAGGTCTTTGATCCATTTGGTATTGATTTTGGTGCAGGGTGATATGTACAAGCATCTAGTTTCAGTTTGTTGCAGGTGTTGAACCAGTTTAGACAGCACCATTTGTTAACGAAGCTATCTTTCTTCCATCCTAATTTTTTACCTCCTTTATCAGAGATTAAGTAGGCATAGTTCTGCGGGTTCTTTTCTGGGTCTTCAGTTCTGTTCCATTGGTCTTCAGGCCTGGTCCTTTGCCAATACGGAGCTGTTTTTATTACTATAGCTTTATAACACAGCTTGAAGTTTGGTATTGCAATTCCTCCAGCACTGTTCTTTCTGCTTAGGATTGCTTTTGCTATTCACGGTCTTTTATTGTTCCATATGAATTTCTGGATTGCTTCCTCTATTTCATTAAAAATGAAGTTGGGATATTAATGGGTATTGCATTGAATTTGTAGATAGCTTTTGGCAAAATTGCCATTTAGAAAATATTAATCCTCCCAATCCAGGAGCATGAGGATTTTCCATTTTCTTAGTTCTGCCTTAATTTTATTTTTCATGTTTTTAAAGTTCTTTATATAGATGTATTTCACATCTTTGGTTAAGGTTATTCCTAGTTATTTTATGCTGCTTTCCTGATTTCAATCTTGGTCTTCGGGTGATTGGCATATAGAAAGGCCGTTGATATTTGAGGGATTATTTTATATCCTGCTACTTTGCCAAAGTTTTGGATCAGCTCTAGTAGGTTGGGAGTAGAGTCTATGCGGTTCTTTAGGTACAGGATCATGCGATCTGGGAAGAGAGAATGTTTAACTTCATCTTTTCCTATCTGGATCCCCTTAATGTTTACTTCTTGCCTAATTGCTCTGGCTAGTATTTCTAGTACTGTGTTGAAGAGGACAAGAGAGAGCAGATATCCCTTTCTTGCTCCTGATTTTAAAAGGAATGGCTTTAGCTTTTCTCCATTTAGAATTATGCTTGCTGTTGGTTTGTCATATACTGCCTTCATTATATTCAGTAATGTTCTCTGGAATCCCAGTTTTCCCAGGGCTTTTATTATAAATGCGTGCTGGATTATATCCACATCTAGAGATATATCCATTTGATTCTTTACCTTGCTTCACTTGATGTGGTGGATTACATTAATTGACTTTTGTATATTGAACCACCTTTCGATCCCTGATATGAATCCAGTTTGATCATGGTGTATAATTTTTTTGATACTCTGTTGAATTTTATTGACCGGAATTTTGTTGAGAATTTTTGCATAAATACTCTTCAGGGAAATCGGTCTATAATTCTCTTTCCGTGATGAGTTCCTGTCTGGTTTTGGGATGAGGGTTATACTGGCTTCATAGAATGTGTTTGGTAGTGAACGTCCTCCTTCAAGTTCATTGAAGAGTTTGAGAAATATTGGTCTGAGTTCTGTTTTGAAGGCCTTTTAGAATTCTGCATTGAATCTGTCTCCACCTGGGCTTTTCTGGGAGGGAGATCACTTATTGCCGTTCCTATTTCAATGCTGGATATGGGTCTGTTTAGAAGGTTTAAATCTTTGTGGTTCAGTTCGAGGATATCAGTTTTTGCTAGGAAATTGTTCATTTCCTCCAGGTTCTCAAATTTGTTGATGTGAAGGTTTGCAAAACAATCCCTTCTTGTGTTCTGAATTTTGCTTGTTTCTGTGGTGACGTTACCTATGTCATCTCTGATCTTGTTTATTTGGGTGTGCTGGCTTCGTTATTTGGTCAGATTTGTTAGGGGGTCTGTCTATCTTGTTAATTTTTCAAAGAACCAACTCTTCATTTTGTTGAATTTTGGAAGGGTTTTTTTTCGTTTATCTAAGTCCTTTAATTCTGATTTGATTTTGATTATTTGATTCCATCTATTGGCTTGGGGTTTGGCTTATTCCCTTCGAGGAGCTTAATGTGCTTTTTTAAGTTGTTGAATTGCTGTTTCTCCAGTTTCTGAAGTAAGCACTCAGAGAAATAAATTTGCCTCTGAGTACTGCCATTGCAATGGCCCAAAGGAGGTAGTAATTTGTGTGTTCATCTTGGTTTAATTCCATAAACATTTGAATTTCTGTTCTAACTGCTTCAATGACCCACTGATGATTCAGCAGTGTCTTGTTTCATCTTCTGAATTGTAGGATTTTCTGTGGTGGCTGTTAAAGTTGATCTCTAATTTTATTCCATTGTAGTCTGAGAGAATGCAGGGAATGATTTTGATACTTCTGAATTTGTACAGGTTTCCTTTGTGCCCTAAGATGGGATCTGTTTTGGATAATGTTTCATGTGCTGATGAAAAGAATGTACATTCTTGTGTTGCTGGATGGAATATTCTGTAGATGTCTGTTAAGTCTAGTTGGTCTATGTAGTTGTTAAATTCTGTGGTTTCTTTCCTCAGTTTTTGGTGTGTTGACCTGTCCAGAGGTGACAGTGGAGTGTTAAAATATCCAACTATCAATGTGTTTGGGTCTATGAGTGTTTTTAGAGTCAATAGTGTTTGTTTCATGAAGTTGGGTGTTCCTGTATCTGGGGTGTAGATATTTAGGATGGTTATATCCTCTTGGAGGAGCAATCCCTTTGTTAGTATGTAGTAACCTTCTTTGTCTTTTCTTAACGTTTTAATTTGAAGTCAATTTTATCTGATACTAGGATTTCAAGTCCAGTCTGCTTATGGGGGTCATTTGTCTGGTAGATTTTATTCCAGCCTTTCACTTTTAGAAGATGTTTGCTTTTGCTGGATAGTTGTGTCTCTTGGAAGCATCAGAAAGATTGAACTTGATTTTTGTCCAATTTATGAGCCTATATTGTTTATTGGAGAATTAAGTCCATTAATGTTGAGAGTTAGGATTAAGAGATGATCATTTGTTCCTTTCATTATAGCTATCTTGTTAAAAGTTGTGTCTTCACAATTCTATATCTAATATTCTGGTTTTCTATTTATGGTTCATTTCTCTGTCTGTATTGTGATCTTGATTGTTATCCCTGTGTAGTAAATCATTGAGGATTTTCCGTAAAGCTGGTTTGGTGGAGTTATATTGTTTCAGTTTCTCCTTACTGTGGAAGACTTTTATTTGACCTTCAGCTATAAATGAGAGTTTAGCTGGGTACAGTGTTTTTTGGTGGATAGTTATTTTTATTTATGGTTTGGCCTAACTCATTCCAGGCTCTCCTTTCTTTCATGGTCTCTGCTGAGAATTCTGGGGTAGTTCTGATTGGTTTTCCTTTATATGTGATTATTTTCTTCTCCCTAACAGCTTTAAGTATTCTTTCCTTGGACTTATTGATCCTGTTTTTATCACAATGTGTCGATGGGATGTCCTATTCTGTTCTGGTCATTTTGGGGTTCGAAATGCTTCTTGTATCTGAATAGGCCTATTCTTCTGGATATTTGGGAAGGTGTCAGCTAATATTCTGATGAATAGGTTGCCTACCCAATTGACTTCTTTCTCCAGGTTTTCCTTGAAACCTATTAGGCTTAAAATGAGCTTCTTGATTTTGTCTTGGAGCTCCTGGAGTAATCTATTTTGCCAATTGGATTGGTTTTGTATTGTTTGTTGTTCTTTCTCTGTAGATTCTGGGGAATCTTCAATTCCTGAGATTCAATCCTCTGCTTCATCTAGTTGGACTGTAGGTTAGCTACTTGATTTCGAACCTCTCTTCCTTCTTTTTTGTTGGGGGGGATTTTATTTTTATTTATTTATTTTTTAGCATTGAGTATCATTTTATTTTTTTTAATTTTTATTGTCAAACTGATGTACAGAGGGGTTACAGTTTTATATGTTAGGCATTGGATACATTTCTTGTAGTATTTGTTACCACCTCCCACTTCCCCCCCTCTTCCCCCTTTCCCTTGCCCCCCATGAGATGTTCAGTTCATTTACACCAAACAGTTTTGCAAGTAATGCTTTTGTAGTCGTTTGTCTTTTTCACCCTGTGTCTCTTGATTTTAGTATTCTCTTTCAGTTTCCTAATTCTAATACCAGTATACATGGTTTTCAATGTACTCAGATAAGACACAGAGATAGTGCAGGTACAACCATAGGAAGCGATACAAGAAGATTATCAATAATAGAAGCTATGGTAACCCATAGCATTTTGAAAGCAGTTACAACAGTGATGTAAAAATCATTTCCATAACATGGAGTTCATTTCACTTAGCATCATCTTATGTTTTTATAAGTGTATAACTATTGGGCTGTTGTGATCATCTGCTGTGACTAGCCTAAACCTGTGCTAATTATTCCCTGTAAGGGAGACCATAGAGTCCATGTTTCTTTGGATCTGGCTCACTTCACTTAGTATAGCTTTTTCCAAGTCCTTCCATTGCCTTACAAATGGGGTAATGTCATTCTTTCTGATAGAGGCATAAAAATCCAGCGTGTATATGTACCACATTTTCCTGATCCATTCGTCTACTGAGGTGCATCTGGGTTGGTTCCATATTTTAGCTATGACAAATTGTGCTGCGATAAACATTGTTGTGCTAATGGCTCTAGTGTGTTCTTGTTTGTTGTCTTTTGGGTAGATGCCCAAAAGTGGGTCTGCTGGGGCCTAGGGAAGCTCTAAGTTTAGCCTTCTGACGAAGCTCCATACCACTTGTGAGTGGTTGAACAAGTTTACATTCCCACCAACAATGAAGTAAGCTTCCTCTTTGGCTACATCCCCTCCAACATTTGTTATTGTTAGTTTTCTTGATATAGGACATTCTTACTGGGGTGAGATGGAATCTCAATGTTGTTTTGATTTGCATTACTTTTATGGCCAGTGATGTAGAACACTTTTACATATGTCTCTTGGCCATTCTCATTTCCTCATGAGAGAAGTCTCTTTTTAAGTCTTTAGCCCACTTGTTGAGGAGGCTATTGTTTTTTTGCAGTTTTGTTTTGGAGGAATTTAAATATTTTAGTTCTGCATGTATTTTAGATATGAGGCCTTTGTCCGTTGTATGGCCGGTAAAGGTCTTTTCCCATCTGTGGGCTTTCTTTTTATCTTGTGAGCTATGTCCTTTGCCATGCAGAAGCTCTGCAGTTTGATGCAGTCCCATTTGTCCAACCATTCTTTGATTTGTACCATTTCTGGGTCTTTGTTAAGTAAGTTCTGTCCTGTGCCAAGGAGCCCATGTGTTTCTCCTACTCCTTCCTTTAGTATTTTCACGGTATCAGTTTTGATTTCCTGGTCTTTGATACATTTGGAATTGATTTTGGTGCAGGGTGATATATAAGGATCTAGTTTTAGTTTGTTGCATGTGTTGAGCCAGTTTTGCCAGCACCGTTTGTTAAAGAGATTATCTTTCTTCCATACTATTGTTTTAGCTCCTTTATCAAATATTAAGTAGGCATAGTTCTGTGGGTTCCTTTCTGGGTCTTCAATTCTGTTCCATTGGTCTTCAGGCTTGTTCCGGTGCAAATATCAAGCTGTTTTTCTTACTATAGCTTCATAACAGAGCTTGAAGTTGGGTATTGTAATTCCTCCAGCACTGTTCTTTCTGCTTAGTATTGTTTTTGCTATCATGGTCTTTTATTGTTCCATATGAGTTTCTGGATTGTTTCCTCTATTTCATTAACAAATGGTGTTGGGATATTAATGGGTATTGCATTGAATTTGTAGATAGCCTTTGGCAAAATTGCCATTTTGAGAATTTTAATCCTCCCAATCCAGGAGCATGGGAGGTTTTTCCATTTCCTTAGTTCTGTCTTAATTTCATTGTTCATGTTTTTGACATTCTCATCATAGAGGTCTTTCACTTCTTTGGTTAAGGTTATTCCTATGTATTTTATGTTTTTTCAGGCTATTGCAAAAGGATTTGCTCTCCTGATTTCAGCCTTGGCGTTTGTGTCATTAGCATATAGAATGTCCATTGATTTTTGAGGGTTTATTTTATATCCTGGAACGTTGCTAAAGTTTTGGATCAGCTCTAGTAGCTTAAGAGTAGAGTCTATGGGGTTCTTTAGGTCTAGGATCATGTCATCTGTGAAGAGAGAATGATTAACTTCATATTTTCCTATTTGGATCCCCTTTATATTTTCTTCTTGCCTAATTGCTCTGGCTATGAATTCTAGTACTATATTGATGAAAAGGGGAGAGAGCGGACAACACTCTCTTGCTCCTGATTTTAAAGGGAATGGTGTCGAGATGGCAGTTTTACCACGCCATAGGCACTTTTACTCTTAGAAAGACAGCCCAAGTAAGTTATAACAGTAAAGGGATTCTGGCCAGGAAGGAAAAAATTGACTTTGCTGGCCAGAAAACACAGATTTGAGCTCCAGGTGGCGACCTGCCGCCAAGCCAGTGCCAGCACCAGCACAGCACCCTGCACTCAGAACACCTAAAGCACACAGCCGCTGACAGGGAGAAGTCCTCCAGAAGACAGCAGACAGATGTGGATCACAGGCTGATCCTGATTCTGAGGGGCAGAAGTCACAGAGTAAGTGTGAGTACCTCACAAAAGACATTCTCACTGGCACCCTCAGAGGAGCTTATGAAAGTAGCCCTTCCACCACTGCCAGAGCACAGTGCCATCTTTGACACTGGCATAGGGTAAGACCAGACTTGAACTAACGCAGGCCTGGGGAAAGCGAGGACAAAGGAGCCATCTTCAAAAAGAGCAAGAGGGACTGACCAGTGAGAGCCAGCTTGGCCCAGGAGAATGACCCCTGCCCAAGCGGGAGGCTTGTCCTGGGCCATGGCTCACACACTCAGCTGAACTCAGCAACAGGTTCCCTGCCCTGCCCGCTGGAATTTCTAAATTAAAAGCAAAAGCGGTGAGCCGCTACCTGAGGCACAAAACAACCAGATGGGAGAACAAACAGTTCCCAAGACAGATAAACCATCCCATTACAGAGGAAGCCCAATTCCCCTCCCAAGAAACGGAGCTGAATTCCATAGTCACCTCCACCTAGGAGGCTGCCCCACTCAGGAGTGAGGAATCTCCCCCAGGCAAGCAACTCTCAGCTGGGTAAACCAGGCCAGAGGCGCCAAGCCCTGCTGAGTCCACAGCCTATTCAAAGCCAGGCTTTAAAGGCAGTGGCACCACAGCAGATGGGAGGAGCCACGGTTCTCAAGACTGTTCACATCCCCATCTACAGTGGATGCCCAAGGCCTACATGCAAGCTGTGTGAACAACAGAGCCCCAGGATTTCACTAACAGGGGAGGAGGGTCAGAACAGATCCACCCCCTGCAAATTGAAAGCAAGTCAAACCAGCCAAGCAGCACAATAGAGTGCAGACCATCGCCAGGAAACCAGAGACTGTAGAAAGCCACCAAAACATGGAAGACTCCATTTTTTTTTTCAAAACATTTTTTAAGCTTTTTTTTTTTTCATTTCTGAAACATCATTGGTTTTTTGTTTTACATTTTTAACTGTGTTTTCTAAAGGGTTTTTTTTTTTTGGTTGTTCATTTTTCTGGTCTTTTTCTTCTTTTAAAAAATAACTTTATTCTTTTTTGTACATTTATCTTCCAGTATTTTTCTTTATTTCTCTATTCACATTCGCTTTCTTAAAAAATTTACTTTCCTATGAATAACACCTCCACTATTTTCTGCTAACACTCCATAGTCTATCATTTTAACCTTGTTCTTTCTACTGATTCTGCTCTTGTCCACATTTCCACGTCACTGAAACTAAATCAAATTATCATTCCCCCCCATACATCTTACTCTATTCACTTTAATACCTCTAACTTACGTTCCTGACTTACTTACAGGACCTCCAGAATCCATTGACCCCTGGTTATTGGACAGAGGGTATCCCTGCTCAATTAGAATGAGTCAAAGGGGTTCAAAGACAAAGCCAGCCAGTCCAAAAAGAACTTAATATAAGAACAAAAATTGCTCATAGGTCTGTAATAGTAAATAAGTAACGACTGAATACAGGGCTCAGGATTGGTTGTTATATCAACATTGTATTCTTTAGGAACACCAAATCTAATTTTATATACAGATATACAAGTTATCTGTATATAATTGTAAACTTCTAAGATTTACACAACAGTGCTTGGTAAGGTCTGCTTTGGGTCTTAAACAGTGCTCACAAGTGCTTGTAGATTGGAATTCCCAATCCAAATGGGCAGAAGAAACACAAGAAAGATGGCAAACAATGGAGTCTCATCTCCCACTCAAAACAAGCAGGAAGTGGAGCAGTCAATCAAAGACATAGAAGAGAACCCTCAAAATGCTCTACAAAGTCTACTGATAAAAATGACAAATGAAAAGTTTGAATCTCTTCAGTGAACTATTCTAGAGCATGAGGAGGCAAAGCAAAAATTAATGGAGAATTTCATGACCTCCAAAATAGAAAGATAAATGAACTTCAAGAGTCAAACAAAAAGATAGTTACCCAGCTAACAGATTTGAGAGACAGCACTCAAAACCAAATTAATGAAGTTAATGAAGTAAAGAAGTCCATGCAGGGCCTAAGAGATAATTATAGCAAGGACATGGAAATCATCAGGATAGTCCAGTCAGAAGGAAAAGAGATTCGAAATCAAGGAGCTAGCCTACAGTCCCGACTAACTGAAGCAGAGGATCGAATCTCAGGAGTTGAAGACTGCCTAGAATCTATGGAGAAAAATAAAAAACAATACAAAACCAATCCAATCGACAAAACAGATCACTCCAGGAGCTCCAAGACACAATTAGGAAGCCCAATTTAAAGCTAATGGGTATTGAGGAAAATCAGGAGAAAGAAGTTAATGAAATAGGCCACCTATTTAACAGAATATTAGCCAAGAACTTCCCAAATATACAGAAGGATAGGCCTATCCAGATACAAGAAGCATTTCGAACCCCAAACCGACCTGACAAGAACAGAACAACAACAGCAACAAAAATCATCGAAAGAATCAACGAAACGAACAGTTGATTCTTTGAAAAAATTAACACAATAAACAGACCCCTAGCAAACCTAACCAAAAAATGAAAGCAGCAAACCCAGATAAACAAGATCAGAGATGAAACAGGTAACATCATCACAGAAACAACCAAAATTCAGAACACAATAAGGGACTATTTGCAAACTTTTATGCCAACAAATTCGAGAACCTGGAAGAAACGGATGATTTCCTAGAAAAAATTGATATCCCCAAACTCAACCATGAAGATTTAAACCTTCTGAATAGACTCATATCCAGCCTTGAAATAGAAATGGCAATAAGTGATCTCCCATCCAAGAAAAGCCCAGGTCCAGAAAGATTCACAGCAGAATTCTACAAGGCCATCAAAACAGAACTCACTTCAGTATTTCTCAAACTCTTCAATGAAATTGAAAGAGAAAGTTCACTACCAAACACATTCTATGAAGCATAACCCTCATCCCAAAACCAGGCAGGGACTCATCACAAAAAGAGAATGATAGACCAATTTCCCTGATGAACATTGATGCAAAAATTCTCAACAAAATTCAGGCCAATCGACTTCAACAGGTCATCAAAAAAAATCATGCACCACGATCAAACTGGATTCATCCCAGGGATGCAAAGTTGGTTCAATATACACAAGTCAATTAATGTAATCCACCACATCAACTGAAGCCAGGTAAAGAACCACATGGTTATATCTGTATGCAGAAAAGGCATTCGATGAAATACAGCACCCATTTATGCTAAAAGCCCTGGAAAAACTGGGATTCCAGGGAACACTCCTGAATATAATCAAGGCAGTCCATGACATACCAACAGCAAGCATAATTCTAAATGGTGAAAAACGAAAGCCATTCCTTTTAAAATCAGGAGCAAGACAGGGATGTCTGCTGTCTCCTCTTCTCTTCAACATAGTACTAGAATTCCTAGCAGGAGCAATTATCAGTTTGACAATAAAAATTATTTTAAAAAAAGAAACCTTAGAAGCAGTCACACAAAAAAAGACTGTCACTGTCTTACTGTCATACACACACACACACACACACACACACGCGCGCGCGCGCGCGCGCGCACACACTCCTGAGGAAATATTATATGTAAAATATGTATATTAATAAAATTCATTGGAAGCATTCTAGCAAAAAAATAAAAATAAAATAAAGGGAATGGAGGGGATGTGGTCAAAAGGGAACCCTTCTTCATTGTTGGTGGGAATGTAAAGTTCAACCACTCTGGAAAGCAGTATGGAGATTCCTCAGAAGGCTAAACATAGAGCTCCCCTATGACCCAGCAGCCCCACATTTGGGCATCTACCCAAAAGACAACAAACAAGAACATACGAAAGCTACCAGCACAACAATGTTCATTGCAGCACAATTTGTCATAGCTAAAATATGGAACCAACCCAGATGCCCCTCAGTAGACGAATGGATCAGGAAAATGTGGTACCTTTACACAATGGAATTTCATGCCTCTATTAGAAAAAATGACATTGCCACATTCACAAGGAAATGGAAGAACTTGGAAAAAATTATACAAAGTGAAGTGAGCCAGACCCAAAGAAACATGGACTCTAGGGATTCCCTCATAGGGAATAATTATTACAGGTTTAGGTTAGTCATAAAAGAGGATCACAAGAGCCCATTAGCTATAACCTTATGAACACATGTGGGACACACCTGGATCAGAAAGAGGAGGTCAATTAGCTGGCCCTTCCTGTTTCTCAGTGCTGGAGCCATGTCCACAGCTGTTCACTTAATGGCAGTCTGACAAAAACATGCTGCCTTACAAGAGGCTGACTGGGAACCCTATGAGATTGGCCATGGCCCCTAAAAGGGTGGCAAATCTGGCTGCCTCTTGGATTGGTCCCTGACTCTTCCGCCCTTATGGACAGCTCATGCCTTCCCTTACAGTCCCTAGATAGGTGCACGGACACCCCTCCCCTTCCTGCCAATCTTTGATCTGATTGGCTCTTCGTGCCTCATATTAGTTACATGTGTTCACCAAAGTAAATGAGATCTTGCAAGCTGACTTGACTCTCAGACGCATCTGATTGTCCTCCGGTGTGGGAGGGCTGGGTGTGGGCCATCTGTGGACCCTTACTTTTCTTGGCTCATCTGGTAAGGGAGTGCCTTCCCAGTCTCTCCCGAAGGTCAGGGGAGCACGGGAGGGCTTGGGGGGTGGGTCTAAAAACCCTGACAAACACATAAGATGAAGACACTAAGTGAAATGAACTCCATTTTATGAAAACGAGAGTTATATCACTGTTGTAATTACTTTCAACTTGCCATGTGAAACTGTAGCTTCTTTTGTTGATGATCCTCTTGTATCCCCTCCTTGTGGTTGTCCCGGTGCTATCAATGTATCTCATCCAAGCACCCCGGGTACTGTATATACTGGTATTAGAACTAGGGAAATGAAAGGGAATATCAAAATCAAGACATAAAGGATAAAAAGACAAGCGACCCCCAAAGCAATACTTGCAAAACCATTTGGTGTAAACCAACTGAACAACTCATGGGGGGAGAGGGAAACGGAGAGGGGAGAGAGAAGAGTAACAAATAGTACAAGAAATGTACCCATGGCCTTACATATGAAACTGTAACCCCACTGTACATCACTTTGACAATAAATAAGTAATTATTATTAAAAACAACATATAGCTTGTAAAATTATGAAATTATTAGTTAGTTGGCATTAATTGTAGAGCAAATTTGACATCTCCTTACTTACTATGTTTTCCAACTGGCAAAATATCTATAATCTTATAAGAATAGATCTTTGTCTGCTATATTGGCAATACAGGTACTAAATAATAGGATTGGGAGGAATGTTGTTAATCAGTTCTGCATTTCATGTTTCATGATTCATCTGGAAAATATTAAGTAGCATGCAAAATGTGATGTCATCGGGCTGGGAATAGCCTAGTGGTAAGAGTGCTTGCCTCGTATACATGAAGCCCTGGGTTTGATTCCCCAGCATGACATATATAGAAAATGGCCAGAAGTGGTGCTGTGGCTCAAATGGTAGAGTGCTAGCCTTGAGCAAAAAGAAGCCAGCGACAGTGCTCAGGCCCTGAGTCCAAGCCCCAAGACTGGCAAAAAATAAAGAAATGATGTCATCCATAGACCTGGGAAAATAAGAGGATATGAGGTTGTTTACAAGTAGCAAAGATAGCCCCAAATAAAAGATAGACAAAAATAAATAAATGATAAAACATCAGATTTTAATAGTAATATTATGAAGATAGAATGAAGTAATGTATTAGGACTGATTATGGGAAGGTTGCAGTTATTTGTGCAAGTTGTGCATTGGGAAACTAAACTGTGTCATTCCCAAAGGCTTTGTTAAAATCACCCTCAGGATTGTGCAGTGCAGCAGCTCTGGCTAATAGCACTTTCCACCCAGACGGAGCCGATGTCCCTAAAGGTACAACATAGCTACATAACGAGAAGACAGAGCTCTTTGCAAAGATGAATCTGAATAATTGCATAGTATTATGAAAATCTCGCAAAAATATTCACTGTGAATGGAATGGGATGAATGAGTGACTAGATTAGGTAGAATTTAAGATTTTATTCTATGTATAATAGAATGTCCTTAGAAAGCTTAAAACTGGATTGGTTCTGATGAACAGTTTTAAGATTCTGCTACTATTATTTAGCACAATTCCACATATAAGTGAGACTATGCATTTTTTTCTTTTCCCTGTACTTGGCTTATTTTACTTAGCACAATATCATCTAGGTACATTTAGAAAGTTGAGTTTATGGAAGTATAGAACTATAAGGTGGTTACCAGAGATTAGTGGCAAAGTATGAGTGGGAAGGAAGGATAAATAAGATGATATTGCTTAAATGCTACAGGTTTTAGTTAGAAGGAATATTTTAGTGATTGTGTGTTTGTCATTTTTCTGTAACTATGAAAAATACTGGGAAGCATCAACTTGGGAAGAGGACACTTTATTCTGATTCAATTTCAGAGGCTTCTGTTTATGATGTGATGACTTGATTATTTTCAAGGTGCAAAAGCGGCCATGCGTTGTGATCTGGAGTTGTGTAAATCAACACACCTGCTCATCTCATGGGGGCAGGTAAGCAAAGACTGAGAAAAAGTCAGGGTCCTAATATTTCTTCAAAAATATGCCCCAGTGTACGAACTTCCTTACACTGAGTCCTATCTCTTAAAGAGTCTGCCAATTCCCAATAGCACCAAGCTGGAGACCAATACTTTGACACTTTGAGTTTGTTAAGGTAACTTAAGATAGTGACTGTAGATAATATATATTACAAAATAGCTGGAAGAGTAGATTTCAAATGTTCTTACTACATGCAAAAGATGATGGATATATTCACTAACTTGAATTAATTATTGTCATCTATCTGTCTGTAAACAACATGTGAAACTACATAAACTTTTACAATTATTAGTTAATTGAAAAATTGTTCTCACCAGCTTGTGCATAGAATATGCTGTAATGGATGAGAGAAACATAGGCTCTGGGAAAACAGTGAGGAAGACATTGTACGTTATGTAAATGAGGGTCAGTGTGACCTGAGAGCAAGTTATACCACTTGTCTTTGGGAACTAGCCTGGAATGTTTTTTAAAACATAAAGGACCAATACTGTACTATTCAGTAGTATTTGAAGCCAGTAATTGATTGGTCCTTCAATATATAGATTTCTGAAATAAATACAGGATGCCAGAAAATGATGTTTTTATACTGAACTTTACTTTATTCAGTTCTGTAGTCGAACTAAAATAGTTATCATCACTTTCCAAGTGTGTTCCATAAATTTCCCAAGTGTAACTTTTTGCACATGACCTTTCTTCCTGCTTGGAATGAATTATCTTTGTCACTTATTCCCATCCTAGGGCTTGAACACAGGTCTGGGCACTGTCTCTGAGTTTTTTGCTGAAGGCTATCATTCTATCATTTGAGACAACAGCTTCACATATGGCTTTTTGGTTGTTGATTAGAGTTAAGAGTTTCTTGGGCTTTCGTGCCCAAGCAAGCTTTGAACTGTGATCCTTAGATCTCAGCCTTCTGAGTAGCTAGGATTAAGGATCATAGGTGTAAGCTACATATGCTCAGCCTCTAAGAACTTGTTTTTGAGGCATTATGCAATGCTGGGGCAGGTCATATTCTTTTCCTGTGTATGCTGAAATTTTGTTACATTTTTCTATATGTACGTATATTATTTGTCAGTTTCCACTCTACTAAGTCTCATTGCAAGATGACAAGTTACCATTTCACAGCTTCATGGTTGCTGGTCTGAAGTTCAACATGCCTAGGAACTCATGACATGAAGGATTTGGGTATTTATGGCCTAACAAGTAGCATAGGGTTCAGGCTTTATTGGATCTTCTTATCCCTCAGGTTCCATGGGCAAGTATCCTAATCAGCCCTGAGGAAGAGCAGTATAGATATTGTTTCTTAGCTAAGTGTGGGTGCAGAAGCCACAGGTATACTGTGTCTTGGGATGGGTATCACAGTTAAAAATATATGTTTATCTGAGTTTGGGAAGAGAAGGGGAACATCAAAACAATGAGACAAAGGACAAATGGTAAACCAATGCAACAGCAATACTAGCAAGACAATATGTTGGAAATTAACTGTACAGCTGGGAGGGGGGATGAATGGGGAGATGGGGAAGCAAGAGAACAACGAGGGAGGGTATTACAAGTGACAAGAAAAGTACTCAGTACCCTACGTGTGTAAGCCCTCTGTACATCACTTTGAACATAAAATAAAATTAAAAATAAATATTATATTTAGAAATATAATTAGTAATACATGAATAAATATATGACTTTATTAATTTTTATGTCAAATTTAGGCACTCAGAAGCTTTTGTAATGGGCTGTAAATAATCATGATAGTTTTGGTTTGGGGAATAAAGATGTAGTATTCATAATACTGGATAATCAACAAACATGACTGTTATTTCCTTTCTTTGTTAGTTCCTGATCATTACTCAAGCATCCCTGCAAAAGGCTATGTAACAGAAGGCATTTATATTATGTGTATAATTTTGAAATACTTGTTGAGAATTGTTGTTCGAAGTTTTTAATGCAAGGACCAGCATAGGCCTGCAATATTTATGTCCCAAGTCCAGTGCCCTGCACACCAAGGAGACCAATAAAATCAATACTGAGTGAATCAAATACCTAATTACTTTACATTTTTCTATTGTTTATATCTGCCCTAACCCCACCAATATGGATTAATGCAAATCTAGAGAATTTATTTTTTAGTTTTTTAAAATTAAAGCACTATATTGCTGTCAGCTTAACTACTTTTGCGACAGTGGATTTGGGAAAAAGTTGATTTATCATATAGTCAATAATTGCTGCAGATTTAAAAGCATAAGATAAGAAGCTAGGGATGGGCAAGAATCTTTATCAGCAGTGAGGGGTTCTGGGAAGGGAACTTCAGGAATTATTTCTTGGCTAAGTGAATAAAGAAACAGAGAAGGAAAATTCTTTAGTCAGGCAGCAGCCAGGCATTGTTGATCAAAAAGGAGAGCCTCCGAACCCAGGCTCTGTGCCTTGGTCACTAAAGAAGCGATGATTAGGCCTGCAGTGTCTCAACCATCATGGGAGTTCTGTTCAGAAAAATTCTTCATCATGAGGGATCTTCCCCAGCATTTTGAAGGACACCTAGAATCTCTCATTCTTAGGTCTTACATGCCAACAAAACTCTCCAGGTACTCTTCATTGTATACAGTTACCAAAACAAAGTAAAATGAAGCAAGACAATATACCCTAAGTGTGTATGTGTGTGGGGGGGGGTTGCCTTGTCCTTAGAACTACTGGGTGAGATGGAAAATATGTAGTGAAGTATTGTGTGTTAAGTTCAAGATAAATTCTATAGCCACTGATTTTTTGAGCATTGTCTTCCCAAACAGAGTATTATTCTCCTTGAAGTGAACCCCATAGATACAATTAAGATGCCACATAAATGTTAAGTTTCCCATGAAAACGCTGAATTGTTTATATCCAATTTTTACTTTTAAAAGCCAAAAGTTTATTTTTTAGTTCCAAAAGTTTAATGAGCAGCTACTGAGTAACAGACTGTTTCTCTACATTTTGGATTACTGAAGAGAATAATGACTTGGGTCTCATGGAGTTTACCTTCTATAAGAAGGAAGTAGATAATAAAATTATATAATTAAAATGGACAATTTCATATAGTGACAAGTGCTTAATTCTATGGGGCTGTGGATGTAGGTTCAAATGTAGGCCTTGGAATAAAAACTATAAACGAAAAGTATACAGAACAGGGTGAGTCAGTGTTATTGATTATGGGTAAGATAGGTTTCTTTATACTCAGGGGAGTTGAGGAATGCTTATCATTGGAAGTGCCGTTAATATAATGGAGATTTCAATGACAAGAGGTTGGATCTGGCAAAGAAAAGGAAGGACAAACATGCTAAAAAAAAAAAAAAAAGAGCACATTTCGATGCCAAATATTCACTAATTGGGTATTCTCTTGGGCCATTTTTCTTTATCATTACAGTGACGCCCTGGGCCTTTTACAGAGATGCCATATCCACACTTTCATTCAATTCTCTCAGCAAATCTATTATATTGATTTAGACATGTGAAATTCTGTCTTGGAGGAAGGAATTCAGTCACATAGAAACTAGATCAGACCCTTCTGACTATAGTGGTTGTTCTTCATTGAGACGGGCTTCACTCATTTTATTAATTTGTTTTGTGATTCTGTCTTACATTTTTGGTAAATTTTGACCTTTATATTGGCTAGATTCATGGATCACGTGGTAGACTTGTGCCAAATAGTTATAAAGCCCTGAGGTCAGATCCCAGGACCACCAAAAGTAAATAAATAAAAGATGGCATATTAACCAACTATTATAAAATACTACAGAATGTGTGGCTTAAACAATGAGAATGCATTTCTCATTGTTATGGAGCCTGGGATCGGAAATAGAGATACTCGCTGGTTTTATTTCTTATGAGGACTTTTTCATTGGCAGGAAGGTAGTGTTCTTATTTGTTCTTCTGTATACAGGGATACTAATATCCACCTTGAGGTTCCCATCCTTATGACTTCATCTAAACCTAATTATTTCCAGAAGATTCCTCCAAATACCATCATAATGGGATTTAGAGTCTCAATGTATGAGATTTTGGAGGTCACCAACACCTTTAGTTGATAGGAACTGTGCACTGTATGCATTGTGTATCCCTTAAAAAGTTCACAAATAAATACTAAAGAAATATTAGTTGGGTGAAATAATGATGCCGTTTTCATTCAGTGGAGACCTAGAACTTGGAGTATGGCTATTCCTAGCTTTGTATTGTTTTCTTCTCTGGAATATCCTTAATCGAACCCATTTTTGCCTTGCAAATTCCCACTTGTCATGTATCTTCTTTCAGCTTTCCAAGATGTAAGTTAGTTTCCCTTTCCAGGTGTTGGATATCCATTTCTTATCCATTTTCCTAGGTGACATTAAGACAATTCAGGCCTGGTGTTGTAATCATAGCTACACAAGAAGCTAAGATCTGAGGACTGCTGTTCAAAGCCATCCCTTGTAGGATAGTTTGTGAGACTTTTATCTCCAATGAAACATCAAAAAAGCCAGAAATGGAGATGTGATTCAATCGGTAGAGCAGTAGCCTTGAAACAAAGGGACAATTCGTAGGCTCTGAGTTCAAGTACCAGTACATGCACAAGACAAAACCAAAGATAATTCAGTGAATGAATCCATATGGAAGTTTTGTTTTTTTTCTCACTTCTTCCTTGTCATCTAGAATTATTTATTATCTTTTAAAGGTCTTTAACTTACTTGCAACACAAAGGTTGAACAAAGCATGTAGCAAGAGATTTCAAAATAGATCTATATTTCTAAGACAGTAGTTGTAATTCTTTAAATGCCAAAGGTAAAATAGCACCATGATTGTGTTATCTAAAAGTTACTTTTTATCATAGTGATTCTAGGTAATACATTTTTCTGTGTCTTATGTAAAAATTAAAAATAAGGTACTATTAAGTTCATTGGTATACTCAAAGTATGGTAGACTAAAGATATGGTCAGGGCAACAATAAATTTTGATCAGAAAATTAAGTCATTTTGTGCTTGTGCCTGAGGCATGATTTTAAGAGTAATTGGCTATAGTATTTGAAATTAGGACTGTTCTGGATAACCTAAGTGTGTATGATTGGGTAGGATTAGAGTACATAATTTCAAAGTCAATTATTTTTTTCCTTTACATAGGTTATTTTATTAATTGTCAGAAAGCTCTTTGAAGATAATGTAGTATTTTCATATTGAAATATTTATGTATATACAAATATAGAGATAATTATATTTTACTATTAAATGATTGTATATATGGACTACTTGATAATTATATATTTTATAATTAGATTTTTTATATTCATCCTAGTTTTATTAAAGTAACACCAAGCTTACCTTCAATAATGAGTATGTCATGTTATTTCCACTTCATCTTGGTCTTTCTCTTGGCATTTTATCCATGTTTTAAAATATGCAAATTTTACTTAATTAAGGATTTTTGACTCTTATTTGCTTCCTATTATGGTAGTTGATAATGTTCCTTGTACCATCTCGTTTACCTGCTGATACCTCTTATTATCTGGATGTCATTGTATAGTGTTCATTTATACCAAGTCAAGGTTTTTTTTTTTATCTTTATGTGAATATGGTCCATAGAGTTTTTTCCTGTTACACCTTGTTTTTTCCTCAGAATAGATCGCTCTCTTTTTCTCTCCCTTCATATTTGCTTCACCTTTCTCTTTGCCCACCTATCTTTTCAACAAATATTCAATATCATTCTAATGTTCCAAATATCCAAACACATCAGTTTTCTCTCTGTTCCTTCCCTCTGTTTTTCCTGAGATCCTAGTGCCTTTGTCTTCACCTCTACTCCTATCTGCAGTGACTACTGCAGAGCTGATGTTCTGGACTGTCCAATCAGAGTTTAGAAACCCATTTCAAATCCCAGCTCTTCTCTTGCCTTTCTCGTTCAGTTTGCTATGATATTCTCCTGTAGCTTCAAAAGGAAGCCACCCTAGGTGGTGAATTTTTTTAGACTCTATATCTTTCTGAATGTCTATATTTTACATTTAAAACAACTGGAAATTTGACTGGGTTTAAAATCACATGTTAAAATGATCTTTCCTTAAGATTGGCATTATTAATCCATTGCTATCCAACACCATTTGCATGGACCATGTTTATTTCTTATTGAAATACATAGGTTTGAATGACTTTTTGTGTAATGCAGATCATATTTACATAAGTTCTGAATTTTGAAATAATTTTGTATTCACAGAAATCAAATAGTCCTATAATTATTCTTCACTCAAACTCCTTGCTACCAATGTTTATATTTGCTATTTTTCTTCCATCAATCCTTCTTTTTATGACTAACAGTTTATTTTTATGCATTTGAAAACTAACTTGCAGAAATTGTGCAGCATTTCCCTTGAATGCTTCATTTTGCATTTCTGAAAACAGGAACATTCTTTTTACTACATACCATTTTCTACATAGTAATGGTGTATATGTAATAATCTTAGTGTAGTATCTATTATTTAACCTAAACTTCTTTTTATAACAAAGCAGAAAATAATTCCTTACCAAGGATGCATCCACTATCGTAGTCTGAATCACATGTTCACTACACTGAATTTATCACCACTTTGGTGTGTGTGTGTGTGTGTGTGTGTGTGTGTGTGTGTGTCTACCACTTGAGCTACAGCTCTACATCTGGCTTTCTGGTAATTAATTGGAGCTAAGAGTCTCATGGACATTTCTGCCCGGGCTGGCTTTGAACTGCAATCTGCAGGTCTCAACTTCCTAAGTGGATATGATTACAGGCGTGAGTCAACCATTCTGGCTAGCACCACTTTTATTTAATCTTGTTTGCTTATTCTGAAAACTTTCCAAATGCTCAGCTTTCATGAAGACATGCTAGGCAGTTTCCAAAAAGGTTTTCTTATTTTCTGTTTTGTCCAGAAATTTATTTATGTTTATTAATTATAGTGTAGTATCTTTTTTCTAATATTTTTATAATTTCAGTTATTACATTATAACTATCTTTACAGAGGTCTCTCTTTTTTTCTGCCTATTTGATATGGATCATAGTCCTAATAAGTAGAAGTTGTTACCTTCAGGCAAAGAAATTGACAAGCTTCTTTGGAGTATTGTTTTTTTTTTTTTAAAACAGGGTAAGTGTAAACTAAGAGTGATGGGTGAAATCCAGATTTAGTAGTAGCAAGGAGCTCTTACTCTCTCCTGACATACAGTGCATAAGGAAGGAGAAATGAGCAGAACTCGGAGAGAGTGCTAGTTAGAGTTGTCACCAGAGAAGACTCTCTGAAAGAGGCCACAGTTGTTCTTAAATCATATCTTATAGCTGAACACCTGGAATGTAGTTCATAACAACCTATGGCCCAGCAAGGAAGAAACTTCACTGTTTTCCTTGAAAACTTCTCAATGCCACCTTCTACTCATCTGATGTACTTGCATTTCACAGTAATTAAGGGAGCCTGACTGATGGTTTCTCCAGGCCTCAGCCTCCTTAGTCACATTGCAGGGCACAGAAGGAAGACAAGTAGTTCTCTGAAGAGAACTATCAGAGAACTACTTAGTTCTCTGAAGAGAACTAAAGAGAAATATCCATCACAGAGCCTTCTTAAAATACAAATGATCTTTGGCTCTCTTCTTATTTGCAAATGATGGTATAGAAAGTGAATTGGAAAGTCTAGAATTTCTTGAAAGCCAGTCTTTAGTCTTCTATGTGGTAAATAGAAGAGAAAAAAAAAAAACACTCAAATAAAGGAAAGTGACCTGAGTCGGCTGGATTGTTAAGAGACTTGTCTACAAGTCCCGAGTAACCATGGTACTGGTGAGATTCCCAGTTTTTTCTAATGTAATTCTTACCCTCTTCTTCTCTGCTACGTAAGTTGCTCCATAATCCACTTTCTATCTTTCAAAATTTTTATTGAGCTCTGTTATTTTTTACTGTTACAATCTTTCCCAATTTCTATACTCTATACGCATATATAATATAGTCATTTCTCTTTGTATTAGCTGTCTCAGCAATCACAAAGAGTATATGCTATATTTAAGATGCATAAGCATTTTTATAAATTGACATTCTAAGTTGTAGTACCTCAGAGAATTGAATAAATTAAGAAACAATTTTATGTACATGTCTTTTTTAGAAATGAAAGCTGAAAAGTGCATAATACAACAAAAATATTATCTTGTGGTTACTTTATAAGGGACTTATAAAGTATTCTGTCATTTTTGTTGTTGTTTGAAAACAAGCTGAAGTAATGTGTAATGTTACTCTTTTAAACATTGGAGTCATAAAGGCGCAAGGGATGGAAATATATTTCTTGCTTTTTATTTAGTGTTTTCTTTTGGCAAAAGTGTTGATATTTTGAAATTGCAGCACAGCAAGGGAGAAAGGAACATGGCACCAAATCAGCCACCCTTAAATGATTGAAAGTTTGGTGCATCAGCCTCTCACAGGAAGAAATTTTCCCAAGGTCCATTTTAATTCAACATGTTAATAACTCAGTCCTTACATTTGTAATATAATTGAATTAGCCCATTTAACTGGCAGCAGATGGTGTGTGATTACTGACTTCTTGTTGGGGTTCTTTCTCTGACCCGGCTCAGATGCTTATTTCTTTCTCTCTTATTACCCTCCGTATCGTCCTCTCCCCTAACCCTCGGCCTGCAGGTGAGTTAGAGTGAGACGTAGGGGTCACTCTGGCCTGGCGTGTGCGCGACCTACGTGGTAATGTGACTGCTATCCTTCCCTGGGAGCTAGCGTACATAGACCACGGAGTAGGCTTCTGAGAGCGAACTAACTTTATTGAGGGAAGGTCAAGGGGAGATGATTCCGAAGGAAGGGGGTTGGCCAGGATTCCGATAGGCTAAGAGCTGTCACGTGACCCCCAAGGGGCTGCCGTCACTCTGAGCGCTCCGAACCAGGGCGGGGCTGGTAGGCGCCCGGCTGGCTGCCAGCTAAGTCGGGGGTCTATTTGCCCAACCGGTTTCTCCGGATTCCAATGTAGAGAGGGTGGAAGGGCCGCATTCCCCAGCTGGGGGAGGTGCATCAAGCCCCTTCCATCAAGGCGAGAAAGATGGACCCCAACACCTTCTTAATACAAAAATGTCTGTCAATACTTGTTAACTATGGATTAAGCTAAGGGTTACTGCAATGGCTTGGGTTTGCATTAATATAGTTCCTTCAGTTCAAATTTGGCAATTAAAATGTGTGTAGAAATCCTACACATTACATATGCATTATTCATCCTTGCACCTCAACTTCAAAATGAAGTAGTTCAGTAGCAAATTCTGGAAATACAATGCATTACAATTTTAAATTGGAAAAAAAAATACTGTCTCTGTGTAAACATGGGCAGAAGCTTGCCAAATTTTAATTTGCTTATGTGTGTGAAATGCTGCAGTGAACCTGGAGCCCAAAGAGGCCCTGAAGCCGACACATTGCCACCCAGTAAAGCAAGCACCCTCACCATCCAAAGACCAGGGTAAGTATTCTTTTCACTATTCAATAACTACACTTTTAAAAGGCAAATTATCATCCACTAAAGATACTAACCTATTCTGAAGAGGATAGCTTCATTTTTAATTGACTCCTGTGACTATTCCTGGAGTTAATGCAATGCCTATTTGGAAATTTTCAAGCTGGAATGAATGTTTGATTGAGTAGAATCCATTGCAGTAATGTGGTACTGGAAAAACAATGTGTCATGTTGTCTCAGATCTGAGGGTTTATTTTTTTTTTAATTTTGTGTAAGGACAGTTGGCTGTTTTATTGTGTTTGGAGGTTTGTTTATTGTCTGGCCTTTGTCTCTCTTATGGTTCATTGTTCATTTTCTAGGGAGATCTGTTTCTGGCTGGCCTGGGAGTGGCCTCTGCTGAGGCTCCAGGCTGGATTGATCTTTCAGCGTCCAGCATCCATCTCTTTCCTTTTTGCTTCTGACAGTTCATTGCTCATTTTTCTCCTGAATAACATGATGCCTGTTTCTTCAATTTAGAGAAATATTTTTGTCAGTTATCTTTTTCTTAAAAAGTTTTTATTCTGTGTGTGTGAGAGAATTTTATGAAATTCCATAATAAAATCACAATAAACATAAAAGAAGATAGAGAAAGGCTGTGGAGGTAGGTATATCTTGGTATTTAAAGGAAATTGCCAGAAAGTACTGGATAAATCCCAAATAGTACTTGGATCTCCCAATAAAATTTGCCCAGGTATAAATTAGGAACCATAATAAATTAAACTACAGATAACTTTTTTTTAACAAAAAGAAAATTAGCACTTGAGTGTGAGTACGAATATCAGCAGTTTTACTTGATTCAATTTTATACTTGGATTTTAAAAATAACAATTAATAATGCTTGGCATCTTATTTATTAGGTGGCAAAAAGAAGAGATAAGCAACTTTGATCAGTGCTGGTCTCCACTGTTTATCTTGAAGTTAAATTCATGGTCACCACGGTCAATACACACACACATACACACACACACACACACACACACATACACACACACCATAAGCATCATACACACAACTTACTCTGCTTCAAGCTAAATGCTACATATGATATATGTCTATCATCTATCACATCTATCAGTCAATCAACCTATTACATCTATTATCTGTTTGAGGACTAGTATACTATATATATATACATATATATAAAATATAATAGTATATATGATAAATATAAACCTATTTCTTTATTGTATGTGAATGTAGTTATTTCTATTTTCTGGAGTGGGAATTGGAGGATCAGCGAGTTTAGCTCACTTGCCCAGGTTGCACAGGTAAAAGCTGGTTCATAATCAGACTGTCTGCTACAGTCTACTCTGTAAGCCCCACCTCATCCCCAGTGTTGGATCTTCATCTCGCTGTGCTATTATATGACTTTTTCTACTCTTTTACCCCTGTAGGGTTATTGTACACATCCCCTTCCATCTCAAACTTCCAGGACTTCCTCTTTGGTACTCATTCTCAACTTACATTTTGCTTTTTATGTTTCTGAGAACACTGGGGCAATTTGGATGCATTTTCCTGCTTTCCTAAATCCCCTGCTTCATCTCCAGGGAGTATAAGTCCTCTCTCCTTGGGAAATGGATTCTACACCATTCATCCATTCAATAATAACATGTAACATTTTCTTTTCATTTGAATTCTTAAATTTCCTCTTTCCTCTGTGCTTTTTGCACAAATACACAAACATGCTATACTTTATTCTTAAAAGAACTTCCTCCATGGACTCACATTGTCATTTCCTCTCTTGTTTCATTTTATGAAAAAGCTCCTGGAAATAGTTACCTGTAATCATTTCCCAAATTCCTCTCATCTTAGTACTGAAATGCAAGTAGACTCTTCTCTTGCTCTAGACAATGCCACCTATGACCTTAATCTACTTTGAGGCCAAATCAAATGATTAAGCAACTATGCTAGTGCCAAGTTATATTCCTAGCTTTCCTCCTTCAATTCTTAATTATGTTTCTTGAACCACACCCCTCTCTTGACTTTCATCCTTTCATCTTACTTGTTCCTGTCTATCACATTTGCTTATTATTTTCCTTCCTTCCAAACGCTGGAGGGACCTGAGGTCCCATTTTTCTCTCCTCCTGCTACCTTACAGCTCTTTTAATATTTGTCATGTCAACTTGATTTGTGTTCTGCTGTGTAATTTCCTTTCTTGTAAGGCATTTTAAACCCCATGGTCTGTTGTTCATGCTCTGCTTGCCTTACAACTACACCCAGTAGCTGTGTTGTTGTTGTTCTTCTCTCCTTGCACCATAAGGGCTTTTCTATATGTACTACTGATGAACATTTGTACAGAAATTCAGTGGTGAGGTGAACATCAGCTGGAAGTAAAATCCAGTGGCTACAACTTTTTCACCTACTCATTCTTTCCTTCTTCCACCATAGTCAAATTTAGTATACCATTGTCAAATTTAGTATACAATATCTGTACAGTTCTAAGAATGGGACTGAATAAAGAAGACTTCCTGAACACAACCTGGACAAAAATAGTATGTATGTTATATTTATATTACAGTATTTCTACCACAACCATCTTCTACAACTGTTTTTCTGGTTGGCTGCTCTATATCTATCTCCTGTGTGAAAATACATTAACAGTGCAGCTTTGCATTATTTTCTAGCAGTGTCTCTATGCTTTCTAAATCACATATTCATGCATAAATGGTAGGCACTTTTTTTCCTTTCCCAATTCTAATTTCTCATTAAACTGTTAAGAATATCTGCCCTCCACTGTAAGTGAATTTAACTTTTTTTGGTAATTTTGTCTTACCTTTGCTTGTTGAATCCTTCTGGCCTATTTCCTTGTCCAGCTGCCTTTTGTGGAATATCTGCCTTGAACTTGCCTTTCAGTATCTTACAGTGTCCTTGACACCTGATTTCTTACCTTGAACCCACAATATACATAACTTATGTTCTCTGACTTGGGATTTTATTCAGCTGAAATTCTAAGAGTTCCAAGCAAATCTTTTGAAAATATGAAGTTTAGGGGGAAAATAAGGTAGGGAATAGATTGAAAAAGACCAGACATGTCTTTGTTATTACTGAAGACTAAAAAAGAAAAATCATTATTCACTTGGCTATCTTCCTGTTTCAAGCTTTTGGAACTCAAGTTGGTGAAGTTTTGTATTAATAGTGAGTTGCTTCTCCTGTAGTTTTGTGTCCCTTGTTTCTACCTCTGCATGCTTACCTGAGAACACAGGGTAAAGGAAAAGTGTAAAAGCAAATGTTAAGGCATCAGGCATCAAAAAGATTTAACCAAACCATTTGGCATATTCTACATCTAATTTATTTGTCTAGTTTCTTCTTAAAGTTTGTGCTTCTGGGTCTCCCACGTGTCATATCTAGCAATTTGCTATATAAAAATACTTACATGATCCTAGTTCTACTTTTCTTTAAATACATTTATAAGTGGACACACAGTTTGTTTCCTTTTCCTTTTTTGAGTCCCAAACTAATATTCTTAAGTTTGGAGGGAGAATTTTTCTTTTAAGGGTGCCAATTTTTCATACCTTACCATTTTTACATTTTTCATGTATTAACTTTTAATTTCTCTCTCTGAAAATTATCATTTGGCCAAGCTACTCTCTAGGTTATTTTATCAAAATCAGACCCTCCCCAAATACAAATATGAATTATTTCTTACCTTAGGACATAAAACAGTGATGTATAAAGCTTTGGCAACATTGTCAAAGAAGAAAGAACAACATTTGAAAGAAGAGGAGGTTAGATATACTGAGAACTGGGAATTTTCAATGAAAGACTTTAGTAAGGCACATGATAGAGCAGTTCAAGATAGATAGAAATCATTTGATTTTGAGAGAGAGAATAAGTGTAGTTTAGGGTACATCCAAGGATAGCCCTGGAAGAGTAAATAAATTGTAATAACAATAGTAAAATGTGGCTTATTTTTGATATCTAGGCTGAGTTGGATGTAATAATTGTGGTTCTAATTTTCTACCTTATCATCATCCTTAAATAACTAAAATGTCTAAAATATATGTGCTTTTTCTATCATTCTCATCATGATCAAAGATACAATATTTTCTAGCATTGCATCTGAAAAAAATCATTTTCCTTGGTTGACTTCCTGTGCTGTCAAAACATATCTAGTACACAGAATAATTTTGTCTTTACATTACTGCTACTTTTCCAAAGCAGTTTGTGGGTACCATCTGAAAATTATCATGTGTAATCTGTTAAGCAGTGTGTCCTTACCATTCTTTAATGTTTTGAGAAAGTGATAAACCATTAAGCAAAATTATTTTATACATTATGCTGAGAGCTACTTTCTCATGACATTCCTGATAGTTTTATTTATTGGGGCCACAGAGATAAGGCTTAGCTGCTCCTGTAAATGACATTCAATATTAAAGGCAATTGGTGATTGTATTTAACTTATCCCTTCTGTTACACTGCTTTGTTTTAGGACAGTGGTGTTACCTCCTAATCCCTATTGGCCCATCTTCTCCCTTTGAAATGCTTCATTGATTCAATATTTGTTCTCAAACCAGGTTCTTAAAACACAGTTCCTAGAGTTTTCTATATTGTAGATTAGGAGTGGAGCTAAAACTTATTCATTCATATTTATAAAACTTGAATTGTATTTCTCCAAAGTTATGTAAATGTTTGTATAAAAAAAGACCCAGAAGTTTTGTTCAAATGTTACTATATATTTGGTCTAGGGGTTTTAGGATTAAAGTTTGAGCCCTACCTGTTAAATACCAGTTTGGCAAACTAGAAACCTAGAAAACTAATTAATTCACTGACCCAAGGTTTTGATATTTTAAAAAGTAGGGTTTAGCTGGGTGCCAGTGGCTCATGCCTGTAATCCTACCTACTCAGGAAGTTGACATCTGAGAATTGTGATTTGAAGATTACCAGGAAGAAAAGTCCATGAGACTCCTGTCTCCAATTAACCAGCAAATTGGAGACTCCTGTCTCCAATTAACCTGCTGCAGAGATGTGGCTAATGCTAACCATGAGCAAAAGCACTCAGAGACAGTACCCAGGTGCAGAGTTCAAGCCCCTTGTGCAGTGTGCATGCATATGCTTCCATACACACACACTCTCTCACACACACACAGACACACATAATAAACAGGATTTAAAATGATGTTAAATTTTTTTTGTCAGTCATGGGGCTTGAACTGTGGGCCTGAGTGCTGTCCCTGAGCTCTTCAGCTCAAGGCTAGTGCTCTACCATTTGATCCACAGCATCACATCTGTTTTTCTGGTGGCTAATTGGAGATGAGACTCACAGACTTTCTTGCCCAGGCTGGTTTTGAACCTTGATCCTCAGATCTTAGCCTCCTGACTAGCTAGTATTAACAGACATGAGCCACAGGCATCTGGCTTTAATCTTATATCGTCAAGATTAATTTGAAAAATGTAAGCCAAGTCCTGAGAACAGTACAGGGTATTAAACAAGAGACTTGATAAAATTATTAGCATGTACTATGTTTTCAAAAATAAAATAGCAGGCTGGGATGTAGCTCAGTGGCAGAGTACTTGCCTAGGAAGTACAATGTCCTGGGTGTGATCCCCAGACTTTGATTATAAAATGATACATGTACAATACTTTAAAGATCAATCAATCCTGAAAAGAATAAAAAGTTGTTTAATTTCCTAGAGATCAACCATTATCAAAATTGTACTCATTATCTTCTAGATGTATTTATGTATATACATATATCTGTAGTAGTATATGAGGTGAAATACTGTACTGACTCTATTTGCATACTCCTCCTTGTACATATATTTTGCTGTATTGATTTTTTACAGGGTCACTAACCTTCTTCTGTAATGGTCCAGAGAGCATTTCTGTCAGCCTTGAAAACTGCGTGAGTCTTTGTTGTATTGTGTTGTGGTTGTTATTGTTTTACAACACTTTACATGTGTAGAAAACCTGTTTTAGCTTGCAGGATACACATAAATAGACCGAAGTAACCAGCAGCTAGTCCCTGATCTGTATCCTGACATTTTTTTTGTATTTTTTTTTAAAAAATGGGGTCTTTCTGTGTAGCTAAAGCTGGACTAATGACTCTTTAAATAACCAAGGTGGTGTTGACATTGTGGTCTTCCTGATCACCTCCCAACATGCTCAGATTACAAATGTGCCAACACGTCTTTAACTAATTTGATTTAATTAATCAATTAATTAATTTTGCCAGTCCTGGGACTAGAACGCAGGGATTGAGCACTGTCCCTGAGCTTCTTTTGCTCAGGGTAGCACTCTACCACTTGAGCCACAGCATCACTTCCAGCTTTTTCTGTTTATGTCATACTGAGGAATCATACACAGGGCTTCATGCATTCTAGGCAAGTACTCTACAACTAATCCACATTTCCATCCCCCACAACTAAGTTTATAAACACATCATATTTTTAGCCTATGTATATATTTTCCCTACTCTAAGAAGGTCTGGGATGAATATTCAGGTATACATTAAAATATACTTGCTCTATTTTCAGGGAAAATTTTAGGAATGAACTTACTATATAAATACATACATATATAATATACACATCTACACATATGTACATATACATAGATTTGTATATCTATACACATACAGCAAACATCTTTTAAACTAAGTTTCATATATTAAAATAGAAGCCTGATTTTATCATACACATTATTAGCTATTGTATATCACTCCTAGTTTTTGGAGGATGCTTTCAGAAGTCCCTTATTCAATCTTTTGGCAAGGCCAGACAAGAGTGCTCTAGCATGGAGTTACCTGTATATTTTGACATTATGCTATTCATAATTGTTTTGATCTTTTCAAGCAAATAATTATAAATAAATGCAGTTTCATCATATACATTTTCCCATCAAATTCCAATAATATCACTGGCTGTTAAAAGACTAGGTGAAATCAAATAGCTCTCTGTTTTAAGGACTATAGTCTTTCCTTTAACTATTCTGAAATATTTTCTGGGATTCATATCAACTCTTGGCCTGCAGTTTGTGGAGTCCCTATTGTTTATTTGTTGTAAATGTATTTTCTGTGAGGTTACTTGGGCAGGCACTATGGATATATTGATAAAGAAGATACAATCTCTGGCTTCATTTTTTTTTTTTTTTTTTGGCCAGTCCTGGGCCTTGGACTCAGGGCCTGAGCACTGTCCCTGGCTTCTTCCAGCTCAAGGCTAGCACTCTGCCACTTGAGCCACAGCGCCGCTTCTGGCCGTTTTCTGTATATGTGGTGCTGGGGAATCGAACCTAGGGCCTCGTGTATCCGAGGCAGGCACTCTTGCCACTAGGCTATAACCCCAGCTCCCTCTGGCTTCATTTTTAATGAGCAGACCGGATGGTCAAAAGAATACATTCTGAAAAGAAAAATGAAATTCATACAAATCCAGGATTATTTTACAAAAATGCCCAACTGGATTCTTAGGGTTGTTTCTCTATCTTTGGAGGTATGAAATGATTTAGAGGCAAAACTTGCAATCCTATCCTGTTACAGAACTGATGTAGAGTTAAACTAATTGATGAATAGAGGTCTTAAATTGAAATAGATTGAGAAGAAATCTAAAGTATAGACTAATCCACTAAGCCATAGTGGTCCTGTATTCTAAGACCAGACTATATGTTTTCTGTTTAAGAGTTACACAAAAGAGATGGATACAGTACATTGGGAAATGGTGATAGCTATAGAAGTGTTCACCAGTTATATCTGAATAATCCTTTGAAGCATCTTTACCTGAGAACTCTCTGAGTCTTTTTTATTTGAATACGTGAATACGTGGTTTCAATAGCTGGCTGCATTTTGTGTGCAGAGTATCATTTATGTCAGTAAGTAGAGCTAAATCTTTCCATAGTTTTTGAAAATATTGCTGTGGGCATATTGTTGTGACTGAATATATCAGCTTCTAGATCATGGAGACAGAGTGAGTGCTGGATTTAAACAGATGGATTACATAGGGACTGTGGGCAGAGATAAATCAAACTTCCTTGCTGTGATTGATTTCAGTCTTTGAGACATATTTCATTATTTGAAAATAAGTCTGATGCCATAGAAGCATATCCCTGAAGCCAGAGCTCATAACCTCACAAACTCCATCTTTCCTTGCTGCTATGATTGCTTTTTCATTATGTCTGGCTTTTTACTTTTGACTGGATTATCTAATGCAAGGTTATAAACATGGATATTTTAAAATATATTCATAATTACTGCATTAAAATAATATCTTAAATGAAAATTATTCATAGCCCTATATCTTGGGGAAAATTTGAAAAACATCAAGGTAAACATGAGGTAGTCATACTTTTTTTCTGTAATTGCAGCTGGTAGTCACATAAGTGACTTCTGTGTACTCTGCTGTTGATATCCTACTAGTTGAAGTTTTATTTGTATTTTTAACAGTTTCAGAAAAAATATTAATTATTCTTTTTAGATATAGAACCACACGTTAAAGATCTGGTTTTCACTCTGAACAGAATCCTCTGAGAGAGAGAGGTCTTTAGTCAGGGGTGTTTTCAAAGGGGATTGGAGGCTCTGTTCTCTTCCTGTTTCTGCTTCCTGCCCACCAGGATGTAAGCAGCTTGGTTCTTCCATGATGTGTTATGTTGCCCCAAGCACAAAAGCAACAGGGCTAATAAATCACAAACTGCAATCTCCAAAACTGTCCTTTTCTCTTTTTAAGTTGATTGTCATAGGGATTTGGTATAGTAATGGAAAGTTGGCTAAGAAAAAATTCATCAAGTGTATTTTTATAGAACACATCAGTATTCAGTTCTTAAGTGTTTATGTTTATTTCTATGAATCCCAGACAAGTCCTGAGCTCTGTGCACCCAGTATTCAGCTGAGTGCTTAACAAATAGATCTCCACTAACTGTTACGTAGAAGAATGCAGTGTTGTGCAGTTCTGCATAATAATTTAAGCATGAAAATGGAAAGTCCTGTTCTAAATTATTTAGAATGTAAATAAAAATTTTAAACATACCAAAATTTCTCATAAGTGATATTTCTTTATAAATTTTAAATTTGCTTTTAATTGAGACATAAAACAAAACCTTATATGTATTAATGGATTACTGTATTATGTTTCCATGCATGCATAGCATAAATGCTATGGTATTGGTGTGTGTGTGTGTGTGTGTGTGTGTGTGTGTGTGTGTGTGTGTGTGTGTGTGTGTGTATGGGGGGGCTTAAGCCTTGAACTCAGGGCTTGGGCACTGTCTTTGGGCTTTTTTGCTCAAGGCTAGCACTCCACTACTTGAGCCACAGTTTCACTTTCACCTTTTATTTTTTTGCTGGTTAATTGTAAATAAGAGTCTCATGCACTTTCCTACCAAGGCTGGCTTTGAACTGCAATCCTCAAATATCAGACTCCTGAATAGCTAAGAGTGAGCCACCAATTCCCAGTTCATAGTGTGATGTTTTAATCAGATTTTATGTGTGTATCTATATCTATTTGTCTGTCTGTCTGTCTATCTTCACATATCATTTCTTTATGGTGAAGACATTCACAGTCCTTTCTTGTAGCTTTTACAATGGCTAGTATATTATTATTATCTAAAGAACCCCACTGCCCCATGACACAGAACTTCCAGCTTATCTGTCTCTTAGACTCATTGGTCAAGCTTTCTCCATGCCTCTCTTCCTCTTTTGAAAAAAAAAAAAAGAACTCTAATATTTACTGGAAATCTGACCTTCCTATATGCTTTTCACTTTTGCATAGCAAGCTCTCTAGGTGTTGTATTTTTATTTGGCACAAACCCAATAATGACAAATATCTACCCCACTGTGGAGAAAAGCAATAGCATTCGGCAGTTTGGGAGATCATACAATTTTGATTACTCCAGAGGCTCTGGATGGCTGCTCTTCTATTAGAAATGTGATCCTCGCATTATATGCCCAAGACCTGGGGGGAACAAAATTTTCAGCAAAATATTTTCAAATCTTAAAGGCAAAAATTATGTTTAGTTTCAAAAAAATCATGATTATATTTGTAACACAAAATTTTTCTCATGGGTAGCTTCATTAGCTTAGTTAGAATATTTCTGAAAAATTCTCCTGATTATTGCTTCGTATTTTCAAACACAATTCTTTTCGTCTGTTCCACATCTTTCTCATAGATATTAGACGAGTCTAACGTTTATGTTATTTTTTTTTTTAGTCACGAGTGATCTGGAAGTAAACACATTTAGGGTGCAATGATTAGAGCATTGAAGACAGGAGCCAGGGTTTCAAAGAAAGCAGAGTTGGTGATTACTGCCAAATGCTATATATGCCTTGCAGAGGGCTGATGAGGTGAGCCTCAAAACAAGCAGTATAGGGCTCCCAGAAACAGTGTGTGACATAAGCCACAAGAATAGAGTTGATTGTGTCTGAGCCAGAGGCTGGAGGCTGAATAGTTACTACAGAAGAATTCTAGAGATTTTAATGTCCAGGAAGAAAAGGTTTACTATACAAAGGCTGATGCCCTGCTTGGGAAAACTATTGCTTCTGAAATGGGAAAAGAACATGGACTTGAGGATCCCTGAGGATTCCCACATTGCAAAATGACTGAAGCCAGAGTTGGTCAGTAGATCAAGTGAAATCATGGAGGGATGAAGTGAGGTTCACTTTCTGTTTCACTCTGTCCTCCAGTGGAATGTATGTGAGATTCTGGTTGGAAGTGTGAGGATGGACTGAAGATCTGCTCTTGGAGTATGTGTTGGCTCTTCCTTCCCAGAGCTGATTGTTTAGTCCCTAAGTTTCCAGCACTGTAGTATGGATGAATAGGACAGCTTGATCCTAGAAATAATGTGAATTGGATCGACTATACTGAACATCTAAATCTCATATTCATGTACTATGAATTCATCTCTGAATTCCATATATCTTGTTGCCAACAGTATGAGGACAGCTGCAATAAAGTGTGTTTAATTTCTTTTTTGAGGTGAAAATAAAGACCACCCAGATGGTAACCACCAGTAGCTGTTCAGAACTTGCAACAAAGTCAGTCTTAATCACTCACATAGAAACTCCAAGGCAGACAAAGATGTGGGAAGACTTTAGAATGGAATCTGGGAAGACTTCAGTTGTGTTGTCATTGGAGGCTGTTGGCAAAGAGAAACTAGAAGTGGTGCTGGCTAACTAAAAGTGGGACAATTTATGTCATTGGGTCAGGGAGCCTATTTGACTCCCTCTAGTTGGTCCTCAATTCAACTTAGAAGAAATAATAGAGAGGAGCTGGTGGTCCAGTAGCAAGTTGGGCCAATTGCTGCTGGTGTTGTAATTAGCTTCCAACATTGGTCTTTGAGTCAGTGGTAAGATTTGTTTTCATATTATGGTAAAATCTTCATTAACTGAAATATGAATTAGTCCCTCTGCTTGAATTTTGTAGCGGAGATAATAGAGATTTAACATCATTTTTCCCGTTAAATATTTGGCACAAATCTTGTCTGGTCTTAGTGTTTTCTCTGTAAAGTCATTAAGCCTCAACTCAATTCCTGTAATATAGATTTAAATTGAATCAATTTCTATCTGTAGAACCCACCAACTAAAGATGTGACCAGGTCATGAGGAGGAAGATTATATCTACACAACTATGTCTATTTGTGTTTATCTATAATGGATGCTGGTTTCTCAGTTGGGCTGTCTGAGTTCTACCCACTATGGAGGCCAGAATTTAGTATATGGGTGATACTAATAATAACTCATGCCTTAGAAAAATAGAAAAGTTGAAGCAAAATGTTTGGTAGTTAATATCAAGTAGTAATTGATGAGACTATTGGAGTTACGGGATTATTTTGAGTCGATCATATGTGACTTGAGATGGCCCAGAAGGCCTTTAGAAATTCTTTGATGAGAAAATTGTATATATTCTTGAAACATAGTGCTGACCCAGTTGGACATTGGGTGATGCTATGTATTTCCATTATGCAAACTCAGTAACAAAAATAATTATAGATGACTTAAGATACAATGATGATAATCAATAGTCATGTCCTCTTGTCATCTCTGTTGGTGACTAATAGATATCTAAGTTAATAGAAATAAAATAGATGGATCACTCATTAAAGTCCTGTGAGGTTTGAAATGAATATATCAAACTGCTGGATGTGGTGGTACACACCAGCTACTGGACAGCAGATATAGAAGAATCATAGTCTTATGTTAGCCCTGGTAAAAGTACATGACCCTATCTGAAAAGTAACTTTAAACAAAAAGGTCTCGGAGCTTAGCTCAAGTGGCAGAGCATCTGCCCAGCAAGCACAAGTTCCTGAGTTCAATCCTCGTTAAATTATCCTAAAAAAAGTAACAAACAATTGTCCTGGATCAATGTCTATGACAGTTTAATGATGCTGGGTTACTGGAAAAGGGAAACTAATTGGACTTGTCATGAATTATGAAGCCCTTATTTTAAACTGGATATGCAGGTGATGCATCATAAGGAAGTTGGTTGAGGAATGATATTACGTTCAAACACTCTTAGTGCATTCACTGCTTCCTATAGAGTAATCACACATAGGCTGGGTGCAGAGGTTCACACCTAAATTTTAATGGTGAATAATTAGGGGAACTCAGTTTGGGATGAGACTAACTAAAAAGTTTATTTTAACCAGTAAACAGCTCATCTCAGTGGTACATGCCTGTCATCCCAAGTATGGGGAAAATGTAAACATGAGATGGCAATTCAGACCAGCCTGGGCAGACAGCACAACACGAGTCAAAAAATTAATGAAAGCACAAAAGGGTAGGGACATGGATCACATGGTGGAGTGCCTGACTAGAAAGCAGAAGGCTGAGTTCAAACCCTGTCGGTGTGCCCCTCTAGAGGGGCTGGACCCGGTAACTGAAACGACGAAAATCAGGACATGGGAGATGCAAAGGCGAATGAACCAATGCACACTTTATTTTAGGAGGACCAAGACTTATACAACTTCAAGAGTAAAGTTCAAACAGAAAGATATACATCATAAGATAAGACTTATCTAAGTATGGCTACATCTGTCAATACATTATAGGATTAGACTGGTCAAGGCAAGGGTACATTTATCCCCTAACTACTTGCTTGCGCTGAGTTAACTATCAGCCATAAAACTCCCCACACACAGGAAAACCCCTCCCCATGTAACTGTGTAGATAAATATTCCAAGGAACTCTCTTATCAGGGGAGGAATGTCTCATGACCAAATGGTTTCTTTGGCCATCAAACACAGGAAGTTCCTTGATGGAGGTGTGACCCCATTGGCCTATTAGTTTGCTAATAATGCTTTGGAAAGTTAGTGTTGAGGCTGAGTCCACCACTAGTCAGAGAATCATTCTCCCACAAAACCTCAATATCAACACAAAGTTAAAAAACCAAAAGCACCATTATGTGAGGATTTTTTTTCCAAGTTGGTTGATGGATATTATGGAAAGTTAGCATAGATCCACTTTTCTTCACTATCTTCACATTGATTCTTCATCCAGTTAATGAACTCAGTATATGTCAGGAGGTCACCAAGACTATCTCCAAGTTTTGTTGGGATATTAGGTACCACATATTCGTATTTTACACATCATGAAGTCTAATTTGTAATATAATGGCATTTGGAATTGGTAGATAATTAAGTAATAGGAATGGAGCCCTCCTGATAAGATTATGTGCTTCTAAGAAGAGACATGACAGAGATGATCTGTTGATGTCATTCTGGTTAATTTCTTGTTTATTTGATGTATAACACTAGGAACACCATAGGGCCATGTTATTTTTTAGAACAAGGAAGCAGCTTGCAAATCAGGAACTAGGTTATCAGCAGACATCAGATCTGCTAGTATTGTGATTTTGGACTTCTCAGTTTTCAGTACTGTGAGAAGTCATGTTGATACTAATTTATTGTAGCAGTTACATGCCAGTATTAACAGAACTCAACATACGTATTGTACTGTCCTCTAAGACTGATTGTTGTCAAGCTTAGCCAAGGGAAGAGGTGTGTGGGAGAAAAACTTGGGAGCAGAACTGTAGAGTTCTCTCCCATTGAGAACACGCTCTTTCACTTAATATGACCATGCCACCCACAGGTGTGTGAGACATTGTCAACCATGGATGCTCCCTAGCGAATCAATGCCCAGGTTTTTACTAGGAATTATTCACTTGGCAGACTCTGCCTGGCACATAGCAAAATCCTAGCCTCTCAGAAGGAAAAGGAGTGTTCGGCCTAAGACATATTGTTTGTGCAAACAGTTTAGTCTCAGTGTGGCACTCTGGTTGCTTATGGACTGGTAGGAAGTCTGGAGTAAAAGATTTCAGTTGCCTGCCAAAGGCAAACCTTTCAAGAAGGCCTCTGTAAAAAAGCACTCAGGCTTGGTCTGTTATCGCTTTTCAGCAACTATGAGTAAGTAGAGAAGACCTGCCCTTGTGAAGGGGAATCACAGAGAGGATAATCACTATCAGCACTAATTCCTGTCACCACTGGTTTGCCCTGAATGTTTGTCCTTCCAAGGAGATGGATGATCCTTGAAACATAATAGCAGGTTCTCCAAAACATAATTAGATTATGATTCTGATAACAGCTGCTTTTCCAGATGTGATTTCTTTATTCAAATAAGTAAGCAAGATTTTGTATAGATGTTCATATTTTCAATCCCTTCAAATAACAGATTACAAAAATATTCTCTATAGATGTATATATATGCATATGTACACACACCTCATATCTATATACATACACATACACAGCCTATATTATACATGTACATGTATATAGACCACATATATACATATATGTGTTCACACATGTGTGTGCATGTTTGCCCACATCTATGTATATATATATGCATATGTATACAGGTGTATGCAACTGTGTACAGATGTAAACATGTATGTGGATATACATTCATATAGATAAATGAGTATACATTTATACCTAGACATGTAAGTCTATACATATGTACGTGTGTATGGATATGTGTTTAAGTATATGTATATGTAACCTAATACTTATATACCTTTTCTCAGTTCAGGTTTTATGTTCAGAAGCTTGGGTTTTTTTTCTGCAAATATGGCTCCCTTTTGGGTTCACTGTTTCTTGTTACACATTCACCTTCTGTCAGTGGTATTTAGCATCAGTTCTGGAATTTTCCTTAAATTTTTCTTTTAATAACACATCCTTAGTCAGGCACCTGCCCGTGGCTCACATCTGTAATCCTAGCTACTCAGGAGGCTGAGATCTAAGGATCGTGGTTTGAAACCAGGTCAGGCAAGAATATCTTTGAGATTCTTACCATCAATAAATTAGTCAGAAGAAGCCAAAAGTGGTGCTGTAGCTCAAGTGGTAGAGCACTAGCCTTGAGCACATGGAGGTGCTGGGACAGCACCCAGGCCCCGAGTTCAAGTGCCGGGATAGGCAAAAGATAAAATAACAATGTAAATCTTTATTGCTTACATTCTACACTTGTCATTTATTTTACATTTTGAAACTTTAGAACTTAAACATTTCAAAGCATTGCGTATTCCATTCCATCTAACATATGCCTTTAATTTATAGTTTGAGAATTGGCTTATCTTTTTGAGTAGCATATGCAACACACTATTTTTGGCTAAAGTAGTAGTGTACAGATTTTTTTTGCTAATTGTCTTACATTCTTTTACAAGTTTTAAATTCTTTTAAAGTCAAGGCCACTGTTTTTGCTGTATGACATCCACCCTATCTTTCTTTCACCTGTATCAAATGTTTAATATAGAACAAGTGCTCCAGTTTTGGCAAAGGAAAACCATGTATTTAAAATATTTGGATGCTTTAATATATTTTGCCATTTGAAATCTCGCTGCTTTTTAATTCATTATTAAAAATAATATAGGCATGTTTTCTATTGGAAGTTCACAACCAATTTTCATCGAACTGCTATGCGATCTTGGGAAAGTGCTTACTATATGAGTTTCAAATAAAAGTGGGGAGCAACACTAGAGGTTGTTTTTGATGCTCTGAGACAATACAAATGAATCTTCCAGCACAGTTGGAACGTTGTGTTCAGAAAGACATTTTTTTCCCCTTTCTTGGTACAGTTTAGTTGTTATAAGTATTCCTCTGTTCTTCATTCGTGATGGTACCTTTTGAGAAAAAGATAACAAAGGTAAAACTAGTTAAAGTTAATTTTATCTTTGGTAACAAAATATAAATTTTCTAGTAAAATATTAACCTACTGGATACCACTTATCATTCCAATTCATTTCTTGACTAAATGATGAATGACAATTGAAACACATAAGGTAATGTTATTTTTACTAGGAAGTAGCAGTTAATAAACATTTTGACATGTGAAACTAACCAATAAACAACTAATAGCAAAGCATAAAAACATTTTTTCAAAATGAAAAATAGAAAATGCATTAAAATACTCAGAATTGTATTTAATATCGAGACATAAAGTTGAAGTGTTTCTATTTTTTCATGCCATTGCTCTTTTTCACTTTTCTTTGCATTTTTAGTTTATCATCTTCCTTCTTTATTCTTTTCTCTTTCTCAAGGAGGAAAATCTAAAGTGAGTTTGATATGACTTCATTATTTTTATTAGGATAATGGAATGCTTTATACATTTTATTGTGCATAAAATGTCTACATGAGTAATGTATGGAAAGTAATTACTGAATTTAGAGCAAATTAACACACCCATTGTCTCACCCAGTTACCTGTTTTTGTATTTGTTTTCAATGTCAAGAGCAGATGAAATATACTTAATAGGCATCTTACTTACAGAAAATTTTATTATATATATTCCCCATATTATATATAAGATCTTTAGAATTGTCACAGTTACCACGATCAACTAAAATGCTCATTGAGGACTGGGAATATGGCCTAGTGGCAAAAGTGCTTACCTCATATACATGAAGCCCTGGTTTCAATTCCCCAGCACCACATATATAGAAAATGGCCAGAAGTGGTGCTGTGGCTCAAGTGGCAGAGTGCTAGCCTTGAGCAAAAGAAGCCAAGGACAGTGCTCAGGCCCTGAGTTCAAGGCCCAGAACTGGCAAAAAATAAAAAAAATGCTCATTGATTGATGGGTTGATTAAAAAAAAATAATGTAGTACACTAATACAACCAAACATTATTGATCCCTATGAAAGGACAGGTACATGACTTTTGCTACAACATAAACAAGCCTGTTTTTTTTCACTATTATAAGGGGAAATTCTAGACACAGAAAGAAAAACATTAAACAACCTAATATATTTGGAATCTAAAATTGAAAAAAATACATAGAGAGAGAGACAGAGAATAAAGCTAGTTATCAGAAGTAGAGGCCATATTCGAGAAAAACTGGAAGTTATAAAAGAGATGGATAGGATGAACATGTCTAATTTTCTAATGTAGAAAACTGGCTTAATCAAGTAAACAATGGATATACCGAGACTAGAAATATTGAAATGAATGAATATTGAAGGCTATGAGACAAACTAGAAGTGAAAAAAAGAATCTCAGTCTAGGAGAATCAATTAAATTCCTTGGAGAAAGTTTTCTAAGCTGAGAAGTAAATAGCCAGTACAATTAACCTGAGTATTGGGTAGAGAAGGAATCTCAGGTCTGGAATCTGAGGGATATTTAACAAACTGCCAGTATAAATAATTCAGTATAAGGACTTAAAATAAGGAAGACACATTGCACCTTGACGGGTAAATTGGAATTTATAAGCCACCATAAGGAGTATCAGATTTATAATAATTTTAGAGGAAAATATGCAGGAGTATATTTATGCTTTAGAGTCATCACTCTGCTCAGAAAATTAGTTGTAAGTGGTAGGCATATATGTAGTTTGGGTGATATGAAAATGTGAATTGATAAGTTTCAGCAACAATTTAAAATGTGTAAGAATTTGTGATTAGCAATAAAATGGCTAAAAATAGTTTAGGAACAATAGATATTCTTGGCTTTGGTAGAAGGACAAGAGTTGCATCATTGAAATATGAAACAGTGAGTTATAGCTGGTTCATTGGATGGACAGAAAGAAGAACTTAGTTATTAATCCAAGTATACATGGGAGTCAGGTTGAGTTGGTAGGCCTATGCAGGAGATAGAGAGGTATACATCATGACTGAAGTAATAGATTTAGAGGAAAATAATCAATAGATAAATCTTGAAATCATGGGATAAAAAAGGAACTCTAGAAAGAAGTACAAACTAAGCTGGGTGCTAGTGGCTCATTCGTGTAATCCTAGCTATTAGGAGGCTGAGAACTGAGAATCACAGTTCAAATCCAGCCCAGGCAGGAAGGTCTGTGAGACTCTTATCTTAAATTAACTACCAGAAAACCAGAAATGGTGCTGTGGCTCAAGTGGAAGAGTACTAGTCTTGAGCTGAAGAGCTCAGGGACAGTGCCCAGATGCAGAGTTCAAGTCCCATGACCAAAAAAAAAAGTTCAACATAAGATGAGAAGGGAACTTCATATGAAACTGCAAGGATTATCAACTATTAAAATATAAGCAAAAGAGGAGACAGGTAGAGAAGATGTTAATATAAATTTGCCATACAGAGAGCTAAGAAGTATTCTTTTTCTTTTTTTTTACTATTTTATTGGCAAGGTAATGTACAGAGGGGGTACAGTTACATACATTAAGTGATGGGTACATTTCTTGTACTATTTGTGACCTCCTCCCTCATTCCCCCTCCCCCTCTCCCACCATGAGTTGTTCAGTTAGTTTACACCAAATGGTATTGCAAGTACTGCTTTTGGAGTCGTTTGTCTTTTTACGCTTTGTTGCTCCATTTTGATATTCCCTTTTATTTCCTAGTTCTAATAACAGAATATACAGTATCCAGGTTACTCACATGAGATATAGTGATAGCAAGGGGAAAACCACAGGAAGGGGATACAAGAGGATCATGAAGAAAAGAAGCTACGGTTTCACATGGCATATGGAAAGTAATTACAACCATGATATAACCTCCTTTCCATAAAATGGAGTTCATTTCACTTAGCATCATCTTATGCATTCATAAGGACATAGCTATTGGGCTCTTGTGATCCTCTGCTGTGACTAGCCTAAACCTGTGCTAATTATTCCCTATGAGGGAAACCATAGAGTCCATGTTTCTTTGGGTGTGGTTCACTTCACTTAGTATAATTTTTCCGAGTTCTTCCATGTTTTTATGAATGGGACAAAGTCATACTTCCAGATAGAGGCATAAAATTCCATTGTGTATAGCTACTACATTTTCCTGATTGATTCATCTAACTGAGGGGCATCTGGGTTGGTTCCATATTTTAGCTATGACAAATTGTGCTGCGATCAACATTGTTGTGCTGGTGGCTTTAGTTTGTTCTTGTTTGTTGTCTTTGGGGCAGATGCACGAAAGAGGGGCTGCTGGGTCATAGGGAGCTCTACGTTTAGCCTTCTGACGAATCTCCATACGAGTGGCTGAACCAGTTTATAATCCCAACAATGAAGTAGGGTTCCCTTTTGGCTACATCCCCTCCAACATTTGTTATTGTTAGTTTTCTTGATAAAGGATATTCTTACTGGGGTGAGGTGGAATCTCAATGTTGTTTTGATTTGCATTTCTTTAATGGACAGTGATGTAGAACACTTTTAAATATGTCTCTTGGCCATTCTCATTTCCACATCAGAGAAGTCTGTTTTTAAGTCCTTAGCCCACTAATTGATTCTTTGCAGTTTTGTTTTGGAGGAATTTAACTTTTTTAGTTTTGCATATATCTCAGATATGAGGCCTTTGTCCATTCTGTGGCTGGTAAAGATCTTTTCCCAGTCTGTGGGCTTTCTGTTTATTGTGGGAGCTATGTCGTTTGCACTGCAGAAGCTCTGCAGTTTGATGCAGTCCCATTTGTCCAAACTTCCTTTGATTTGTACCACTTCTGGGTCTTTATTGAGGAAGTTTCATCCTGTGCCAAGGAGCCCAAGTGCTTCTCCTACTCCTTCTTTTAGTGTTTTCAGGGTATCTGTTTTGATTTCGAGGTCTTTGATCCATTTGGTATTGATTTTGGTGCAGGGTGATATGTACAAGCATCTAGTTTCAGTTTGTTGCAGGTGCTGAACCAGTTTAGACAACACCATTTGTTAATGAAGCTATCTTTCTTCCATCCTAATTTTTTACCTCCTTTATCAGAGATTAAGTAGGCATAGTTCTGCAGGTTCATTTCTGAGTCTTCAGTTCTGTTCCATTGGTCTTCAGGCCTGGTCCTTTGCCAATACGGAGCTGTTTTTATTACTATAGCTTTATAACACAGCTTGAAGTTTGGTATTTTAATTCCTCCAGCACTGTTCTTTCTGCTTAGGATTGCTTTTGCTATTCATGGTCTTTTATTCTTCCATATGAGTTTCTGGATTGCTTCCTGTATTTCATTAAAAATGAATTTGGGATATTAATGGGTATTGCATTGAATTTGTAGATAGACTTTGGCAAAATTGCCCTTTTGAGAGTATTAATCCTCCCAATCCAGGAGCATGGGAGGATTTTCCATTTCCTTAGTTCTGCCTTAACTTCATTTTTCATGTTTTTAAAGTTCCTATCACAGAGGTATTTCACATCTTTGGTTAACATTGTTCCTAGTTATTTCACTTTTTTGAGGGTATTACAAAAGGAGTTGATTTCCTGATTTTGGTCTTGGCCTACCCGTATTTTGCATATAGAAAGGCCATTGATTTTTTTTTTTTTTTGCCAGTCCTGGGCCTTGGACTCAGGGCCTGAGCACTGTCCCTGGCTTCTTCCCGCTCAAGGCTAGCACTCTGCCACTTGAGCCACAGCGCAGCTTCTGGCCGTTTTCTGTATATGTGGTGCTGGGGAATCGAACCTAGCGTCTCGTGTATCCGAGGCAGGCACTCTTGCCACTAGGCTATATCCCCAGCCCAGGACATTGATTTTTGAGGGATTATTTTACATCCTGCTACTTTGCCAAAGTTTTGTATCAGCTCTAGTAGCTTGGGAGTAGAGTCTATGTGGTTCTTTAGGTATAGGATCATGTCACCTGCGAAGAGAGAATGTTTAACTTCATCTTTTCCTACTTGGATCCTCTTTATGTTTTCTTCTTGTATAATTGCTCTGGCTAGGAATTCTAGTAATGTGTTGAAGAGGAGAAGAGAGAGCAGAGATCCCTGTCTTGCTCCTGATTTTAAAAGGAATGGCTTTAGCATTCCACCATTTAGAATTATGCTTGCTGTTGGTTTGTCATTGACTGCCTTGATTATATTCAGGAATGTTCCCTGGAATCCCAGTTTTTCCAGCGCTTTTAGCATAAATGGGTGCTAGATTTTATGGAATACCTTTTCCGCATCTAGAGATATAACCATGTTAGTCTTTACCTTACTCTGGTTGATGTGGTGGATTACATTAACTGACTTGTGTATACTGAACCAACTTTGCATCCCTAAGCTGAATCCCTAAGCTGTTTGAAAAATTTGATGACCTGTTGAAGTTGGTTGGCCAGAATTTTGTTGAGAATTTTTGCATCCATGTTCATCAGGGAAATTGGTCTACAGTTCTCTTTCCATGATGAGTTGCTGCCTGGTTTTGGGATGAGGGTTATACTGGCATCATAGAATGTGTGTGATAGTGAACTTTTGCTTTCAATTTCATTCAAGAGTTTGAGGAATATTGGTGTGAATTCTGTTTTGATGGCCTTGTAGAATTCTGCTGTGAATCCCTCTGGCCCTGGGCTTTTCCGGGATGGGAGATCTCTTATTGTACTTAAATGCTGGATATGGGTCTGTTTAGAAGGTTTAAATCTTCTTGGTTGAGTTTGGCGATATCAATTTTTGCTAGAAAATCATTCATTTCTTCTAGGTTCTCAAATTTGTTGGCGTAAAGGCTTGCAAAACAGTCCCTTATTGTGTTCTGAATTTTGGTTGTTTCTGTGGTGAAGTTGCCTATGTCATCTCTGATCTTGTTTATTTGGGTATGCTGCCTTCGTTTTTTTTGGTCAGATTTGCTAGGGGTCTGTCTATCTTGTTAATTTTTTCAAAGAGCCAACTCTTTGTTTTGTTGATTTTTTAAAAAAAATTTAAGTCCTTTAATTCTGATTTGATCTTTATTATTTGATTCCGTCTATGGGCTTCGGATTTGGCTTGCTGTTCTCTTTCGAGGAGCTTAAGGTGCTTGTTTAAGTTGTTGAATTGCTGTTACTCCAGTTTGTTGATGTATGCATTCAGAGATATAAATTTTCCTCTGAGTACTGCCTTTGCTGTGTCCCAAAGGATTTGGTACTTTGTGTGTTCACCTTGGTTTAATTCCATAAACATTTGAATTTCTGTTCTAACTGCATCAATGAGGCACTGATGATTCAGCAGTGTGTTGTTTATTCTCCATGAATTGAAGGATTTTCTGTGGTGGCTGTTTGAGTTGAGCTCTAATTTTCTTCCATTTTGCTCTGAGAGATTGCAGGGAATTACTTCAGTACTTCTGAATTTGTACAGATTTCATTTGTGCCTTAAGATATGATCTATATTGGAGAATGTTCCTTCTGCTGCTGAAAAGAATGTGTATTGCTGGATTGAATATTCTGTAGATGTCTGTTAAGTCTAGATGGTCTATGCAGTTGTTTCATTCTGTGGGTTCTTTGCTCAGTTTTTCTTGTGTTGATCTGTTCAGAGTCAAAAGTGAAGTGTTAAATTCTTAACCTGTCACTGTGTTTGGGTCTATGAGTGTTTTTAGAGTCAGTAGTGTTTGTTTGAAGAAGTTGGTTGCTCCTGTATTAGGGGTGTAGATATTTAGAATGGTTGTATCCTCCTGTAGAAGGTATCCCTTTATTAGTATGTAGTAACTTTCTTTATATCTTCTTACCATTTTTAGTTTGCTGTCAATTTTATCTGATACTAGAATGGCAACACCTGCCTGCTTATGGGGCCATTTGCTTAGTAGATTTGTTTCCAACCTTTCACTTTTAGAAGATGTTTGCTTTTGCTGGATAGATGTGTCTCTTGGAGGCAACAGGAAAATTGAACTTGATTTTTGATCCAACTTATGAGTCTATGTCATTTATTGGAGAATTAAGTCCATTAACGTTGAGAGTTAGGATTGAGAGATGATCATATATAGCTATCTTGTTAAAAGCTGTGTCTTCCCAACTTTTTATCTAATAGTCTGGTTTTCTATTTAGGGTTCATTTCTCTGTCTGTACTGTGATCTTGATTATTGTCCCTGTGTAGTACATCTTTGAGGATTTTCTGTAAAGCTGGTTTGGTGGAGATACATTATTTCAGTTTTTCCTTACTGTGGAAGACTTTTATTTGACCTTCAGCAATGAATGAGAGTTTACCTGGGTATAGTATTCTTGGTGCATAGTTATTTTTATTTATGGTTTGACATTCCTCATTCCAGGCTCTCCTTGCTTTCATGGTCTCTGCTGAGAAGTCTGGGGTAATTCTGATTGGTTTTCCTTTATATGTGATTATTTTCTTCTCCCTAACAGCTTTAAAGATTCTTTCCTTGGACTCTATTGGTCTTGTTTTGATCACAATGTGTCGGTGGGATGTCCTATTCTGTTCTGGTCATTTGGGGGTTCTAAGTTCTTCTTGTATCTGGATAGGCCTATTCTTCTGGATACTTGGGAAGGTCTCAGCTAATAGTCTCTTAATAGGTTGCCTATTCCATTAACTTCTTTGTCTAGGTTTTCCTTGATACCTATTAGGCTTAAATTGGGCTTCCTGTGTATCTTGAAGCTCCTGGAGTCATCTATTTTGCTGATTGGATTGGTTTTGTATTGTTTTTTGTTCTTTCTCCATAGATTCTAGGGAATCTTCTGTTTCTGAGAATCTATCCTCTGCTTCATCTAGTCTAGTCTGTAGGCTAGCTACTTGATTTTGCATCTCTCTTCCTTCTGACTGTTCTTTCTTGATGGTTTCCATGTCTTTGCTATAATGTTCTCTTAGATCCGGTATGGATCTCTTTGCTTCATTAATTTGGCTCTAAGTACTGTCTCTCAAATCTTTTAAATGGAAAGCTATGTTTTCATTGGACTCTTGAAGGTCATTTTTCTTTCTATTTGTGGAGGCTATCAGATCATCTATTACTTTATGGACAAATTGATGTATTGATTCAAACTTTTCATTTAACATTTTTATCAGTAGTGTTTGTAGAGCATTTTGAGGGTTCTCTTATAGGTCTCTGATTGACTGCTCTGCTTCCTGCTTGTTTTGCATGGGAGATGAGATTCCCTGGATTGCCATCTTTCTTTGATTCTTCTGCAATCTACAAGCTCCTGTGAGCACCGTTTAAGACCCAAAGAAGACTTTACCAAGCACTATTGTATAAATCTTAGTAGTTCGCAATTTTATACAGATACCTTCCCTCTCTTTTTTGTATATAAAATCAAATTTGGTGCCCCTAAATAATACAATTTTAATATAACAACCAACCCTGGGCCCTATATTCAGTGGTTATTTATTTACCATTATAACTCTATGAGCAATTTTGTTCTTACTTTTTGTTCTTTTTGGACTGGTGGGATTTGTCAATGAAACCCTTTGGTTCACTCAGATTGAACGGGGATACCCTCTATCCACTAATCAGGGGTCAATGGAGTCTTGAGGTCCTGGAAGTAAATTTCAGAGGGTAAAGTAGGGGTAGTGAAGAGAATAGAGTAAAATGGATGGTGGGTGATGATTCTGGTTTACCTTCAGTGGAGTGGAAAGTTGAAGAGTAGAATCGGTAGAAAGAACAGGGTTAAAATGATAGAAAATGGATAATCAGCAGAAAAGAGTAAAGGTGTTAGTCAAAGGAAACTAATTTTAAAGAAAGAAAATGTAGAAAGAGAAACAAAGAAAAAATACAGGAAAACAAACACACAGAACACAAAACAATTACCAACCCCCCAATAAAACAAACAAATAAAAATGGAAAACAATAAACAAACAACAACTCAAAAATGAGAAATAGAAAAATTAAAAAGTTTACTTTTTTTTTTTTTTGCCAGTCCTGGGGCTTGGACTCAGGGCCTGAGCACTGTCCCAGGCTTCTTTTTGCTCAAGGCTAGCACTCTGCCACTTGAGCCACAGCACCACTTCTGGCCATTTTCTGTATATGTGGTGCTGGGGAATCAAACCCAGGGCCTCATGTATATGAGGCAGGCACTCTTGCCACTAGGCCATATCCCCAGCCCAGAAAGTTTACATTTTTAAATGGAGTCTTCCTTGTTTGGGTGGGCTCTCTGTAGTCTGTGGTGTCCTTGTGATGGTCTGCAGTCTATTTTCCTGCTGCTTGGCTGGTTTGATTTTGCATTCAGTTTTCAGGGGGTGGATCTGCTCTGACCCTCCTCCCCTGTTAGTTAAATCCTGGGGCTCTGTGCTTTGCACAGCTTGCAGGTAGGACTTGGGTGTCCTCTGTAGATGGGGGATGCTGAACAATCTAAGTAACTGTGGCTCCTCCAGTCTGCTGAGGGGCGGCTGCCTTTAAGGCCTGGTTCTGAATAGGCTGCAGACTCAGCAGGGTGGGGGTGCCTCTGTGAGGTTTATCTGGCTGAGAGTCGCTTGCCCCGGGGAATGTTCCTTCCTCCTGGGTGGGACAACTTTCTCCTGGGTGAAGGTGGCTGTGAAATTCAGACCCAATAGCTGGTGGGGGATTGGGCTTCCTTTGTAATGGGGCTGGTTATCTGTCTTGGGAACCATTTACTCTCCTGTCTGATTGTTCTGTGCCACCAATAGCTGCTTGCCACTTTTAATTTGAGTTTAGAAATTCTGGTTGCTGGAGAGTCAGCAGCCACAGCGCCACTGGGGCAGTTTGAGGCACCTCTGGCTGAGTTTACCTGAGTCGGTGAGCCTAGGCCAGGGGGATGGGGAGGGGGGAGATGGGGGGAGGCTTCCTGCCAGAGCAAGGGTCCTTCTCCTGGGTGGAGCTGGTGCTCACTGTTCAGTCCCTCTTTCCCTTTTCAAAGATGGCCCCTTTGTTCTCGCTTTCCCCTGGCCCACTTTAGTTTCAGTCTGGTCTGACCAGGTCTATGCCAGTGTCAGATATGGTGCTTTGCTCTGGTGGTGGAGGAAGGGCTAGGCTCTAGAAGCTGCTCTGTGTGCGTGGATGGGAATGACTTTCGTGGGGTACTCACACTTTCTCTTCAGTTTCAGCCCATCTGTGCTCAGCCTGTGATCCCTGTCTATCTGCCATCATCATTTGAAGTGTTTTTTCCTGGTTTCTGCTGTATGCTTTAGGTGCATGGAATGTTGGGTGCTGTGCTGGAGCCGGCACTTGCATGGTGGAGGGATGACGCTTGCAGCTCAAATCTGTGTTTTCAGACCAGCAAAATCGATTTTTCCTATCTGGCCAGAATCCCTATACTGTTACAACTTACTTGAGCTGTCTTTCTAGGAGTAAAAGTTTCTCTGGAATGGTAAAACTGGGATGTCAGAGGGACCTTAGCTAGCATTCTGGTGTTCCTCCACTGTCTTCCCAGAAGTCCCTGAGTACATTTCTTGTCAAACTTTTTACCTCCTACCTCATTTTTCTTCCATCTTTCCTCCACCGCAAATTACCCCCCACTCAGAGTTGTTAGTTTACAACATATTGCTGTTTCATTGGTTTGCCTTTAACCTGTTGTCTTTTCCCCTTCCTTTCCCTGAAGGAGAAGAAATATTCTTGAAGAGGGAATCAACCCAGCTTTTTTCTGGTTACTTTGGAGAAAGAGTCACAGAATTTTCAGCCTCAATTGGCTTCAAAGTGCAATTGACCAAATCTCGTCTCCTGACTACCTAGGATTACAGAAATGAGCTACCAGGTCTTGGTATGAGAGTTTACTTTTTAACAGTAGAAGAATGCTTAGCTGCAACCTCTATACTTGATTTATGATTTTCCTGTCTAAATTCTTCACCTGCCTCTTAGAGACACACCAGTTATCTGTATCTTATGCAGTTACATTGCAGGAATAAAAATAAAATAGGTGTTTGTTAAGGAAGTTCTGTCTTGTGCCAAGGAGCCCAAGTGTTTCTCCTACTCCTTCTTTTAGTGTTTTCAGGGTGCCTGTTTTGATTTCAAGGTCTTTAATCCATTTGGAATTGATTTTGGTGCAGGGTGATATATAAGGATCTAGTTTTAGTTTGTTGCATGTGTTGAGCCAGTTTTGCCAGAACCACTTGTTAAAGAGGCTATCTTTCTTCCATACTATTGTTTTAGCTCCTTTATCAAAGATTAAGTAGGCGTAGTTCTGTGGGTTCAATTCTGGGTCTTCAATTCTGTTCCATTGGTCTTCAGGCCTGTTCTGGTGCCAATACCAAGCTGTTTTTATTACTATGGCTTTATAATACAGCTTGAAGTTGGGTATTGTAATTCCTCCAGCACTGTTTTTTCTGCTTAGGAGTGTTTTTGCTATTCTAGGTCTTTTATTATTCCATATGAATTTCTGGACCCTGAAATGCTACAAATCAAAGAAAGGTTGGACAAATGGGACTGCATCAAACTGCAGAGCTTCTGCACGGCAAAGGACATAGCTCGCAAGATAAACAGAAAGCCCACAGACTGGAAGAAGATCTTTACCGGACATTCAACAGACAAAGGCCTCATCTCTAAAATATATGCAGAACTAAAAAAATTACCTTCTTCCAAAACAAAACCGCAAAGAACCAATAGCCCCCTCATCAAGTGGGCTAAAGACTTACAAAGAAACTTCTCTGATGAGGAAATGAGAATGGCCAAGAGACATATGAAAAAAATGCTCTACATCACTGGCCATAAAGGAAATGCAAATCAAAACAACAATGAGATTCCATCTCACCCCAGCAAGAATGTCATATATCAAGAAAACTAATAATAACAATTGTTGGAGGGGATGTGGCCAAAAGGGAACCCTACTTCATTGTTGGAGGGAATGTAAACTGGTTCAGCCACTCTGGAAAGCAGTATGGAGATTCCTCAGAAGGCTCAATATAGAACTCCCCTATGACCCAGCAGCCCCACTTTTGGGTATCTATCCAAAAGCCCACAAACAAAATCACAGTAATGCCACCAGCACAACAATGTTCATCGCAGCACAATTTGTCATAGCGAGAATCTGGAACCAACCCAGATGCCCCTCCATAGACGAATGGATCAGGAAAATGTGGTACATATACACAATGGAATTTTATGCCTCTATCAGAAAGAATGACATTGTTCCATTTGTAAGGAAATGGAAGGACTTGGAAAAAGTTATACTAAGTGAAGTGAGCCAGACCCAAAGAAACATGGACTCTATGGTCTCCCTTATTGGGAATAATTAGTACAGGTTTAGGCAAGCCATAGCAGAGCATCACAAGGCCCAATAGCTATACCCTTATGAACACATAAGATGATGCTAAGTGAAATGAACTCCATGTTATGGAAACAATTGTTATATCACAGTTGTAACTACTTTCAACGTCCTATGTGTATGTGTAGTTTCTATTATTGATGATGATCTTGTATCACCTTCCTGTGGTTGTACCTACACTATCTCTCTAATCTTATCTGAGTATATTGGAAACCGTGTTTACTGGTTTTGGAAGTAGGAAATTCAAAGGGAATACCAAATTTGAGAGACACAGGGTAAAAAAAGAGAAACAACTACAAAAGCAATACTTGCAAAACTGTTTGGTGTAAGTGAACTGAACACCTTGGGGGGGGGGAGGGAAAGGGGGGAGGGAGGGGGCATGAGAGACAAGGTAACAATCAGTACAAGAAATGTATCCAATGCCTAACGTATGAAACTGTAACCTCTCTGTACATCAGTTTGATAATAAAAATTTGAAAAAAAAACCAAAACTTAAATAGCTTATAAAATTAAAAAAATTAAAAAATAAAATAAAATAGGTGAAAATAGCTGCTGCATATCTTTAAGAAATTATATGTCAAGGAATATTCTATATTCTTAATTGCATTACATTTTATAAGTGCTCGGTATTTTGCTTTTAATATGTCTACATGAGTCAGCCTTAACATGCTCTTCATTCTGAAACTCATTTTAGTTGTAAAAACAAGTTAAGAATGGACAAGGGAATTTGTGTACTTGAAAGAGAAACACCCAGTGTCTAAACTGTGTTCTTATTACCATCTTACTTCATTTTCCCATTTGCTTCTCATAAATTATTTGGGTCCAAGTTATGAACTTTTAAACATTCTCCATTGACTTTTCAATTTGTAGGAACCTATGATTTTTAGTTTAAGGAAATATAAAAAAGAAATGTGAAATTTCTATTCCACTTGAACAGGATAAGGAACAGGGGATACTGAAATATGGGGGCAATCCTTGTACTCTGGAAGCTGAGAAGGGAAGATCCCAAGTTTGAAGTCAGTATGAACCAAATTGTGATTTCAAAGCCAGCTGAAGTCTGTAGAGCAAAACGCTGCCTCAAAATCCAAGGGCTGATAGGATAGCTCAAGAGTAGAGCATTTGTCGAACATGTATAAAGAAAGCCGTGTGCTCTATCCCAGCACTGCAAAAGGAAAATAGGAAAAGACAAACATTTCATTTAATTTTGAATCCACTAATTTGGCCTAACATTAAGGTTCTAAATTGCATGAATGGTATTAAGTTAGCTAAGGTAAGGAGAACCATTTCTTTGTAATCTTATTGTGGATCCATCTACTTATGTGCCTGCCCTTTGTTTTCCAAATTTTTCTTTAAGGAGATAGCACAGTTATGAAGGTTTAAATTGTTAAAACAGTATAAACCAGGCAATAAACATCCATGCACAGCTACAGAAATGGTGCAATTACTCAGGTTAAATATTTTCTAAAGGCACTCCTCTGACAGAGTGAATTAGCTGTAGGAGGAGTCATTTGTTGAATCTCAAGATGTTACTAGGAATGCCCATTTGCAAGAAGCAAATCTAGGAAACAGAAGAGAGAAGAGACACGTTTGCAATCATGAACTCACTTACTATAATATGTACTATTAAATAATGTTCTTCTGCCTGGCCAGAATGTTGGCATTTCCAATGAAGGAACCATTTTGCTTCCTTTGGGTTGCTTATGTTTTCATTTTTCCACTTGGTCTGCGAGGAACCGAAGCTTTTCAATGTGGCAATGGAGTTTCCTTGCCCCCTGACAATGTGTGTGACTTCATGGATCAGTGTGGGGACAACAGTGATGAACAGCAATGTAAGTGTCCTACATTCTCCAGTTTCAGTTATCTGTACACCTTCACACCAGGGACTTCTGAACTGCCCCAGATAGTCACCTAGATTTCTGGCACTTGTATGGACATTATTGTGCATGCATTCGCTGTGAATTTTTCATGCATGTATTGTTTAATAAAGATAGATCTATTCATTAAATTACTTTAATATCAAAACACAAGGATCTTACCTAAATGGATTGCAATTTAAGGAAGTTTACTGATTATAAGGGAGGGATAAGTATAAATGAAACTTTAATGCCCTCTTTTTAGTGAAGGAAATGAAAAAGAAACCCATTAACATATCTGAAAATGGTAGGATTGAAATTATGAGCTAAGGTTTGAATTTAATGTGGAAATACTTGAAATGAATTTTTTCCTGGATATGTATAGTGTTTTTCAATTATGAGGTAGTTAAAATGAGTTGGTACTGCTGGTGTGTGAAATGCAATGCTCTCTTGTGTTTATGATTTCAGCACAACAGAAAGAAACATGAGATTGTAGAACTTATATTTAAGGCCTGGATGAATGACTTACTAATTTCATGATCTTGAATTTCTGCTTTATTAGTAAAGACATAAACTGAGAAAAAAATGACTCTCACAGGTGGAAAAGCATATCATTCCTTACTGAAAGAGCACTAAGGAACAGAAAACATATTTTGTGAAGTCATAGATAGATAACATGGATATTTTTGTAGTTTTGGTTGCAATGTGAATATATTACTATTCAGCAGTGATGACTGATGTCATTCTTACACACAATAAGCTTTTATGTATGTGTGTGTAAGTCTGTGTGTGTCTGTGTGTGTGTGTGTGTGTGTGTGTTACTGGGGATTGAAACTAGGGCCTTGTATGTGATACACAAAGCGTTGTACTACTAAGCTACAGCCCTAACCCTGTAATTGACATTTTGAAGATATTACTATGAATGCATTGCTTATTCACATGATCATTGATTCAATTAATTATTGGGAAACTCTGTTATTGTAGTTCACGCTACTCAAACCTATATTTTCTACATTTTATTTATATGCAATAACAATGTTTATTGAGTTCTCTATTTTCTTCTTCCAAAGTAAGTTTCTTCATATTTGATGCTTTTATCATTTCTGTTCTTTTTTCTGTATTCAGACATTCTTGTATGAAAGCAAGAACAAAGGTTGCTGAAAAATTTCTTCTCTGTAGAATGAAACAGAGAAATGATTTATCTTCTATAGTTAAGGATTCTACCATGCTATTTGTCCTTAGAAGCTACTAAATACAGATCACAGCCGAGGGCAGAGCTTCATTTGTAGCTGTCCAATTTTCCCAAAGGCTAAATGTGGGTGTGCTGCACCCTGATCTGGTCTGTCTGGGAAAGCCCTCACTGTTCTCCCAGGAGCAGCAATGAGACACCACCCAGTTAGTGTGACAAGAAGTGCGAAGTCCTCTCCATTATTAATCTCTATGAAGCTTCCTTTAGCACTCTTGCTGTGATAACATGCATGGTCTTGCTTCAGAGAAAAGGTTAATATGAAGAAGGAGAAAGCCACTGAGTGGGAAAGGTCTCTGCTGCATGAAAAATTCTAATAATTCTCTCCCTCAGAGGAAAGTGAAGGCACAGATCTGTCGAATAAACACATTTCATTTTAAATGTTATACTGAGAGGTCACCTTTTGGCTTTTTCACTTTTCATTTTCATTTCCTGAGAAGTTTCCACTTTGGCATTTTATTTAAAATGTAGGCAAGAAGCTGTAGATAAAGCTGAGATTCACTTTAAAGAGTGAGATGCTTTTGTACACTGCACTTGGGGAAAATGCTGTGCAGGAGTAATGATGGACAAGTGATTTCACCCACAAGAACTGGGATGTTAAACTTACTGATTAGATTTTCTTAAAAGTCTGACTTTACGATGATGGAAAAGCCGCCACGCTTTGAAAAATAAATCAATCTAGACTCCCTTTAAAGAAGTAGATTAGTAGGCAAGATTTTTAATAAAATTAGCATGGAGCTGAATTTTCTATGTAACTGATGCAATTAATAATTTTGCATGTGTGTGTGTTGTGCATATGTGAGAGTATTATTAGGATTAATTTTGCACTTGCTAGGCAAATTGTTACCAGTTTTTTTAAAATTATGTTTTTATTTAAGTAGTTGTACAGAAGGCTTAAATCTAATATATCATGTTATGAGTACAATGCATCTTGATCAATATTACTTCTTTCATCATTTACTCCATTATTCTCAATCTATCCATGCTCTCAATTTCCCTAATTTCATAGGATTGCATTGAGTATTATGACTGATTTAACCCATATTTCCCTCTACATTTGTCTACTCCCTTGCACTTGACTTTCTCCCACATATACCTCAAGTATCTGCTTCCTAGTATTCATTTGTTAGACTGTAAGTTAGTTGTTCAAAGGAGTTATTTCTCCCCTGCATATACCATATTTCAGTTAATGTCTGTGAACATGTGCTTGTGGACTGGTGTATATTTTCATGTGTTTATATATACATACATATTTATAAATTAGATCTAACTCCCACATATGAGAGAAAATATGCATCATTTTTCTCTATGGGCCTGACCTAAATCACTTAACATATTTTTTTCCAGATACATGCATTTTCTTGCAAATGATGTAATATCACTCTTCCTGATGGATGAATAAAATTCCATAGCTATAATTTCTTCTTCTTCTTCTTTTTTTTTTTTTTTTTTTTTTTTTTAGCCAGTCCTGGGGCTTGGACTCAGGGCCTGAGCACTGTCCCTGGCTTCTTTTTTACTCAAGGCTAGCACTCTGCCACTTGAGCCACAGCACCACTTCTGGCCATTTTCTGTATATGTGGTGCTGGGGAATTGAACCCAGGGCCTCATGTATACGAGGCAAGCACTCTTGCCACTAGGCCATATCCCCAGCCCCATAATTTCTTAATATATTTGTCCATTGTTATCTTACCAGACAGGCTTCTTTTAAAGTATACATGAATTCATTATTTTTAACTTGGTATACTATTGCAAAGAAATTGGAGGTAGGAAAGCTAAAACCTCAAAACAGAATAAATTCTACTTACAAAGAATTATAAGCACTGTATATATGCACACTATAAGATAAACACTATGTATGATAGTATATAGTAAACAAGTGAATAATTTATAGGTACAACAACTGTTTGGATTTAGTGTTGATAGAATTTAATGACATCCTTAAGGAAAGTCACCTCTGACCTGCGCAGATGTTTATTCTAGCCAAGGACTCAAGTTGTGACAAGCAAAATCTGGTTTCTGTTCTGGGCTTCCTAGCTGATTTGGACTGCCCCCTGTACCCTGAATTTGAATGGGACTGCTGGCTGTGCCCTGGAGTTCAGTAAGACCACTGTGTGTCAGGCAGGTATGGTGGCAGAGAGGTTTCAGGTTGTCTTCTTACTACTGTTGTTTGGAATATAGTTGGGAAGAACCTTGTGTTGGGCCGTGAGGCTGGACGAAGTCTCTAGGGTCACTACATACTTAGACTAGGTAAGGTCAGATGTTGTGTGCTACACAAACATGAATAGAGTTGGACTGGCCTCCAGGACTAGGTAACCTCAGTTCTTTGTTCTCTTAAGCAGAGAGAACCAAGGCTTGGTGAACTTCCTGGTTGGTTTTTGGGATAGAGCAAGGCCAGATTCTCACCTCTTGGAATAGTTGCTGACACCACTGGCTTCTTGGGCCAGTGGGAGCAGACTTAGGTGGGGAGGAGAGCAAGATGAACTGACTGACTAAATATGTTTCTGTAGACACGAGTGTTGGTTAGACTCTCTAATATAATACTTCTGTTGCCTGGAATGAAGACTCCCCTGCCTTGATTTGTAAAATTCGTAGTGAGTCCCATTGCCAGTTAAGTGGTTTGTTTGTTTCTTTGTTTTTGTTTTTGTTTTTCTTCTGTGATTTCTCTGATGCTTCCCATGGTCTAGGACAGGTATGGTCTTTCCGGGAAGGATCCCAGAATTGTGTGTGTTTGGTGGGGGTCTGCCTCCCACTGTGTTTTCCCACTGTAGAAACCTTGGGCCCGAGGGAATCTTCTGTCTGTGGTATGTGTGGGTTTGAATAAGGCGCAGATAGTTAAACCAGACAAACAAAAAAAGCTTAATCATTTGATGTACATAGACTTTGTTTTAGTTTTTGTTAGAAAGTGCTGTAGTATTGTTATTGCAACTGATCAGGTACAAATCACTCAGAAAATCATGAAGCATGCTTTCAACAGTGTGATGATACATCACCTGTAATGGGTTCCTATTTCTGAAATGCTGTCAGTTACTTAAAATTCCAGAAAGCATACTTAAATGTCAACTTTTGCATACCAAATTTATTGTTAAAAATTTCAGTTTCAATACACTCATTTTTATAGCTAAATTGACTGTGGTTCAAAGGAGAAAAGCACACTCCATTTGTCTCCCCTAACACATATTTTGCCCAAGAGTATTCCTATTAATTTAGTATTTCATGTGGAATAGCATTTTATCTTTATTGTTTGATGGGAAACAAAGTTTTGAGCTATACTTAATATGTTTCACATTTTCAAATTGAGGGACAAGTTCTTAAAAATACATATATTTTAGGTAAATATAAATTTCCTGTTGAATGTGTAATTACCTTAGAGGTAAACTTTTAAAATCTTAAAGGTGATAATATTTAACTAGACGATGTTAAGTACAAACAACAATTCTTTAATATATTCCATAAAAAGCCAACTACTTTTCAAAGTAATTCATTGAAAGTATTTGAAGCTAATGGAGTAATCGAGTAAAATGTATAAGTTTGTATGCTGGATTTTACTATTGCATTGAATGTAAAATGTTTTATGAAATGATTGACAGAAATATTTTTAAATCTTACTGACCACTTAGCTCACCTTGGTCAGGACAGGACTTTGTAAACAATTCTGGGGCCGTGGACTTAAAAAGCAGACCTTTATTTCCCATAGTTCTGTGAATGCCAACTTTGGGATGCCAGTAGATTTGCTATCTGAGAGCTCCTTTCTGGTTTGTAGATAGCTGCCTTCCTGCCAAGTTCTCACATGGCACTGAGATTATTTATCTCTCCCCTCTTCTCTTAAGGACATTGATTCCCACACATGGGCACCTCCCTGATAACCTAGTTATTTCCCAGAGGCTTCCTCTCCAAATACTACTAGATTAGTGAGTAGGGATTCATCGTGAGTTTAGGGTAGATGTACATTTAGCAGTTAGCATGACAGAAATTATATATGAAAGAAATGAATAATTAATACTTAGGGATTATTTGAAGAAAACCAGAAAAAATAAATACAAAAAGAGATTCATACTTATGCTATGCTTCTTAATAGGATGTTTCAGTAGTTTATCATTATGTAGATATAGATACAGATATATAAACATTTACACAGAATGAATTTATATGTTAAATATATCCTAGTACTAAACCCAACCAAGATAAAGTTAACAACTTGATAAAGTATCTTGCAAAGTCATCTTGAAAAGCATTAGTATTAATAGAAGAAGGAAGGGGAAAGTGATTAATGAGAAAGAAATTCAATTAATAGGTTTATTATAGTGTATCATGTGAACTACACTAATGCTAGAGAAGTTTATAAATATTAGACATAGTAGACATCTTGTAATATGTTTAATACAGGTATGGCATCTCAAGTCAGATGAAAAAACAGACAGCTCATAACTTAATTTGTTACGTGTATAGCAATGCTGGATACTGAACACTGCAAAATTTTTTCTTTTTGCCAGTTCTGGGGTTTGAACTCAGGGCCTGGTCACTGTCTGTGAGCTTCTTTTGCTCAAGTTTAGCACTCTACTCCTTGAGCCACAGCGACATTTCCAGCTTTTTCTGTTTACTGAGGAATAGAACCCAGGGCTTCACACATCCTAGACAAGTACTATACCACTAAGCCACATTCCCAACCCTGCAAAGTAATCTCAATAACCTTGAAAGTATACTTCATCAACACCAATACAGTAGGAGCTACTATTGTTTCCATTTTACAGTTTGAGAAAATGCAGCTCAGATTAGAAAAAAATAAAACACCAAAGAACACAGAATTTTTCAGTGGCAGAGCTGGGAATCGTAAAAAATTCTAGGTGATTTGAGAATTGTTAGTTACTCTGTACATGGAATAACTTCTATACTCTGTACATGAAATAAGTTCTTATGTGTGTGACAGAACAAATTTTCCAACAGTTAAATCTGAAGCTATCATCTTTATTGATTTGACACTCAATTTGAAAAACCAGGGGAAATTTCTCTTTTGTTTTGACATGTAATGAATGCTTGAAGTATGTGAGTTGAGTGTTGATGGTGAATCAACTATGGAATGGGGAAACACTTTTCATATTAAAGTGAACAGAAGATTAAAAAGCACTAAGTTAAAATGTTTAAATTAAAAGTTTTAGTGTATTGACAGCATCACAATCTACTAACAAATATCCAAGTCAATGCACCAAATTTTGATTCATTCTATATGGCAATAAGTCCCTTAGTGGGAAACACTTGCAGAGAAAAAGAAGAGGCCACATATGAAGTGAACAAGTCTTCTATTAATCAAACATCTGAAATGAAAGCAAGAAAGATGCAAATACTTAAAAATGAAATGAAGATAAATTATAAAACATGGCTATTTTATGTAAAAAAGAGTGTCTATTCCTGAGTAGGGCATAAAAAAAGATATTGCTGTATAGTGCAAGGAAGAACATTATAAACACATTAACACCTGTTTTATGAATAAAGATTTTTAAATTCATACAGTCTGACTAGTCTTTTAGGCATTTACCAACTTATGAGTTTATTTTTATTTTTTGTTCCTGTCCTAGCCTTGAACTCAGGGTCTGGGTGTGGGCTCTGAGATTTTGCGCAAGTCAAGTGCTCTACCACTTGGGTCACAGCTCCACTTCCTGTTTTTTGGTGTTTAGTTGGTGATAAGAGTTTCCTGGACTTTTCAGATTTGGCTGACTTCAATCTCTGATCCTCAGATCTCAGCCTCTTGAATAGCTATTATTACAAGTGTGAGCCACCAGAACCCAGCTTAGGAATTTATTTTTATATAAAAGGAATTCATAAAAAAGTATCTTCACATTATTGAATATTTAATTAGAAATAATTGGATTTTATGACATTAGGTTGATGCTTAAATAAATTATGATACATTTTACTATGGACATATATGCAGCCATCTGTCATTATTTTGATGCTGTTAAAATTGGAAATGCTTATATATTGTTATGAAAACTCATGATCAATAATTATACTTAAATGTATAGCATGGAATTGCATAGAAAACAGGTGAAACCATCTGTGTTTTATGCTTACAATTGACTTATAAAGTAACTATTTTAGTCTAATTTCTCATTTTTATAATGAGAATGAATTATTTTACAATTATCTAATATGCATTTTTCCATTAGCTACTATATTAAGAGATACCAGTATTAGGCAGTAAGCCTAAGATTCCTATCTCCTTTCAGTTTTCCAATGGGAAAGTGTTTTAATTAAAACTTTTTATTTTTTGTTATAAAAGTTATTTTTTTAATCAGAGCATGAAAGTTAAGAATTCACTATTAAAATATTATGTCCACATTGCATTTATAAAAGCACTCAATGTCCACAAGAAAAACATTTGTGTAGCATGAGTAAATACTGTCCTTGTCTCATCCTCTGCATGATCTAGGTCTGGTCATGGCCTTTGATATTATTTGCATATCAAGAAGTCTGGGTTTTTTACATGACTTTAGGGCCAAGTTTCATGGCCCTATCCCTCGTGAATGTGTGTATGTGTGGCACGCATGTATGAGTGCCCACCAGCATGCACAGCCTCTTCTGTTGGTGAGTCTCCTGCTCCATGACTGGTAGTCACGGGTGGACCATTTCACAGTAAAATCAGCCACTCAAGTGGCTTCTTCTTACACAACAGCTCAGTGCCTGACTTCACCTTTCCTGGCATTCCCGGGCACCAGTAGATCATGTTGTTCTCTGGCCTACAGGTTGCTTTCTGGTCAGATTAACACAGCTCATTTTGATGTACTTCCAGGGGATCAGGTCCCCTTTCGAACTCAAATTGCCTCTATCAAGGTTGCCTCCATACCCCTGTCTTCTTTACAGATGTCTTTTTTTTTTTCCTGCTGTTTGGTATTCTAGGAGTTGAGGGCTCTTTCTCTTTCACAGTGCTCCTTTGTCAGAAGTCTTATGGCTACGGTCTATGCTCTGTATCACCTAAAGAGCTGAATTTTAATGGAGATTGAACATGTTTTTCCTACTAGTTTAGTTATAATTTTTCTAGCTTTCTGGATGCAATGACTACAGCAAGGCTTACAGTAGGAGATGACAAAAAATAGTTCTTCTGATTTAAGCCAGGCACCAGTAGCCTATGTCTGAAATTCTAGCTATTTGAAGCCAGCCCAGAAAGAAAAATAAGACTCTTATCTTTAATTAACCAGCTACAAGCTAGAAGTGGAGATGTGGCTCAAGTGGATTCTAGCTGTGAATGAAAAAGCCAAGTAAGAGCCTGGGATTCTGTCAAGCCCCATTTCTGCCACACAAAAAAAGACAGAAGGAAAGGAAGAAAGAAAGAAAAAAAATTCAAGATGTGTCAACACAGAGATCTTCCCTGAAGATTCTGAGAGTATCAAGGCAGGCTCCTAGGATATACAGGAAGAATTTGGGGCTATCACTCTGGAGTCAGAACCCTGGAGGGATTGTGTCAGTGTATAAACTTGTGTGGTCAGATATGTTGGAAGAAGAGGAAAAGAATGGCAAGAGGGAGAAAGGCCCAAAGGAACAATGGAAGATTGGCCTGGGAGGTTATTTGATTAGAAAGTAAAGATCTATGTTAGCATGTACCCATGCTCTCTATTCAGATGCAAGTTATTCTAGAAAGCCTGGCATAAGTATATGTTTCACTAGAATGGCTGTGTCATAGCATGGAATGCTGTCTGTGGGGCTGTGGCATCAAGGGCCAGTAAGATTATGGAGAAGCCATTACTTAATTCTGCAAGTTTGAATTTACATATAAATTTCTTGGCAAGTCTAGAGAAATCCCATTTCTCCCATGCTAAACAGAATGTTCAACAAGTCCTTATTTCTGGGTTCAATTTTTTAATGATCTAAAATTAGTAGGTTCTAAATTTGTAAGTCCTATAATAATAAATAAAATATTTATGGTAAACACTTCAAATTTTACTGTTTTTGCTTGTCTCCTATGATCTGTAATTTCATACAACAACTTAAGCATGGTATCTCTCGTATCTATTGCACTGGATAGAATTACCAGTACCATTTACATTACTGTCTTGGATGCTTTGTACTTAAGGAGCAGATAGTCACAATCATAGCACTGCTGTATCACAGAGGAGCAAAGTCCTTAAGCTCTTCTAAGTCATCATGCTCACTGTATCTATGTGAAGGGAGTTGTAAGACCTGAGGTTCAGTGAACTTAGATATTCAGCTTTTTCATGATGACACAGCATGTAAACTAGACATCTTATACGCACAGTGAAAAATAAGAGTAAGAGGAGGATTTGGAACAGTGCCAAAAAATCAGTTTTTTTCCCCATGTGTTGAACAACTGCAGAGGATACTATAAAACATAATAGATTTTCTAAATAAAATGATCTGCTTCAAGTGTTGGGATATCTTACAAACTACATTTCCTCTCAACAAAATAAACATATTTTAAATTTTATTTATCTATACCTTGTTCACCCACAGAAGTTCAGATTTATTATATGTGAATTACACTAACTGCAATGATTCTGTGGAAATGAAATGAAAGAAGTAGTAACCCTGGAAATGGAATAGAATATAGGAAGACAAAGTGGATTATAAGATTTACAAAGACAAGGATACAGTAACACCTGAGCCCATAGAACTACACATTTTTATGATAGAAGGGCTTTGAAATATTCCCAAAAATGACGGTGGGAGGCAAAGTAAGAGAAGATAGAAGATAATAGCTGTAGGTGTATGTCGGGGAGAATATGGGATTCAAATAATTTAAAAAGATTTGAATGTGTTAATAAAGAATATATCTCATATCTGAAGAAAATTAATAAACCAACTCTTTGTGGATATTTTTCTACTGATGTAGAATCTAAATAACTTTGAGACAGCAAGGATTAGAAATAGAATTAAAAGTGCTTACTTTTGTTAATAATAATTAGTATAAATGTCTAAGGTTTATCACTAAACATTTAGGTAAATATACTAATAAAAGTTTTTATTGTTTCTATGCTGACATTTCTTCTTCCAACATTATTTTCTTATAAGAAGTAATTTCAGTCTTATTTTAAAACATGAACGTGAAAGAGAACTTGAACTTGGTGCATGGTTTTCAGGTGGAGCATAACTATATGTGTCTATTGGGTCTCTTGTTATTTTGAAAACAGGTTTCATAAAATACTTTTCATTTCAAATAGCACTACTAGGTTCTTTTCCCTCTTGGCAATTGTTGAATGATTGGATGCTTATTTACCCAGTTGTGCAATATAAATAATTTTCTTCAATATAGTTTGGTATCTACAATTGTTTCAGAGTTATGGAATGTGTGTGTTCATTGTGCAGTGTGGAAATATCATAGATGAGAAGGACCATATGTAACATGATTGCCTTTTCATCTCCGAATCTGATGTACAAAGCTGGAGTGCTTCTTGTCTCAGGGAACATGAAAACAACCATCTGAAGATAGAAGCTCTGGAGACCATTCTGGAGAGTAGCTGCTCAGTGAATCTTTCTCCCAAGAAGAGACCAACATATTCTTGGAAGATTATGTTGTCCTATGCTTCAGCTTTCTTTATCAGAACTCCTACGGAAGATGCTTATAAATAATGCAGGATAAATTTGATTTGGGCATGTAACCTGGTAGGGAGTATTTTAAACAAAATACTTTTTTAAAATTAAAAAAATATCATCTTTAAGTGTTGGGCTCGTTAGCCTCTCCCGGCTCGGGTACTTACTTCTTTCTTTCCACACTCCCTTTCGCGCCCTCTCCCCTAGTCATCCGACCCGCAGATAAGCTAGGGTGAAGCAGGGGAGTCAGCACCGACCTGTCTCGCACGAGGCCTGGCCGAGAATGTATGCCCGTCTCTTTACCAATAGACAAAAGTCTGACGTAAACATGCCTTGAGGTTAGCTTCTTAGAGCGAACTAACTTTATTGAGACAAGGACAACGGGAGATGATTCCGAGGGGAGGGCTTTGGCCAGGATGCCGATAGGCTGAGAGGTATCACCTGGTCCCCGTGAGCTATTGTCACTCAAGCGTGCCGAGCCAGGGCGGGGTTGGTAGGTGCAGGGCTGGCTACAGGGTTGGGGGGCTGTTTGCCGAGCCAGTTTCTCTGGATTCCGATCCACAGAGGGAAGCAGGGCCACATTCCCCAGGGCTGGGGGAGGGGCATCAAGCCCCTTCCATCAAGGTGAAAGACCGATCCCAACATTTAAGTAGTTGTACAAAGAGGTTACCATTCAACAATTTTTTTTTCTTTTACTGTAAAGGTCATGTACAAAGGCATTACACGTACACAAGTAAGGTATTGAATACACATCTTTTTTGAATAAGTGACAAAATACTTTTTTAAAAAAAGGTAAATAATGACTTTTAATAAGAGGTAAGTAATGATACCGTCATCCCAGTCTGTAAATAGTTTCCCTCATATTTAAAGAATATCATAATAAAGCAAAGCATTACTGTCATTATGGCAAGACTTTGCTTGAGTCTGTTTTTAGACAACTGCTCCTTTATACCAGATAGAGTGAATTTCTGTTGCTGGATTACTGATTGGCTGAATAATTGGAAAAACAATCAGCTGTATTATTTTCTTTCCACATGAATTTGGATAAAATTATTCATTCTTCCCATGGAGTTAGAGCATTTTGTGGGTTAAGTATACAAGCTAAGGTGTTATCCTCTGGAAAGTATCTGAAAATGTCTGATGTTTGGTAATTTTATCAATTAGTAAGTAGTTCCTTTCCACAGCAAAATACCTTCTGAAGCTAGCATTGGCATATGCTTAGAAGTCTTTCAAATTCTGTACCTTTTTCTGTTTGTAAAGATGTTTGTCAATAAATACAATTTCTACATGTTCATACTGGTACGCTAGGCTCAATGGAATCTTGAAAGCTTGTAGTCTTTTGTGAAAATTGCCAAATGAAAGGCTGAATCACAGCTTATTAATCAGTTTTCATAAAAATATGAATAGAATGCACTATTCTCTGCTAGCCATAAATAACCTGACTTTTCAATGGGATGAGTCTTAAAATGTTTTGTTGAGTTTGCCAGAAGAATTCTACTTATTTTGAGAAATATTGAATGTCTATATAGGAAAAATTGGGGGTTCATTTGTTCAGAAATTAGTTCACTTAATAGAAATTGTTTTTTGATGAAAGAAATACAACTTTCCATTCAAGGCCTTGGATTTATTAAAATGAAACTAGTGAAAAGCCCTTGGATCTGTGGCCAAACTTCTCTGGATGAGATGTACGGGCTATAGAGCATCTCTGATACTTGAATGAACACTGCTGTAAACTGCAGTGAATGTTACTTTATGCCTTGTCAGTATTTCTGGAGATAGCACCTGATACCTAAGGACTGGAGATGTCCTTTGAAGGTTGCTGATATTAAGATCACTTTAAGTTGAAGCATAGTCTGATAATCCTTTACTTATTAACATAGATTCCCATCAATGATAGCATTCTTGCCAAAGAAGTTCTCGGTACTGAAGCATAAAATCACCACCTGATAAGAACACAATTAAAATTATATCACACTATTCTGGTATGAGCTATGGAAGTGTTAATTCCATTTCCTGTAACATACACTTTTGAGTTATGAATTCCCTTTTTTCTTGGTCAGTTAAAATATTAAAATTAAGTTAAATTTGATTAATTTATTAAAATTTATTAATTAATAGTCATTTCTTAGATTTGTATATTTGAGAATATTAAAATATACTTTGGTTTATTTGCAATTTTTTGGATTCATTTTATCCTCTTCAAGAACTAGCCATTATTTTTGTATTAATTAAGAGTAAGGGATATCATCATCTATAAAAGTGTTTTCATATGTTGTCTACACAAAGGTAGTAATATTCCAAAACAACAAAATGAATTTAAGTTGCATGCAAGATTTTATGACTTGTGGTACATAGATTTCTTCAACAATTGGATAAACCACTCAATGAAGCTGGGATGGAAGGTCCTGACTTCAGCAAAACAAACATAATATGTGGTTAACACCACTAATGTCACACTGAACAGTGGAAGATTAAAAACCATTCTTCAAAGGCTAGGAATATAAAAGGATACCCACCTTAATTGTTCACATGTTGCATGGGCCATAAAGGAAAAAGCAAAATATCTCTGCAAAATTCTTTCAACTGTAAAACACTCTAAAGATGATATTTGAAAAATCCTATTAGAATTAAGGAACTTGGCAACATTATGTATTATACAAAATCAACATCATTGTCAGTTTTCTTCTGTATACTACAATGAACAATCAAAAATTTATATAAAAACTCAATTTCATTAACAATAGCACCAAAAAGAAAAATACATAAAAAATGAGATAGGAAAGATGTATGTTGATAAAAGTCAGTTGTTAATGAGGATGAATGAACAATGAATGAAAATACATTCTATATAGATTGGAGTATCTAATGCTGTGACAATCTCAATACTTTAAATCAATCAATAGATTTAAAGAAATATCTACCAAAATCTTTGGTATTTTTTCCCCAAATACTAAAATCTATCTTAAAATTCATCTGAGAAACTTAAGGTATCTCAAATAGGCAAAATAATCCAGGAAAAGAACAAAAAGGTGTCATTCATTCTGACTACAAAACTTTTATAAAGATATGGCTATTAAAAATATGATGCAGGTATAAAACAGACATAAACCAATGGAATAGAACCGAAAGCCCAGAAATAAACAGTTACATATATGCACAAGTCAATTTTGAGTAGAGTTCTGTAACTGTTCAGAGGAAAAATGACAGAATTTTCTTTTTTTTTTTTCAAATTTTTCTTATCAAACTGATGTACAGAGAGGTTACAGTTTCATACATTAGGCATTGGATACATTTCTTGTACTGTTTGTTACCTCCTCCCTCATTCCCTCCTCCCCCCTCCCCCTTTTCCTTTCCCCCCATGAGTTGTTCAGTTCATTTACACCAGTTTTGCAAGTATTGCTTTTGTAGTTGTTTGTCTTTTTTTAACCATATATATCACTGTTTACCAGTATACATGGTTTCAAATATACTCAGATAAGATACAGAGATAGTGTAGGTAAAACCACAGGAAGGGGATACAACAGGATCAATAAGTGATTATTTGAAAACTGGATAACCACCTATTACAGCAACAAAGTTGCCACCTGGGTGTGGTGGCACATGTCTGTAATCCTAGCACTTGGGGAAGCTAAGTTAGGAAGATCCTGAGTTCACCTATGAGAGACACTTTATCTCAAGAAAACAAACAGAATGAATTTGAACCCTTAACTTGTACTATATAAAAATATTCAAAATGAATAGATTAGATATCTATAGATAAGAAGTAAAATTATTGAACTCTTAGAAGAAAACCAGGGGAAAAAACTCATAACAGTGGACTTGCATTCTTTGTTTTCCTTCCTCCCTCCCTCCCTCCCTTCTGCCCTTCCTCCCTTCTTTCTTTTGCCAGTCCTGGGGCTTGCTTGAACTTGGGTCCTGACCACTGTCCCTGGCTTCTTTTTGCTCAAGGCCAGCACTCTACTACTTGAGCCATAGCACCACTTCTGGCTTTTTCCTGCATATGTGGTGCTGAGGAATCGAACCCAGGGCTTCATGGGTGCTAGAAAAGCACTGGACCACTAGGTCACATTCCCAGCCCCCTGGATTCTTTTAATACCCCCAAATCACACACAATGAAAGGAAAAAATAAATTGAATTTTATCAAAATGAAAAAAAATTCACCTAAGTACATTATCAATAGGGTGAAATCTTGGTCTATAGAATGGGAAAAAACTGTAAAACTATATAACTATTAGGAGACTGAATATATATCCAAAATATAAAATGAACTCCAAATCAACAGTAAAAAACAAGCTGAATAAAAGAAGACCAAAAACTTTAACAGGTTTTTCTTCAGAGATGGGCAAAAGTCCAATAAACTTTAGACAAGATATTGACATCACTAATCATAAGGAAAATACAAATAAAAAACCACAGTCAGACTTCACTTCTCAACTATCTGAATGGCAATACTACAAACAACAAACAAGAATGTCCTAGAAAATGCCATGTGTTGGTGAAAATGCAGAGAAATTGAAACACTTTTGCTTTACTTCTGGGACCTTAAAGTCTTGCAGTCACTTTAAGAAAATCAATGACAGAATCAACATATGATGTAGCAGTTCTTTGTACACATGTGCCAAAGAAAAATGAAAGGAGGAGCTTGAATAAAATGCTCATGGAATAATTATTCACAATGGTCAAAGGCTATCCGTATGTCCCCTGACAGATGAATGGATGAACATGTAATTTTGTAGATAACCTTTTTATCTAGTATCAATAAAAAAAGGACAGGGTGGATGATCATCCTTGAAGACGTTATACTAAGTTCTAAAAATTCCAGAAGAGGGGCTGGGAATATGGCCTAGTGGCACAAGTGCTTGCCTCGTATACATGAAGCCCTAGGTTTGATTTCTCAGCACCACATATATAGAAAAGGCCAGAAGTGGCGCTGTGACTCAAGTTGGTAGTGCGCTAGCCTTGAGCACAAAGAAGTCAGGGACAGTGCTCAGGCCCTGAGTTCAAGCTCCAGGACTGGCAAAAAAAAAAAAAAAAATTCCAGAAGAACAAGTACTGCACCATTCTACTTATATGAGTTCTCTAGAGTAGTCAATGTCAGAGTGAATAGAATGGTGATTGACGGGTCTGTAGAGGAGGGAAAGGGGTGTGGGGTGGTACTGTGTGCTGGATGTAGAATTACAGTATTGCAAGATGAATGTTCTTTGTGGATGGTAGTGACAGTTCTATAGTGTGGACACATTAAGTATCAGGGAACTATACACTTAAATGGTTAAAATTATAAGTTTAATATGGTATATACTTTATTAAAATAAGAAATGTATAATATTTTGCTTTGTTATATGCTGGAGCCTGCCTGCAGTGAAAGGGAATCTTTATTGAGGGGGTGAGGATAAAAGAAAAAGAAAAGCACAAGACAAAAGACAAAACATGGGGTTTGGGAGGTCTGCAGCTCAAGACTGCAGCCCCGTTTATTCTTAACTTCCAGCTTATATGCAGTTTAGAAACCAGGGAATGGCATAGGGTTAACTAAAGTTTAAGAAAACAAGAAGGCCCTGAAGTCGGTAAATAACAAGACACAGTAAAACAAGATAAGGTTGAATGGTTAACATAAAACATACTCTTGTGGACATAGTAAAACATCTCCGATTAGTGCTGTCCTTCAAGTAAGCCATGTCCTTGCAGGTCCTTGAGATAACAACATAGCCAGAGGTCAGGATGAACTTTGTGCCGGGTCCCTACTTTATGTATGTAATACTTTAGTCTTTCTTACAAAAAGACAACAATTGTGCCTCATAAAAGTTTTAGGATTTGAATGAATATGTACATTTGGATTTAGGCCCAAGAAAAATGGAGAAAAAATGATGGCACTGCTTTTTTCTACCTTGCCTTGTGCTTTCTAGATTTTTCTATTTATTATGTTGTGCTCTGTCTTCTGAAACCTCTTTGTTCTAATGATTTGTCCATACTCTATTTTCCTTAGTTCATGCTGAGTTCTGGATTATCTGTCCCTTCGCTGTTAACCACAACCAAATGTTTATTTCATGTACTTTCCTCAGAAGTATGCATTAAGCTGTTTCTTGGAGATCATTTAGTTTCCTTTCATTTTGATATGGTATGAAAGGTGGAATCCAGGAGATTTCTCAAGCAATTTGTTAATAAGAAAATCTGACATTGTGCAAAGCCTTCCAAGTTCATCTTCAAAGCACAGTGTCAAGGCAAACTCCCTCGTTAACTACAGTAGATCTGACCTTTAGGATCATAAAACTGGAAGTGAAACATTGAGTTTCACAGGTGAAAAAGCACAGGACTCTTATTTGCAAGTTTCCTGTAAATCTCTATGCTCATTATATTGCTCAACTGTGCTGAAGTCCACATAATAAGAAGATAACTGTGGTAACTGTTCTCTATGTGGTGGACAGATTTCAGCAAAGAGTTTCAGATTTGAACAAGGATGTGTGTCATGGGAAATTAAATAGCAAACCAACTATGGTTTGAGAAATTTGCTCAAAGGTTTTAACATTTTTGATTCTGTCTTGGGAGGAAATGAATGCTCAGAAGAGCATTCTGATATATTTCTGGATACATTTTTTTTTTTTTTGCCAGTCCTGGGTCTTGGACTCAGGGCCTGAGCACTGTCCCTGGCTTCTTTTTGCTCAAGGCTAGCATTCTGCCACTTGAGCCACAGCGCCACCACTTCTGGCCATTTTCTATATATGTGGTGCTGGGGAATCGAACCCAGGGCTTCATGTATACGAGGCAAGCACTCTTGCCACTAGGCCATATTCCCAGCCCCTGGATACATTTTTGAATAGTATAATAGTTCATGATTGCTTTTTGAACCACAATAAGTTGAAGTTTTGTACTGATTAGATTCGTGTATACCAAAAAGAAACTCTGTTGAGACTGTTCAAAAGAAAACATGTTTTATTTAGCTATTTTTCTAGTTTTATTTTTGTTTTTGTTTTTTGTTGTTGTTGTTTTTATTTTTTTTGCCAGTCCTGGGACTTGGACTCTGGGCCTGAGCACTGTCCCTGGCTTATTTTTGCTCAAGGCTAGCATTCTGCCACTTAAGCCACAGCACCACCTCTGCCCATTTTCTATATATTTGGTGCTGGGGAATTGAACCCAGGGCTTCTATACAAGGCAAACACTCTTGCCACTAGGCCATATTCCCATCTATTTTTCTAGTTTTAATGCTTCCAGAATCACCTTGGTTACCTTGTATATTTAAAAGAACAAAGAATATTGCAAACAGACATTACCTAAGCAATTGTGTTCTCAGGGTAATTTCTTGATATTCAAATAATGTTTTTTATCTATGTGAAAATGTACATGTACTTATACACATAAGTGCTGACATGTGTGGTAAAGTAGAATACTTCATAATTATAGATCATCTGAAAAGTTGCCAGAATGGAAAACAAAACTAGAAGAGTTCATATTTATGTAAACAGCATAAACAATTGGATAAAAAACAAGCACAGTATGCATTGTTTAATGACCTCAATTCATTCTGAGAGATTTCATCATTGTGACATTTCAGAGAGTTTGTAAAAACTCAGATGGTTTAATCTGCTGTACAACTAGACTGTAGTATAGTTATAGTTGCAAATGAAGCCTGTCACTGATTGTAATTTTGTTATATAGTGTCTGATTATAGCTATCTATCTTTCTAGTCTTTAGCCTTTGTATGATTCATAAACTAATAAAATTTATTTTCTCTTAGACAAAATGATATCAGCTCTGTAAAGACTAGTTTCCTTAGGGTGGGTAGAGTCTCTGATAGGTCTTTAATTCTATATCTTTGATAAAAAATGGGACAGTAAATTATAGTTGGGTGTTGGAGCCCTGAGAACTATATTTCTAGAATACATACACTGGATGGAATTCTATGCCTCTCTCAGAAAGAATGACACTTCTCCATTTGTAAGGAAATGGAAGGACTTTGAAAAAGTTACACTAAGTGAAGTGAGCCAGACCCAAAGAAACATAGACTGTGGTTTTTCTCATTGGTAATAATTAGTACACATTTAGGATAGTCTTAGCAGAATATCACAATAGCTCAATAGCTATGTACATATGAACACATAAGATGATGTTAAGTGATATGAACTCCAAGTTCTGGAAATAAATGGTTTACCATTGTCCTAGTTATTTTCAATGTACCCTCTGAAATTGTGCCACTTTCTTTTGTCTTTTTACCCTAGGGTTTTACCCCAAATGTCTCTATTACTGATTTTGGTACCCAGTGTATTGTATATATGTTTATTGGAACTAGGGAATGGAAGGAGAACATCAAAATGGAGAGACAAAGGGTAAAAAACAAACTAATGCAACAGCAAAACTATATGCTGTAATCCAACTGTACAACTGAAACATACCGACTGCCTTATGTATAAAACTGTAACCCCTCTTTATACCACTCTGACAATAAATACATTTTAAAAGAAGTAAAAAAAAAAAAATAAAAGGCAGTGTTCCAGTCTGGACCACGGCACTTGGTAGATGGCCTATTTTGTGTAAGTTATTTAATATCTGGAAGACATTGTCCTATGTTTCCTCATGTTTAAGTTGGTAGCAAATGCCTGCTTCGTTAATAATGCAGCAGAGTTAGTTGAGTTTATTGAAAAGTCATATTTCTAAGTTTGCTTTGGATGACATCAACAAAATGTAGCATATACATGATTACTGCTGAAATCTTTTTGTTTGAAAAGATGATTAAGTAAGATTATCTTCTTGTGAGTGGGTGGCCGAGCACTATTAGCCAGCCTATTCATGCTCACTATAGCTCAGCAACCTGCCAGGGAAAGAAGCAGCTGTTTAAAAACACTGTCCATTCTCCTTAAGGTCTACAGTCCAGGAAGGAGCTATCTGTAATCGAGAGTATCTATTTTTAGGATGTGACATTTGCAAATGTTAGATAATGGGGGGAAATGTACATGGGTAATTATTAAGAATAATCAACTGCTCAAATCCTTTACATGCTTCTTGGGTAAACTGTACTGAAAATAAAGAACATTGGTTGTGATACAGAACACCAGGCTTTTTATCAAGTCAATGATAAGATTTCACAGGGAGGTGTGCAATTACTTCAAGGGTTATATTCCATGGATGATTGAATTTCTATCAAAGGCCTCTCTGTGAATTGATCATCTCAGACCTGAAATTCTGATGTGATTCTCTGGGCAGAGATTTCAAAATTGAGTTGAAGATGTAAACCTAATAATAATATTTTGTGCTGATTCTGGGGCTCTAAAGCAGGGTCATGTTATTGTCACTGAGCTCTTTTGCTTAAGGATAGTGCTCTGTGCTTGAGGCACAGCTCTACTCATGGCTTCTTTGGTAGATAATTGGAGATAAGAGTCTCCCAAGGCCTATCGTATGAACCTGTAACCTCTCTGTATATCACTTTGCCAATAAAAAAAAATTACATAAAAAAGAGTGTCTTGGGCTTTCCTGCCTGGAATGACTTTGAACCTTGATCCTCAGATCTCAGCCTCCTGAGTAGCTAGGATTACAGTTGTGAGCCACTGTGCCCAGCTAGTACTAATTTCATGTATTTCATGGATGTAAGAGTTGTAAATTATTTTTACATTCATCATGTCATTGGATTGTCATAACAGTTATTTGTGTCAGGAAAGGCTGAATAGTACTATTATAATCTACAAAGGATGGAAAAGGTTAGTTGTGGTTAAATGGTTTAGTCAAACCACTCATTTGATAAAAGCCCAAATCAGTTTGATCCTGAACAATCTAACTTCATGTGATAGTCTTTCTTTTGGAACACATAGGACTGTGTGTTGTGATAATGCCACGTGCAAAAAAACTTTATGAGAAGGCATGTGCTAAAAAGGTTTGCATCAGTAGAATTAAATTTGTGAAAAATATTCTTATGCTAAAGTGTATCTTTCATTTGTTGCCAGCCTTTTTTCTTCCATTGACTCTTGTTTTTTAAGAAGCCAAATGAAGTTCTGAAAGCGATTTTCTTTTCTTCTCTATAGGTGCAAATTATGAAAGATGCGATTTTGAGGATGGCCTCTGCAATATGAAACAAGATGAAAACCTGCAACTTAGTTGGGCCAAAAAAAATGGGGAGACTGGTCCTTCACCTCCATTTTCTGATCACAAAGGTGACATATCAGGTAAATGATCTAAATTTATTTTATTAATCCCATAATAAAGATTTTTTTTTTTGCCAGCCCTGGGCCTTGGACTTAGGATGGGAGCACTGTCCCTAGCTTCTTTTTGCTCAAGGCTAGCACTCTACCACTTGAGTCACAGTGCTACTTCTAGCAGTTTTCTGTATATATGGTGTTGGTGAATTGAACCCAGGGCTTCATGTATACGAGGCAAGCACTCTTGTAACTAGGCCATATTCCCAGCCCTCCCCCCAAAAAAAGAATCAATCCCATAATATATTTTATTTTAAACCATCATTTTCCAGTTAGCATACCATCACTTTTGCACTTGTGTAAGCAAGAGGTCTCATTATAACATTTCCACATGTGCATATGATGTACATTGATCACATTTACCTCCTTTACTCCTTTATTCCCATTTCTTACTCTCTTCCACATCTGTAATAGACTCCAAACATCCTTTCCCTCCCTTACTTTCACAAGAAAGAGAATACATTTGAATCTGGCTTATTTCCACTTAACATGATGAGCTCCAGCTCCATCCATTTTTCTGCAAACATGCTTTTTTACTTTATGGATAATATACCACTGCAGATATACACCACATTTTCTTTATTCATTCATCCATTGAAGGGCACACTATTGTGAATAGTATTGTGCAAGTCAGTAGTTCCAATTTCAAATAACTTTTTGCTTTTGCTTAGCAGATCTTAGTTGTTTGATGCTTTCAAGATTTGGTTTTCAACATAAGAATTTTTAAATATTGTCCTACTTAGGTTTTGAATTTTATCTTACTTGACTTAACTGAGCTTCTTGAATCTGAAATGTATATTTTCTATCAATTTTGGAAAGTATCCTACCTTTATTTATGCAATTATTTTCCTGCCCTGTTATTTGTCGCATATATATATGTGTGTGTGTGTGTGTGTATGTGTGTGTGTGTGTGGTCACATATATATGTGGTCACGTGTGTGTGTGTGGTCACATATATATATGTGGTCACATATGTGTGTGTGTGTGTGGTCACTTATTAAACTGTAAACCTAAAATTGTTGAAGTCTCATCATCTCCATTATCATCTTTTATGTTTCAGATGGGACAATTTTAATTGAAGTGTGCTCAAGATCTGCGATTCTTTTTATTTTGCTAAGAAAGATGTCTAGTGATTTTCTTTTAAGAATCTAGTAATATATTTCTCAATTCTAAGAATTAAAATCAGTTATTTTAAGTAGTTTTTCTTACCTTTTCATGTCTTATAAGCACATTATCTTTATCTCACTGCTCATTACTATAATAGTTTTTATATCTTCCACTGTACCCTCTCAGAGTTACCCTCTGTTGACTGTCTTTTTCCATGGTGTGATCACATTGTCTCAATTCTTCAATTGTTGAATAGTTTTACATTACATCTTGGGTATTATGAATGCTGATATTGGAGAGAGTCAGTGTTCTGTGTTCTACAATATTTTTTCAGAGTAGTGAATATTTGTTTAAATTAACTTGCATAGATTCAAATCATAAACTTTACATTGTTTTTGTATGGACAGCAGTCTAAATATCAATTTAATTCTTTAAGCTGTAGCTGTCAGAGTAATTTCTTCAGTTGCAGGTTTCAGTTTTAACCAAGGACATGAGTAGAAATTCTTTATAGATATAGGACACTTCTATTATGGTCTCCTTATTTATAGAATTCTTTTTTTTTCTGTCACACATGGCTGCTCTAGGATCCTCTTCCAAGTTCCCAACCACCAGCTTTTCTTCCTTTTAAGGGATTTGCATGTGTTTATTTTTTAAAATAACAATAATTATTTATTGTCACAGTGATGTGCATAGGGGTTACAGTTTTATACGTTAGGCCATGGGTACATTTCTTGTACTATTTGTTACCTCCTCCCTCATTCCCCCACCCCCTCCCCTTTTCCCTCTCCCCCCATGAGTTGTTCAGTTGGTTTACACAAAATGGATTTGCAAATATTTCTTTTGGAGTTGTCTTATTATCCTTTGCCTCTCAATTTTGATATTCCATTTCACTTCCCTAGTTCTAATACCAGTATATACAGTATCCAGTGTACTCAGATGAGATCCAGTGATAGCGTGGGTACAACCACAGGAAAGGGATACAAGAGGATCATCAACAAAAGAAGCTAAGTTTCACATGGCATGTTGAAAGTAATTACAACAGTGATGTAACAGTCATTTCCATACCAGCTATAAAGTTATCCCAACCACAGTTCAAAAGTTGAAGGAATGTCTAACTTATTCTGATCTTTTTCAGTTACTAGTCTTTTCAAAATAGTTGTACATGCCAAGCACCAGTGGCTCATACTTGTAATCCTTAGCTACTCAGGAGACTGAGATCTGAGGATATAGTTTGAAGCCAGCCAGGCCAGAAAAGTTCATGAGACTTTTATCTCCAGCTAACCACAAAAAGCTGGAAGTGGAGCTGTGACTCAAGTGTTAGAGCCTTGAACATAAAAGCTCAGGAACAGATAGTGCCTAGGCCCAGAATTCAAGTAGGACTGCCAAAAAATAAAAAAGTAAAACTGTTGTTTAACTTTAAAGCCCTCTGAAGTGTGAGTTTTTAGATTTTTCTTGTTCTTTAATATAATAATTATATTCACCACCAGGTTTTCCATCTGAGTGAACACCAACTAATAGGTTCTATGCTGCTCTATCTCAAGGGCAAGAGCCTCATTGTCAATCCTTAATAGATGGCAGGCTGCATCACACAGTGAACTGGATTATTTTACTAGGAAGAATCAGAAAAAGACTAAAAATTCAGCCACATAGGCATTCTCTAGACCATGTTTCTGTAGCCTTTATAACCTGAATATATGTTCATTTTGAAATTAGTGAGTAATGAGTAATGTTCATTTCTTCCTCTACCGGCAATTAAAAGAAACAAAAAAAATCTCTTCATTGACCATCTGCTTTGCTCCATCCACATCCTCTTCTAGAACCTGTAGGTATCAAGGTGAATGAGAACACAGTTCTGTCGTGAGCTTTCAGTCTAGTGATAGAGGCATTAACTTTGTGCTTATGATTATATATTTTGAGCAAAAGGCCCATATGATAGCCTTCTCATGACCTTACATATATTTAAAAACTCACAATGAGAGGTAGACTGTGCATATGTATGTATGTGTGTTTATCTATGTGTGGCTTAAAGATTTGTTTGAGAGCATCCATATTGTTTTTAACTTGAGAAATTCATATGGTATGATTAACCTATTCCAAGTACATGCTTACATTTGTTTAAAGGTCCAAATAGTATTTTTTTATTTCTTAGGCTAGTCTATGTACCAATGACTCTAGTCTGTCATTGTATTGTGAGCATAGCCATAAATAATATATAAATACTTATCATAAAATAATTTATAATTAATGTGAATGTCACATGTTGTAAAATACTACCTTTTTGGATTTATTTTTTATTTGTTCATGTTTTTGCCATTTCAACATGTAAAAACCTTTCTGATTTGACATAATATGTAAAAATTAGGCAGTTGCTAGGGCTTGACAGAAAGTCAGTTTGACAGCCTTTGGTGTTTTCATTAAACACTAATTGGAGATTATGCCGGACACAGTACAGTATTAAAGAATGGAGAATAGAGATATAACTTTCCACTAGGAGCATACAGACCAATCAGAGTAAATTTAGGAAAACAGCAAATTTTAGTAAAATTACAGGTAATCAAGCATCAAGAGAGTCTTCATTTGTGTTTGATATAAATGTGAACAGCATCTACTGTTATTCAGGTGGGCAGCAAATATCAGAGAAGTACATTTTGATTCTGGTTAGAAGAATTAGCTTTATTAGGCTGTTGTTCATAAACTCAACTGAACTTTCAAGTAACAGAAGAGATTTGGTTATGCAAATGTCCGCTTATCTACAGGGAATACTTTGGATATCACCCAGTAGGTGTTTGCAATTGTGCTTTTTCCTGTATCTAACTATATCCACTGTTAAATACTAAAACAGTATCCATAAGTAGGACAGCTATAATATGTTGCAAATAGTATTTAAGCCTTATAACTTATTTTCTGAATTTTTCCATCTACATTTCTTTTTGCAGTGGATTAACGATATCTGACCCTGAAGAATGCAAAACATTCTTTTGGAAAAGGGACACTACTGTAAGGCTGAAACTTGGTTTTCGAATAAGTATATAAATAATGAAATGGAATTACAGTGCATTCCCATACTTCTTCCATTCTTAATATGACATTATTTCAAAAGTAAAAAGGAAATATTAAAATGAAAATTTTAGTTTAAGTGTGTTTAATATATTCATGGATGGGAATTTTTTTAAAGTTTTTATTATAAAACTGAAGTACAGAGAGGTTACAGTTTCACACGTTAGGCATTGGTTACATTTCTTGTACTGTTAGTTACCTTGTCCCTCATACCCCCCTCCCTCCTCCCCCAGTCCCCCCCTGAGGTGTTCAGTTCACTTACACCAAACAGTTTTGCAAGTATTGCTTTTGTTGTTGTTTCTCGTATTTTACCCTTTGTCTCTCAATTTTGGTATTCCCTTTGAATTTCCTAATTTTAATACCAGTACACACTGTTTCCCATACACTCAGATAAGATTACAGAGACAGTGTAGATACAACCACAAGAAGGTGATACACGAACATCATCAATAGTAGAAACTACAGATATACATGGGATGTTGAAAGTAGGTTCAACTCTGATATAACAATCATTTTCATAAAATGGAGTTCATTTCACTTAGCATCATCTTATGGGATCATAAGGGTATAGCTATTGGGCTCTTGTGATCCTCTGTTGTGACTTGCTTAAACCTGTGCTAATTAGTCCCAATAAGGGAGACCATGGAGTCCATGTTTCTTTGGGTCTGGCTCACTTCACTTAGTATAATTTTTTCCAAGTTCTTCCATTTCCTTACAAATGGGGCAGTGTCATTCTTTCTGATAGAAACATAAAATTCCATTGTGTATATGTACCACATTTTCCTGATCCATTCGTCTACAGAGGGGCATCTGGGTTGGTTCCAGATTCTCGCTATGACAAATTTTGCTGCGATGAACAATGTTGTGGTGGTGGCTTTACTTTGATTTTGTTTGTAGTTTTTTGGATAAATACCCAAAAGTGGGGTTGCTGGGTCATAGGGGAGTTCTACATTTAGCCTTCTGAGGAATCTCCATACTGCTCACCAGAGTGGCTGAACCAGTTTACATTCCCACCAACAATGAATTAGGGTTCCCTTTTGGCCACATCCCCTCCAACAACTGTTATTGTTAGTTTTCTTGATATATGACATTCTTACTGGGGTGAGATGGAATCTCAATGTTGTTTTGATTTGCATTTATTTTATGGCCAGTGATGTAGAGAAATTTTTCATATGTCTCTTGGCCATTCTCATTTCCTAATCAGAGAAGTCTCTTTGTAGGTCTTTAGCCCACTTGATGAGTGGGCTATTAGTTCCTTGCGGTTTTTTTTTGGAGGAAGGTAATTTTTTTAGTTCTGCATATATTTTAGATATGAGGCCTTTGTCCATTGAATGGCCAGTAAAGATCTTGTCCCAGTCTGTGGGCTTTCTGTTTATCTTGCAAGCTATGTCCTTTGCCATGCAGAAGCTCTGCAGTTTGATGCAGTCCCATTTGTCCAATCTTTCTTTGATTTGTAGCCTTTCTGGGTCTTTGTTAAGGAAGTTCCGTCCTGCGCCAAGGAGCCCAAGTGTTTCTCCTACTTCTTCCTTTAGTGTTTTCAGGGTAGCTGTTTTGATTTCGAGGTCTTTAATCCATTTGGAATTGATTTTGGTGCAGGGTGATATATAAGGATCTAGTTTTAGTTTGTTGCATGTGTTGAGCCAGTTTTTCCAGCACAATTTGTTAAAGAGGCTATCTTTCTTCCAAACTATTTTCTTAGCCCCTTTATCAAAGATTAAGTAGGCATAATTCTGTGGGTTCATTCCTGGGTCTTCAATTCTGTTCCATTGGTCTTCAGACCTGTTCCGGTGCCAATACCAAGCTGTTTTTATTACTATAGCTTTATAATACAGCTTGAAGTTGGGTACTGTAATTCCTCCAGCACTGTTCTTTCTGCTTAGGATTGTTTTTGCTCTTCTAGGTCTTTTATTGTTCCATATGAATTTCTGGATTGCTTCCTCTATTTCATCAAAAAATGGTGTTGGGATATTAATGGGTATTGCATTGAATTTGTAGATAGCCTTTGGCAATATTGCCATTTTGATTATATTAATCCTCCCAATCCAGGAGCATGGGAGGTTTTTCCATTTCCTTAGTTCTGACTTAATTTCATTTTTCAAGGTTTTAAAGTTCTCCTCAAAGAGGTCTTTCACTTCTTTGGTTAAGGTTATTCCTAGGTATTTTATGTTTTTGGAGGCTATTGCAAAGGGGGTTGCTTTCCTGATATCAGCCTCAATCTTCGGGTCGTTAGCATACAGAAAGGCCATTGATTTTTGAAGCTTTATTTTATATCCTACAACTTTGCCAAAGTTTTGGATCAGCTCTTGTGGCTTGGGGGTAGAGTCTATGGAATTTTTTAGGTATAGGATCATGTCATCTGAGAAGAGAGAGAGTTTAACTTCATCTTTACCTACATGGATTGCCTTTATATTTTCTTCTTGCCTGATTGCTCTGGCTAGGAATTTTAGTACTATGTTGAAGAGCAGGGGAGAGAGTGGACATCCCTGCCTTGTTCCTGATTTTAAAGGGAATGGCTTTAGTTTTTCACCATTTAGAGTTATGCTTGCTGTTGGTTTGTCATAAACTGCCTTGATTATATTCAGGAATGTTCCCTGGAATCCCAGTTTTTCCAGGGCTTTTAGCATAAATGGGTGCTGGATTTTATCGAACGCTTTTTCCGCATCCAGAGATAAAACCATGTGGTTCTTTACCTTGCTCCGGATGATGTGGTGGATTACATTAATTGACTTGCGTATATTAAACCAACTTTGCATCCCTGGGATGAATCCAGTTTGATCGTGGTGTATGATTTTTTTGATGACCTGTTGAAGTCGATTGGCCAGAATTTTGTTGAGAATTTTTGCATCTATGTTCATCGGGGAGATTGGTCTGTAGTCCTCTTTCCGTGATGAGTCCCTGCCTGGTTTTGGGAAGAGGGTTATACTCGCATCATAGAATGAGTCTCGAAGTGAACGTTTTCTTTCAATTTCATTGAAGAGTTTGAGAACTATTGGTGTGAGTTCTGTTTTGAAGGCCTTGTAGAATTCTGCAGTGAATCCGTCTGGACCTGGGCTTTTCTTGGATGGGAGATCATTTATTGCCGTTTCTATTTCAATAATGGATATGGGTCTGTTTAGAAGGTTTAAATCTTCATGGTTGAGTTTGGGGGTATCAATTTTTTCTAGGAAATCATCCATTTCTTCAAAGTTCTCAAATTTGTTGGCATAAAGGTTTGTAAAATAGTCCCTTATTATTTTCTGAATTTCGGTTATTTCTGTGGTGATGTTACCTGTTTTATCTCTTACCTTGTTTATTTGATGTTTACTAATTAGGGTTCATTTCTCTGTCTGTATTGGGATCGTGATTATTTTCCCTGTATAGTACATCTGTAAGGATTTTGTGTAAAGCTGGTTTGGTGGAGATATATTGTTTCAGGTTTTCCTAATTGTGGAAGACTTTTATTTGACCTTCAGCTATGAATGAGAGTTTGGCTGGGTAAAGAATTATTGGTTGGTTGTTATTTTTATATAGAGTTTGGTATACTTCATTCCAGGCTCTCCTTGCTTTCATGGTCTCTGCTGAGAAGTCTGGGGTAATTCTGATTGCTTTTCCTTTATATGTGATTGTTTTCTTTGCCCTAACAGCTTTGAGTATTTTTTCCTTGCACTCTGCTGATGATGTTTTGATCACAATGTGTCGGTGGGATGTCCTATTCTGGTCTGGTCGATTTGGGGTTCTAAATGCTTTGTGTATCTGTATAGGCCTTTCCTTCTGGATATTTGGGAAGTTCTCAGCTAATATTCTGTAAAATAGGTTGCCTATCCCATTAACCTCTTTCTCCAAGTTTTCCTCAATACCTATTATCCTTAAATTGGGCTTCCTGATCGTGTCTTGAATCCTCTGTAGCGATCTGTTTTGTTGATTGGACTGGATTTGTATTGATTTTTGATCTTTCTCCATAGAATCTAAGGAAACTTCAGCTCCCGAAATTCGATCCTCTGCTTCAGTTAGTCGGGACTGTAGGCTAGTTACTTGATTTCGAATCTCTTTTGCTTCTGACTGGTCTTTCCTGATAATTTCCATGTCATTTCTTAAGTCTTGTATGGACTTCTTTACTTCATTAACTTCATTACTTTGGTTTTGAGAGTTGTCTCTCAAATCTTTAAGCTGGTTAGCTATCTTTTCATTTGACTCTTGAAGTTCATTTATCTTTCTATTTGTGGATGCCATGAAATTCTCCATTAATTTTTGCTTTGCCTCCTCACGCTCTAGAATAATTGACTGAAGAGATTCGAACTTTACATTTATCATGTTTATCAGTAGACTTTGTAGAGCATTTTGAGGGTTCTCTTCTATGTCTTTGATTGGCTGCTCTGCTTCCTGCTTGTTTTGAGTGGGAGATAAGACTTCATTGTTTGCCATCCTTCTTGTGTTTCTTCTGTCCATTTGGATTGCGGATCCCAGTCTACCAGCACCTGTGAGCACCGTTTAAGACCCAACCCAGCCCTTACCAAGCACTGTTGTGTAAATCTTACAAGTTCACAATTATGTACAGATACCCTGTATACCTGTCTATAAAATTAGATTTGGTGTTCCTAAAGAATACAATCTCAATATAACAACTGATCCTGCGCCCTGTATTCAGTAGTTACTTATTTACTGTTACAACCCTATATGCAATTCTTGTTTTTATATTAAGTTCATTTAGGACTGGCTTTCTCTATGAACCCCTTTGATTCACTCTTATTAAGCTGGCATATCCTCTATCCAATAACCAGGAGTCATTGGAGACTGGAGTTCCAGGCAGTAAGTCAGGAGGGTAAGTTGGAGGTGGTAAAGAGAATAGAGTAAAATGTATTGGGGAGGGGGGTGGTGATTTTGGTTTAGTTTCAGTGACGTGGAAATGTGGGGAAGGGTAGAATCAGTAGAGAGAATAAGGTTGCAATGATAGATAATGGAGAGTTAGCAGAAAAGAGTGGAGGTGTTCTTCATAGAGAAGTAAGTTTTAAAGAAAGAGAACACAGAGAGAGAAATAAAGTAAAATTAGTGGGAGACAGATGCACACAACAGAGAATAATTATTTTAAAAAGAAGATAAAATCAAAAGGAAAAAAATTTTAAAAATCAGCAAAGGAACAACCCAAACAAACAGAAAAGATAAAAAAAAAAACTTGATAATACAAACTGGTAAAAATAGAAAACATGGGGGAAAAAAAAAAGACGACGTTTCCGATTTGAAATTTTTTTTTTTTTTAAGTTTAAGAAATGTTGAAAAGATAAAGAAAAAAAATGGAGTCTTCTTTGTTTGGGTCGTGTTTCCCCAGTCTCTGGTTTCCTTATGATGGTCTGCAGTTTATATTCCTGATTTTCTGGGTTTGGCAGAATTCAGCTTGCTCCTCTGTTTGCTGCAGGGCCGTGGCCTTTACAGACTGCCTTTGAATAGGCTGTGAACTCAGCAGGGAGGGGCGCCTCTGGCCTCTTTTACCCAGCTGAGAGGTGCTTGCCTGTGCAAGGCTTCTGCCTCCTTCACTGGGCAGCCTCTTTCGCGGATTTGGCTTTGGAAAGCAGCTCCTTTTTGGGCTGGGAATTGGGCTTCCTCTGTGACGGGACCGTTTAACTCTCTCAGGAACCTCAGTCTGGTGTTTCCCTGCTGCTGGAAGCTGGTGGCTGTTTTTGCTTTAAATTTAGAAGTTCCTGCGGGCAGGGCGGGGCACCTCTGGCTAAGCCAGGCCCAGGGCACATCTCCCACCTGGGCAGGGGGTGTTCTCCTGGGCAGAGTTGGCTCTTGCTGATTGGTCCCTCTTGCCCTTTTCAAAGATGGCTAATTTGACCTCGCTTTTCCCAGGCCCGCTTTAGTTCCAATCTGGTCTGACCCTATGCCAGTGGCAAAGATGGCGCTTTGCTCTGGCGGTGGGGGCAGGGCTGCCTTGCCGGAGTTGCTCTGTGGTCGCGAGTGAGAATATCTTTCGTGGATACTCACACTTTCTCGGCGATTTCAGGTCGTCCGTTCTCAGGTGCCAGCAGGTCTCCGCTGTGTGCTTTAACTTCGTGGAGTGCGGGTTGCTGTGATGGGCACTGTGCCGGTGCCGCAGACACTGGCGGGGTGGTGGGAAACCGCCCAGAGCTCGAATCTGTGTTTTCAGATGTGCAAAGTCGGTTTTTCCTTCCTGGCCAGAATCCCTGTACTGTTACAACTTAGGCTGGTTGTATTTCTAGTGGTAAAAGTTTCTAAGGGGTGAGAAATCTGTGGTGCTGGAGGGAGGTGAGCTATTGCGCTGCAGCTGCTCTACTGTCTTACCGGAAGTCCTCGGAATATTTTTTGCTTTTGTCTGACCAGGCAGCAGAGTGAGATGGAGTTATGGATAGTGGCTGATGAATAGGAAAAGGAATTGTAAGCACAGGTGTACTTGGTCCTGAATAATTTGTTCAATCTCAAGTAGTTTCTTTATAGAGATCTTTAGTTTCTTCCAGAAATTCTGATCATTTTCAAGCTAATGATATCAAGGTCCGTGTGTGTGTGTGTGTGTGTGTGTGTGTGTGTGTGTGTGTGTGTGTGTGTTCATGTTCATATGTATTTCAAATGAATAAACGATATGAGGTTTCCAGTAACTCAACATCTGTTGTTTATTGGGTAAAACAATTTCTGCTTGTTTCCTGTTTCTTTTCCTTCAAATTGAGTTATAAGTCAGTGAAGGTATTATGCTTTACAACTTAGATGCTTAAATTAACTGACAATATATTAATGAAATTTCAGCATATAAACTTAGCACTCCACTTGTCAAATAACTTAAGGTAATATTATTCTACTAATATGAACTAAGCAAAATGATACATTCTAGAATTTCTCTATTGAAATGTAGAAATAACTTTCCGTGTTCCTTGCTTTCTTTTGCTATGTATGACTTGCTTTCTTTTTGGTGGGATTTTTATCTTTATTGGCAAGTAGCGCATTTGTAGGTTGATTTTTATATGGGTTTATATTCCTCAAACAGAGACTATAAATTTCCAGTCAATGGTAAAAAGAAATAAACATAATAAAAATTGAACTATATAAAATGAAAATTGAAATATTTACCAAAGCCAAGAGGCACTAGAAAATTATGCTAAATGTGGTAGCAGGAAATTTTCAGTTGAATTGGCTGAAAAGTAACAAAGTAGGTGTTAATGGTGTGCATAGGAACTCTGGGAATCATATAGTAACCATTCATTGCATCCTACAGGCAAATCAACTCAAAACTACTACTACTTTGGTGGTTTATGAATCTTAGTCAACATTTAAAAATGTAGCAAATTAATGCCTACTTGATTGTGGTAGGCAGAATCCTAAAGATGTTCCCTGCCCTACTTATTCAATCAAACATAGACACAGCCGTGAGGGAACTTCATAAGTTTGTCTAAGATGACTCATCCACTGATCTTAAAACAGGAGTGTTATCCTGCAACATCCAACTGGGCCCTACATAGAACATTATCTCTTAAAAGAAGAAGATGAAGTAGTCTTTTGGGTAGATGCCCAAAAGTGGGGCTGCTAGTTCTTAGGGGAGCTCTATGTTTAACCTTCTTAGGAACCTCCACACTGCTTTCCAGAGGGGATGAATAAGTTTGCATCCCCACCAACAATGTACTAGGGTTCCCTTTTGGCCACATCCTCTCCAGCATTTGTTATTATTGGATTCCTGATAATGGACATTCTTACTGGGGTGACGTGAAATCTCAATGTTGTTTTGATTTGCATTTCTTTTATTGCCAGTGATGTAGAGCACATTTTCATGTGACTCTTAGCCATTCTCATTTCCTCTTCAGAGAAGTTTCTTTTGAGGTCTTTAGCCCATTTGTTGAGAGGACTGTTGGTTCTTTCATTATTTTTTTTTTTTTTGGAGGAATCATTTTTTGAGTACTGTGTATATTTTGGCTATCAGGCCTTTGTCAGTTGTATGGCTGGTAAAGATCTTTTCCCAATCTGTGGACTGTTTATCTTGGAAGCTTTGTTCTTAGCCCTGCAGAAGTTCTGCAGTTTGATACAGTCCCATTTGTCCAACCTTCCTTTGATTTGTTGCGTTTCTGGGCCTTTGTTGAGGAAGTTTCTTCCAGTGCCAAGGGGTTCTAGAGTTTCTCCTATTCCTTGTAGTGTTTTCAGGATATCTGATTTTATTTCTAGGTCTTTGATCCATTAGGAATTGATTTTGTTGCAGGGTGATAAGTATGGATCTAGTTTTAGTTTGTTACAGGTGTTGACCCAGTTTTGCCAGCACCATTTGTTGAAGAGACTGTCTTTGTTCCAACCTATATTTTTATCTCCTTTCTCAAAGATTAGGTAGCTGTAGGTCTCTGGGTTCATTTCTGGGTCTTCAGTTCTGTTGCATTGGTCCTTGAGTCTATGCTTGTGCCGGTACAAAGCTGTTCTTATTACTATAGCTTTGTAATACAACTTAAAGTTTGGTATTGATAGTCCTCATGCATTGTTCTTTCTACTTAGGATTGTTTTCGCTATTCAGGGTTTTTTATTGTTCCATATGAATTTCTGAATTGCTTGCTGTATTTCATTGAAGATTGGTATTGGGATATTGATGGGTATTGCCTGGAATTTGTAGTGAGTTTTTGGTAATATTGCCATTTTCACGATGTTAATCCTCCCAATCTAGTAGCATGGAGTTTTTTTCCATTTCTTGACTTCTGCATTAATTTCCTTTTTCAGGTTTTTAAAGTTCTCATCATAGAGTTCTTTCACTTCTTTCTTTAAGATTATTCCTAGATATTTTGTTATTTGAGGCTGTTGCAAAAGGTGTTGCTTTTCTGATTTCAGCCTCACTCTTCTGGTTGTTGGCGTATATAAAAGCCATTGATTTTTGATGATTTATTTTATATCCTACTACTTTGCAAAACTTTTGAATCAGCTCTAGGAGCTTGGGAATAGAGTTTTTTTTAGGTATAGGATCATGTCATCTGCAAAGAGAGAAAGTTTAACTTCATCTTTTCCTATTTGATTCCTATTTGTTTTCTTCTTGCCTAATTGCTCTGGCTAGGAATTCTAGTACTATGTTGAAGAGGAGAGGAGAAAGCAGAGATCCTTGTCTTGCTCCTGACTTTAAAGGGAATTAAAGCTTTTCACTGTTTAGTATTATGCTCACTGTTGGTTTGTCATAGACCGCCTTTATTATATTCAGGAATGTTACCTTGAATCCCAGTTTTTTTCCGGGGCTTTTTATCATACATGCGTGCTGCATTTTGTCGAATGGCTTTTCCGCATCGAGAGATACAACCATGTGATTCTTTGCCTTGCTCTTGTTGATGTGGTGGATTACATCAACTGACGTGTGTATATTATACCAACTTTGTATCCCTGGAATGAATCCAGTTTGATCATAGTGTATGATTTTTTAGATGACTTGTTGAAGTCGGTTGGCCAGAATTTTGTTGAGAAGCTTTGCATGGGTGTTCATCAAGCAATGGGTCTATAGTTCTCTTTCCTTGATGGGTCCCTGTCTTGTTTGGGGATTATCATTATACTAGAATTGTAGTATGTGTTTGGTAGTTAGCTTTTACTCTCTATTTCATTGAAGAGTTTGAGGAGTGTTGGTGTGAGGTATGTTTTGAAGGCTTTGTAGAATTCCACTGTGAATCTATCTGGACCTGGGTTTTTCCTGGGTTTTTCTTGGAAGGGAGATCTCTTATTGCAGTTTCAATTTCGTTGATTAACCTTGTCCTTTTGAACATTAAGGTTCACAAAGTCGCACTGTTCTTTGTCTTGGGACTTACAGAAACTATGAGATAATACATTTGTGTTGTTTTAATCCATTAATTGTTCAGTAGTTTGTTATGGTAGTAATGAAAATGAATACACTATTTTCTAAAGTTTTAATAAAAAGTAACTTTGAAATTTCTTGATGTCCATTCATGCTTGTAATTGACATCTTAACATTTAAAATCTTTTTACTTAGTAATGTAGAAAAAAAAGTCTCCATTTAAAGGCTAGCATGACATAGCTTCTTGACCCTTTTTGAGTAGTAATTAGTAGCATACTTTGGAGCAAATCTCCATGATTTATTTTTTTCTCTTTTACATACTCCTAATTCCTCTAGTTGTTCATGGTTGTTGTTTGTTCATTCTTTAGAGCATTAAAGCCACTTATTCTTATGTCCTAGCTTGTATAAATTTGATGAAGTCAACTTTATTATCCATTCATATATCCATCCATCTATATTTTTATGTACCTACTTTACTTTGTATTTGTTTGATTCCTCAACCACATGGAGACAGTATCTTAGGCATATGCTAGGACAAAGTGAAGGAATTCTGGAAGATGCTGGGGTGGGTATTCTGGGTGAGAGTATGTAAGGAAAAGTGTCAGGACCACCTGGAGGTAGTCCTGAGGCCAGCAAATGCTTTCAGAGCCCTGGATCTAAGTGGTCTCAGGGATGGAGAAGCCCCTATAGGTAATCAGGAGATCCTAAAGGTTGAATGGGTGGTAGTACAAGAGCAGTGGTCCTGACTTGAGAGATGCTTGCATATGAGGAGGGAGAGGCTGTGGAGGCCTGGTTTGTGAAGAAGCAGAGGTAGTTCATCAGAAAGAAAGTTGTTTTTGTGCTGATTTTGTGATGGCATTTTATTTTTGCTTTAGAATAAGCAGAATCATCTTCTTTTTTGACCTTGACTTTCCAGGAATGTCTGCAGATTTTAAACTGCACTTTCTCCCCTCAGTGTTCTCTCACTCACTTTCATCCTGGTACACAAATCCTTCCTCCTCATTTCCTCTATGGGATCACTCAGTGTCACTGCTCTCCTCTCAGTACTACCACCAGGATTATTTTTTTGTCTCATTTATTTATTTTTATTGTAAAGGTGATTTAAGTAGGTGTTATGCTTACATAAGTCAGAAAAAGAGTACATTTCTTTTTGGACGATGTTACCCCTTCCCTTGCTGTAACCGAGTTTTTCCCTTGCATTCCTACCCACAAGATGCATAGTTCATTTTCAACATGGTATCCAGTGTCAACCATTGTCCTCCATTTCTATGCCCCTCATACCCACCCCAAAATAGATCAATGAATAAGCAAGACAAAATGAAATGAAAACAAATGCATCAACAAAAGAAAAAATCTTTTTGTTTCCACTTCCTGGAGTTAATTTTGAGAAATGCTATTTTGTATGGTCAGATACACATAGCTATTGTGGTAGCTATTGTGGCTATGTGATCCTTTGCTAAGCCTATCTTGATCTGTATCTTCAAGAGATTCATCATCTTCATTGATGCTGGAAACATCATCATAGTCTCACTGCAGAACAAGTTCAGGACTTTATCCCTTATCTTCATCTTTCCTATAGGAGCAAAGATCTAGAGCAAAGCCTACTTTATAGACATACATCTGCAAGCTTGGATGATGAAGTGGCCAAGTATAAGACCAGGAAGTTTTCTACCAGATAGAAACTATGAAACACCATTTCCAAAAAGAAGACAGACATTACTCAAGTTGTTGGTCAATAGGCAAAGGTTTTCTTAAGAGGACAACTTGGCCGCAGGAAGGGGAATGCCCTGAAAGAAGCTGGTGGGAGGATCAGCCTTACAACTGATATCTCTACTTTGTCAAGCTTTGTCATCCTTGACTGTCAGAATGTTGACTCAGTCAAGCCTTCCTTTTTTATATGCTCCCTCTAGCTTCATCAATCCTTGGCTAATATCTGGATTCACTTTTTCATAAAGATATAGAGTACATTAAAATTGCACATAGCATTTTGTGCTTCACTTTCATCGCTCTCTTTTAACTGTGGTTGTTGTACTGGGTTAAGCTCCATTTCATTCCATTTCTACAAGTCCTGAATAATCTGTTTAGGATCTTTCATCTTCAAAATGGAAGACTGTAGTATCACACTATTTTCTGTTCTTTTTTCATTCTCAGGCTTTCTTTCAGGATTGTCCCATAGGGTTCATAAAGTTTCCAGTCTTAGTGGATGAAGTTTATCTCTGATCCTTGAACCTCTGTATGGTTTACTTTTTCTTTTAAAGAAAAGAAGATAAACTCTACTGTTGAACTCACGAGACTTTGAGAAGCAGAACAAAGGCAATCTATGGATCTTCATCTCAGTCAGTTAGAGCAGACATTGTCATCATGAAACCCACAGTGTTCCAAGCTGGTACTTTTCAAAATAGATGTGGGCCAAGAGACTAGCCCAAGTTAAAGACACCATAGTCTCATGTTTTTGTTGTTTGTTTGTTTGTTTGATCATGGGACTTTAACTCGACTTGGTTGCTGTCCCAGAGCGCTTCAGCTCAGGGCTACACTTGAGCCACAGAACCGCTTCTGGATTTCTGGTAGTTAATTGGAGGTAAGAATCTCACAGACTGTCTTGCCTGGGCTGGCTTTGGATCTCAATCCTCAAATCTCAGTCTCCTGAGTAGCTAGGATTACAGTGTGAGCCACTGGTGCCCAGTTTATAGTCTCACAGTTTTAATGGGGATCTATCTATTTTTAATCTACATTTCTCTTGGTATCTGTGTATCTTTGATTTTTATAACAGTGGAAAAGTTAATTCAGTTTTGCTAGGTTTTCAAATGGATTTTTTAAAAAGTTTCATAGGTCTTTTGCTCTGTGATTTTCATTGACATAGCTTCATGTTTTTTTCATATCTTTATCGTTAAAGTGATGTGCAGAAGGGTTATAGTTTCATATGTAAGGCAGTGAGTACATTTCTTATCTTACTTGTTACCTCCTCTCTCATTCCCGCCCACATACCTTCACATTTTGTTATATGTTTTATGATCATATAAAACGAACCCCTCAACTGTTGTCACTGAAGCAAGATATATGGTTGCATTCACAGAGAAGTTGCTAGCAATTTTAGGAATTTTTTATTTGAATATCTTTTAAGTGTAAAGGTTTCACAACACATTTAGTGGTTGTATAGTGGTTGTTGGTGTAATGAACAAGCAGGAAACAAAAGCAATGTTTTTATAGGAGCAGTATACTCATAGACATACAGACAGAAACACACATACACAGAATAAATATAGATATCAATTTGAAGGAGTTTACACATAGGATTGTTATCTCTTCTCTACTATGTAAACAAAGCCATAATTATGTCTAGGATGGACACACTTTTCTCTTTTTACAAAGCATAGTAGTTTAACCTTTGTTTGCCTCAGGGCTTCATCCTTGTTTTTATGATGTGTTTCTGAAATGAGGTCTATTTCCTTTTATTTCCTTCCAGAGAATAGATAGGTATTATTTCAGTGTTAAAATACCTACCTTTTTGAGTTGCTTTAAGGCGGTTAGTAGCATGCAATAGGATTCATGTTTTTCTCACTCATATTTATTATCATCAACCATTCAGACCTTGGGAAATAAAGGAAATGCAAATCTGTTTATCAATAGTAAGTGAGCATTCTCCTGTATTGTTCCTTAGGACCAAAGTTGGATGGAATACATCCACCAAAGTGCTACTGGATATTACTTCCAAAAGCTTTCTCTGTGGCCTTTGTTACTTTTTCATTTTATGTACTCCATTTTTGTGTCATCCAGATTTTACAACAACACTTACCCAGTATTAGAGTAAATCCAACGTTGGAAAAAATTAGCACTATGCGTAAAGTTGTAATGCGTACATTTCCTGTCAAACTTCTTACCTCCTCTCTCATTTTTCTCCCACCTTCCCTCCCCCCAATCCCTCTCCACCCCTGAGTTGGATAGTTGGTTTACAACATACTGTCTTGTAAGTATTGCTGTTACCTTGATTCACCTTTTACCCATTGTCTCACCATTTTGGTGTTCCCCTTCCGTTCTCTAATACAGACAAATTTATATACAATACTCAGAGTACATGAACTTCTTGAGATCAAATAATTTCAAGGTTGTGTCAGAATTTATTTATTTATTTTGGTGGGGCTTGGACTATCCCAGTGTCCTATGCCTAGCAGTTTGCACATGCTATACAATCAATCACTCCACCATTGAACGATGTCTATATTTCTATTTCCAAATTAAGGCTCTACTTTCTCCTCTAACATGATTAGTTTCTACATAATATTTGACAAAAATGACGTATTTCATTAAATTCTCTGTTTAGATATTTAAATAATTTATTTGAGATATTTCTAATATCTCAAATGATGCTTTGTTATTTAAAACATAATGCATCAGATTCAGTTTTTTTACTTTAATTTTATTATAAAGTATATAAGTAAGGTAATGAGTACATTATTTGTTGAATATTGTTACCCCTTCCCTTCCCTTATTTTCTCTTACTTTCCCTCCTCCCTACTTCTCCCCCCACAAGTTATAAAGTTCATTTCCAAAATAGTGTCTGTATCACAGTTACATTGGTTCACTCTTTGTCCTTTGTCTCATCATTTTATTATTCTCCTTCCCCAAATCAGATAAATGTATATACACAGGATATCAAAATCAAAGACAGTGACAACAGGGAACAAAACAAGGAAAAAAAGAAATAACTTCATACAGTACATTAAAAACACAAGAACTAAATAAACAATAAAACCCTTATTTCTGTATCCTGGAGTACATTTGATTAGCATCATTTTTATGGTCATATGTACATAGCAATTGAGCTATTGTGATCCTGTTAGAACCAATCTTTCTCCAGATCTCCAGATACAACTAGCCAATGCCAACTTGGCATCTCTATTTCAGTGTTGAAGACATTTCTACAACCTAATGAGAGTGAAATTAAACTTCCACTAGGGTAAAGTCAAGTGTGTGTGTGTGTGTGTGTGTGTGTGTGTGTGTGTGTGTGTGCTTGTTCTAGGGCTTGAACTCAGAGCCTGGGCACTGTCCCTGAGCTTTTTTGTTTTTGTGCATGGATAGTTTACTTGAGCCACAGCTCCACTTTTTGGCTTTCTGGTGGCTAATTAGACACAAAATCTCCTGGGCTTTCCTGGCACCAATACTACCTTTGAACCTTGATCTTCAGATCTCAGCCTCCTGCATAGCTAGGATTACAGGCATGAGCAACTGGCGGTGCCTGGCTTAATATCAAACATTCATATCCTCACTCACTAGAATAGCCAATATCAAGAAAACAAATAATAACAGATGCAGGTAAGGATGTGGACAAAAGGGAGTGCTACTACACTGTTGGAAAGCATTATGGAGGTTCTTCAAAAGACTAAACATAGAGTTCCCCTATGATGCAGCAATCCCACTCGTGGGCATTTACCAAAACGACCATAAACAATGCCACACTAAAGCTACCAGCACAACGATGTTTACTGCAGCATTATTTACCATACCTAAGATATGGAACCAAACCAGATGCCCCTCGGTAGATGAGTGGATAAAGAAAATGTGGCATATATACACAATGGAATTCTATGCTTCCATCAGAAACAATGGCATGTCCCCTTTCACAAGGAAATGCAAAGACCTGGGGGAAAATCATGTGAAGTGAAGTAAGCCAGACGCCTCCCCCTGCCCTCCAAAAGGCTTCATGGTTTCCCTCATTTGTAATAATTAGTATATGTCTAGTATAGTCATAACAGATCCCATTTTTAAGATAAAACTTTTGATAAAACAATAAGTGACTTAGTAATTACACTGAAAACTTCTTTCCTGTATGTCTCTTGGATGTTCTGTTGGTAACCAGATATTTATAAATAGCAATTTAAAGTCTGTTAAATGCTGTTACCATTTATACGATAATAATACAATTTATATTTAAGGCAAGATATTTAGATTGATTATATTTATTTGGAAATTTTCTCATTATTCGTTTACCTACTCCAAGAGCAAACTAATGACTATCCAATTTTTCCACTACCAGCTCCTTACTTAAATTATGTTTATATAATATTTCTGAGGATTATAATCTTAGTACAAGTAATTTCAGTTACGCATCTGACTACATCTACAAACTTTCATTAATGTCACTGTATTCTCTTTAATTAAGGTGCAGTTTTGGAATAAGAGTACAGAAGAAGTTAATTACATTTTTAAAATTTTATTATTGATTCTTGTTATGTGATGATTAAGTCTGATTTCTAATCTGACTTTAAAATGTCACTGAGTAACTTGGGTACATAGGTTGTCATAACCATTATCAGCATAACTTTTTCTCATTTCATGCTTTTCAGCAAGCAGCACTATACCAAACAGAGTATGTCAGAAAACAATGGTTGTCAGATTATGCACTATAACTTTTGTTTGAAATCTCTGAAACCTCAAGAAATATTTAACATTTATTTTGCAGACTTCCAAATGGTTCCAATCACTGGTTAATCTGTGTGATAACAAGTAAGAGAACATCACAACTCAGTGTTCTTTTTCACGTTCCTGGGGAAATTATTTGATTCAATATAGTCTTTTCAAAACTTTCATCGGAGTGCTTATTTTTATGGGCAATCCCAGTATCATGTTTTCCTCACGTAATATTTCCTAAGGTTGTAAATTTTCTATCAGCTATGGAAAATTGGCTGTGGAATGTAGCCTATCATAATACTATAGAGAGTATGATGGGTAGTTATTTCATGATGTAGAAACACTCGTTTAATTTTCCATTCTTTAAACAAACAAAACTATATTGATCCAATGTGACTCTGAACCTGAATGGACACTAGTACATGCCTAGGGTGAGTTTGCTAGCAGTCATTCTGAATCTAATTGTTTGACTTTTTCTCACAGCCTACTTCCTCTCACTGGTATCCAGAGTGGATTCTCCTTCCTCAATTTTAAGGAGCAGAGTTTTTCTTCCCACAGATGGTCAGCATGTTTGTCAGGTAGGTATTTTAAAGCACACATGATTTTGAAAACTTTGTTACCTTTGGGGATTCCTTCATTATAATTGTTTGGGTATTAATTTTCACAGATTACATTTTATGATTTCTTCAGTCACCTGAGTGGCAAACTGCTGGTAGGTCTTCAAACTAGGTGTGGCAGTCCTGTTCAACATGTATGGCAAAACACAGCTGGGTTACAAAATCAATGGAAAAGAAATGTCATCACAATCCAGAGCTCACAGAAATTTCAGGTATGCACATTATAGTCACTAACTCTGTCTTTGCCACTTGATAGGCAATATGAAAAAAGCTATATCTTTTTATTTTCATTTGTGGGGTTTGAACTCAGGGCCTGGGTGCTGTCCCTGAGCTTTATCTGCTCAAGGCTAGCTCTCTCACCATTTTAAACTAATCTCCAATTTCAGTTTTCTGGTAGATAATTGGAGATGAGAGTTTTAGGGACTTCCTTGCCTGGGCTGGCTTTGAACTGCTATCTTCAAATTTCAGCTGTGAGCTACCAGCACTTGGCAACAGCCATATGTGTAATGTAGATGAATTAAAAGTCAAGTGATTTATTCATTGCCAGAGACCAAGGGCTTCCCAGAACAATCAAATACTGAAAGAGTATGACAGTCCTGAGAATAGTTGGATGGGTGGTCATACTAGAAGGCACATTTAGAACAAAGTTTTGAAGTATATAATATAGTTCATGTGTTCTAAGGTATATGGATGTATGACACTGCATTTTGGCCTAAATTTCTTGAGCCTTTTCTTCTTTTACTTTTTAAGAGCATCTTCTTTCTTTTCATTTACTTATCCTAAGAACCATATTCATTCCTAACTTTTCTCATACTTTCAAAAGAAGTGAAATTTAATGCTGGATAATGATGTGACTATTTGATTTAAATACTAATTCCAAATGCTGCTGAAGTAATTGTCATATTCATCTCACAGTTACCTTCAAAACAACATCGCTTTTATTTTCCTAAATAATTTTTGAAATTAAATCCAATGTAAACCTATAAAAGATTAACTTATTTATGTACCTAATAAAACTTATGTAGGGTGGAAATTACTATCTAATGATTATTACAAGAGTTCTTGGGAAAGTATTACATATTTTAACATTTGAGACAGCGAAGCAATTTTTTTTCAGTTAGGCATGAGAGAGAACAAAGTATGTTATTCCTAATAAATTTGCTTTCCAAATCTGGTTTGTGGAACAGATTAGTTCATCTATGATTATTTTATCATCTGTCATAAGATAAAATAAAGATCAAATTTATAAAATCATTATGAAATAGTAAATCTGAAATGTAATAAAATTTAGCTCTTGCTTAAATATGAGGAGTAAGATTGTTCAGTTTTATCCTCAGCTATTTGGGTGACTAGGAAGGAAACAATGGACAGTAGGTCAGAATTCTGTTATAAAGGTTAAGTTATAAGAATAACATTTTCTTAATTGGTGTCATAAAATCACTATAATTTAGAATATTCATGCATTATTACACTAAAAGGATATCAAAAGATTAAAAATATCATTTAGTTGATGATTAAATGATAGACTTAAAGAAAATTATATAGCTGAAAACAGAATGCTATAGTATGAAACTTTGTACTTTAATGATGGTCATTAAAGGAAAAAGAAAATTTAAGTGTACTGCATTAATGTCATTCTGTGAGTGATCTATTTTTCTACATTTTTTTCTTTTTTTTATGATACTGGCATTTGAACTCAGGACTTTGGCTTGCTAAGAAAGTGCTTTATCACTTGAGTTAAATGACCAGCCCTGCTGTCTTTAGCTTATTTTTTTCTGCTTGAGCCTCATGCTTTTGTTCAGAGACAACCTCAGTTTGAGATTATTGTACTTCTGTCACCTGAGTATCTAGAATTATAGGCATGCATCAGGATTGCCAGTCAGTTATATTGATGTAGCATCCTATTTATGGTTTTTGTTTGTTTGTTTGTTTGTTTGTTTTTTGCTGTGATTGGCCTTGAAATTCAATCCTCCCATCTTGGTCTCCTGGAGAGCTACAATAAGCAGGCATTTGACTCTGTCTTTTGCTTTAGAAAAACTTATTTGAGGTACTTATTTGAGGGCTGCTCTAGATCCCTTGATCTCTTCCTCCCAAGTAAATAGAATTACAGGCATTAAGTCACTGCACTCATCTCAACCTGTCTCTTCTTAACAACAAAGTAAAACTAAGATTTTCTTCATGAGGTTTGATCCACATCACCAAGGCCCCAGTGGTGAATTTGAGAGCTTGTTTGGAGGTTCTAGTAGGGGAGCGCAGCTACTGGTCTGGTCCTCCTCTGTCGATGGTTGTCCTCTTCGACCTAGCGCGCAGCTTTGGGACATGCCATGGAGCAGTGAAGGAACAAGGGGACACCCTCCTAGCCAGCCAGATCAGCCAAATCAACCCTGGCGATCAATGGGGTGACAGATGTCACAGCCAGATTGCCCTCACATCCAAAGGCCTCAATGGTAAATTTGTCAGATTGTGTACTCTCCATGATTATATAAACTTGGCTAATTGGATTCAAATCTTATCTTTACAGATGCTTTATTATTATTTATACATATTTTTCAACTGTGAAAAATAACCAATACTAAAAGATATTAAATCATCTCCAGCAACCTTAATGCCTTTTGCACCCAACTGTTGTATCTTTAGGTCAAAGTCTCTATTACTAGCATAATAGATTTGGATGTCGGGCAGAGCTGAAACATACTGCAGCCTGGCAGTTAAACCTTTGGAACTAACGTCTTTGTTCCTTTAGCTTTATATTCCCAAGTATCATGAATTTTTGGTCTAAATATGTGCAGTAAATAAATATAAACGTAGAATTCCAGAGCATGATATTTCCAGAGCAACCTAGGCAAAGCTGAATGGTGAAGTTATTCACTCGATAGTTTTAAATACAGCAATAGGACCAACCAGAGCAGATGCTAGTGCAGTATATTAATTTACTTCTTCTTCAAAATGTTTATTACTGGTATAAAAGCAGTGCTTTTATCTTAAAGGCTTTGTAAAAATTAGCAAACTGTATGACCCTCTTGGGATCCTTCAATTACACCAATCTTTTAAAATTACAGGTAGATTTTAGTTCTGTTTCATCAGCAAATGACCAGATGTCCTCTTGCTTTTGTTTAGCAGGCCACAGAGATGTGCTGTGCTTGTAAAATGGACTCCCATTATCCAGTATCTTGTTCATGAAAATCTTTAAGGGAATTTTTTAATCAGTATCTTCTTTACACAGTGTCTGCTGCTTCATCAACTTATAAGCCTATGAGAATTATTCTATTTACTATTTCCCTTCAGTGCTGACTTCTGATATTTTAAGGCCATATGTACTTTCCTTAGAAATATCCAAGTAATGCGTTTCAGTTCCAGCTAGCTCCCAGCTTAGCATGGGCTTCAAAACAGTCTCTGGTAGCCAGATGCCACTGGCTAATGCCTGTAGTTCTACGTATCTGTGAAGATCCTGGTCTGATACCAGTCCCAGCATAGATGTGAGAACCTTTGTCAACCAATAGCTGGGCAACTTGATATTCATATATCATCCAAGCTATGTAAGAGGATGAGATGGGGAAGATTATGGTTTTAGGCTAGCTTGGGCAAAAAAAAAAGTTAATGAGATTTTTATCGTAATGGAAGAAACAGTGGTGTGACATTCTTCTCTGATAGGTAGCCTAAAGTAGGTTGATGATAGTCCAGTTACAGACCTAAACAAAAAGCAAGAGGCTATCTAAAAAATAATCCGTGCACTGAGTTACACATGCATGCACGCACATGCATATGTACTCACATGGACACACAGTGGTAGAACACCTGCCTAGAGAGCACAAAATCCTGCGTTCAAACTCTAGTATTGTTTTCAAAAAAAGAAAAAAGGAAGAAGAAAGGAGAGGGGAAGGAAGGGACGGAGAAAGGAAGAAGGAGGGAGGCAGGGAGGGAGAAAGGCAGGAAGGGAAGGGAGGAAGAAGAAAGCAAGATAGAAGGAAGAAAAGAATAAACCCTGTGGTTGGCTCCATAGCTCAGGGGTTAGAGAACTGGTTTTGTAAGAATAAACCCTGTGGAACAGGTTGTTACCTGGAGGCTTTATCATTTTCATCTGTAAATCAAATTCATTTCTTAATAAAATTAGAGTAGGATAATATCTAAGTATATATTGCAACATAAAAATAATTATTAGTAAAGGTGTTATCAGTAAAGTTGGAAGTGTTTCAGAATATTTCTGAACATGCTTAAATAATAACAACTACAACTTCCTATATGTAAGGAATTATTGTGTAGCTTTTTACACACATACTCTAGTTGACCCTTCATCTGTGCCTTGGGTAGAAGATGGTTTACCTCTTTGGGTTGTATTTACCCACTGTGATTATGACCTTTAATATGTGAAGTAACCTACTAGATCTCACAGCAGTTTAGAATCTAGGATAGACTTTAGATAAGAAATACCAAGTAATAAGTCATAGTAATTTGTTAAATCACTGAAGCAATTTGTAATGTGGAGGAAAAACTATTCCAATTTCCAGATTTGGTCAAATCTATTTGATATGTTTATTAAGTATTCTTCTTAAGTCTTCTGTGTTAAATGAAACAATGATGTAATTGTATGGTTTTTATTAATTACAATCACATTTAAAATACAAATATAATCAATAAAGTTTAGTATTGTTCTAAAAGTTTTAAGAAGGTGAAAATTAAAATGAACTGAACATGAAAAAGAAATTTGATTCCAAGTTGAAATGAAGCCTTGCCTACTTCACTTAACCTTTTATGATTACAGTGATTTCGTGAGCTGGTAGCAACCATATCTTACAGTATGCTTTTCATATTTAAGGCTTGAGATTTTTGTGGTTTTTTTTTTTTTTTTTTTTTTGCCAGTCCTGGGGCTTGAACTCAGGGACTGAGCACTGTCACTGGCTTCCTTTTGCTCAAGGCTAGCTGTCTACCACTTGAGCCACAGCACCACTTCCAACTTTTTCTCTTTATGGGGTGCTGAAGAATAGAACCCAGGGCTTCATACATGCTAGGCAAGCACTCTAACGCTAAGCCACATCCCCAGTAAACGCTTGAGTTTTTAAACTGAATAAGCCAGTGCCTGAATTGTAACATATGCCAGCGCTTTTAATATTATTTTCTTTTTTATTTCTTAGATATTTTATTCTAGAAGTTCTGGGGGAGTTCTCAGCAGCTTCATATTTGAAAATAAACATTAATAAAGACAAAGCATTGATAAAAACATATAATTGTCTGAATGAAAAAGTTCTACCTTCGTGCTTTTCAGAGTCAGATATTTTAACCATTTAATTTTGGAATATTTATTACATGATAGGGTGAAGTTACTGTTTTCTTTCAAAGGTTTGTTGAGGAATAAATTCTAATTATTTACTAGTTAAAAGTTTTCAAACATAATGCATGATTATAAGAGTTTCTGGTCATGTAGCTACTAATGTAATCCAAGTGGATTGGTGTCGTTTGTCTATCTGCCATCACACCTTTCTCTAACATTCAGCCAAGGGTCTTGAGTGCTGACATTTGTCTCTTTTAGAGACCACGTTCCCTTGACATATCTTCCTGGGGGGAGAGGGAGTTGGGAAATAAATTTGTCACCTTTTCTCACCAGAGCAGTGCAGACTGTAACTCACATCTGAGATATTTCAATGTCTTAACTCCATTATCTTTCCTTTACTTTTTCCTTCCTTCCTTCCTTCCTTCCTTCCTTCCTTCCTTCCTTCCTTCCTTCCTTCCTTCCTTCCTTCCTCCCTTCCTTCCTTCCTTCCTTTCCTCTTTCCTTCTTCCTTCCCTCCCTCCCTCTCCCTCCCTCCCTTTCTATTTATCTCCCTCTTTTTTTCTTTCTCTTTCTTTTTCTTTCTTTCTTTCTTTCTTTCTTTCTTTCTTTCTTTGTTTCTTTGTTTCTTTCTTTCTTTCTTCCTTTCTTTCTTTCTTTCGTTATTATTAAGGAGTACTACTTAGTTCCTTCTTTTTTTCAAATTTTTATTATCAAACTGATATACAGAGAGGTTACAGTTTCATATATTAGGCATTGGATACATATCTTGTAGTTTGTTAACCTGTCCCTCATACCACCCTCCATCCTCCCCCTGTCCCTTTCCCCCCATGAGGTGTTCAGTTCACTTTCACCACACCGTTTTGCAAGTATTGCTTTTGTAGTTGTTTGTCTTTTTTTACCCTGTGTCTCTCAATTTTGGTATTCCCTTTCAATTTCCTACTTCTAATACCAGTATACATGGTTTCCAAAATACTCAGATAAGATTACAGAGATAGTGTAGATACAACCACTGGAAGGTGATACAAGAACATCTTCAATAATAGAAGCTACAAATACAGATGGGACGTTGAAAGTAGTTACAACTGTGATGTAACAATCGTTTCCATAACATGGAGTTCATTTCACTTAGCATCATCTTATGTGTTAATAAGGGTATAGCTATTGGGCTCTTGTGATGCTCTGCTATGACTTGCCTAAACCTGTACTAATTATTCCCAATAAAGGAGACCATAGAGTCCATGTTTCTTTGGGTCTGGCTCACTTCACTTAGTATAATTTTTTCCAAGTCCTTCCATTTCCTTACAAATGGGACAATGTCATGTTTTCTGATAGAGGCATAAAATGCCATTGTGTATATGTACCACATTTTCCTGATCCATTTGTCTACTGAGGGGCATCTGGGTTGGTTCCAGATTCTAGCTATGACAAATTGTGCTGCGATGAACATTGTTGTGCTGGTTGCATTACTGTGATTTTGTTTGTGGTCTTTTGGATAAATACCCAAAAGTGGGGCTGATGAGTCATAGGGGAGTTCTATATTTAGCCTTCTGAGGAATGTCCATACTGCTTGCCAGAGTGGCTGAACCAGTTTACATTCCCACCAACAATGAAGTAGGGTTCCCTTTTGGCCACATCCCCTCCAACAATTGTTATTGTTAGTTTTCATGAGATATGACATTCTTACTGGGGTGAGATGGAATGTCAATGTTGTTTTGATTTGCATTTATTTTATGGCCAGTGATGTAGAGCAATTTTTCATATGTCTCTTGGCCATTCTCATTTCCTCATCAGAGAAGTCTGTTTGCAAGTCTTTAGCCCACTTGATGAGGGGGCTATTGGTTCTTTGCGGTTTTGTTTTGGAAGAAGGTAATATTTTTCGTTCTGCATAAATTTTAGAGATGTGGCCTTTGTCTGTTGAAAGCCCGCTAAAGATCTTCTCCCAGTCTGCGTGCTTTCTGTTTATCTTGCGAGCTATGTCCTTTGCCGTGCAGAAGCTCTGCAGTTTGATGCAGTCCCATTTGTCCAACCTTTCTTTGATTTGTAGCCTTTCTGGGTCATTGTTAAGGAAGTTCCCTTCTATGCCAAGGAGCCCAAGTGTTTCTCCTACTCCTTCCTATAGTGTTTTCAGGGTGTCTGTTTTGATTTCGAGGTCTTTAATCCATTTGGAATTGAATTTGGTGCAGGGTGATATATAAGGATCTAGTTATAATTTGTTGCATGTGTTGAGCTAGTTTTGCCAGCACCATTTGTTAAAGAGGCTATCTTTCTTCCAAACTATTGTTTTAGCTCCTTTATCAAAGATTAAGTAGGGATAGTTCTGTGGGTTCATTTCTGGGTCTTCAATTCTGTTCCATTGGTCTTCAGGCCTGTTCTGGTGCCAATACCAAGCTGTTTTTATTACTATAGCTTTATAACACACCTTGAAGTTGGGTATTGTAATTCCTCCAGCACTGTTCTTTCTGCTTAGGAATGTTTTTGCTCTTCTAAGACTTTTATTGTTCCGTATGAATTTCTGTATTGCTTCCTCTATTTCAGAGATAAAACCATGTGTTCTTTACCTTGCTCCGGTTGATGTGGTGGATTACATTATTTGACTTGCGTATATTAAACCAACTTCGCATCCCTGGGATGAATCCAGTTTGATCGTGGGGTAGGATTTTTTTGATGACTTGTTGAAGTCAATTGGCCACAATTTTGCTGAGAATTTTTGTGTCTATGTTCATCAGGGAAGTCGGTCTATAGTCCTCTTTCCGTTATGAGTCCCTGCCTGGTTTTGGGATGAGGGTTATACTGGCTTCATAGAATGAGTCTGGTAGTGAACGTTCTCTTTCAATTTCATTGAAGAGTTTGAGAACTATTGGTGTGAGTTCTGTTTTGAAGGACTTGGAGAATTCTGCAGTGAATCCATCTGGACCTGGGCTTTTCTTGGATGGGAGATCATTTTGCCATTTCTATTTCAATACTGGATATTGGTCTGTTTAGAAGATTTAAATCTGCATGGTTAAGTTTGGGGATATCAATTTTTTCTAGGAAATGATCCATTTCTTCCAAGTTCTCGAATTTGTTGGCATAAAGGTTTGCAAAATAATCCCTTATTATTTTCTGAATTTCAGTTATTTCTGTGGTGATGTTACCTGTTTCATCTCTTGTTTATTTGAGTTTGCTGCCTTCTTTTTTTGGTCAGGTTTGCCAGGGGTCTGTCTATCTTGTTGATTTTTTCAAAGAACGAACTCTTGGATTTGTTGATTCTTTCGATGTTTTTTTTCGTCTCTAATTGATTTAATTCTGATTTGATTTTAATTATTTGCTTCCATCTATTTACTTGGGGTTTGGCTTGTTGTTCTCTCTCAAGAAAATTAAGGTGCTTCCTTAAATTATTGAGCTGCTGTTTCTCCAGTTTGTTGGTGTATGCACTCAGAGATATAAATTTTCCTCTGAGTACTGCCTTTGGTGTGTCCCAAAGGAGCTGGTACTTTGTGTCCTCAACTTGGTTGAAGTCCATAAACATTTGAATTTCCGTTTTAATTTCTTCAATGACCCACTGATGGTTCAGCAGTGTGTTGTTGAGTCTCCATGAATTGTAGGATTTTCTGTGGTGGCTCTTTGAGTTGAACTTTAATTTTATTCCATTGTGGTCTGAGAGAGTGCAGGGAATGTTTTTGATCCTTCTGAATTTGTACAGATTTTCTTTGTGCCCTAAGATGTGATCTATTTTGGAGAATGTTCCATGTGCTGTGGGGAAGAATATGTATTTTCTCTTTGCTGGGTCCAATATTTGTAAATGTCAGTTAAGTCCAGTTGGTCTATGCAATTATTTAGTTCTGTGGTTTCTTTGTTCAGTTTTTGGCATGTTGATCTGTCCAGAGGTGATAGTGGTTGTTAAGGTCCCCAACTATCAATGTGTTTGGGTCTATGAGTGTTTTTAGAGTCAGTAGTGTTTGTTTGATGAAGTTGGGTGCTCCTGTATTTGATGTGTAGATATTTAGAATGGTTATATCTTCCTGTGGGAGAGATCCCTTTACTAGTATGTAGTAACCTTCTTTGTCTCTTCTTACCTTTTTTAATTTGAAGTCAATTTTGTCTGATACTAGGATTGCAACTCCACCCTGCTTAAGGAGGCCATTTGCTTGATAGATTTGATTCCAGCCTTTCACTTTTAGAAGATGTTTACTTTTGCTGGATACATGTGTCTCTTGGAGGCAGAAGAAAGATGGATCTTGATTTTTGATCCAACATATGAGCCTATGTCGTTTGATGGGAGAATTAAGTCCATTAATGTTGACAGTTAGGATTGAGAGATGATCGTTTATTCCTTTCATTATCACTATCTTGTTTGAAGCTGTGTCTTCCCATTTCTTGATCTGATGTTTCCTATTTAGAGTTCATTTTTCTGTCTGTATTGGGATCTTGAATATTTTCCCTGTATAATACTTTTCTGAAGATTTTCTGTAAAGCTGGTTTGGTGGAGATATATTGATTCAGTTTTTCCTTACTGTGGAAGACTTTTATTTGACCTTCGGCTATAAATGAGAGTTTGGCTGGGTACAGAATTCTTGGTTGATAGTTATTTTTATTTAGTGTTTGGTATACTTCATTCCAGGCTTTCCTTGCTTTCATGGTCTCTGCTGAGAAGTCTGGGGTAATTCTGATTGCTTTTCCTTTATATGTGATTGTTTTCTTCTCCCTAACAGCTTTAAGGATTCTTTCCTTGTACTCTACTGAACCTGTTTTGATCACAATGTGTCTGTGGGATGTCTTATTCTGGTCTTGTCGATTTGGGGTTCTAAATGCTTCTTGTATCTGTATAGGCCTTTCCTTCTGGATATTTGGGAAGTTCTCAGCTAATATTCTGTAAAATAGGTTGCCTACCCATTAACCAGTTTCTCCAAGTTTTCCTCAATACCTATTATCCTTAAATTGGGCTTCCTGATCGTGTCTTGAATCCTCTGTAGCGATCTGTTTTGTTGATTGGACTGGATTTGTATTGATTTTTGATCTTTCTCCAGAGAATCTAAGGAATGTTAAGCTCCTGAAATTCGATCCTCTGCTTCAGTTAGTCGGGACTGTAGGCTAGCTACTTGATTTCGAATCTCTTTTCCTTCTGACTGGTCTTTCCTGATGATTTCCATGTCATTTCTTAGGTCTTGTATGGACTTTTTTACTTCATTAACTTCATTACTTTGGTTTTGAGTGTTGTCTCTCCAATCTTTTAGCTGGGTAGCTATCTTTTCATTTGACTCTTGAAGTTCATTTATCTTTCTATTTGTGGATGCCATGAAATTCTCCATTAATTTTTGCTTTGCCTCCTCATGCTCTAGAATAGTTGACTGAAGAGATTCAAACTTTTCATTTATCATGTTTATCAGTAGACTTTGTAGAGCATTTTGGGGGTTCTCTTCTATGTCTTTGATTGACTGCTCTGCTTCCTGCTTGTTTTGAGTGGGGGATAAGACTTCATTGTTTGCCATCTTTCTTGTGTTCCTTCTGCCCATTTGGATTGGGGATGCCAGTCTACCAGCACCTGTGAACACCATTTAAGTCCCAAAGCAGCCCTTACCAAGCACTGTTGTGTAAATCTTACAAGTTCACAATTATATACAGATACTCTGTATACCTGTCTATAAAATTAGATTTAGTGTTCCTAAAGAATACAATTTCAATATAACAACCGATCCTGGGCCCTGTGTTCAGTAGTTACTTGTTTACTGTTATAACTCTATAAGCAATTCTTGTTTTTATATTAAGTTCTTTTAGGAAGGGCTTTCTCTATGAACCCCTTTGATTCACTTGGATTAAGCTGGGATACCCTCTATCCTATAACCAGGAGTCAATGGTAATTGGAGTTCCAGGCAGTAAGTCAGGAGGGTAAGTTGGAGGTAGTAAAGAGAATAGAGTAAAATGTATTGGGGAGGGGGGTGGTGATTTTGGTTTAGTTTCAGTGACGTGGAAATGTGGGGAAGGGTAGAATCAGTAGAAAGAACAAGGTTAAAATGATAGATAATGGAGAGTTAGTAGAAAACAGTGGAGGTGTTATTCATAGGAAAGTAATTTTTAAAGAAAGAGAACGCAAAGAGAGAAATAAAGTAAAAATAGTGGAAGACAGATGCACAAAACAGAGAAAAATTATTTAGAAAAAGATAAAAATAATAAAAAAAAAAAAACAGAAAAGGTACAACCCAAACAAACAGAAAAGAAAAAAATTTGATAAAACAAACAGGTAAAAATAGAAAACATAAAAAAAGACGACGCTTTAGAAATGAAAAAAAAAATTTTTTTTTAACTTTATAAATTGTTGAAAAGAAAAAAAAATGGAGTCTTCCTTGTTTGGGTGGTCTTTCCCCAGTCTCTGGTTTCCTTGTGATGGTCTGTGGTCTATTTTCCTGATTGGCTGGGTTTGACTTGATTTCAGTTTGCTCCTCTGTCTGCTGTGGGGCCATGGCCTTTAATGCCTGGCTTTCAATAGGCTGTGGACTCAGCAGGGCGGGGCACCTCTGGCCTGGTTTACCCTGCTGAGAGTTGCTTGCCTGGGGCAAGCTCCTCCCTCCTGGGCGGGGCGGCCTCCTTGGCAGAGGTGTCTATGGAATGCAGCTCCGTCTTGGGCTGGGAATTGGGCTTCCTCTGTGAAGGGACCATTTAACTGTGTCAGGAACTATTTGTTCTCCCATCTGGTGTTTCGTGCCGCTGGGAGCTGCTCCCTGCTTTCGCTTTAAATTTAGAAATTCGGGTGGGCAGGGCGAGGCACCTCTGGCTAAGCCAAGGCCCAGGACACGCCTCCCGCCTGGGCAGGGGGCGTTCTCCTGGGCGGAGCTGGCTCTCACTGTTGGGTCCCTCTTGCCCTTTTCAGAGATGGCTCCTTCGATCTCGCTTTCCCCAGGCATGCTTTAGTTCCAATCTGGTCTGAGCCTATGCCAGTGGCAAAGATGGCGCTTTGCTCTGGTGGTGGGGGAAGGGCTGCCTTTCAGAAACTGCTCTGTGGGCGCGAGTGAGAATATCTTTCGTGGGGTACTCACACTTTCTCTGCAATTTCAGGTTGTCCGTGCTCAGCCGCCATCTGGATTATTTCTCCCTGGTCTACGCTGTGTGCTTTAGCTGCGTAGAGTGTGGGTTGCTGTGCCAGGCACTGTGCTGGTGCCGGCTCTGGCGCGGCGGTGGGACGCCACCCAGAGCTCAAATCTGTGTTTTCAGATGAGCAAAGTCGATTTTTCCTTCCTGGCCAGAATCCCTGTACTTTTAGAACTTACTTTGGCTGTCTTTCTAGGAGTAAAAGTTTCTATGGGGTGAGAAAACTGAGATGTCAGAGAGAGCTCAGCTAGGGCTCTGCTGCTCCTCCGCCATCTTCCCGGAAGTCTCCTACTTTGCTCCTTCTTTAAAACATTCTCCTCACACAATCCATATGACACGGAGCTTAGGGGAAAAAAATTATCCCAAAGTGTTAGTGCAAACAAGGAATGTGAGATATCATTTTTTTTAGAAATATCACTACTGCAAAACAAGAGCCTATTCCTACCACTCCTCGTGAAACCTGGTTCCTTTTCATCATGCTAGTTATTTTTAGCTATTTTCCAGACCCTAGCCCAAGTCCTATAATAATATTCTCTTCTTAATGAAATCTACTTAGGTAGACTATTTACTTATGCCTAATGGGGTTTTTTGTGTTGTAACCATAGTGATCCATAAGTAAATTTCCAGGCAACTTAGAGGCATGAATCTTTCCCTAAGAATAATGTTCCTTGCTCAGCCATTTGGTTCAAAGAGCAACCAGTATTCACATAATTTTTCTTTACTTATACTAAGTTAGCATGTAATTTAACAGAACCTAATAAACAAAGTATCCATTGCAAGATGAAGGCAAGAAGGTAATTGAATGGCTACTTCAGTAGATCAGGCATGGGACCATGGAATGGAAATAGGGCTGGAAGAAAAATACACTGACTAGGTTCTGGTGTTGGCTGATGAAATATGAGATTGAAGGAGAGAATGATTCTAAAGGTCATTTTGAAATTTTTGGCATTGCATAGACAGCCTGAAAATTGTCAGAAATTGAGTGAATTAAGACATTCAACTGGAAAAGCAAGCCCAGCATATTTTGAAATAGAAGTGACTCCTGGGTGAAATGTTTCTGTGGCTGCAGAGATATGACAGGACAGCTCAGGAGAAAGATGATATTAATTTGTGTGTCTTTAGCCTGGGTGCCAGTTGAAACCCTGAAGTCTTCCTCGGAGGGAATGTGGAAGAAAAAAAACAACTGTTGATTAAATTTAAGGCGCGCGCGCGCACACACACACACACACACACACACACACAGTGTTGTTGTTTTTCTCTCAAGGCTTTACTAGTTGAGCCACAACTCTCATTCTGTTGCTTTGAAAGCTCAAAGTTTTCTTCACTGTTTAGTAGTGAGTGTGAGACAAAACTGTCCAATGACACACCCATTGTCTTATAGATGTGGGGACTTTTTTCTGTCAAGGGCATTTTGATATTGGTAGACACTATTGGTTAACATCATTCATGGGCCATACAGAGTTATTAATACAAGCAGTCACCAAAAACTTAGAGAAGTGTGTGTGTTGAATCCTCTAATTAATTATTTCTCATGCCTTATATTGCCCATAAGCTGGAGATCCCTCTATTATTGTAGGTAATAAGAAAATAGAAAGTGTATTCTTTTTAAATTCCTTGTTAATAATATCAGAATATTTCTTCTTGATACAGATTTGTACTGGTCCTCTATTATGATATAGTATTCAGTCTTTTTTAACAGTATTTTGCTGAATGATACAAAACCCAGTTGATATTATCTAACCTATGGAAGGAAAATCATGTGCAAGCAGCTAAGTCAACATCATCGAATTTGACTGTGAATACTATTTAAAGAGCTAGAGGTTAAAAAAAATGGGGCTCAGTGCCAAAATGACAAGATTTAGAGACTAAGATAGAACTTGGATACAGATCTAGTACATGCTAAGTACATGATCACCTATGATCTAAACTTGGAATATGGCTGGAGAGAAGAAGCCAGATGAGTTTTACTTCCTTTCACAAACAAGTTACATAACCAAGACCATACATTAGAGATACAGGCATTGCATCACTTATTTTTGTCTTTGAGAATATTTGCTTTGATCCATTTTATGTGGAATTTGTGTAGTCACCAGAGAAATTCTAGGATGTGGCATTGCTTCTTATTTGCAGGTTTCCTCTTAGAGCGCTACAAAATAGTGATATCCCTTATTTGGTGTTTTTGTTTTTGTTTTTTTTGTACAGGTTGTTTTTCAAGGTCAAATGATTGAAAATTATGAACAGGATGAAGTCATTGCTATTGATGATATATCTTTTGGGATAAGTTGCTTGCCTGCAGATGGTAAGGCTTTTTTTCCCTCCTATTTTGATCCTTTTGTGAAACAAAAGTTTGTAGCAATTTACGTATTGTATTGACTTGCATCTGTTCTCTGTTTTTACCTAATGGTTTTGTGAGGGTTATTCACCATTGTTCTAATACACTACACATGACTGACTGGAATTAGACTGGAGGACCAGAGACGCTATTTTTTTTTAATAGACTGCAAATACTACAGAGGACTGAATGGGTCAATTTGCTCTCAGATTTGAATAATTCAGCTATTGTTGTTGTTGTTTCCTAGCTAAATCTTGATGAGAGATCTGTGCATTCCAGGTGTCCAGTAGTATTTAAATTATCTTCCCAAAGAATTGGTTTGATTATAGTAATATGCAGATACAAAATGGATGGAGATCTTATACTCTGTATTCTATTTATACTCAAAGACATTAATAGATTACGTTGATCAAATCTAAAATGTATTTATATTGGGCCCCTGTTAAGTAATGATGTTAACTTTCCCTTTTGTATTTTTTCCATAAGAAAAATTAAGTATTAAAAGCCTAATTTAAGCCAGGTGCCAGTGGTTCATCCCTGTAACCCTAGCTACTCAAGAGGCTGATATCTGATGATAGAGGTTCAAAGTCAGTTAGGGAAGGAAAGTCTATGAGACCCTTGTCTCCAATCAACCACCAAAAAATCCAAAAACCAAAAACCAAAAAGCCTGGAAGTGGAGCTATGGCTCAAAGTGGCAGAGCACTTATCTTGAGCAAAAAAGTGAGGGAAAGTGAAGAGGCCCTGAGTTCAAGCCCCAGGACGAGTACCAAATATAAATAAATAAATAACAAAAGTATAATTTAGTCAGGATAAAATAATTTAAATCTAATAAGCAAGAAGCAAGCATATGTGAAATATGTGTGTCTATATTTTTATAGACCAGGTACTTTTTCTTTAAATATTATTAAATAGTGCTTTAACATCACAGAATACAGATAGCTCTGAGTTAGTCCATTTTCTCTTACTATTATGAAATACCTGGCTTTTATTTTTATCATGAAAAGAGGCTTCTTTAGTCCACAGTTCTGCAGGTCCAAACAATTCTGCTAGCCTCTGCTTGGCTTTGGTGAGCAACTTATGGCACAATCATGACATGATGCATAGCATCCCAGCAGGAAAGCATGCACAAAGAAGAGCATCTTATGATGTGACAATTATGACATAATGGATAGCATCACAGTCAGAGGGCATGCACAGGAAGAGAACTTATGGTGAGACAGAAAGCCAGAAAAACTGTAGGAGACATGTTTGCTCTTTTATAACAACCAGTTACAATAACTAACCAGGATCTCACGGAACTGCTTAGTTCCTTTCAAGAACAGTGTTCACAATTATCCAATGAAACCTCAAAGAGCCCTTCCTCCTCTTAAAGGTCTCTCTGTCCACTTTGGAGACGAAATTTCCAACATGAACACGAGGGGTGACATACTTCAAGCCATATCCAAACCATAACAGCTTTTCCTTTTTGTTTTTGTTTTTGTTTTTTTTGTTTGTTTGTTGGTGTGGAAAGGAATTCTGATTATTGTTGGATTCAGAGACATATGTTGTTATTCCTAAAATAGAACAAGAATTTTATATTGTGTTTTGTTTACTTATTGACTTAGTCATGTTAGGGATTAAAGGACCTAGTACGTGCTAGGCAAGTGTGCTACATTGTCAAACATGCTCACATCCCAGTGTTTAGATTTTAGACAGAACTTTTGTTGGTTTGATAGATTTTTATAGATATGCCTATCTTGTTACCCAAGCAAAGGAAGGATTTTATGGGAGCTACCTCTAGTCATTATGTAAAAGATACAATTTTTTTTGGCTGTTTTTGTCTTCTCAGTGTTTGGTATATATCAGTAAGGAATCCTTATATAATACATTGAAATATATACAAATCAAAATTGAAAGGTTAATGGAAACAAATTATACACATGGCCAACTTTGTAAGTAAATAACCTCCTGCCTTTTCACTAAACAATACCATTTATTAGATTTATCAGAATATACACAACTTATTCGGTACAGAATATATGATCAACCACAGGCAAAACACATTCAACTTCTGACTTTCCTCCTGTTTAAGTCTCTACTTCCTCTCCCTCTTCTATTACTTCAGAGTGGTGTTCCTGAATTCAGAGCTCAGATTCTATGCTTCGCTTTAATGTACTTTTTATTCTTGATTATTTCAGCAGTCTCTTTCTGTTCTAGGAATCTTACAGTTTCTGCAGAAATTATGGTCTGCCAAACAAAATGATTCCTAACTAACCCTATTCATTGGCCAGTTTAATTACCCTCAGAAGTGGAATAGGCAATAAAATCAGCTTTTGTCTTGATTCACTTCACTATTGGGTTGCTGCCATTGAATTTGTATGTACATTACAAATGTATACAGGAACATTCTTGGTACTTGAACATTGAGATTGTCCATAGTTAGACTCTATTATCATTTCAGAAATAAAATGTTGCTCCATCATTGATTCAGGATACCAAAGCCATTTCCTTAATTACCTATGATGCACATATGGGACAAGGCCAAAGTAGATGTGCCATAATAAATATTCAGAAGATAAGTGCCAGATTTTACAGTAAGCAACTTCAAAGGCCTCCATAGAGTCATCATAGAAGTTGAAGAATGAATCTTAGCTGGAATGAAAGTATCACAAATTTGAACTTTTAAGGGAAAAATAGTTAAGTCTCTGATTTCAAATAGTTCTGGATATTCATACAATTTTAATATAATTGAGAGAATGTGGAAATGGATTTTGCTAAAGATAATGCCTTTTACATGCATGTTTAATTAATTTACCATGACAAAATTTAGAACTACTGAAGAAGATACTGAAATCCCAGAATGAAATCTTTAGAAAATGTGTATGTTAGACCTGCATAGATAACAAAATGGATGTCATGAATATATTTCTGTAGAAGCAAAATTTTGTAATGGGAATGATTCTTCTCCTTATTTTAAACTTTCTGTTTTATTGAAAAGGGATGTCATCATGTTTTATGAAAGCTATTAAGGTATTCTTTAACAGGAAGTAAAGATCCAGATAAGGGGTATTCTTTGAAGGCAAGGGTACAGAGAGATTTTCTTTTCAATAAGTAAGAACTGAGGTCATATTTAAACTCTTGGGAGGCAAATACAGCAGCATAAAGATTAATATTGAAAGAAAAGCATAAAGCATCATGGGCTAGAATTGGCACTTGGATTTTATAAATGGCAGGCATGTGAGAGGTGGTAAAACTAAGTAGCGTTAAATTTCCAAGGAGACTCTGCAGTCAAGTTCAGACACTATCATAACAGACTGGACCTAGTTAATCACTGGAAACATAGGGGGAGTGATTGTTTCTGGGCTTCTCTCCAGGCATGCTAGGGGGAAATCACAGAATATGGAGGTTATATGATAAATAAGGTTCTATAGCATTTAGGAACGCCAAGCCCTTATTGATTATTGTACTTAGCAGTGACTAGCCTTGGAACAGAACCAAACTAACTAGAACCAGTGGTTTTAGACTTATGCATTTCTCATGACACTGATAGAAATTGAGGGTGGAGCATCAGAGACTTGGATGCAAAGGTGAACAAATGTCTTAAGGATGTTTGCATCTTAAAATCCCATTATGAAGAAGGATAAAAAATGCATTTAGATGCAAAAACTCAGATACGTTTGCTTAAATGACTTACGGAAAGGGGGGAAATAGTTATGCATGTGTTATTCCTCTTCAACAGAATCAAAGACAGAGTGACTTTTTGGGGGAAGGGGAAATTTACCATATACTCATCACTTTGTGGTCATAACTGTTGAGCTCTATATTTCTAAAATTTAGAACAGGAAGAAGACAGAAAGTAAGGGGAAATATTTTGGCCATGCAATTGGCTAGCAATCTTATTTTCAACAAAAGCTCAAAATTTACATGGTTAAAATTAAGTTTAAATTTTCTTTCAAAATATATTTTTTCTCTACCATTCCCTACTTGAGTCCTTGGTATATTCATCATGAAGACGTCTCTCAATGGTTTTCAGATGGGGGAAAAACTCAACAAAATAAAAAAATGCCAGAGGAAAACAACTCTATAATTCTATAACAGTGATTGTTTATCATAGCTTTCATGGTTTATGAATTCTTTAAAAGTTGAGCAATAAAATAAAAGATCTTTTTATAGTATTACAAAAACTTGTTAGATTATAGCCACACCTTCAAGTAATATAACTTTAGCCTTAGTTCTTCCCAAGGTGTAAAAATTCACAGGAAATTTATTGGAGGCAATGCTTTAGAGTTTACCAAACTATCACTTGTAGAAAGGAAATCAAGATTTGTGATTTGTAATTAAGGAAGTACATATTTAATCCATGGTTTTTGAATGACATTGATCCTTGAATAAATTTCTGGTTATAATTTTTATAAAAATTGCATGCTGTGGTTTATAGTCAGAATATTATAAAGGTATATGATTTCTTCTTAAATAGACTTTCCAGGAATTTTCCTTAGTGCCATTTTTGCAGTGTCACAGGTACAAAAATAACCCCTTAATTAGATACTTCATAATGCATACATACCCACTTAAAGGTTTTTAAAGTCTTTTAATTTTTAAAATCTTAGCTTTCAGTTACCTTTAAGGTCCAATAACTGTTAGTAGAAACCCTTTTCTCATTTGAGAAAATTGACAAAGGAAATTGTCTAAAATATCTATAATCAAATTGGATGTTATTTATAACTTTGACTGCAATATCTTTGAAACGTGGACTTCATTCTCTGACATGTGAGAGTTCCTGGCGAATTTCACCCAACCTGCTTGTGAAAGATAAGCTTTGAAGGATGACAGTCTGTAGACATGTGACTTCCTTAGTATAGAACCTTGAAATGGTTGGCAGAACTTCCTCTTGCTGATCATATGCCATTGAAGACGGATTTAAAATACTCCAAATATCTCTCTACAACCATATGTTATGTAGTAAAAGATCAAGAATGAGAGAGAAAGAAAGAGAAGGAGGAAGAAGAGAGAAATAAAAAAAGGCTAAAAGAAAGAGAAATAAAAGAAAGGCTAAAAGAAAGAGAAACAGAAAGGCAGAAAGAGACGGAGACAGTGAGAGGGAGAGAAGAATGAATATGATTGCAAACACAAATACCACATGTTTAAATAACTGCGCTCATGGATTGAATAAATCAAATGATTTGTTTCGGAGATACACTAATTGAAAATTATACAAAGCACAACGAAACTCCCACACTCCACTATTTTTATTATTATAAATGTTAATTCAGGGAACAATGGTAATGAACTGGTTGAAATTACAAAGGGACAATTGGTATAAGGTACACTTAAATTTTGTGCAGTTTTTACTTACTTATTGGGTTGGTGTTGTTTGCCAAACATTTTTATAGTCTCGTATAAATAGTGACAAATGAGCCATAATATATCGGATTTAATTGAAGTATGACCTGTATTTAATTATGCAGCCCTAGGGGCAGAAGATTTGTAGATCATATGAATCAACAGAAATTACAGCTTTAGTTATTTCAGGGTAATTGTTATTGTGCATTCTTAGCTTCATTTATTGGCAACATTTCCTTAATTGCACAGGCACTTTTATTGTCAGTGTGTCTATAAACAAGGAAATTTACATATTCATCATTTGTAAACTCTCATTGTGAGAAACCCGACTATGTATGTATTGGTCAAACATGGTCATAAGAAATTTCTTCAACTTTATCACAAATAAAAATGTACATGATTTATAAATAACCAACTTTTTTACCTTTTGTTGCTTTTTTTCTAATGTCATTTATTCATTTTGTTGAACTATGCTGCCAAGGATTTTGCTAAGCAATGGATATCATGTAGCCGCAGAAAAACAAATAGTAATCATTGCATTCATACAGCTTACATCTTATTCAAGTGGAGAGCAACTAAATATGTATATTTTATCACATGAGATACTGACTTTGGAGAACATGAAAACAGAACTTGGACAAGAAATGCCAGTGAGGAGTGTATGATAGTGACATTTTGAATAGAGCACTCAGCATAATCATTTTAGATACAAAATTAACTAAGTAGAAAAGCCAAGGAGCAGAGGGAACATGTCTGGTGATTTGTTGGAAGACATTGCGAAACCATAGGTTTGCAGGGATATGTTTGGTCTGTATGAAAAAGAAAGATTGTAGTAAAGACTTTTATGTCTCCTTCACTTCATACAGAATGCAAAGGTTTGAAGCAAAAGACACAACCTGACTCACAGATTTAAAAATTGCAGAGAGGCCAGTAGCAGGAACAAACAGACTAATTATGAAGTCACAATTCATAAAGAGACCATGTTCCCTAGAGCCAGGACTGATTGTAGTAGGAGTGTTGTGAGAGTAAGATGCAGTCATAGCCTGTGTGTGTCTTGCAGAAAAAGCAGAAATTTGGACACACACACGCACACACAGAAAAGAAGAGAGAGAGATGAGTCATGGAATATTCCAAATTTCCTTCTGGACTAGAAGTGTGAATTTGTCATTAGTTAAGATAGTAAAGACTGTGAGAAGAAATAGTTTGGGTAGAGAAAAATCAGAAGTTTATACATAGAACTAATTTTATTGATGTGCTTATTGGTTATCCAAGAGAAGTGGTCAAATTTGTAACAGGATGTTGGAGTTGAAGTGCAGCAAAAGGTTTAATATACAAGTGTAGGTCATTAGCATTAAGGGAAAGATTTGAAGACACAAGGCTGGGTAATATTAACAAGGTTGTGAGTGTCTAGAGAAGGGATTTGGCCCACAAACTGAGCTCTGAGGAAATTGTGTTCAGGCCATATGGGGAACTGCAAAGGAGACTGAGAAAAAAATAGATAGGTAAGAGGAAGTATAGGAGAAAACTTCTGGAATGGGGAAAAGAAAATACTTCAAGAAAAGAGTGAGCAAGTATACCAGTAACACTGATAGGTCATATTGAGGAGGGAGATATATTGAAGATGGAAAATTAAATATCAGATACAGCTTTATAAAGAAGAACTGAAATTGGAGGCTGTGATAATCAGCAGCACAGTGAGAAGTTATCATAGCTATTGATGAGAAGTGGGTATTCCTAAGATGAATGTAATTGTGACTGGGCACTAGAGAATAATCTCATAAGGAAACAATATGTAGATGTAGACAAAATGGGAAAAAATTGTTAGAATGATTCTTTAAATAAGCAAAAGGAGATGCTTTTTGTATACACATGAAAAGAAGGAGCATAGAGGGAAGGTATGGACAATCTACCAGTTACCAGGGGCAAAACATTGACAATACACAGGGAGGGAGTTGGAAAGGTTGCTTCTGATTTCCCCCATATGTCCAGTGAAATGTGACACAAGATGCTAAATGGAGAATGGTACTTGTGTAAGAACAGCTGAGAATGTAAGGAGGGGAAAGGAAGATTTGAGTTGTTTAAAAATGGAGAAAAAGTGGGGCTGGGGATATAGCCTAGCGGCAAGAGTGCCTGCCTCGGATACACGAGGCCCTAGGTTCGATTCCCCAGCACCACATATACAGAAAACGGCCAGAAGCGGCGCTGTGGCTCAAGTGGCAGAGTGCTAGCCTTGAGCGGGAAGAAGCCAGGGACAGTGCTCAGGCCCTGAGTCCAAGGCCCAGGACTGGCAAAAAAAAAAAATGGAGAAAAAGTAAAGACAGGATTGCCAGGATACCAAGTCAAGAGCCTTTCCTCATGACCCCTCAAATACCCGCATGTACACTGGAGCAGGTCGACAGTAACACTAACCAGTTTTAGCCTAGAGAATATTATGAAGTAGGAGGAAGTCAGAGGATGATTTCCTCCCTAAAATTTGTAGGAGAGGAAATAAGATCGTAAAATTTGAAGAAATGGTAGATCTACAGTGTAATGGGGCCTGTACAATCAAAATAAAGTCATATGCTTCAGGACCAGGATACATTCTGAGAAATACATCTTTCAGGTAATTTCCTCCTTGAGCAATCATAATAAGGCATTCTTACACACACTATGATGGTCCCAGCATCACTAGGTGATAGATCATCTTAGGGGACTACGATTGAATATTTGATGTCTCACTGATTGATATGTCCATGATATTTCATGACTGTGTGGTTAGAGTTGAGATATGAAAGGCAGTGAACTGGAATACAGAGTCATTGGGCAGTGGGCCATTTGAAATTATAAGCAGAAAATAATCCCTATTAGTAGTGATGGTTCTTGGTGAGAGAGATGATGGCAAGAGTTTTCATCCAACTTCTCCTTTAAGATCATCAACCAGAAGAATCATAAAACTGAGAAGATGCAAAGAATATTGAAGTGATTAAAATTATAGTAAATGAAGTGCCAAAAAAGTCCAGAAATTGAGAAACATCACATCAAAATCTGTAGATGACTATCATGAGATGGTCCTGTAGGTGGTGCCATTTAATGTCAAGAAAATCAAAGCTCCTATGTAAGAGAATGAGAACAACAAACTTCTGTAGGCTGCAGTAGTAGCAGGAAGGACATCAAATCTTACTCAAGTCCAAATCACCCCATGCCCGCTCCCCCCCACAACCAGGCAGAGGGAGCTTCAGAGGAGGTAGTTCTGGACTACAGCTTCCAATTAAAGATAACATAAATTGTGCTAAACCCATGTGTAATTGTAACAGCATGCTTTCCATTTCAAAATTAGGGCAAAGTCTGGGAATGTGGCTTAGTGGTACAGTGCTTGTGTAGCATGCAAGAAACCCTGGATTCAACTCCTCAATACCACATAAACAGAAAGAGCCAAAAGTGGCACTGTGGCTCAAGTGGTAGAGTGCTAGCCTTGAGCAAAAGAAGCTTAGGGACAGTGCCAGGGCCTGAATTCAAGCCCGCGGACTGACAAAAAAATAGGGCAAATTCGTTCTCTAGAAACATGCACAATTTGTTTTGGAGGCTTGTCAGCCACAGTGATGCAATTAAAGTACAGACATGGACTTTGTGATTTAATTCTGTGTGTGAGCATGTGTATTTTAATAAATATTCCCTTTTTAGAGTGAATGTTTATAGTCTAAGAAGTATACAAACTTTTCCAGAAACATTTGCATTTCACTCCTGATCATTCTTTAAATCTGACAGATGAGATGTTACCATGTCAGGAAGCATCAAATAATGAGCAAGAACTATGCCACCCACATGTGGATCTCTGCAAGTTTGAGTCTACAGATCGACAAATGAGGTGTAAGTACTCAATGGAGATGCTGCCTTGTTGGTGGGGTAACAGTTTATACAATTCAGAAATCAGTTGTAGGTCATAGGTGTAAATTGCATACAATATTTCTTCTCTAAAACTCCAATGTGCTGCCAAAATCAATAAATAAAATAAAATTCCAATGTGAATTATTACTAATTCACAATTATTTAATTTTAATGAAATAATTTACTGTTACACTTACTAAATACATTACTCAGATTTTATATTATACATAAGGTCAAATATGAAATTGTAAAACCTTGAAATAAGCAGTAAAAGTAAACTTCAAAAAATCTCTTTCTCTTTTCCATAGAAGTTCTCATTCAGAGAATGCAAAAATGGAACAACTGAAAGAGTTTTACAGAACAGAGATGATGTATTGTAAAGCTTGCTGGGTCAAAATTTTCAGATAGTGTGGTGTGTGAACTGCTTAATTGGTTATAGCATGTAACCCTGCTTAAACAGCCACTCTGATAAACTTGAATAGTCCACCGAGGTCTTTTGCTCCTTTCTGTAGTGTGTGAGGTCTGTGGATTTGATGTGGACACATGTGACTGGGCTTCGGAGGATTTCTCTGGGAAAGCTTCCTGGATTCGCACAAAAGCAAATGAGGTCCCTGAAGTAGCATTTGCACCACAAGTGGATCAAAGCGGCAATGAGGAAGGTAGCAAGTACAAATGAATATTTTTCAATGAAATTTGTCCTCATCCATCCTCCTCCAGTGTGTCCTGCTCTTTGTCATTATTCCTACTCGTCCTTCTTTAGTGATTTTGGGGGTCATTGCTTAGTCCCCTGAGACTTTTAACTGTGCAAAAACAATTGTTGAGGGGCTCATACTTCACAGTTATCCTTGGAGGCTTACACATCTTGTTAGTTCTCTTGAGTCTAGGATGTTGAGTATTTTTATAAGCAAATTTTCTTAACCCAGTTCTCTTGTTTCAAGTGTTTGACTTTGTACATCCATCTTGGGCCCCGCCCTGACCCCCCCATAAATTTTATTGTATTTTATTTTTTAAATTTTTATTGTCAAACATCTGATGTACAGAGAGGATACAGTTTCATGTGTTAGGCATTGGATACATTTCTTCACTGTTTGTTACCTCCTCCCTCATTCCCCCCTCCCCCTTCTCCCTTTCCCCTTACCTCCATGAGTTGTTCAGTTCATTTACACTAAACAGTTTTGCAAGTATTGCTTTTGCAGTCGTTTGTCTTCTTACCCTGTGCCTTTCGATTTTGGTATTCCCTTTCAGACCCGAAAGATGGTGAACTATGCCTGGGCAGGGCGAAGCCAGAGGAAACTCTGGTGGAGGTCCGTAGCGGTCCTGACGTCTCCCATAAATTTTAAATTGATCAAAAAACATACCATATTTGATCCTAAATCATAAGTGTTCTTTGATGTCAGTTTTATTCATCATCTGCACATCACTGAAATTTGTTAAATTGTTTCATTTTCCCTCTCTTTTCTTAAAAATGTATTTTATTTGGTTTATCATTAATACATCTTTGAGTTAGAAGCATTGCATCAGAAGTATTAATTTACTCTGCTATTTTGATCAAAGCTTAACACATTGCTAGTAGAGTTTCAAATTTATTTTATAATTCTAGCAGTTGCAGAAATATTTATCGACTTGCAAAGAAACTGTGTTTTTACTTTATTTTTTTCTTTTGGTGCCAGTAGTAGGGCTTGAACTGAGGGCCTTGGGCACTGTCCTTGAGCTTTTTTTGCTCAAGTCTAGAACTCTACCACTTCAGCCATAGCTTCACTTCTGCTTTTTGGTGATTATTTGGAGATAAGAGTCCCATAAACTTTTCAAGATCTGGCTTTGAATCATGATCTTCAGAGCTCAGCCTCCTGAGTAGTTAGGATTACAGGTGTAAACCTCCAGCACCCAACTTATACTTCATTTTTAATATATAAATCATAGAAACTTCTTTGTATCTCTGAATTTAAGAATTAATTTTAAATATCAGATGGGAAAATAGATTGAGAATATTTTCATGTACTACAAAATCCACAGGTGTAGTTTAATATGGATATCAAAACCTATTTTATGTGATTTGCTAAGAAAGATGGCATATTAAATTATATTCTGTGTAACTATAAAGTTTTTTATATACAAAGATAAAAATCCTTAGCAACAGGGAAAAGAATTCTTGGAATAAAAAATAGTTAACTAAAGAAAGTTGCATAATGACACTTAAAAGAAAATGATAATAATTTGATGTTATAAACATTTTTGTATCATAGACTACTTTAAAGAATATCACCTTTCCATAGTGAGAATGCCATTCAATTTTGGTATGAGGAACTTGGAAAGATTTAGTACATTTTAGAAATCACATATGAAATAAGAACCATTATTTTTCATTGATGAAATCATATTTATTTTTTATATATTTTATTTTCTTTATGTAGATGTACAAAAAATTGCCATCCAACAGAGCACTTTATAAATACAATGTATCTTGGTTAATGTCACCTCTTTCATCATTCTCCATCATCCTTTCCAATCTCATGCCTTCCCTCAATTTTCTTAATTTTGTAGAATATACATTGAATTTTATGACTCCATTCTCTTCCCTTTCGTTTCTTCAGTCATCATCTCTAAATACCCTGTCTCTTTAAATATAATGCTTGTGTGTTAGGCATAGTTTTGAAAATCTTCAGATATAAAATAGATGTGTTTAGGTAGAAACCAGCTAATTGACTTTCTAAAGTGCTTTTTTTTTTTTTTCAGGTTTCTATTTATGGATGGGGGCCAAGAGTGCTTTAAACAGTCAGGCTTATCTACACAGCTCTGTGTGTCACTGCTTCGCCAAGAAGTGCCATCTCCAATTCCATTACTCCATGGAAAACAGTGTTCTGCGAGTAGGTTTGCATACTAATAAGGTAAGAAGAAGCTAGCATTAATTTCAAATGTATTGACTAAGTGAAACTTGTATTGCTAGAGACTTGTGTTGCTGTGTTTTGCTTGTGTGTAGGTTTAATTCTTTAACTTTTTCTCTTTTAAAAATCATTCAAAAGTCATTTTAGGATACACGAAAGATAATGTGCATAGTTACTCAGAAAGCTGAGATCTGAGGATTGTGGTTCAAAAGCCAGGCCAGTCAGAAAAATCCCCATGAGACTTTTATCTCCAGTTAATTACTCAAAAACCAGAAGTGGTGCTGTGGCTTAAAGTGCTAGCCTTAATCAAAAGAGCTCAGAGACAGTGCCCAGGCCCGGAGTTCAAGCCCCATGAATGACCAAAACAAACAAACAAAAAACAAAAAACAAAAACAAAAGAAACCCGCTAATGTGATAATTTGCAAAATATTGATCTGTAAAATTGCTAAAATTGATGAAGGCATACTTTCAGTTTGATGGAAATGAGTTCTGAGGTTCTATATTGAAACTGATCTGATCTGTTTGGGCTTTATATATTTATGCTATTGAAAGTATATATATGAAAGCACACACACACACACACACACACACACACACACACACACACACACACATACACACAAACGATGGGAGCAAAGAATTTGTTTTGGTTCCAGCCCATACATTTTAAGGACTGGTATTTGCTAATTAAACACAGACAAATGAATCACTTGAATTTTTTAGGAATGTCATATTAGGTAGAGCAAATTAGTGGTGGCTATGCTACTTAATAAATCAATTTACAAATAGGAAGTAAAATCTGCCTGTCTAACTTAACTTTAGCTATGAGAGATTATAAGTAGGAATATACATGAAGCAGTGTGAGAACTTCTGTTATAAAGAATATATTCAAAGATGGAAGTCAGGCATTTTAGAAACGAGAAACATTTGGCAATGATTACAGGCATTCTTGATGTTAGAAGAAAGAAGACAAATCTGAGTGAGTGTCCTTGGCTTAGGATGGTTTGAATAAATCTAGTTGAAACTTCAACAGAGAAGTAGTTAGATGCATTTTCCAAAAAAACTTTGTCATGTATACTCAACTGGGTGCAACTATCAACATTTGAATAGAATTTTTCTCTGTGCTCTGTTCTTCAAATTAAGAATACTTATTGCAAATATAGTTGAAAATTTAGGACCCATTCTGTCTTTATCTCTCTTTTTATTTTTATAGCATTTTGAATCATGCTGGTTTTCTTTATTTTGCTTCTTTTCAGAGTAGTACTCTAAGTGCTCTAAGACATCAAGTTGAATGAGTACAGCTGTAGCCTTAGTGTGATACATTCTCCTTTGTTTTTAGCATAGATAAAGTGTCTAGCATTCTGTACCTACAATATAGTGCCTACAATAATAGGTCTCCATGGTTACATCTATTTGATATATTTATTTCTATTTGGTTACCATCTATGGGAAGGGAAGGCAACATCTCTCTACCCCTTTTGTATTATGGGGGCAGTTTTATAAAATGAACACTTCCAACTCCATAAACCAGAAGTTTAACTTCTATCAGATGTGTTGTACCTTTTATGTATCAATAATATTTGAGGTATTATCACCTGTGCTATGTAAGCCAAACCCAGTGAAAACCCATCTAATCTATGATCTTTTTTAATTGCTGCTTTTGTTTTATGGCAAAAGCATAATGCAAAAAGTAGTAGAATAATCTCATAAAGTTTAAATAATATTTGATGTACTTTAAGCATATACAATCTTGTGGTGGTTCATTTTACATGGAAAATAATTAGTGTTCATGTACATGTCAAGTAAGTCATAAGTTATGTAGAAATTTGTATTGTATTTTCTAATGAGGAATAGTGAAATATGCTCCCTTCCCAAATATTAATGATACATTTTAATAGCTATAGTGTATATGATAGAATTGTAAATTACTAAAAATGAGCCGTCTTATTCCAAAGCTGTTGGCATTAGAGCCATACAAAAAAACTAGACAAGCAGCTTATTCTCAGGTGCCACATCCCAGGGAAATCTAAAATTTACATAAATGTTCACTCTAATTTAAATAAAAGAGTAAGATTATTTCATGTTTATATAGAGCAATACCATACACATAGTTATGGGGTATAATATAGAATTTTACTGAGCATTTTGTCTCATGATGCATAATGAGAAGTTTGCCTAGTTTGCAACCTAAAACACTGTATGCTACAGAAAAGGAAAAAGGGCTTTGATAGATGAACAGAAGAGTCAAGCTATTGCAATATAAAATCCTGACAACAATTATGTGGAACTTGGAATGAATACTCCCATAAGAAAAATATAACCATAGTTGAAAATGATCAATGCACATACATACATGTAGGAAAATATTAATTCCCATTAATATGAAAAATGAGTATTGATAACATTAAGTAAAAATTAAGCACGTTTATTATGGAGATATTTATTTTTTCTTCAGAAATGTTATCCACCCTACTTATTCTTAATTATCAGTACTTTAGGTTTCATTTATTAATGGCACACAGATAGGGAAATCATTTATAAAATGTAATTAAGGGATCAATGTAAATTTGAGTAAAATTTGGAGTATGAACAATGTTTATCTCTTCAAATCAAAGGATGAAGCAACATTTTGGACATACAATACATCAACTCACAGAAAATGGGTAAAAGCTGATGTGTTAATACCAGAAGAATTGAAGACATTTCAGGTATAAGGAAGATAAACAAATTTTCATCTCAAGTTTAAATTTTAGTTTTGCAGTATTGAGTTTATCATCCATTGCTAAATTTAAATTATCATTGAAATTAGGAAGGTAGACTTGCATGTTGGGAAGATAAATGATATACTTGCTTTCATTACACTTGGCCCCTAGCAGGCCAAATGTCCCATAAATAGAGGAGTCAGATTGTGTCTACTTTGACACAAACTTGCTAATTCTTGTGGGCTACTTCCTGACCATGCCCAACCCATTTTGCACACAGGGAAGCACAATGTACAAAGCATAACACAGTAAATGGATATTGGAAATCAGTGGAGTTTGTACAAGTAGGTTGAGTGAACTAATTTATATTTTCACTACACATGGATAGCTGGAGGTATACTAAGACACAGCTGAAAAATATATATGCTCTGAGAAAGCTCAGCTAATTCTGTCTTTTAATAAATTAACTTGAGATTTGAATAAAGTGAATATAGATTTATCTATGCTTCAGTGGGGGTAAAGTTAATGAGACTAATTGTATGTGTAGCTAACAAAAGTAAATTACATTCAATTTCTATGGTGCCATCACATTTATGTATTTTTCCAGGTGCTAAAGGAAGAACCTCCAAAGTACTAATGTATAATTATGTAGACTTTTAGAATACCATTGTGGAATTTTTGAATCATAAGCATTTTTGTAAAAATCTTAAAGTTGAAGTTTACAGACTATCTTGTTGAATTAACATTCTGACATTAAATTTAAAAATTGCATAACCTGATATTTATCTGCATAATCTCTAAAGGATGTATTTAGTAAGTTTATTTTTTCCATGAATCTAAAATTCCTCTTTTGTACTCAAGGTTAAAACAACATAAAATGCAAAGAGAATAAAGTACACAGTTATTACAGGTTTCTATGTGCATGTGAAATGTAATTAGCTTTTTAATAATGGTACACTTTTGAGATTTATGTTTAAGCTCATCAATCGTTGAAACTTCAAGTTATATTATTTCTACACATCTGAACTTTTGCGGCTATGAAAATGCCCAGCTATTGGTCCAAAAATTTATATTCATGTATTAGAAAAATAAAAGTATATGGCATATAGCAGCACATAAAATTTTGTTATGATTGTACATGATATGGCTTCAATATTATCTTCTGAACTAATTTTCAAAATATATTTGCAAACTGAAACCTGATCTTAATTCTTAAAAAACATATATATTTTATATTTTGAAAAATTTTAAGCTGTATGACTTTATTCCTAGTATCCTGCCAGAATGTTATCATGTATTTCAATTCAATTCAGTTGAAGTTTATGTATTAATGAAATTTTCTTTATCTGTGCCATGTTATATGATAGACACGGCCATATTTCTATGTACATTTGATATGGAGCTAACATGATTAAGAAACTGAATTTTAGTCTTATTTTAATTCAAGTTGAAGTAATTGTCTGTAGCTAGTAGCCAACTAAATTGTACAGCAGTAAATTGGTTACTTGATAATCATTTATTTATGTTCCTGTACTTTTACTCTTTACTAATGATTAATCTTGGTAGAACCTCAAGGAATACTAATATTTTGACATTTTCATTTGATTGGCAACGTAAGATTGTTTTACTTGCTTAAAGTTGTATATCTCTAGTTAAAGCTAGCAATTTAATAAGATTTATTTTCTTTAATTGGGACTTACTATCAAGAAATTGTTGCTTAATGCAAGTTTGACTTTTAAATATATTTTTAAAAATTTTTATTTTTATATTATCCCTTTCCATCATCTGATATTCCCCTTCATGCATCCAATTTCTAATTTTAGAAACTGAAAAGGAAAGTCACACTTATGACTCCTATTGTATAAGTAATAACAATATTTTCCCTTTCCCTTGAGAATGAAAGAAAAGGAGCTGTTCAAAGTACAGTTTGTGGTCAAGGTGGTTTAGGCAGTTAAATGGGATGCTGAATTTTATCTGGTCAGGCGTGACTTCTCAGAGTCCTTAGTGAAGCAAGTGAGTTGTTAATGATTAAGAATATACGTTGCATTTATTGAATAGAAACTTTATCAATTGTATTTGGCTGCTTTATAACTTTATAAATAGTTATATATAAATAATGATAAATAGTTATATATTTTATAACTACTTATATAATATATAATTATATATATTATAACTACTTGTATAATATATATAACTATTCATATCTATTTGATATTAACTATATAGTTATATTATGCATAACTATATGGTTATATAAATATATAGTTATAGTTATGCATAGTTATAAATAGTTATATATTTTATAAATATAACTAGTTATAATTATTTAATCTCATTATCCTTCATTAGTTTTTTGAAAAGAGATAAAGTTTATAAATTGATCATGTCTTTTCTGAAGATTGTTTTTGAAGGTGTTATTTTGAGCCCGAGCAGTTTTATTGGGCTTGATCAAATATGGGTCTATGCTTGTGGACACAACAACTCCAGACACAATTGCTTTGTGGATGAATTTTCTTGTGCCAGTGGCCAATGCATTGCCCAAGAACCACCCTGTGACCCTCAGCAGGACTGCTATGATGGAGATGATGACGACATAGTAACTTTTTGTAAGTGGACTAATGATCATGTTCCTGTTGTAATTTATGAATTGCGTTCAGACAATCTTTCTTTATACCAAAGTAAAATAACCTGAGAAATAAGATGGATGTTCTTTCTTGCTTTGAAACTATTATCACTATGCTCTTGAGGGTCTTTCTATTAATTTCAAGTTTTGGTGCTTGCTGCTAAAGTTACAAAAAACAATCTCAAATTGTTCAACGAATGAATCATGATTAGTGCTGTACATATACTTTGGTTAAAGAAGAAAAGTAATGTAAACATATACAAGGGTTATTTGTATATATATAAAAACACATACAAGGTCATATACATATATACACAAACCTGTTAATGAAAGGATAGTATATGCAGGGGAAGATTTTAGTGGTATGAGTCCTTTGAACAACTAAATTACAGTTTAACAAAATGAATCCTAGGAACCTGTAATATATGTTGTGTGAGGAGGGGGAGCAAGGTGGGCAGACAAATGAAAGGATAGGCAAATGCAATCATAATATCTAATGTACATACGTGAAAATGGAACCAGGTAACTTGATGGGATGCATGCAATTGGGAGAGAAGGGGAGAATGATCAAAGGTGTGGCACTGACCAAGGTGCAAGGTTTGCACTCGCAAACTAATATGATGAATTGAAACCCCTTTGTACTCTCATTTAAAGATAAAAAACACCTGAAATACCTCATTTAGAAAGGAATAAAATAGATGAGAAAAAATTTCTTATTAGCTCAGCCTGTAGGGAGACTTTTATAGATTGTTGATAATAAGTTAATTTTTTCCTTACCAATTATTATGGAATTTGAGGAGTGAAAGTAAAGAGGGAGAAGTTGACATTGCCTTGATGGCTGCCAAGATGACTGTAGAAATCACTTCAGCCATCATTGCAGTCAGAAGGACAAAAAACATCTTTTTTGAGGGCCTTTTATGCAGTCTCTAGTAGGAGGGATACAGAGATTCCATTATTATTCAACCCTAGTCATATTTCAAACCAAGTGGAATTTAACTTACACCTTGCAGTATGGTTTTCATGTAAGTGTAGCTTAGCAATCAAGACTCTAATATCCTTTTGACAGCCATGATTTCCAACTAAATGAATCTATTTTCCTATATCACATATAAGAAGCTTTTAAAAAAATTAAAATTGCTGACATTTAGTTTTCTGCAGTGTTTTAGTGAGATATTTTGTTGAGCGGGGGAAAATATTGCAATAACATAAATGTCACTATTTAATGAAAAGATCTTTGTACAACAGTTCTTCTCAATAAGTGAGTGAAGATTTTATTAAGAAAAATGAAAAAGGACTGAAAGGGAGAAATATGAAAACAAGGAAATTATTCCCTGCCTCACCATAAACATCAACTCAGCTAGTTCCCCAACCACCTTTAAGCCAAATAATGAACTAACCGATGAGATCTCACAGGAGTGGTTAGATGGCTCTTCTCTTTCCTTCAAAAAAAATGCTTAAAGAAAAAAAAATTTATTTTCTCTAATTTATGTCAGATTAATTTCTAGGTCGTATTCAAAATTTTCACTGACAATTTTGTTAATTTCTTTTGGGGAAATTCATCTTTCTAACAGGTTCAATCATTTTTTTATTTCAATAACTGAAAGAAAATACATATTTCTTTTCAAGTGTATGTGTGGAAATTTAGTTTCTTTTGTCCTGTCTCTTCCTTTTCCTGTAGTAGGTGGTTCTTTGTACTGCTTGTCTCTTAATAGCTTTTCACATGCAAGTTCGGCTTGAAGAAGTACAGGTTATTTTTGTGTTTTAATTTGGACATTTTTTTTCATTTTATTCTTTTATTGAAGTTTTATTGATTGTTTACCTGCCATTTTTCAAACACAGTAGTTCAGTACTATTCTGCTATTTACTTTGGGTCCATACTGGGATAGATGCCTGTGCTTATTAACAAATAGTGCTATTTACTAATCTTGGAAGTTTTCAAAAATAATAGAATCTCACCTTTTTGGGCTTACATGTTTTGATCAACTTGATACAGCAGGTATGAGTTAAGAAAGTGATAATAGTTACAGACAGCACATACAGATATCTGTCCACACATATACACATACACATAGGTATGTGAACTCATATTTTAATGCCAAATAAATATTTCATGTAATTATTTATGTAAATTTCTTTTACTCTAGTAAAACTGAGTAGAATGATATAGGTTCCATTATATTTTACACTAAAATAGTTATGCATATCTTTGTTAAATCATATAGATACATATGTATATATATATTCTTACAAAAGGAGAGAGCTTTCTTTAAAATTAAAAATCATTTAAGTGTGTATGAACGTTTTATACACTTTATAATTTTTGTTTTATAATTTTGAACTTTCAATACAAAAGTATTTCATAAAGAAAATGCCCAAGTTCATGAAACACAAGCAAAATATGTTGATTCTCTGTTCCTTCAGCTTGTGCATGAAGTTTGAAGAGCTCCAGGATCTTACTAAGTCCTGGAGACTTGCAAAGATTAACGTGTGAAGAATGGCAGTCTACTTTGCCCAAAAGACACCCTTCCACAGCTATTCTTTCATCACTACATTATTATTCCTTCCACACACTGATTTAGTGAGTACAACGTTCTGAGCCTTTGTCCCAGGGGCCCAAGAGGCTGGTGGAGTTTGCTGGTGTTTTGTTGCTGTCTTGACCTCTGTGGACTGCATCAACTGGAACTGTTTAAAGAGAACTGTGCTCTAATCTCCCCTCCAAATCCAAAGGCTTCATTACCACAATGTCCCAAGTGGCTCATCTGCACCCTAAACTCTGAGAGAGATTTTTACAAGACAGGGTTTGAAAATGTAGACAGCTGAAGTAGGAAATAGATGCCATATAAAAAAAAATGACACACATGCACAAAAGCTAAGAGGCAAACTAGTCAGGAACTGCTTAGGATAGAAGTCAAAACACTCATTCCTTCATTATTCCCTACAATTAAACTATCAAGCAATTATTTTTTTAAGATTCATTGGCGCAATCTTGTATAAAATAGGGTTATTAATCTGCATTGCCATATTATTCACAAGAGCCAAGTATCTGTAAATAGCTTAAGTTTTGGCCAATGGATGAATGTATTTAAGATCTGAGATATCCATGGTCCACACTTCAAATCCTACCTACTCCAGATCCTGAGATCTGAAGATGTAACCCTATAGTTCAAGACTCAAGAGACTCTCATGATCAATATGTGGCTCAATGGCAGAGTACTAACTCTATTCAATATGTATACACACATATATACACATATATACATATATATCATATCATATGAAAATGTATACACATATATGTAAATTTTATCTAATGATAAGCACCATGAGCAGCGACTGTATAAACTCTGAGCACATTGTGTTAAGTGAAATGAGCCAGCCAGCCAGATGCTGGTGGCTCACGCCTGTAATCTTAGCTACTCAGGAGGCTGAGATCTGAGGATCAAGGTTCAAAACCAGCCTGGACAAGAAAGTCTGTGAGCCTCATCTCCAATTAGCCACTAGAAATACATATGTGGTGCTGTGGATCACGTGGTAGAGTACTAGCCTTGAGCTGAAGAGCTCAGGGACAGCATCCAGGCCCGGAGCTCAAGCCCCATGACAAAGAAAAATGGGGAAAAAAAGACAAGAAATCTATCCAACGCCTAATGTATGAACCTGTAACCTCTCTGTACATCAGTTTGACAATAAAAATTAAAAAAAAAGAAATGAGCCAACCACAGATAGACAAATATTGTGTGAATGTATGTATATATCATAGTCATTAACAAATCTTATGGTGACAAATTTTAATTTTTCATTTTTCTAGGAACAATGGTTGTTAGTGTTCCATAGAAAAATAATGATGGACATTTTAACTGATGAATGCCTATGAGAAAGAGATAATTTGAATTTATATGCTCAAGCCAAATTTCAACATTTATACAACTCAAAGTTAATTTATCTCAAATACTTGTTTCCCTCTTGGCAGTTGTGAAATGTGTCCATGGGTGTGACAATGCCTGGGTAGTATGACACTCACACTTCACTCTTTCTATGCCTCACTTCTGCTTGTTTGGGAATGAGGGTGTTTACTTCAAATAGCCACCTGCTGTCATGAAGATTGTTGTTTGTGTGGACTTGTTCCTTTTGTGCAGCAATATATAAGTTACTACCCTGATTTCTCCTAGAGCTAGTTCTTTCTTGATGTATGTGTGAATGTAACTATTTTCCAACTTTTTAGTTATCTACCAGGAGAAGAAAATGTTCAGAATATCTAATTTACTTGCAACAATATTGAGTTTATTACTCAGTGAGGGAAAGAGGAAGAGAAAGAGGTATTAATCATGTTAGGAGACCAGGTACAAATTGGAAAATCCTGGGCCTAGCCAGATACAGAGCCATCCAGACCCTGGATGATTGTTATTTTGAGAAAATGCACCTCTGTCAGTTGGGTGGGGGGCACTGGGAGAAAGTGAAGGGTTCCTCAGCCAAGTTCACAGCCAAGAATTTGGAATTTTAACCACATTATGGAGATATCAGGTATATATTTTGAGTCTTGATTATTTCTGCATAAAACTAGCCAATTTAGAAGAACTGTATGGTGGTCTAAAAGGTAGCAAGATTCAAAGATCAAGACACTAAACAAAAGTCCCAATGATTTATAAATACTGGGACAGTGTCAAAAAGCAGACGAGACTCTTCTTGGAAGATTAACTTTTCATCATTAGCTCTGACCTTTATCAACATGTGTACAGCCAGAGCAGGGAAAATTTTAAAAAAAAAAAAAAAACAGAAGCAGTAGATTTCCAGTTGGTCAGATATTGACCTGCATTTGCTTTCTGTAATGGTATAGCATTAAATACTGTGTAGCACAATTTTTTATTATGTACTGCAGTCAATGTAATTGTTTGTATTTCATCGGAAAACCATTTAGAGGAGACAATTACATTTGCTTATAAGCAGAAAAATAAATCTTTTTGTCATATACCCATTATATTTCTTTAAACAAACATGGCTTTGTGACTTAAATGTTGAATTTACATGGAGGGTAAATTTAAGTGGCATTTACATTTGCATATTGCACTTTAGGGTTTTAAGAGTTGATACTCCAGTGGAGGAATATCTGATCATGAAACTAAGTATTTGTGTTACAGAGACTTGGATATCCTGGATTATTAAGATGTAATGAGAAATTTCAACTTTCTGGCCCATGGAGCCTATTATTTCAAGTTGAAAACAATCGTTGGAAATAAGCACCTGGTAATGGGATGCTTAATTATGACCTAGAATTCTTGGTTTAGGGAGGCTGTACATTAAAAGCTTTGGGACAGTATCCTAAATTTAAAAATCTAGATGTCCTATTTGCTGAAATCTTCTATAGAAAAGTTAGTTGATTAATTTTCTCAGTTATGCTTTTCTGCTTTAGGAATAATTGTCCTTATCAAACAGGGTACGTATGAGATTTAAGGAATACACACACACATACACACTCCTTATAAGTACTTGGAAAACTCAGTGATGAATGCCTATTGGTAATAGCAATGGGAATATGTAAAAAAATCTGGTGTCTCCTGATATATTGTGGTGTTACTTTTCCTTTTTCCCCCATTGTTATGAAAATAATTCTTCATTAAAATTTTTTCTTTGGAAGTGAGTTTTTAAAATAATTATATTAACATTACTCCAGATTAGTACCTCTGATTGGTTAAGATTATGATCTTATTTTAGGAAAATTAAATTTAAACAATGAAAATTAATTTCTCCAAAGCATAAGTTAAGTTGTTGGAACTTTCATTTTATTCCCCATTGCTTTAAGCATGCTTTTATTTCTCAGTAATTTGATATCAAACTGGGAGAGATGTTTATGAAACTTACTAAAACCCTGATTTCTCCTAGAGCTAGTTCTTTCTTGATGTATGTCTTAATGTAACTATTTTCCAACTTTTTAGTTATCTACCAGGAGAAGAAAATGTTCAGAATATCTAATTTACTTGCAATTGAACAGTGGTGAGACATTTAATTTGGAAACGCTGTTAAAAATGGACTAATGAGCATTAGGATGCTGACCCCAACTTCTTCAGTGTTTCAGGACTCATTTTACTTCCTCCATTTAAGTGGATTTTTTAAACTACCATTGCAGAAGGCTTGTACTTGGCAGGTGAATTAGTAACAACATGTAAAGCTATGGAGTTTACCCTAGGCATTATTAGGTGGAATGGGGATGAGACATGAGGATGAAATGTGACAGACTTATCTGTAGTCCTGTGTGGAAGTCATGCTGTACCCCGAACACAGGAAGTGCATGATGTTGAAAAAAAGCTATTCTGGTCATCAGACACACTCACTATAAAGCAGAATGGATACACTGACCTCTGGAGTTGACTTTAAGAATCAGTGTTCCACTTCCCACCCTCAAATTCATTTCTTTTTTGTTTTCTTGGCTGTGTCTGACAGCAAATTATCTCAACTGTGACTTTGAGGCTGGGGTCTGCGGCTGGAAACCATTTCTCAAAGAAGATTCACACTGGGAGCTGGTGACAGAACTGAGCAATGGAGAGCACCATTTCCCAAAAGCTGATCACACAACAACCACAGATCGTGGTGGGATTTTTTTTAATGGTTTTCTTTCATGTTGCAGAGTAATGATAGTGTCTATTTCCACTTCTAACTCTTCTATGTAAATACAACTCTTAAGCCTTCCTGGATAAACTTAATAATGTTTAATTGAATATCCTTAAAGAAACATTATTTTAATAAACACTTCTGCCGTTGCATTATTTTTTAGAGGTGGACTTGGAGGCACAGAGAAGAAGAAAACTTTTTTGATAAATCGTACAGTAGGTTGCCTTTTTCGGGGGGGGAGCAATCCAATTTTTTGGTGAAACAGCAAGAACAATAGTTTAATCTTCTTCTGGGAACAGAAAACAGAGATTTAGCAGAGTCTATAAAGTAAATCTGTAAAAAGATGTTGAAAACATCTTTCTAACAAACAAGTGTACTTCTCCCTCATATATATTTTGAATGACTGGTACAAGTTTTACATATCCTCTTAAAATTGAGGAACTGTAACTACACAGGCAATTCCAGAAATGTGCCATGCAATTACAAGAGCAGAGACTTTGTTCTTGATTCCTTGTTTTGTTTGCTTTACATGACATTGGATGCTATTACTCACATATTTAACTTTCATATTAAAGCTGTAATTACACAACTGTTCTTCACCTCCTCTTATAAACATTATTTTATTTGAGAAGCTTGACAACAATAAACATTAGCCATATTTTAGTTATAATAGTTGTAAATTAGAGTTATGGGATTATGGGTAAGTCCCAGAGTATAATATTTTTTCTTTTTCTAATTGTTTATTTATTTTTTTAGGGTCACAAAAACATTTTTTTAAAATTTTTATTATCAAACTGATGTGAAGAGAGGTTATAGTTTCATACGTTAGGCATTGAATACATTTCTTGTACTGTTTGTTACCTCCTCCCTCATTCTCCCCTCCCGCCTCCCCCTTTCCCTTCCCCCCCATGAGTTTGTTCAGTTCATTTACACCAAACAGGTTTGCAAGTATTGCTTTTATAGTTGTTTATCTTTTTATACCCTGTGTCTCTCGATTTTGGTATTCTTTTTCAATATCCTAGCTCTAATACCAGTATATAAGGTGTCCAATATACTCAGATAAGATCCAGAGGTACTGTATGTAGAACCACAGGAAGGGGATACAAGAAGATCATCAATAATAGAAGCTATAGTTACACATACCACGTTGAAAGTAGTTAAAACAGTGATATAACAATTATTTCCAGAAAATGGAGTTCATTTCACTTAGCATCATCTTATGTGTTCGTAAGGGTATAGTTATTGGGCTCTTGTGATCCTCTGCTGTGACTTGCCTAAATCTGTGCTAATTATTCCCTATGAGGGACACCATAGAGTCCATGTTTCTTTGGGTCTGGCTCACTTCACTTAGTATAATTTTTTCCAAGTCCTTCCATTTCCTTACAAATGGGGCAATGTCGTTCTTTCTGACAGAGGCACAATATTCCATTGTGTATATGCCCCACATTTTGCTGATCCATTCGTCTACTGTGGGGCATCTGGGTTGGTTCCAGATTCTCGCTATGAGAAATTGACTGCGATGAACATTGTTGTGCTGGTGGCTTTAGTGTGATTTTGTTTGTGGTCTTTTGGATAGCTACCCAAAAGTGGGGCTGCTGGGTCATAGAGGAGCTCTATGTTTAGCCTTCTAAGGAATCTCCATTCCCCTTGCCAGAGTGGCTGAACGAATTTGCATTCCCACCAACAATGAAGTAGGGTTCCCTTTTGGCCACATCCCCTCCAACAATTGTTATTGTTAGTTTTTTTGAGGGTTTATTTTATATCCTGCAACTTTGCCAAAGTTATGGATCAGCTCTAGTAGCTTGGGAGTAGAGTTTACGGGATTCTTTAGGTATAGAATCATGTCATCTGCGAAGAGAGAAAGTTTAACTTCATCTTTTCCTATTTGGATCCCCTTCGTATTTTCTTCTTGCCTGATTACTCTGGCTAGGAATTCTAGTACTATGTTGAAAAGAAGGGGGGAGAGTAGATATCCCTGTCTTGCTCCTGATTTAAAAGGGAATGGCTTTAGTTTTTCACCATTTAGAGTTATACTTGAGGTTGGTTTGTCATAAATTGCCTTGATTATATTCAGGAATGTTCCCTGGAATCCCAGTTTTTCCAGGGCTTTTAGCATAAATGGGTGCTGGATTTTATCGAATGCTTTTTCTGCATCTAGTGATATAACCATGTGGTTCTTTACCTTGCTCCGGTTGATGTGGTGGATTACATTAATTGACTTGCGTATATTGGACCAACTTTGCATCACTGGGATGAATCCAGTTTGATCGTGGTGTATGATTTTTTTGATGACCAGTTGAAGTCGATTGGCCAGAATTTTGTTGAGAATTTTTGCATCTATGTTCATCAAGGAAATCGGTCTATAGTTCTCTTTCTGTGATGAGTCCCTGCCTGGTTTTGGGATGAGAGTTATACTGGCTTCGTAGAATGTGTCTGGTAGTGAACTTTCTCTTTCAATTTCATTGAAGAGTTTGAGAAATATTGGTGTGAGTTCTGTTTTGAAGGACTTGTAGAATTCTGCTGTGAATCCATCTGTACCTGGGCTTTTCTTGAATGGGAGATCACTTATTGCCATTTCTATTTCAATGCTGGATATGGGTCTGTTTAGAAGGTTTAAATCTTCATGGTTCAGTTTGGGGATATGAAATTTTTCTAGGAAATAATCCATGTCTTCCAAGTTCTCAAATTTGTTGGCATAAACGTTTGCAAAATAGTCCCTTATTGTGTTCTTAATTTTGGTTGTTTCTGTGATGATGTTACCTGTTTCTTCTCTGATCTTGTGTATTTGAGTGTGCTGCCTTCATTGTTTGGTCAGGTTTGCTAGGGCTCTATCTTGTTGATTTTTTCAAAGAACGAACTCTTTGTTTTGTTGATTCTTTTGATGTTTTTTTTTGTCCCTAATTGATTTAATTCTGATTTTGATTTTAATTATTTGCTTCTGTCTATTGACTTGTGGTTTGGCTTGTTGTTCTCTTTCAAGGAAATTAAGGTGCTTCCTTACATTATTGAGTTGCTGTTTCCCCAGTTTGTTTTTGTGTGCACTCAGAGATATAAATTTTCCTCTGAGTACTGCCTTTGCTGTGTCTCAAAGGAGCTGGTAATTTGTGTCCTCATCTTGGTTGGATTCCATGAACATTTGAATTTCCATTTTAATTTCTTCAATGACCCACTGATGGTTCAGCAATGTGGTGTTTAGTGTCCATGAATTGTAGGATTTTCGGTGGTCGCTGTTTGAGTTGAGCTCTACTTTTATTCCATTGTGGTCTGATAGAATGCATGGAATGGTTTAGATACTTCTGCATTTGTACAGATTTTCGTTGTGCCCTAAGATGTGATGTATTTTGGAGAATGTTCCATGTGCTGCCGAAAAGAATGTGTATTCTGTTGTTGCTGGATAGAATATTCTGTAGATGTCGGGTAAGTCTAGTTGGTCTATGCAGTGGTTTAGTTCTGTGGTTTCTTTGTTCAGTTTTTGGCATGTTGATCTGTCTGGAGGTGATAGTGGAGTGTTAAAGTCCCCAACTATCGGGCTGGGGATATAGCCTAGTGGCAAGAGTGCCTGCCTCGGATACATGAGGCCCTAGGTTCGATTCCCCAGCACCACATATACAGAAAACGGCCAGAAGCGGCGCTGTGGCTCAAGTGGCAGAGTGCTAGCCTTGAGCAGGAAGAAGCCAGGGACAGTGCTCAGGCCCTGAGTCCAAGGCCCAGGACTGGCCAAAAAAAAAAAAAAAAAAAAAAAAGTCCCCAACTATCAATGTGTTTGGGTCTATGAGTGTTTTTAGAGTCAGTATTGTTTGTCTGATGAAGTTAGGTGCTCCTGTATTTGGTGTGTAGATATTTAGGATGGATATATCCACCTGTAGGAGAGATCCCTTTATTAGGATGTAGTAACCTTCTTTGTCTCTTCTTACCGTTTTTTATTTGAAATCAATTTTATCTGATACTAAGATGGCAACACCTGCCTGCTTACGGGGGCCATTTGCTTGAGAGATTTGATTCCAGCCTTTCACTTTTAGAAGATGTTTACTTTTGCTGGACAGATATGTCTCTTGGAGGCAGCAGAAAGATGGATCTTAATTTTTGATCCAACTTATGAGCCTATGTCATTTGATTGGAGAATGAAGTCCATTAATGTTGACAGTTAGGATTGAGAGATGATCATTTTTTCCTTTCATTATAGCTATCTTGTTAAAAGCTATGTCTTCCTAATTTTTTATCTAACTTTCTGGTTTTCTATGTAGGGTTAATTTCTCTGTCTTTATTGGGATCTTGATTATTTTCCCTGTATAATACATCTTTGAGCATTTTCTGTAAAGCTGGTTTGGTGGTGATATATTTTTTCAGTTTTTCCTTGCTGTGGAAAACTATTATTTGACCTTCTGTTATGAATGAGAGTTTAGCTGGGTACACTATTCTTGGTTGGTAGTTATTTTTATTTAGGGTTTGATAAACTCGTTCCAGGCTCTTCTTGCTTTCATGGTCTCTGCTGAGAAGTCTGGGGTAATTCTGATTGCTTTTCCTTTATATGTGATTGTTTTCTTCTCCCTAACAGCTTTAAAGATTTTTTTCCTTGGACTCTATTGATCCTGTTTTGATCACAATGTGTCTGTGGATGTCCTATTCTGGTCTGGTCGGTTTGGGGTTCTAAATGCTTCTTGTATCTGTATAAGCCTTTCCTTCTGGATATTTGGGAAGTTCTCGGCTAATATTCTGTTAAATAGGTTGCCTATTCCATTAACGTCTTTCTCAAGGTTTTCCTCAATACCTATTATCCTTAAATTAGGCTTCCTGATTGTGTCTTGGAGCTCCTGGAGTGATCTGTTTTGTGTATTGGATTGGTTTTGTATTGCTTTTTGATCTTTCTCCATAGATTCTAGGCAGTCTTCAGCTCCTGAGATTCGCTCCTCTGCTTCAGCTAGTCGGGACTGTAGGCTAGCAATTTGATTTAGAATCTCTTTTTTCTTCTGACTGATCTTTCCTGATCTTTCCATGTCCTTGCTATAATTATCTCTTAGGTCCTGCATAGACGTCTTTACTTCATTATTTTAGTTTTGAGTGTTGTCTCTCAAATCTTTTAGCTGGGTAGCTATCTTTTCATTTGATTCTTGAAGTTCATTTATCTTTCTATTTGTGGAGGCTAAGAAATTCTTCATTAATTTTTGCTTTTCCTCCTCATGCTCTAGAATAGTTGACTGAAGAGATTCAAACTTTTCATTTATCATGTTTATCAGTAGATTTTGTAGAGCATTTTGAGGGTTCTCTTCTATGTCTTTGATTGACTGCTCTGCTTCGTGCTTGTTTTGAGTGGGAAATAAAACTCCATTGTTTGCCATCTTTCTTGTGTTCCTTCTGCCCATTTGGATTGGGAATGCCAATCTACCAGCACCTGTGAGCACCATTTAAGCCCCAAAGCAGACCTTACCAAGCACTGTTGTGTAAATCTTAGAAGTTCACAATTATATACAGATACCTTGTATATCTGTATATAAAATTAGGTTTGGTGTTCCTAAAGCATACAATTTCTTTTTTTTTTCAGAGTATAGGCCATTCTAACTGGGGTGAGGTGTTATCTCAGGGTTGTTTTTATTTGCATTTCCTTTACTAGCAGGGATGTTGAGCATTTCCTCATGTGTTTCTTTGCCATTTTTATATCTTCTCTTGTGAAGTCTCTCTTTAGCTCTTTTGCCCATTTCCTAATAGGTTTATTGGGCTTGGAGGGGCTTAGTTTTTTGAGTTCTCTGTAGATGACAGATATCAGGCCTTTGTCTGTTGCTGTGCTGGTAAATATCCTTTCGCATATCGTTGGCTGTCTTTCTATTTTGGTGGCTATGACCTTAGCTGTGCAGAAACTTTTTAATTTGTAGTAGTCCCATTTGTTGAGTCTTTCCCCTATTTGTTGTGCCCCTGGGACTCTATTCAGGAAGTTCCTTCCTGTGCCTATAAGTTCTAGTGTCTTTCCTACTCTGTCCTTCAGTAGTTTCAAGGATTCAGGTCTGAAGTTGAGGTCCTTGATCCATTTTGAGTTGATCTTGGTGCATGGTGATAGGCTTGGGTCTACTTTGAGTTTTCTGCATATGGCTGCCCAGTTCTCCCAGCACCAGTAGTTGAAGAGGCTATGTTTATTCCATTGTATGTCTTTAGCTCCTTTGTCGAATATCAGTTGGCTGTAAGAGTGCGGTTTTATTTCTGGGTCTTCAATTCTAATCCACTGGTCTTCCGATCTGTTTTTATACCAATACCATGCTGTTTTTGTTATGATGGCCTTGTAGTAGAGCTTGAAGTCTGGTATGGTGATACCTCCTGCACTATGCTTTTTGCCTAGAATTGCTTTGGCTATTCTAGGTTTTTTGCTGTTCCATATGAATTTATGGACTGGTTTCTCTATTTCAGTGAAGAATGTGGCTGGGATTTTGATAGGTATTGCATTGAATTTGTATAACAATTTGGGCAATATGGCCATTTTCACTATATTGATTCTGCCTACCCATGAGCATGGGAGGTCTTTCCATCTCCTTGTGTCTTCTTTGACTTCCCTTATTAGATTTTTGTAGTTTTCATTGAATAGGTCCGTCACGTCCTTGGTTAAGTTGATCCCTAGGTACTTTATTCTTTTTTTGGCTACTGTAAATGGAATTGTTTCCATAATTTCCTTTTCTGTTTGTCTATTGCTGGTGTACAGAAAAGCTGCTGACTTTTGTGGATTGATTTTGTATCCTGCTACTTTGCCAAATTGGTTTATTAGTTGTAGGAGTTTGGGTACTGAGTTTTTTGGGTCCTTGAGATATAAGATCATGTCGTCTGCGAATAGGGATAACTTGATTTCTTCCTTGCCGACGTGGATACCTTTGATGTCCTCCTCTTGCCTTATTGCTATGGCTAGGGATTCCAGCACTATGTTCAACAGAAGTGGGGAGAGTGGGCATCCTTGTCTGTTCCTGTGTTTAGGGGGAATGATTTAAGTTTCTCTCCATTTAATACGATATTAGCAGTTGGTCTGTTGTATATGGCTTTTATTGTTTTGAGGAATGTTCCATCTATTCCTGTTCTCTCCAAAGCTTTTAATAGGTATGGATGTTGTATTTTGTCGAAGGCTTTTTGGGCATCAACTGAGATAACAATGTGATTCTTGATTTTAGTTCTGTTTATGTGGTGAATTACATTGATTGATTTACGGATGTTGAACCATCCTTGTGACTGAGGGATGAAGCCTACTTGGTCATGATGTATGATATTCTTAATCAGTTTCTGGATCCTGTTAGCTAATATTTTATTGAGAAGCTTTGCATCTGTGTTCATTAGTGATATTGGTCTGTAGTTCTCTTTTTTTGTTGGATCTTTGCCTGGTTTGGGGATGAGTATGATATTAGCTTCATAGAATGAGTTTGGGATTTCTCCCTCCGTTTCTATTTCGCGGAAGAGTTTGAGGAGTATTGGAATTAGCTCCTCACTAAAGGTTTTGTAGAATTCATTGGTGAATCCATCTGGGCCTGGGCTTTTCTTAGTAGGGAGGTTCTTGATTACCTCTTGTATCTCACTGTAAGTTATTGGTTTATTTAGTTGATTTATTTCTTCTTGGTTCAGTTTGGGCAGTTTGTACTTCTCTAAGAATTGATCCATTTCTGTAAAATTATTGTTTTTTGCTGAGTAGAGGTTTTGGAAATAGCTCCTTATGATTGTTTGAATATCGTGTGTACTTGTCGTAATTTTTCCTGTGGAGTCCCTGATTTTACGAATATGAGTCTCTTCTCTTCTTTTTTTTGTGAGTCTTGCAAGGGGCCTGTCAATTTTGTTTATTTTCTCAAAGAACCAGCTTTTAGTCTTATTTATTTGTTGAATGGTCTTTCTATTTTCAATCAGATTTATCTCTTCTTTAATCTTTGTAATCTCTCCCCTCCTAGTCGTTTTAGATTCTGTCATTTCTTGTTTCTCCAGTTGTTTTAGTTTCATCGTGAGGGTATTCACCTGCTCTGCTTCCATTCTTTTAATGTGGGTACTGAGTGCAATGATCTTGCCCCTCAGAACTGCCTTAGCTGTGTCCCATAGGTTTCTTTGTGATGTGTTTTCTTTGTCATTGTGGCTTATGAATTCGTTGATTTCATCTTTAATTTGATCTGTGGCCCAAGTGTTGGATAGCAGCGTGGGGTTTAGCCTCCAAGAGTGTGTATAGGCTCTGTGGTATCCTTTGTTGTTGAGGGTTACCTTTAATCCACTGTGATCAGATATAATACATGGGATGATGTCAATACTTTTGTATTTGCTGAGGTTCTTTGTGTGGGCTATGACGTGGTCTATTTTGGAATATGATCCATGGGCTGCTGAAAAGAAGGTGTATTGGGTCTCTGTAGGGTGGAAGGTTCTATATAGGTCTGTTAGATCCATTTGGGAAATGGTGTTATTTAGGTCCTCAGCTCCCTTACTAATCCTCTGGGTGTTGGATCTGTCTCTTGGAGAGAGAGGAGTATTAAAGTCACCCACTATGATTGTGTTTGCATCTATCTTGCTCTGTAATTCTGTGAGAATTTGCTTGACATATGTCGGGCCTCTTTTGTTCGGTGAGTATACATTTATCACCGTGATGTCTTGATTCTGGATTTTTCCTTGTATTAATATGTAGTGTCCTTCTTTGTCTTTTTGAGTGGACTTTAAAGAGAAGTCCAGCTTGTCTGAGATCAGAATGGCTACACCTGCCGTTTTGGTGGGTGCATTTGCTTGGTAGATCTTGGTCCATCCTTTCATTCGAAGCCTGTTTTTGTCCCTTGCTGTAAGGTGGGTCTTTTGTAGACAGCAGATGTCAACTTTTTGTTTGCGGATCCATTCTGCCAGTCTGCTCCTCTTAATCGGGGAGTTTAAGCCATTTATATTTAAAGAGATCAAGGATAAGGGTGTTTTTTCTCCTTCCATTTTCTTGTTGGGCTGTTTTTTCCTGTTTTTTTTTTTTTTTCTTCTTGTCTTTAGTGAGCTGGTCTTTCTGCTGGACTTTGGCTATTGAAGTTTCTTTCTGTTTCTGTCTGTGTGTCTTTTACGATCTCTGTTGGGTGGGCTTCCCCTCTTAATATTCGCTGTAGGGCTGGTTTTTTATTCACATACTCCTTTAGCTCCTCTTTGGTGTGGAAAGATCTGGTTCTCCCTTCGAATGTGAACTCCAGTTTCGCTGGATATTTGATCCGAGGTTGTAAATTGTTATTCTGAAGTAATTGGATAGTGTTCTTCCACTCACTTCGAGCTTGGTAAGTTTGTGTGGATAAGTTGGATGTTATTCGAATCCTCTTCCCATTGAAAAAATTTTCCTTCTTAGCTTTGGCTGAATTCAGAATTTGCTCTTTAATCTTGAGGTCTGTAGTCTTGAATATTATGTGCCTTGGGGTGGTTTTCCTGGGGTCTGGCCTGCTAGGTGTCCTATAGGCTTCGGTTACCTGGATGGGGTCCCCTGTGAGATTGGGGAAGTTTTCTGCAATAACTTTATTGAGGACATGGTTAAGCCCTCTGCTCTGATATTCGGCTCCTTCTTCTATTCCAATTATGCGCAGATTATATCTCTTGTCTTTGTCCATTAGTTCCTGGATTAATCTTCCCTGAAGCTTCACCTTTTCTTGGAGTGTGGTCATTTTCTGGTTGTTGTCAGCTGCTTCATCGTCCAGGCGAGAGATTCTGGATTCCATATGGTCAACTCTTTGTGTTATGGTTTCAATTGCGGAGTTTATGGATGTCAGAGAGCTATTCATGGTTGTCATATCAGCTCTGATCGTGGAAATTTCTTCCTTTAAAGAGTTGTATTTTAAATCTATTTTTTCATGCATTTCAATTCTCAGGGTGTGGAGATTTTCTTTAAAGGCGGCTTGCATTGTATCCATTTTTGCTTCCATTTCTTTAAACGAGGCTTGCATTGTATCCAGTTTTGCTTCCATTTCTTTCTTAGCTTCCTGGGTGTCCTTCCAGATTTCCGCTCTAAACTCCTGGAATTGTTTTCTGATTTCATTTCTGACGCTTTCGATCATTCCTGTTAACATGGCCTCATTTGCTTTTTTATTCTCCATCTCCTCTTCAGTCGAGCTGCTTTTTGGAGCTGGCGAGGTGGCTTGTCCTTTGATGAACTGAGTTATGTTTCTTTGTGATTTGCGCATCTGGAGGTGTGTGTAGATCTTCCCTCCCTTCTGTGTAGGCGTGTCTACAGGAGCAGGTGCTGTCGCTGTGGCCCCGCCCACCAGTGCAGGGCACGCCTACCAGAGCGTTCGCTTTCGCCGGGGCCCCGCCCTCCTGTGCACTGTGAGACCCCTACAACAGGCACTTTAGCGGGGTCTGCCTCCCAGAGCGAGCCCTGGGTTGTTGGGTTGTGCTTGCGCCCTCCCGCGAGTCCGCTGGGGGGGGGAGGCAGTATGTGTGGGGCCCAGTGGGATCGACTGTCCGGGTGTGGCTTGGAACCCTCAGACCTCGCCTCCCCTGCGAGGGGGGAGGACGTGATCAGGCTCAGGTGACCCTGCTGGGCTGGTATCGCCCGCCAGCGCCTGTGATTTTAGTTGTAAGAGTCCGCAAGGTCCAGGCGCCTCGGGTGGGGCTTGCCCTGCCGGCCGTCCCCCGGCCCCTGTTGGGAAGGGGACGGGGCCGGTTCTGCCAGTTCAGGAACCTTTGGGGGCTTGGGGCTGTTCCGCCCTTCCCCTGCTAGACTGGCTTCCCAGCGCCTGATGGGAGCTTCCCGCCTGATTTGGGGAGTTCTTTGTTCCCACGGGAGTGGGGAGGGGGAGGGAGGGAGATATAGCTTCTTTGTCGGGCTTGGGTCTCCCGTTGGGGGAAGGGATTATGGGGGACTCACTTTTGCTGCTTTGTGTGTGTGTCCCGCGCAGCCGTTGGCCCTTCAGGGGTTGGCGAAGTGTTGTGGTGGCTTCCCCCGTTCCCTCTTTCTGCCGCACTGGGTTCCCTTGTCCGAATCCGGTGTGGACCCGAACTTCTCGTTGCTGCAGGTATGTGTCTCTAAAGCATACAATTTCAATATAACAACTGATCCTGAGCCCTGTATTCAGTAGTTACTTTCTTACTGTTACAACCCTATGAGCAATTCTTCTTCTTATATTAAGTTCTTTTTGGACTGGCTTTCTCTATGAACTCCTTTGATTCACTTGGATTAAGCAGGGATACCCTCTGTCCAATAACCAGGAGTCAATGGAATCTGGAGGTCCTGGAAGTAAGTCAGGAGCGTAAGTTAGAGGTAGTAAAGAGAGTAGAGTAAAATGTATGGGGGTGGTGGTGATGGTTTTGGTTTTGCTTCAGTGATGTGGAAATATGGAGAAGAGTGGAATCAGTAGAAAGAACAAGGTTAAAATGATAGACGATGGAGAGTTAGCAGAAAAGAGTGGGGGTGTTATCCATAGGAAAGTAATTTTTAAAGAAAGAGAATGCAAAGAGAGAAATAAAAAATATTGGAAGACAGATGCACAAAACAGAGAAAATTTGTTAAAATAAATAAATAAAAAGGACCAAAACCAGAAAAACGAACAGCCAAAAAAAAACCAACTTGATAAAACAAACAGGTAAAAATGGAAAACAAAAGAAACCAATGACATTTCAGAAGTGAAAAAAAATAAAAAATAATAAAAAGCTTATAAAAATGTTTGAGGAAAAAAATGGAGACTTCCTTGTTTGAGTGGGCTTTCTACAGTCTCTGGTTTCCTTGCAATGGTCTGCAGTCTATTTTGCTGCTTGGCTGGTTTGCCTTGCTTTCAGTTTACAGGGGATGGATCTGTTCTGACCCTCCCGCCTGTTAGTGAAATCCTGGGTCTCTATTGTTCACACAGCTTGCAGGTAAGACTTGGGCATTCTCTGTACGTGGGGGACATGAACAGTCTTGGGAACCATGGCTCCTCCTGTCTGCTGTGGGGCTGCTGCCTTTAATGCCTGGCTCTGAAAAGGCTGTAGACTGAGCAGGGCGGGGTGCCTCAGGCCTGGTTTACCCAGATGAGAGTCACTTGCCTGGGCGAGGTTCCTCCCTCCTGGGTGTGATAACCTCCTGAGTGGAGATCACTATGGAATTCAGCTCTCTTTCAGGCTGGGAATTAGGCTTCCTCTGTGATGGGACCATTTATCTGTCTCAGGAACTGTTTGTTCTCCTGTCTGGTTGTTCTGTGCTGCCAGTAGCTGCTCTCCGCTTTCGCTTTTAATTTAGAAATTCCACTGGGCCAGGTGGGGCACCTCTGGCTGAGCCACAGCCCACAATGAGCCTCCCCCCTGGGCAAGGGTCTTTCTCCTGGGCGGAGCTGGTTCTCACTGGTCAGTCCCTCTTACCTTTTTCAAAGATGGCAGCTTTGTCCTCGCTTTTCCAAAGCCTGCTTTAGTTCCAGTCTGGTCTGACCCTATGCCAGTGTCAAAGATGGTGCTTTGCTCTGGCAGTGGGGGAAGGGCTCCCTCCTAGAAGCTGTTCTATGGGCAGAAGTGAGAATGTCTTTCCTGGGGTACTCAGGCTTTCTCTGCAATTTCAGCGCATGGGTGTGCAGCCTGTGATCCCGTCTGTCCACCGCCTTCTGGAGGATTTCTCCCTGCTCACTGTTGTATGTTTTAGCTGTGGGGAGTGGTGGTGAGACATCACCCAGAGCTCAAATCTGTGCTTTTCAGACCAGCAAATTTGATTTTCCCTTCCTGGCCAGAATCTCTGTACTGCTATAACTTACTTGGGCTGTCTTTCTAGGAGTAGAAGTTTCTCTGGGATGGGAAAACTGTGATGTCAGAGGGAGCCTAGCTAGGGCTCTGCTGCTCCTCCGCCATCTTCCTGGAAGTCCCTAGGTTAGGTTCTTATGCTTCTTGGGCAAATGCACCTTATTTTCTCTTTAAGACTTCATAGCAGTCAGCCTTAAACTTGAAATTTAAAATAGAAAAGATTAATAGTTGGAACTAGGTGTTTAACGTGCATTTTCACTAAGCTCATGGTGATGTTGTTCCCTTTTCTTTATTCAATTACTGGGTACATAAACATAGACTTGAAATTGGGGCCTATACATAGAAGCAATGCCTCTGCCTTTGAGGTAGTCTGAACAGGTAAGTGAGAAACTGAATTAGGATATAATTGAAGGGACAGGGAAAGCAGCCAGGAAGCAAACTGGAAGGAATAAATCTGAGATGGCAGAACCAACTGATATATTCACGATATAAATTGTTTTAGTAAATAGTGATAGATTTATACTCCAAAACTTTAATACTTTAGTTTCTAGCAGCAAAACAGAAGCAGTTTTCTCAATTTTCCAATGAGCATAGAAGCATTATAATTCACTCAGAATTTTTCCAGTTTATAGGTAATACGTGATATTTTTCATATATAACCTTTGTGCTTCATTGAAAAAGCATAATTGTCTGTTTGTAATTTCTCAGTTGATTCAGGTCTTCTTTAATTTCACTAAATGATGTAACATTTCTAATGTAAAGGTTTTGAAAAAATTTGGCTAGTATCTTCTTTGTGTAGCCAGTATATCATCACTTTTTTTAAAACTTTTTAAATTGTTGCTGTTATATCACACACTTAATAATTTAAAAATACTGATCATGAATCCAGTAGCCTTGGATAATTAAATTTGCTACAGTTAAGAGTTTATACTTTTTTAAAAAAATTATACATGTTTACACACACATGAGTTTGTGAGAGAGCACACATACACACATTTATTTTTCTGTTTTCTTTCAAGCATAGCATAGAGCTTTGAGAAATTGTTCAATAGAACTTTCAACCATTTCTAGACTTGCTCTGTTCCTATGTCAGGGGAACAGCTGTCAATAACTCACCCTTCAGTGTCATGTTTACTGAAAATTATTGTCTTATTAGATAAGAATGTTCTCTCTCCAAACAGTGTGCTGCATTTTTAAACATGTTATGTTCAAGTTTGTCAAATGCATTTTCATCTTCTATTTTGATGAACATAGATTTTCAACTGGAGATATTTTTGTTCTTAGTAACAAAAGTTGATTTTTAAAAATATGAGACTACTATAACATTATGGAACCAAACTTCATTGGGTTGCTTTTCTGTATTTCATTTGCTATAGGCCAATATTTGCTCATAATTTTTATGCCCATCTTCCTTAGAAACACTGATCTTTAGCATGTTTAGAACAAATTCCATTAAAATGAGTACATGCTGTACAAAATGTGAAGTCAATGCAGATGTGGTCATTTTTGATCATTGGTTTTACAGTTGCGAGTGGGCAGAATCTGTAAAACAATCCTTTGTGATACTGAAATCCTTTCCTTCTTGTGCAGTTAGCACTAGCCTGTATTCTGGAAAATTGTCTGAATGTGGCATTTTATAACCAAATAGTTTATGTCCCAAGTTGCCCATCACTTTCTGATTATCAAGGGGAGGATCAGACCTTGACATTGTCTAGCAAAGCCTACCTTGTAAGTATTCAATAGTCAATGAAGCCAAATGTGTGATCTTCAGAGGTGCTAAGAGATGTTATCCCTTGTACATTTGCCATGAGCACATAGCTGTAGTTAAAATCTAAAAGCCATTATTTTGTTAACGTTCAGATTAGATCTTTAATTAAGCTTTCATTCCTTCTAGCACAGACAACAATGTCAAATATGTAAACCCCAGGAGGTAACAAAGTCATAATACAGGCTTCTCTCCTTCAATACTTTGTGAAGAAACAAAAATAAAACTGTCATGGGAGTTTCTGAAGACCATGTTGCATATTTAATTGTATGCTTAGAAATCTCCTAAATCTAACTTCAAGCTCTATGAAATATTAAGGCAGTAAGAATTTATTTTTAGGGGGCTGGTAATATGGCATAGTGGTAAAGTGCTTGCCTCGTGTACATGAAACCCTGGGCTTGATTCCTCAGCACCACATGTATAGAAAAAGCTAGAAGTGGTGCTATGGCTCAAGTGTTAGAGTGCTAGCCTTGAGCAAAAATAAGTCCGGAACAGTGTTCAGGCCCTGAGTTCAAACCCCAGGACTGGCAAAAAATAAACAAACAAACAAAAAGAATGTATTTTTAGATTATGTGGATCAAGAATTTGTTTTTAATCAATTGTATTTTATTGTACATATTTAATGTCATATATATGAAATGTTCTTGATTATCTCCAGAACTGAGTGATAAATAAGTAAAAGTGCACTTTTCTTTGATCTGATTGACAATTTAATTTTTGCTGGAATTGAACAAAGAAGCGCCAAATGCTTCCATGAGTGGGTAGCCATATGACTTTTTGTTTGTTTTTGTAGGATCATTTATTTCTTTTTGGTCATATCAACCCCCTGCAATTGCTAGGCTTGGAAGTCCTACCCTTATCAAACTGCTCACAGCCTCTCCTCCATGTCAGGTAATGAACTCTTCAGAATTTCCATTGCCAAATTGGTTATTAACAATTGAGCTTGGGTTACTTTACCAGTAAATGCCTGCCATTTAAAACTGTAATTTTTATGATGAATTAAGATATTTATAAAATACACAAACGATATTAGGAAAAAGTGCCACATCCTTCTAAAAGACCATTCACAACAGAAAATCTGTATTATTTCGGGGGATAAGGAAGATTTTGGTTATTTTATATTTTTTCATATGTCCTTTTTACCTAAATCTATGAATAAAATATTGCCTAAATTACTTGCTACTTTTGACCAACAATATTGAGTAAAATAAAATCAATCAAATGAGTACTTTTTAAAGAAAAAGATGAAAGATGAAAACAAAACCAAGAAATATGCACATGCCAAATAAATGCATTTATTATTTCCTGAAACCAGGAAAACACAAAGCTAGTAGTAAAAGTACTCATTCCATTTCAGCAGCTCCATTGAGAAGAAAGTGGGGTTTCTCAGTTGGCCTGGGTTTTGCCTCTTTCAATTATGTACAAACAAATTGTATCCTCCTTCAGACTCAATTTCCATCCCCAGAGCATAATATTAGTGAATCTTCCTTTGTGTGGTATAAGGAATTGAACTCATAGCCTCACAGTTGCTGGGAAAGCAGTCTACTACTTGAAACACACCCCTAATCCTTTTGCTTTTATTTAGGTTGCTCTTTTTTTTCAGACAAGGTAGACTTAGAAACACTTTTCCAGGGTTGACCTGGGACCAAGACCTCTGCCTCCCAAGTATCTGGGACCATAGTCATGTACCAACATGTCTGGCTAGTATACCTTCTTCACATGGTTGTGAAGATTAAAATGGGATCAAAACAATCCCCTGACAAAGTATTTGGCACATAGTAGGTATTTCCTAAACGTAACTTCTTAACTTTCCTAAAGGAATACCTATACTAGATGTTTTGTTCAGCTAGACTTCTCAATTCTTTTGAGAAATCTAAGGTGACTCTAGATGTGCAGATTTCAGTTTTTGACTTTGCCTTTCTTCATTAGAAAATAATGAAGAGGATAATACTCCAGCACAGGCAATTCATTGCCTATAGACACAGGGTGGGTTATAGCAGTTTATTCTAGCATTCTTGATGATAAATTAGGCATCATTCAGAGTTATAAACCTAATTATCCTTTCAGCTTGGCACAAGTCTAAGAGGGAGTGCCCAGAGCTCTTAATAGGTTGTCCTTCTTTTTAATGTTTTTCTTTGTTTATTCATTCATCATTTCTTTGTAGGAATAAGGAGAAGAGCAGTTTGTCTGCCTATGTCTGCCTCAACTAACTGCCCTCTAAACATTCCTACCTTTTCTTTATTTTAATTAAATCCTGTGTGATAGAGGGAAAGATAAACTTTTTTTTAAGGAGCCCCAGAAGCGCTTACTAGTGCTTTAAAAATTTATGTTTGAGCTCACTGACCTTTAAAGTCAAGGTTGTACACTAAATTAGATGCTTAAGAAACATTGGATGCAAGAAAATAAAATGTGTTAATGCCACCTCCTTTATTGTGTGTTTGAAAAGCCCATTATATTTGTCTGTACTTTGGTGAATGCTCAAAAAACACATGTATGTTGGATTTTTTGTTTTTTTTTAAGAGGGTCTCCACTTTCCATCTTTGTAAACTTGATTGTACTTTGTGGCCATTAAGACTGAGTTTCAAATGATCATCAATTACAATTGAGATTACTTTGTTTTATTTTTGTTCAATGTGAAGTCTTGCTGCGTGGGTGGCTCCCAAAAAAGAATTGCATGAACAGTGTACACAATTTATTTTTTATTTTATTTATTTTAGATATCATATTTAATCAAGAAGGCAGAGAAAATGATAACTTTTTCAACAAAACCAATAATAAAAGATATAACATATCTTGTTGAGATCTGATTTAATTACTATACATGTCCTTTAATTGAATTTAATCTTTAAAAAATTAGGAATTTTTTTATAATATAAGGGGTTTCCTATGAAAATTTCACCAATATGTACAGTATGTTTTAGAAAATGTATTCCCTCTGTTATATTCCCTTAAGCCTTCTCCTTCTCTCTCTCCTATCTCCTCTCAATTTCGGAAGTTTCTTTATGTTGTTTCTATACATATATACCTTAATCCCCTTCAAACCTTAGTAGCCTCTCCATTTTTCTTTCTCTTCACATAATACCCCACCAAAAGTGTCATTTTTACACTTGACTACCACTATTATTGTTACTTTGATCGGTTTAGAACTGTATTTCACAAATAATGCAAACATGCAAGTATTTGAGTTCTGATCTTGGCTTATTTATGTTTACCACAGTGATGTAAGCAAGAATTAAGCTGTACAATCAGCCTTGCTGTCCAACAATTAATGAATAGATGAACCCACAGTGGTGGGTTTCTCAGGCATAAAGAAGAATAAAACAATGATGAATACAGGAAAATGGACAAATCTAGAAACCATTTTGTCGACTTTACACACTTTAGAACCAAGGGGTTCATCTCCAAATTCTTCCTGCACTGTCTAAATGGTTTTTCTTGTTTTGAAAACAGAATGGTAAAAGGAGCCAGTGTAGACCACAGGAGGGGGAATTGGCTTTCTTTTTTTTGTTTCCCTGTTTGGTTTTCAGTACTCTTTGCACTGCAGGGATATTTGGATTACGTAATAATGCTTTCCAGTGTAGCAAGTGTAGTAGACTGTGACCGGGCCTATTTAGAGTGAGAGATCCACAGAGATAAAGTTCTCCCTCAAAGGATTTTTCTGAATATAATGTAACCTTTGATAAGTCTGTGAGTAATACGTGGTACTTTCTTTCATGAAAGTTACCAAAAAAAATTGGAGGATTTGGAGCTATTACTAATAGATGATTTCATGGAAAAATGTTATTTGTTATAAAATGATAAGGGTAAGAGATAATCTAAGTTGGATACTTTGATATGATTAAAGCCTTCATCTTATAAAATTATGTGTTCTTTTTCTCCCTATGCAATCATATCAGGATAAGAAAGTTAAGAATTTTTTTTGAAAGGACTTTAGAGGATCATGGAATTTCTTTTGAGTCTCTTTTCCTAGTTACTCAATTTTGGTGTCATTTTGTGTAAATTACTTTGTACTCCACATAGAGCCAACACATGGTATCAGTATGCACAATTGTTCCCATAACGCATTTTTGTTTAAGATGTGGACTTTAATTTAGACACTTCAAAAGTCATTTTACCCACTGGTGGAAATTGGAATTTTTTTTGAAATAGGAGATAGAACAGGACATATGGACACCAGAAACCACCTTTTTTTTAATGATAAAAATGAATTGAGTCTGGCTCACTTCACTTAGTATAACATTTTCCAAGTCCTTCCATTTCCTTACAAATGGAACAATGTCATTCTTTCTGATAGAGGCATAAAATTCCATTGTGTATATGTACCACATTTTCCTGATCCATTCGTCTATGGAGGGGCATCTGGGTTGGTTCCAGATTCTCGCTATGACAAATTGTGCTGCGATGAACATTGTTGTGCTGGTGGCATTACTGTGATTTTGTTTGTGGGCTTTTGGATAGATACCCAAAAGTGGGGCTGCTGGGTCATAGGGGAGTTCTATATTGAGCCTTCTGAGGAATCTCCATACTGCTTGCCAGAGTGGCTGAACCAGTTTACATTCCCACCAACAATGAAGTAGGGTTCCCTTTTGGCCACATCCCCTCCAATAGTTGTTATTATTAGTTTTCTTGATATATGACATTCTTGCTGGGGTGAGATGGAATCTCAATATTGTTTTGATTTGCATTTCCTTCATGGCCAGTGATGTAGAGCATTTTTTCATATGTCTAAGTGAAGTGAGCCAGACCCAAAGAAACATGGACTCTATGGACTCCCTTATTGGGAATAATTAGTACAGGTTTAGGCAAGCCATAGCAGAGCATCACAAGGCCCAATAGCTATACCCTTATGAACACATAAGATGATGCTAAGTGAAATGAACTCCATATTATGGAAACAATTGTTATATCACAGTTGTAACTACTTTCAACGTCCTATGTGTATGTGTAGTTTCTATTATTAATGATGTTCTTGTATCATCTTCCTGTGGTTGTACCTACACTATCTCTGTAATCTTATCTGAGTATATTGGAAACCGTGTTTACTGGTATTGGAAGTAGGAAATTCAAAGGGAATACCAAATTTGAGAGACACAGGGTAAAAAAAGAGAAACAACTACAAAAGCAATACTTGCCAAACTGTTTGGTGTAAGTGAACTGAACACCTGGGGGGGGGAGGGAAAGGGGGGGAGGGAGGGGGCATGAGGGACAAGGTAACAAACAGTACAAGAAATGTATCCAATGCCTAACGTATGAAATTGTAACCTCTTTGTACATCAGTTTGATAATAAAAATTTGAAAAAAAATTTAAAAAAATGAATTGAGACTTTATTAAATGAAAAACTTGTTAAAAAAAAAAAAAAGACTAGGGGGCTGGGGATATGGCCTAGTGGCAAGAGTGCTTGCCTCGTATACTTGAGGCCCTGGGTTCGATTCCCTAGCACCACATATACAGAAAATGGCCAGAAGTGGCGCTGTGGCTCAAGTGGCAGAGTGCTAGCCTTGAGCAAGAAGAAGCCAGGGACAGTGCTCAAGCCCTGAGTCCAAGCCCCAGGACTTGCCAAATAAACAAACAAACAAACAAAAATACTAGGTACATGGAGCACTCTAATGTTCCAACAACTCCTGTAGACTTTAGATTATCCTCATCAACTCTGTTAGATGGAAATCTCAACAGATTTATATTAGCTATTCAAGGTAATATTTGTGGATTATATAAAAATATATCACTGTTGAATGATCATAAAATTGTGTAGGCCAATTCATACCTTGAAGGCCGAATTTTTTCTTGTAGACTGATTTCACACTAGTCATGCTTCACTTCTCCATCTGGTGTTCTGCTGTGGCTCTCTTGGGGAGAGAGGATACTTCTTTTACTTTTATGTTGCTTATTTATTTCTTTTACTATTCATTAACAGGACTATGAGTTTTCATGTGAAAATCAATAGAAGGGTATACTTTTTTTTATTTTCAAATTTTTATTATCAAAATGATGTACAGAGAGGTTACAGTTTCATACGTTAGGCAATGCATACATTACTTGTACTGTTTGTTACCTTGTCCCTCATACCCCCCACCCTCCTCCCCCTTTCCCTTTCCCCCCCTGAGGTGTTCAGTTCACTTACACCAAACACTTTTGCAAGTATTGCTTTTGTAGTTGTTTGTCTTTTTTTACCCTGTGAACCACCATTTTTTATTGAAGTTGAAATGCTGTTCCTGTTAACAATCAACTAGGAATTATGAAGTATGAAGGGGATTAATGCAGTTATTAATAATTTTGGATCTTCATATTTGAGTAGCAACAAATACTACAGTATTTCATTTTCAAATTTTTATTTTATTTATTTTTTTATTTTTTTTTGGGCCAGTCCTGGGCCTTGGACTCAGGGCCTGAGCACTGTCCCTGGCTTCTTCCCGCTCAAGGCTAGCACTCTGCCACTTGAGCCACAGCGCCGCTTCTGGCCGTTTTCTGCATATGTGGTGCTGGGGAATCGAACCTAGGGCCTCATGTATCCGAGGCAGGCACTCTTGCCACTAGGCTATATCCCCAGCCCCTCATTTTCAAATTTTTAAAAATTAAGTATAGGACAAATGATCACGTGAACTGTTGCTTTTCAAGTTTAGGATATATACTTGTTTTCCTTTTGTTTTTATATTCTCCAACTTGTTTTGCTCTTTTTTGTTGGTGGTGGTTTTTTTGCTTGTCATGGGGCTTGAGCTCAGGGCTAGGGCTCTGTCCCTGAGCTATTTTGCTTTATAGCTTGCATTCTACCACATTGATACACAGTGCCACTTTCAGTTTTTCTGGTGGTTAATTGGAGGTAAGAATCTTTTTGCCAGCTGGCTTCCAACTTTGACCTTCAGGTGTCAGCCACTTGAGCAGCTAGGATTACAGATGTGAGCAACCAGCACCAGGCTTGCTCATGTTTTAATATTCTTTCAATTACAAGTAATTCATAAAACTTTTTTCCTAATGTGAATGATAACAGCATGACTAAGATAGTTGAAGAAACAGGTAAGATGATTCTCAAAGTATCATTCTTAGGACTAAACTGTACATTTGAGTTTAAATTTCCTAAGAGTTTAGGAAGGGAGGGACATATCTCCTTCAGATTTAAGAAAGTGAAAAGAAAATTTAAAAAAAAAATAGAATAAGGCTGAGTACCAGTGGTTCATGCCTATAATCTTAGCTACTCAGGAGGCTGAGATGTGAGGATTCAATTCCAAGCCAACCTTAGGCAGCAAAGTCCGTGAGATTTTCATTTCCAACTACCTACCAAAAAGCCAGAAGTCAAGCTGTGGCTCAAGGAGCAGTGCCCAGGCCCAAGTTAAAGACCTAGAACTTACCCCTGCATGCACACACACACACACACACACACACACACACACACACACACACACACACTCACACACACACACACACACACACACAAATAAGGTAGTGAACTCTTATCAAAATCCACTTCTCATCTGTTGAGTTTTGGTGTGTTTTACACCTTCAATGTCTATCTACTACATTAATTGTATTGAAAGTAAATCTCAAAACAATTTTAAGCAAGTAATTATAGGATATGGCTAGGAATGGTTCAGTTATATACCATTTAATCTATGAATAGATGTTGGATTATTTGATGAATTCTAGAGGGAATCACAGTTTGGGGGGAAGGTTGAGGAGAAGCTTTCTTCATTGTGTGATCACTTCTAATGAGCAGAGCATCTTGTTTCACTGGTGAAGTTACTCTTGTTCTTAAGCTTCTCGGGAGAAAGAATAACCAGGCACAATCATAATTATGAGTAGGACTTATAAAAATTACAAAAGGTGAGATGCATATATGTATGTATGCACGTATGTGCATATTCAGGTGAGTATGCATGTGTATCTTTGCATGTGTGCAAATTTGTATATGTGTTTGTGTATGTTCAATTATATCTTTTTCCAAAATAGCCCTTTTCTCTTATAAATTTTTAGGAATTCCAGATATATATTAACTTGGCTTCCTTTTTGCTTCTCAGCTTATTTTTATTTTTATATGTCTATTATTACTCTAAGATTTTTCTGCTTTTTTCTCTTCCCTTCCTTCTTCCCTTCCCTCTGCTTCCTTTCTCCCTCTTCCTACTCCTACTCTTTCTTCTCCTTTTCTTTATTTCTCTCACTCTTTCTTCCTTCCTTCCTTCCTTTCATTCTTTCTTTCTTTCTTTTTTTGGTCAGAATGAGGTCTTGAACTCAGGGCTGGCCTTTAGCTCATATTTGGATTTTTTCACCCTACTCTTGTTTGGAAATTTGTTAATTATGTAAAATGTATTGAATATAATGATTTAGTTTGAAATAGATAGCACATCTTAATACATTAATATATTAATTAACACTGAAGATAAAATTTTACATTAATCAAACTACTTTAAATGAATCATGAAAATTGTTTCCTTTAACAATAATTAGGTAGAGATTCAGTATTTTGTGTTAATTAAATAGAGCTGCATAGCAGCTATTTTTATATTTTTGTGTGATCAATAGCTACATATAGCTCTTGGGCACTTACACTGTGATCATTATAACTAAGAAACTTAGCTGTTCAGTTTCATATTGAATTTAAATAGCTACATTATTTTTATGCCTTTTCCATTACATCCATTATATTAAGTTCCTCTTCTCTTTTGCTCTCTTCTTCTCAAGAGAATCTAGGTTTCTAACAATACCTAAAGCATTTACACATTTTGGACATGAATCAGGTTTAATCTCTTCCTCTCACATATACTCTCTTTCTCTCTCTAGCTCCCCCACTCTCTAGCTCTTTTGCCTCTTATAGACACAAAATACTGTTAAATAACACATCAATTATAAACAAATTGTAATGTTAGATTCTACAGAATTTACAAAATGCCTCAGTATTTTTAGATTATTATGACTTACTTGATGGATAGTGAGTCAGTATGTTTCATGAATGCTTATCTGAAATCATAGCTCTGCTAATGTTTATTCAATAACTTCATCTTGTTTTGTTTGATTTTGTTTTTGCCAATCTTGGGGCTTGGTCTCAGGGCCTGCCTGAGCATTGTCCCTGGCTTCTTTTTGCTCAAGGATAGTACTCTGCCACTTGAGCCACAGTGCCACTTCTGGCCCTTTCTGTATATGTGGTGGTGAGGAATCAAACCCAGGGCTTCCTGTATATGAGGCAAGCACTCTTGCCACTAGGCCATATTCCCAGCCCAATAACTTCATCTTTAATAATATTAAGTTTGGAAATACTGTGGAAGATTTCTTGATCTATAGTAATAAATTAAAGTCCCTACAATGCAAAGACTGCTAAATTCATACAGTAAGCATAAAGTTCTAAACTCTTATCATATTGAATGTGAATCCCTTGGCATGTGTGCTTAGTATACTACTGTAATAACTTCATGCTGGCAAGGTGTTGAGTGACAACCTGGAAGCCTGAAATTCTGACAGGGAATGCACATATCTTGCACAACTACATTTAAAGCTTTGTTTTGCATACTTACAAGCTGAGAACATGATGAAACATACAGAAAGGTTCAAAAATTTAATCACAGTCAGGAAACATGAATCTTCTTTTTCTATGGTGTTTAGTTAGACATTTCTATTCAAATCTGCATTTCTAGTTTACCCATCAAGGTCTGAATTTAGGTAAGAAAGTAACAAAATATGAAATAAAATGGATGATTAAAAAATAACTTTTTGGATCAAATGGTGGTAGTTGTGTACACATTATTTGAAAAAAATGATACCAAATTGGAACATTGATGATGTTTTTAAACAGAAACTTTTTAAAAGGACATTCTAACACTTGTACTGAAACTTCATTCTTGAATATTTAATTTTTCTTTGATATTTTTACATCCTTGGGGTGCTCTATGTGAAAATAAAAAGCAAGAACAGCTTAGGTGTATCTGAGTTTTGTTTTGGTGAGATTTTGTTACAGAGTGAGTCAACCACTGAAGGAATTAATTTTTACCTCAAATAGAACCAAGAACTTAGTACATGCTGGATAAATATTGGTAGAACACATGAGTGCTGAATTCCATGTTGGGCTACTGCTGACAGCACTGGAAATATTCCTTTCTCTATAGTCCCTTCAGTATATGGATAAACTATGAAATATTTAGATTATGCCATTATTAAGGATGAGTAGGAAGTAAAATGATTGACTCACTAGCCTCCCAAGGATATTTTCTTACTCGGCTTAAATTATTGATGAATACTATTCTATGAATCCCTAAATCATTTGGCAATGTCATACCAGTGAAGATATTAATCAATAATATTAATTATAACTTTTCTTTACCTGAGAAAACAAGTTTCATTACACTTTTTCTTGGTTTTATGTTTAGTGTAGCAAAGGAATATACAATTGCCAATATATTTCACTTTACTTAACTTTGAAATTTTGAATCATAACACATATATCGTACATTTGTGAGAAGGATCTTAGGATGCTTCACTGTAATCTGAGCTGTAATATCTGTGACTAAGTAGACAAATACCTGTCCTCAATTGTCTGACTTATATACACACTATTTTCACATGTGCTAAAAATAATGCTTTTCAGAACCATCTTGAGCCATTCATAAACAAGAAATAAAATGGCAAAGGAAGTATTAGCATTTTCTGTGTTGGATACTTGGAGGATGGAAGAGCTGAGAACATGTATTACCTGCAAAGTCGTGACATATTTTAAATGATAGAAAATGTACAAGACATGTAGAGAGATAAGTGGAATGTTGTTATCATTCAAAACTTTTTCAATAGGTGCAGTTTTGGTATCATTTGTCTGAGCATGCATATCTGTCAGTTTTCACAAGAACATCTCTTGAAGGTGATTTGCAAAAGCAAGGGGAAGTCATAGGATTTTCTGAATCTGACTGGAGTCAAGCAACAATTGATCTTTCTATGAATGCTGGAGAAGCTACTCGGCCTTTCCAGGTAAGCATGTGAGATATTAACATACTTCAGCTAAAGATATCTCTCTATGTAATATAGAGATAGATAGATTATAATCTTTTAGTACAATAAATAACATATAAATCATTAATCTATTCATTAATCATAATCATGGATGAGCCGAGAGGTTATTTTGACTGAAGCATGAAAAGGTAGCAAAAGTAAAGATAAGTAATAAGTAGGATGGCAGACAGAAGAATAATTTTAACGATTTTTTCTAAGATAAGTTATTTTTTTCTATGAAAAGATCCTAATATCCTAAAATGAGTGAAAAATCTGAGTTTGACTATTTTTACATTTTAATCCTGATGTCTCACATTCTGCTATTCGTCAGCATGAGAAATTTTTAATTCATAGTTGATGTTATTGTCTTGGTAAATAAGAGAAGTCAATCGTAGGCTATTAACTGAATGTTCCAGTTACTACTCTTCCATAACTGTGTAATCCACAATGATGATAAAAAAGAAATACTTAAGGGAAGTCTGAGTATTGAAGAGATTACAGTTAAAATAATGGCTGTATACATGGGCTCTGAATCCTGAGTTCAAAGTCAAGTGTATGACCATAGGAACCTTGTGCTTTTTCTCTTCTGTCCATGTAGCCTGGGAGCATGACTGTTGGGTGAGGCTTAAAGTTCTTGTTGAACACATCTGATCTTGTCCTCATTTCCACATTGAGTTAAGTATATAAATTAATAGAGAAATAACATTAGGGATTTAGGTACCTTTATAATCTACATATTTGGCCTCATAGTAAATAGATTTTCCCAGACAACAGCTGTCTCTGTTGGAGAAATTTAATCTCTCACTATAGGGCAATCTTTTGTTTGATTACAGAGTTAGGATAGACTGCACATCTACTAAGTAAGATCCCAATAGGAAACTTTGAAAGGAAAAAGGGGATGAGTTGCGAATGCCTAGCACGTTCTTCAAATATCACCAGTGAAATACTATTCCTCCTATTGGGAAGAGTAAGGGATAAGTAACAACACTGTCATTTCAGTTCTAAAAAAGTAGGAGAAATAGAATATTAATTCCTATGACTTTTCTCTCCTGCATCTCCTTGCAGGTACCATGCAATAAACGCTACTACTTTGTCATTAACATCTTAAACTATGAACTATCTAAAATATATCAGAGAAGGAATTGTGGGCTTTTGTTAACAATCCTACATGAATCTAAAATTGAAATACATACACAAAACATATGACAATTATATTAATACATGACTGTATATATTTAACTATTTCCAGACAATAGTAAATACATAAATCAATGTATATTTCCATGCACATTAACATTTTTTTGCCTATAATGTTATTGTTTTCTTGCTTATTAAAATGAAATTTCTGTCTTCCTTGTGTGACCTTTCATCCTATTCTTGTTCTCTTCAGGAAAAACAAATGATAATATTATGTTTGAATTCACCTGATTAACCTAAGTGAAAATATACATGACAGTTCTAAGTGTAGTCTTCCATCATTGTTTTATCAACAACAAATGAAGATATTATAAGTAAATATTCTTATGGTTTAAGTATTCAAATATTTAAAGTTGATCTTTTAAACAACAGGGTAGGATATGGGCACTTTACATTTAGTAGGCTTCATCATAAAAGGGTGACCTTAAACATGATCTGGCCATCAGTTCATTGTAACTAAGCTCTGAATATATTTATATATGATAATCTAGTACAATCCAAATACTGGGAAGAAGAAAGGCAGCCAACTATGTGGCCTCTGTATTTCCATTTAGCCATGAAATTCAGCCAGTTTTGTCCATTTAATGTCAATTGGAGACCTTTACAGAGCACAGATTGCTTTGAGTTTTTTTAGAAAATTAAAACTACTAGTAAATAAGATGTTCTTCCTGCTGGCAAAGGATTAGCCACTGTTTTTTCAATAAGAAGATTATCAACATTGCACTATTTCCTTGTTCATCTGGGTGTTATTGAAGAATTTAAGTCAAATAATTAATGGTATTTTCTGCCAGTTTCTATTGTCTGCCAGTTTCCATTTAAATATAACTGTATCTTAATTCATATTAAAATGATTCATTTGTTTGATATGCCACAATGGTATACTATCTGTGCTTTATCAGCATCAATAATAGACATCAATAACAATTTTCTGACACTATTTGAAAATTCAATGAAGGAGATTTATAGTACAAAAGTCAAAGTTGGTCAGGTTTCTGTAAAGTTGCTGTATCTTCAGTCTTGTCTATCTAGGGCTTCACCATAGCTTGTTTTGCAGGTAGCTCTGATAAACAACATCTGGTAGGGATCAGTTATTTCTTTAAAAATTACAGAGATGTAATCCCTAATTAGCATGATCAAAAATGGCTCAAGTTACATTTGTTTGCTTTTTAATAGAGATGTGACTTTCAGCCAATTATTTCTGTTCTCTAAATTTTTTCACTTTAAGATAAAGACAAAAATATTATCATTGTCACATGATTAAAACAGGTGATGGTACTCTGCATATAGTAAGTGCCAAATAAAAGCTGGCAGTTGCTCTTATTGTTGATATTTGTATCATTCTTCGAAAACACTATTCCAATTTTCTTCTTTTCACCAGGTTTCTATTTTCTTCTTTATTAACATGTATTCTTATTTGTGTTGTTGTTTTATAAGATATGTAAATTTGCCAGTGGAGTATTTCTCTGGGAGAGCTCTTAGTTTTGCAGATTAGAAATGAGTCACTTCATTGCAAACAAGATTAATCTTGAATTGTCAAAGCAAAAAAAAATAACTTGCCCAATACAAAATTTGGTATTGTATTCAATGTTATTGAATAAAACAAAATCACAAAGATCCCGAAAAGTAGTTTTCCTCAAGGCAGTATATTTACATTTAATTTAAAAATTAAATTTTGAATCAACTTGAGATATTATAAAATTAAGTTTTGACTATTTGTCCATATGAAATATTTCTTGTAAACAACCTTTCTCCTGCTAATTACTGATTCTCAGTGATTAATGGAGCTATCGGTACTTAACAGATTAAAAGGGAACTACTTTATATGATTCAAAATACTAGCTTGGTTCAAACAGGCAATTAAAAGAACAAAGAGCCAAGATCATCTTGGAATTACGTGATGCTCTTCATTTAGAACTGTTGGGGATTATTATGGCCTGGGAAAGGCTGCCCTTCCACCAGCCTTGGGACAATGGAAGTCCCTCCCACCTTCTGGCCTCCACCCCTTGGGAGGTGAACACGTGCGTGCCACCATGATGGGGTTGTCCCGCCCACAAAGGAAGTTTCGTGATGTCACTTGATGGACATGCTCCCTAGCCTATGACTGGCCCTTTGGCCAGCCCCCTTTCTTTCCAGCCATTACTTCTATATAAGTGCCCTTCCATATTAAAGTCTTTGAGACGCTTCCCACCACTGCAGCGTGTCCCTGATGCCTTCCTTTTTGCCTCCGCCCTCGGTAACATGTGGGGGGACTGGGGGGAGGGGAAGCTTCAGCAACCCGTCCTCAACTTAGCGCTTGCCCATGTGAGCATGCCTTTGGCCTTCCGCTGGCGGAGGGCCAGGCTGAGTGCTCTTTCATAGAGTTTGTGGTTACCATTCTCCCCGTGGGGGGGGAGAAAGGGATCATCCAGATCCCAACATAGAACTATATATTTGTAAGAAAAAATACACAAATTTTGCTTTTATGATTTAGATGATTTTAGTTTGTAGTAGAATTATCCTCTTTCATTATACATTCTTAAATTTTATTTTATAGAAGTAAGAAACCAGAGGTAGAGATGACCTAATAATATTTTAATTTTTTTGAAGAAAAGTTTAAATGTGAATAAGTTACTAAAACTTACTTAAATGTGAATAAAAAAGCCTTGTGTTTTCCTTTAGGCAAAATGAAGCAACCATATTTTAAGGATTTTAAAAAAATTACCTTAAAATCATATTGTAAAGATGATGTTCAGAGGGGGTCATAGTTATGTAAGTCAGGTAAAGAGCATATTTATTTTTGAACAGTCACCCCTTCTCGTGCCCTCTCCTAGTTTTTCCCTTGTATGGTTCACTTTCAGTAGTATCTAGTGAGTACCACTGCTGCATTTGTCCACCCTCCATTTCTATGACCTCCGTACCCTCTCCAAAGCAGATAATTTACAAACAAGACAAAAGGTACAGAAAACAAAAATAACAACAAAGAACGAAAAGCCTTCTTGTTTCCATTTCTTTTTTTTTTTTTTTTTTTGGCCAGTCCTGGGCCTTGGACTCAGGGCCTGAGCACTGTCCCTGGCTTCTTCCCGCTCAAGGCTAGCACTCCGCCACTTGAGCCACAGCGCCGCTTCTGGCCGTTTTTCTGTATATGTGGTGCTGGGGAATCGAACCTAGGGCCTCGTGTATCCGAGGCAGGCACTCTTGCCACTAGGCTATCTCCCCAGCCCCCTTGTTTCCATTTCTTGAAATTCATTTTGATATGTCATTTTACAAAATCATATGCACATTGCTATTGAGTTTTTTGGGTTCTCTCCTAAGATTTTCCTCCTTTGGTCTCACTGAGTGAATATCTAGAGACTTGTATAACTTATCATGTCCAAGTACTTTTTTGTCTTTTACCATCCCGTGTGTTTACTGATAGATTTATAGACATATTGTAGTTAACAATAAATGAGGGAACTTTTGCAGCCTATGTTTCTTTGGGTCTGGCTTGCTTCACTTTCACTTAATAGAGTTGTTTCCAAGTCTTTGCATTTCCTTATAAATGTTACAATATCATTTGTTCTGATGGAAGAGTAGAATCCCATTATATACTTAAAGTTCTCAATATGATTTTTGTCTTATGTTTCTACTTCATCTCCTCCCAAAGGCATAGAGAGTATCTCTAAGATGTCTTTAGATTTCTTTGAGGATACTCTGTATAATAGTCAATAAATGCTCATCTATTGAGTCTGAAGAATTAAGCAGTTTTACTATTGACTTCAACTCAGGTTGTATTATAATAATGACTATATTCTTTCAAAGGGAATTCTTTCAAAGTTGAAGCTACTCAAATTATAATTATTAATTTACATTGAGCATGATATATTTGTAAATATAATGCTTTTATATAAATATAATGCTTGTAAATCCTATATAATAATTTTCTACCTTTAGTATAAATGCCAGATTTCTTTGTTGGTCAAGATTTTACAGAAGAAAGCTCTAGTCAGAATTTTCCACTTAAGTTGTATAATACATTTCAATGAGCAGTATTAAAATTTTCAAATAAAGCAGTAGTCCCTATGGCCAGCCTCATGTCCCAGTTATTTTACTTTCAGTACACTTTCTATTTGTTGAATGTTTCATATGTGTACTACATATATATAAGGATCTAAAGCACCTTGGGATTTTAGCCTAAGTAGTATCCTAGTCTATTTTTTTTTTCCTGAAAGTTACTTGTTAACTCAAAATGCATGATTAAGATCTTTCCACATTAGTACATAAATGCAAGTCTTAATGGGCATTTGTGCATGACCATTTATTTATACATTCATATGTGTTTCTAGTCATTTGCTGTCAAAACCAGCCTTGAAGTAAGCATTGCCATCCATGTCTCCCCATGTGTAGCAATGTGTCTTGTGTAAATGCAAAGCTTACACTATTTCACATGTCATTCAGTTGCTCTCTGCAAAAATTATGAGATCCATGTAATGGATTTATTCCATCTGTTGCCTGATATATTTGTTGTTCTATTAAAATACTCCCACAACACCCTTTCAAAGTTTTCTAAACATGTCACATCCTTGCACATCTCTTTGCATTAATTCTTAACTCAGTTTTTTGAGGAAGAATCTTGAGTATCAACTATGATTTTGGTTTATGATTACCTACCCATGGAGTACTTTTTCAACTTTCAGTCCTATATTGTTGGCAAAAGAAATAGAATGTTTTCCTTTGATAATTTTAGTATATCATACTTATGTATTAGATAGCACTTAAAATACAGTTCAGTTATTAATGTATTTAATTAAGTGTAGCAGGAAAAATTAGTTCCTTTCCTCACCACCACAGTGATCATGGGTATGGCACTTACACTGAGACTCATTATTAAGAGCAAAGCAGAAAAAGGTTTGCTTACAGATGCTGTATATAGGCCATTAGAAATGGCCCATGACTTAGGGAAACTTCTGTTTTTATTTTCATGTTCAAAGAAGAATAGTTATGTCTATTCAGTGTGATAAGAAACAAGAATTGTGACCTAAGACTAATACATTGACAGGAACCTAACAGAGTCTCTTTTCAGACTTTTCTTGGTCTCTCTCTCTGTAGGATTCCTTTCCTCCAGGAATGGGATAGGACATATCATATGGGGGCCTTATGACTCAATTTAAGGAGAGGCAGCTCAAATTCCTTACAGTTAGATTTCTCACCCAAAGGCAAAGAAGTGAGAGTGACTTCTGAAATACAGTATTTGTAGTCTGCTTGTAGTCTGCTAGGCAGCCCCATAAATAATCTTCCTCTCCATCTCTCTCTGACTCTCTTGGTGGAACAACATAATAATGTGAATGGTTAACAGGAAAGGAAACAAATTATATCAGGCATTATTTGAATTGTTAGAATAAATTATATTTAAACAGATGCCTCCAAGTTCAGATGAATATGACTAACCATTGTATGTGGCTAATTATTTTATACTTTAGCATAGTAAGTGTTTGTAGATGTACACATAATATGGTTGCATATGAATATATATACATATTAAAATATTCTGATATAGAAATGAATCACTAATTCCAGCTAATCTATTACAAATGAATTCATATTTCAATTAAATTGAGTTATAAGCTACACAGTTGATTAACCCCAAGGAGCTCATTTCAAATGCATATGACCATTAATGGCTCCATTGGGAAGAAAGCCCTTCACTAGTGATGAATGTTACAATTTTTAATTGAAACAAGGTTACCTAAGATATTTAGCACATATGAGAGGCTGTCAAAGCAGTTATGACTTCCCAAATTTATAATTTGAATGTTCTGATAAAAACACTTTTGTAAAATTAGCTTGGAAAGGAGGACAGGTGTAAATAAATTCTTTCACAGAAGGAAAATGTTGTGAGATTTTACCTTTGTGACAGATTACTCACAATTCTATCTTTCTCTAATTGTAGTTAATTTTAGAAGCTACAGTTTTGTCATCAAATGCTATCATTGCTGTAGATGACATCAGTGTCTCCCAGGAGTGTGAAATTTCCTGTAAGTCACTCCCAGGCACCAGCACACAAAATGCAGGTGAGTTCCTTCCTTTTATAATTACAATCTCAACATTGAATTAATCAGTCCTTCCTCAGATCAAGACATAAACTATATCAGAAGCACTAATTCTTAATAAAGATTGTCATTATTTTTATATTCTTGATACTTAAAACCTAGAATTTAAAAAAAGATAAAATATGACATTTCACAGTCTAGATCTTAGGCATTTTCTAATAATAAGCCAGAGATTTTACTCATGAACTTAAAATTGTCATATATGGTTTTTTTATTATAAAAGTTGTAAAAGAATTTTAATTATTTTACGTGTTTTAAAAACGATTCTATAAAAATTAACTTCCCTCTCAATTATATTTGGCATTTCTGGTGAGCATGTAATGAAATTCATACTTCAGAATCACCTAGGAGTTTAGGGGAAAATTATTATGTTTGGAAAAAGCTAGCCAGAAATTGAAAACATGATCTTAAGATACTCTCTGTTCAAGCCAACTGCCAGTGGCTCATGCTTATAATCCTAGCTACTTGGGAGGCTGAGATCTGAGGATCATGGTTCATCCAGGGTAGGCAGGAAAGTCTATTTCCATTCAACTACCAAAGAAGCCAGAAATGTATATGTGGTTTAAGTGGTAGAGCACTAGCCTTGAACAAAAGCTCAGGGATAACACTCAGGCCTCGAATTCAAGTTCCAGGACTGGCATGCATGTGCACGTGCAGACACATACTTACACATTCACACGCAACCCTCTGTTTACACTCCAAAGACAGTATTAACACTTTCAAAGAATACATTGAGTTTTGCTGATATTTTTACTAAAAATATCCATAGCAAGACAGATTGGAATGTAAAATAATCCCAAATGGTCAGATAGATCGTTTGAATATATAGCAGTTATTGAGACTCTAGACATGCTTTAGAAAAGTACTTGCTGTAATCTCTATTAGTTTATAATCCTAGCACTAATAGGTGGAACTGTCATTTTTTTTTCTTTTTGCCAGTCCTGGACCTTGGACTCATGGCCTGAGCACTGTCCCTGGCTTCTTTTTGCTCAAGGCTACCACTCTGCCACTTGAGCCACAGCACCACTTCTGACCGTTTTCTATATATGTGGTGCTGGGGAATCGAACTCTGGGCTTCATGTATACAAGGCAACCACTCTTGCCACTAGGCCATATTCCCAGCCCTGAAACTGTCATTTCTACCCCTGGCAATAAGAACATAACAATAGCAATGGTTTCCTAAAGTTGTCACACGTTATTTCCTAATTATCCTATATGGAAATATTTACATGCAATGCATCCTGTGGTTATATTTCTAACACTTATGGGAATGGGAATGTCATGTTCTTTTAGCAGCTAATCAAGAGTGCTATAGAGCCAAGGGTGATGGCCTAGTCCCATCTATTCAGATTACTGAGGCAGAATAAGGATAACTGCTTGAGCCCAAAGAACAGGAGACCAGCATGGGCACCAGCAACATAGTAGAAATATGTATATGATATTTATGTATGTATGTATATGTGTTTGTATATTTTTACTTACATTTCTGAGTATGAGACAGAGCACAATGGGTTGAAAACTAGATGAAAGTAAACTTGTTAATATATAATGAATATTCTTATTTGAGGCACAATGTGATATTTCAATACATTTATACAATATGTATGAATTAAAATTAGAGTAATAGATGTTATATATTCTCATCATTATGCTTTCTTTGGAACCTTCAAGCTCTTCTCTTGTTGTGACTTATAAAGTATACAACAGATTATGATCTACTGTACTATAAAACCTGGGAACTCACTACCTCAGTCTAAGTGTATTTTGGTATCTGTCTTGTCCTTTGTCTTCCCTCTCCAGCCTACTCAGTCTTTAGTAGTCTCTGGTGTATTTTCCATTTGACATTTCTTTTAACATTCACAAATGAGAGAACAGCCTGTATATGTTTTTCTTTCCTGTTTCTGACTTATTCCATTGCCCCCAATACCCTTAAGTTTCACCCATACTGCTGAAAGTGATTCTTTTTAATAGTTCAGTTATACTCCATTATGTATGTATACCACATTTCTTATCCATTGTTGGGTATCTATGGTGATTCCACATCTCAGCTATTATGAGTATTGTTTTTCATTGATGGTTTTTATTAAAGAGATTTTTATTTTATGGATTCTGTAATTCTATGTGTCAAGATCTTGTGTGTCACAATGTATATCCAATGTACATATAAACCTCCCTTCCTCTCCACTCTCTCTTTCTCCCTTTTTCTCTATCTCTCTCTTTCTCTCTCTGTGGGAGGTGTGGTTATCTATGGCTTTGATAGATATTGAGGAAGAAGAAGCATAATGATTCAATGACTAATGAGTTTTTAAAGGTTGTCCAGAATTACCTTACTGTTAAGTGCAGTTAAATTTGTATTTTTTAAAATTCAGACCTCATATCACATCACTGGAAATGGAATAAAAGAAAGGCACTAATGTTGACATTACAGAGAATATTATTGGAGATGTAGGCACAGGAAGGTATATTTTTTCCAATTTATCCTAATAACCACAGCCTGTACTTCTGTAATCAAAGACAGATTAACAAGAGGAAAACATTTCATCCAAGCTCTACATGATATAGGTGGTTACAAAAATAGCAGCTGAAAGATGACCTACTTTCAGGCAATGTTTCTTAATGACCAGCCCCATGCAGAGAGGCAGGGCAGGTCTGAGTGACTTTCTTGTCTCTGAATCCACACTAGCCCCCAAACAAATTCAGTGTACTTATTGAGTTTATCATTAAACCCTGAGAAGCAAAAGTATAGATAACAATTTTGAACTAAAGTTAACCTTAGCAAATCCCTGACAAGACTTTATCATCTACAAAGAACTATTTTCCTCAATTAAATCAGAATTCTTTTATATGAATATCAACCCAAATGACAAGTGAGGTGGTTAAAACATAAATCTAATTAGGCTAAAATTTCATGAATTATTACTGAACAAGCAATGGTTTGTTGTTGTTGTTTTTTTTTGACCTGGGAAAGATGTTCACAATATATTGTTAAGTGAAAAAAGCAGGTTACAAAACAGTGTGCACAATATGAGCTCATTTTATAAAAATATACATATTTAGCAAAGTAAAAGGACAAATGATATTTATCAAAATATTAACATTGGTTATTTCAACATAGAAGGATGATGATTAGATTTTGCTTTTAACTACCCTCTTCTTTTTTACCCTATGTGTATTTTTCTATAATGAAGATCACTTTTGAAAGTGGATGGGAAGTGAGGGAGAAGAGCCTTGGAACAGCCCAGATGCTCCCAAGGCTCCTGGCCAGAGTAGATGCTTCTGGGAAATTGCTTCTACCTTATACATTTGAGTGTCTGACATCCACTCAAACTTCCTTCCAAGAAAACTATACAATAGCCATTTTGGACACTAAAACTAAAAAACAAACCCTCAGGTTAATTATCATCAAAAAGACTAAAGGAGAAAATACAAATCCTCACTTTTAAAAAAGGGACAGTCCAAGTACATACTACTAAATTTAAATTATACAAAGTTGCATTATCTAAGATTTTGTTTATTGCAAAGATGAAAACGGCACACTTGGAGGTGGAGGCTTCTTTTCCCACCATTCATTGCACTCACTCTGTTCTCTGGTTTGCTCATCCATTCATGCAAAAGTCTCTACACAATGATGTCCAATGGTCTTAGTTCCCAGGGTATAACAGGAAATCTGACATTTTTAATTAAAAAAAATAAAAGAGCAAGGACATTTACCATCTGACTACAAAATTCCTCCTCAGAAGAGGACACTGTAATATTTAAAGATATGCTTTGAAAAAAAAAAAGCCAAATGAAAGGGAGAAACTGAAAGCAGTTGTAATACTTACTCATAGTTAGTAACAAAACTCAGAAATGATTCTAGTGTCAACACAAGTTCCAGGCACAGTGAACAGTGTGAACACTGCTAGTGGGCACCAGGTTTTACAGAGCAACTGATCTGCATCTGCATTCACACTTCCTCAATTACATTTTTAAAAAAATGATGCTGCTTAAGCTATGAATATTTTAACCAAAAAAAAGTAATCTTAATAAATACAGCAAATGACAAGTGAGGTGGTTAAAACATAAATCTAATTAGGCTAAAATTTCATGAATTATTACTGAGCAAGCAATGGTTTTATAACCAAAATAGTTATATTTTGCAAGTACGTCCAGAATGCAATTATATTTTCTCCTTTACAAGGAGTAATCTCTTAGTTTATTTTAAGTAAGGCTCTCACTAATTTTCACTAATGTTTATTGATAAATATTGATTTTTGTTACCTTCTCTGGAATGGCTGTGATTATAGACTATCAAATCTAAAATATTTTGAATATTTTGTTAGTACCCTCTTAGCACATCAAACGACAAAGATTTTTCACTCTGTTCTTAGGCCTTTATAATTGCATGCTGAATACTGGAATAGGTCTAGTGAATGGAAGAGACCCAGAATGTTGGGTTAATGCAGTCATAATACTTCATGTGGATATGTAAAATGGGGACTGCACCACTGGAGGGGATAAGTAGAGTTGCCATTATGCCCATAAATTGATGTGCCGCATGGAAACTCCTTTGTATAACTATTTAAAGATAGCATAAAAATAAATTTAATAATAATAAAAAATAGTTGGGTGCCAATGGCTCATGCCTAGAATCCTATTCAGGTGGCTGCGATCTAAGAATTGCATTTCAAAGCCAAGTTAGGCATGAAAGTTCATGAGATTCTTTAACTCCAGTTAACCACCAAAAAGCCAGAAGTGGAGCTGTGGCTTAAGTGGCAGAACACTAAACTTGGACATAAAAAGGTCAGGGACAGCCCCAAGCCTCGAGTTCAAGCCTCAGTACTGCCCAAAAAATTAAAAATAAAATAAAAGACAGTTTTATAGACCTTAAAGAAACATGGAAGGTGACAAGACAAGGGACTTATGATTGTAGGTTCAGTCCCTTGCACTCCAAGAAAACAAAACAAAAAACTTGTCTAAAATAGAATCATAATAGCCATAAGTATGTTAGTGTCATATAAAAAGAGAACAGTTGTCTTAGTACCTATGGATTTTCTTCGTCTGCTCTTTGAGTGACTTGGCCTCGATTATGTTTGGAGTATCAAGGAACATTCTTTGGAATGTCTCTCTCAGACCCTTCTTGGACTCCAATTACTTAATGCACCAAAGCTATCACTGGGGTGTGAGGTTTATTGTTTGGACAAATTTAACCCTATCCCTTCAAAAATGTTCTTGTTACAAGGTTTCCCTGAGTTGTTGCTAGGCTTCTGCTGCATATATGCCAAACCATCTGCATAATATATTTTGTTGCTTTTATGAATAATAGATTTTTTCTTTTTATGAATTGTGAATTGCATAAAGAGTGACAACTTCATAATCTATTCTGTGTTCTTAATAAAGTGCCCTAAAATGGTGTTCTTGGGACCTGCAGAAAATTTAGACACATCTCCAAATGTTAAACCAGTAAAATTAACTAAACCATTAAAAAAAATTAAATGAGAGGGAGATAGGGAAGTGGTGATACTGTGTGAAAGGAAATGCACTCATTGCCTGACTTACTTAACCAATACCTGTCTGCTTTTAGCTTTTTCAAATAAAAACAATTTAATAAAAGAAATGTTGATCACAGTTTACATAAAGTCCCAATTAAATATTTTTAAAAAATAACAAATTAACAGATCTTTAAAATCACATTTTTATTTTCTTTGCCTTCCTTTCCTTTGGAGTGGGGGTCTGGGAAGGGGTGGCAGTAGAGGTGGGGGGATGGGGAGCTAATTTTAAGCTGTGAATCTGTTTATTTAGATACGTATTGATTCTGTACTCCATTTTTACGAATCTTTTCATTAAAGTTTCTGTCAATGAGCTTAGCTGAGTTAAAGGTGCTGTGAAGAATTTAGAACTTCATCCCACCTTGGCTTTGCCATAGATTGGTTAAATAGAATTCATATTAAAATCCCAACATTGAACTGAAGTAGCACAGTGGTTTTCTAGCGAAAAACTTCAGTTCTTGAAGACACAGAGGGTCTATCAAGAGAAAAAGCAACACCATTGTCAGGGGTTCTATGCCTGAGCATAAAACAGCCTAAAAAAGGAACAACATTTAATATTTTAATTCTACTTATTCTAGTTTTTCTTCAGTTTCACAACCATCTTTCATCCGATTTGATTTCTATTTCTAAGTGACACTGATCCTATCCTTCCTTCTCTGTGTCTCTTTATCTCTTTCTCCTTTTCTCCCTCTTTCCCTCCCTGTTATATCATTCTCCCTCTCTCCCTCTCAGTCTCTCGGTCTCTCTTACTGTCTTTCTCTCTATTCTTCTAGATAATGAAAACTACACATAGACTAGAATGTTAAATTGTTTATTTGGTATTAGTGGTAAATGTTGTCACCAGGCCTACTTTGAAATTTGCTTTTATATTTCATAGTTATTGCAGTATTATTTATAATTATTTTCCTTTGCCAACAAGTAATTTGTTTTCTGAAAGGAAGAGAGTAGTTCTTTTGTACATTGGGTAATCATTCTCATTTTTTATATCCTCATAGGATGAAAAGTCATGTATCAACTATTTTGTTCTGTCTTATGATATGTGTTAAAATTGAGAACGTAAAATGTAAACATTTCTACAGGTTGTATAGATGTTTTAACATTTCCAAACATTTTCTGAGGACTATAATTTATTTCTGCCTCAAAATGTTTAGTCTAAATAGGTGTGTTTTAACAAAAGCTACACTATTTGATGCTTTCTACTTTCTTCTCTACCCATGAGACAAACATAATTTTACTTAATACTTGAATTGAAAAAAGCCTGAGCAAAGGCAGGTGGAGCCAAGGGAAAAGGAATGATTTATTATTTCTCTGAAGCCTTCATTCAATCCTAGATATTGGTATATATTTCCTCCAAACTACTACCTCTGCCAAATTCAAGAAAGTAGACATTACTTTGCCATTTCCATCACTGAGATGAAGAATGCAGTCTGAGTGATTTCATATGTATAGTTGCTTGGGACAGTTTCATGTATTTCACACTTTAATTACAGAATGATAGCAATTATTTTATTCTGCATTGAGACACATATTTTCTTTCATTATAAAAGTTCAATGGGGGCTGGGGATATAGCCTAGTGGCAAGAGTGCTTGCCTCTTATACATGAAGCCCTAGGTTCGATTCCCCAGCACCACATGTACAGAAAATGGCCAGAAGTGGTGCTGTGGCTCAAGTGGCAGAGTGCTAGCCTTGAGCAAAAAGAAGCCAGGGACAGTGCTCAGGCCCTGAGTCCAAGGCCCAGGACTGGCAAAAAAAAAAAAAAGCAAAAACAAAAAAAACCTGAAAAAAATAAATAAATAAAAGTTCAATGGGAGAAAGTTTGAATTTCCCATAACAAGGAGTATAAACCAGGGTCATGTCTTCTTCATGTATTTTCTGAGGATGTTTTACATAGTTTTGCTTTACTTCGGTGCTATTAGTGGTTGAAATCAGGACATTGTTCTTTTTTTTGGCCAGTCCTGGGGCTTGGACTCAGGGCCTGAGCACTGTCCCTGGCTTCCTTTTTGCTCAAGGCCAGCACTCCGCCACTTGAGCCACAGTGCCACTTCTGGCCATTTCCTGTATATGTGGTGCTGGGGAATCGAACCCAGGGCCTCATGTATATGAAGCAGGCACTCTTGCCACTAGGCCATATCCTCAGCCCCAGGACATTGTTCTTGCTTGGCAACTGTCCCTGGTCCTTAAAAATGATTTTGAGAGGGTCTTCATGGTGAGATTTAAACATAATTCTAAAATGAAAGGGTTCCTATAATATGTCTGTCGTTATCATTCAAAAATTACTTTTTATTTAATAATAGGTGGAAATAAGCTACCATTCTTTGTGCTCATCTATTTCTTGAATTCAAGAGAGGACTTTTTTCCCACCTAAATTTGATCATAATTGAACATCATCCTTTTTTTTAAGCATATGGATAAGTAAGTCTATAGCAATAGCCTATCAAGTTATATTTTGTTATTATTAAAGAAGATTCTCCTCATTATCCTTATGGTGAAAATATAGACTCAATTAGGAAACCTTTGAAAGGATGTAAACATAAAAATACAATGGAAGGTTGTTTCTGGCAGAGGCTCATTGTTTCTGTCACATATCCTCAAGAAGTAAAGAAAAAATCCACTAAATCTGACATAGGGACATCATTGTTCACTGAGGGAAAAATGAAAAATATCTCCATAGACATGGAAAATATAGTAAACAACCTATGGATATTTTAATCAGTCTTTGGACACTAAGGAAAATTAAGGGTTCTGCTTGAGAATTCTATTGAGATTAAAATCTGGATATTTACTTAGGTCCTTTTCTATAACATTTAAGATTAAATTTTAATATATTAATGATGTCTATGGAGTGATTTATTTCTATGACATCACTTTGAGCTCATTTAGGATATTATTTTCAGCAAGAACATTATTCATTTTTACTCTGAACGTTAAAAATTAGAAATTACAGTTGGTTTTTTTTCTTAGCAAATTCAGTCCTTTTCTCTACTTCTCTTGTCCATTTTGTTTCTGCTTTCAGGTTAGTTAGCAATGTATGTGAAATAGAAACATAGTATGCCAGTCATTCCTTATTTAGCTCCAGTTGTGCTAGACAATGCCACAGAACTTTGCCACATAGTCAGTGGAAGCATACACTTTCTTCTGAGACTGCCTCTCTTTAGGTATTCATTTAAAGAAATCTAAAAGATGCAAAATGGATCAGGGTAGTTTTCATTTTGCCTACTGACTCTTCTAGGAGATGACACACATAAGGTTCTAATAATGGAACATATTCCTCGTGTATATAGAGATTTGGAAGGAAGGTATTAAAATAGTTTTATATTTCTTAAGTTCTTAGTGACCACATTTAAATAGCATCTAAATGTTTTCATTATTGTTTAGTGTAGTGGATATAGACAGATATATTTCTACTAGTGAAAAAAGAACATAGAGAATATAAACGTGCCTATGGAAGAGTCCATAATTACTCTATTTCTAATCAAATAATAGTGATGATAATGGGGGGTAATGCTACAAGAAATGGTGTGGAAGATTCAAAGATGTTTAGTTTATTTTCTCTGTAGTGGAGAATAGTTTACAATTAAAATGAGAAGACAGGAAATATCTGTAAGAATTGTCACTGGTATAGAGAAGGTGATTTTGCTGTAAAGGGGAGCAGGGAAGACATGGTAAAACTCTGAAAGAAGGAACACAGAATGAGTGAGGATGGAGGGAATTTTGTGGAATTGTGAAAGTAAAGACACTACTTGAGTTCCAGTGGAAATTCTACAAGGCACAGAAGTTTTCTGGGAGCAGAGTTTACAATTACAGAAGTGAACTGATAAAATATAAGTAAGCAAGTTAATAGGAAAATTCCCTTTGGGAGTTAATTTTGCATCTCTGATGTAAATGGTGTTATGCTTATTCAGGAAGAGTGCCTGGAGAAACAAAATAATACTAGGAGTCAAGTGTTATATAGTACTGATATTCAGATTGTCTATACTTGCCTGTACAGCCGTTTACCAAATTAAAAAAAAAGTGGAGACTTCCGGTAAGACAGCAGAGCAGCTGCAGTGCAATAGCTCAGCTCCCTCCAGCACGGCAGATTTCTCACCCCTTAGAAACTTTTACCACTAGAAATACAACCAGCCTAAGTTGTAACAGTACAGGGATTCGGGCCAGGAAGGAAAAACCGACTTTGCACATCTGAAAACACAGATTTGAGTTCTGGGCGGTTTCCCACCGCCCCACCAGTGTCTGCGGCACCGGCACAGTGCCCATCACAACAACCCGCACTCCACAGAGGTAAATCACACAGCGGAGACCCACCAGCGCCTGAGCACAGACGACCTGAAATCGCTGAGAAAGCGTGAGTACCCACGAAAGTTATTCTCACTCGTGACCACAAAGCAACTCTGGCAAGGCAGCCCTGCCCCCACCACCAGAGCAAAGCGCCATCTTTGCCACTGGCATAGGGTCAGACCAGATTGGAACTAAAGCGGGCTTGGGAAAAGTGAGGTCAAATTATCCATCTTTGAAAAGGGCAAGAGGGACCAATCAGCAAGAGCCGACTCTGCCCAGGAGAACACCCCCTGCCCAGGTGGGAGGTGTGCCCTGGGCCTGGCTTAGCCAGAGGTGCCCCGCCCTGCCCGCAGGAACTTCTAAGTTTAAAGCAAAAACAGCCACCAGCTCCCAGCAGCAGAAAAACACCAGACTGAGGTTCCTGAGAGAGTTAAACGGTCCCGTCACAGAGGAAGCCCAATTCCCAGCCCGAAAAGGAGCTGCTTTCCAAAGCCACCTCTGAGAAAGAGGCCAACCGGTCCAGGAGGCAGAAGCCTTGCACAGGCAAGCACCTCTCAGCTGGGTAAAAGAGGCCAGAGGCGCCCCTCCCTGCTGAGTTCACAGCCTATTCAAAGGCAGTCTGTAAAGGCCACGGCCCTGCAGCAAACAGAGGAGCAAGCTGAATTCTGCCAAACCCAGAAAATCAGGAATATAGACTGCAGACCATCATAAGGAAACCAGAGACTGGGGAAACACGACCCAAACAAAGAAGACTCCATTTTTTTTTCTTTGTCTTTTCAACATTTCTTAAACTTTAAAAAAAAATTATTTTTTCAATTCAGAAACGTCGTCTTTTTTTTCCCCCATGTTTTCTATTTTTACGAGTGTGTTTTATCAAGTTTTTTTTCTTTTCTGTTTGTTTGGGTTGTTCCTTTGCTGATTTTTAAATTTTTTTTCCTTTTTATTTTATCTTCTTTTTTAAATAATTATTCTCTGTTGTGTGCGTCTGTCTCCCACTACTTTTACTTTATTTCTCTCTCTGCATTCTCTTTCTTTAAAACTTACTTCTCTATGAAGAACACCTCCACTCTTTTCTGCTAACTCTCCATTATCTATCATTGCAACCTTATTCTCTCTACTGATTCTACTCTTCTCAACACTTCCACGTCAATGAAACTAAACCAAAATCACCACCTCCCCTACCCAATACATTTTACTCTATTCTCTTTACTACCTCCAACTTACTCTCCTGACTTACTGCCTGGACTTCCAGTCTCCAATGAATCCTGGTTATTGGATAGAGGGTATCCCAGCTTAATAAGAGTGAATCAAAGGGGTTCATAGAGAAAGCCAGTCCTAAAAGAACTTAGTATAAAAACAAGAATTGCGTATAGGGTTGTAACAGTAAATAAGCAACTACTGAATACAGGGCGCAGGATCAGTTGTTATGTTGAGATTGTACTCTTTAGGAACACCAAATCTAATTTTATAGACAGGTATACAGGGTATCTGTACATAATTGTGAACTTGTAAGATTTACACAACAGTGCTTAGTAAGGGCTGCGTTGGGTCTTAAACGGTGCTCACAGGTGCTGGTAGACTGGCATCCCCAATTCAAATGGGCAGAAGAAACACAAGAAGGATGGCAAACAATGAAGTCTTATCTCCCCCTCAAAACAAGCAGGAAGCAGAGCAGCCAATCAAAGACATAGAAGAGAACCCTCAAAATGCTCTACAGAGTCTACTGATAAACATGATAAGTGCAAAGTTCGAATCTCTTCAGTCAATTATTCTAGAGCATGAGGAGGCAAAGCAAAACTTAATGGAGAATTTCATGGCATCCATAAATAGAAAGATAAATGAACTTCAAGAGTCAAATGAAAAGATAGCTAACCAGCTTAAAGATTTGAGAGAAGTAATGAAGTTAATGAAGTAAAGAAGTCCATACAAGACCTAAGAAATGACATGGAAATTATCAGGAAAGACCAGTCAGAAGCAAAAGAGATTCGAAATCAAGTAACTAGCCTACAGTCCCGACTAACTGTAGCAGAGGATCGTATTTCAGGAGCTGAAGATTCCTTAGACTCTATGGAGAAAGATCAAAAATCAATACAAATCCAGTCCAATCAACAAAACAGATCGCTACAGGCGATTCAAGACACGATCAGGAAGCCCAATTTAAGGATAATAGGTATTGAGGAAAACTTGGAGAAAGAGGTTAATGGGATAGGCAACCTATTTTACAGAATATTAGCTGAGAACTTCCCAAATATCCAGAAGGAAAGGCTTATACAGACACACGAAGCATTTAGAACCCCAAATCGACCAGACCAGAATAGGACATCCCACCGTCATATTGTGATCAAAACAGCTTCAGCAGAGTGCAAGGAAAAAATACTCAAAGCTGTTAGGGCAAAGAAAACAATCACATATAAAGGAAAAGCAATCAGAATTACCCCAGACTTCTCAGCAGAGACCATGAAAGCAAGGAGAGCCTGGAATGAAGTATACCAAACTCTAAATAAAAATAACTACCAACCAAGAATTCTGTATCCAGCCAAACTCTCCTTCCTAGCTGAAGGTCAAATAAAAGTCTTCCACAATAAGGAAAAACTGAAACAATATATCTCCACCAAACCAGCTTTACACAAAATCCTTACAGATGTACTATACAGGGAAAATAATCACGATCCCAATACAGACAGAAAAATGAACCCTAATTAGTAAACATCAGATCAAGAAATGGGAAGACACAGCTTTAAACAAGATAGTGATAATGAAAGGAACAAACGATCACCTCTCAATCCTAACTGTCAACATTAATGGACTTAATTCTCCAATCAAACGACATAGGCTCATAAATTGGATCAAAAATCAAGATCCCGGCTGGGGATATAGCCTAGTGGCAAGATTGCCTGCCTCGGATACACGAGGCCCTAGGTTCGATTCCCCAGCACCACATATACAGAAAACGGCCAGAAGCGGCGCTGTGGCTCAAGTGGCAGAGTGCTAGCCTTGAGCGGGAAGAAGCCAGGGATGGTGCTCGGGCCCTGAGTCCAAGGCCCAGGACTGGCCAAAAAAAAAAAAAAAAAAAAAATCAAGATCCATCTTTCTGCTGCCTCCAAGAGACACATCTATCCAGCAAAAGTAAACATCTTCTAAAAGTGAAAGGCTGGAAATAAATCTATCAAGCAAATGGCCCCCATAAGCAGGCTGGAGTTGCAATCCTAGTATCAGACAAAATTGACTTCAAATTAAAAAAGGTAAGAAGAGACAAAGAAGGTTACTACATACTAGTAAAAGGATCTCTCCTACAGGAAGAAATAACCATCCTAAATATCTACACACCAAATGCAGGAGCACCCAACTTCATCAAACAAACACTACTGGCTCTAAAATCACCCATAGACCCAAACACATTGATAGTTGGGGACTTTAACACTCCACTATCACCTCAGGACAGATCAACACGCCAAAAACTGAACAAAGAAACCACAGAACTAAACAATTGCATAGACCAACTAGACTTAATCGACATCTACAGAATATTCCACCCAGCAAGGACAGAATACACATTCCTTTCGGCAGCACATGGAACGTTCTCCAAAATAGATCACATCTTAGGGCACAAAGAAAATCTGTACAAATTCAGAAGTATCAAAACCATTCCCTGCATTCTCTCAGACCACAACGGAATAAAATTAGAGCTCAACTCAACCAGCCACCACAGAAATTGCTACAATTCATGGAGACTAAACAACACACTGCTGAACCATCAGAGGGTCATTGAAGAAATTAAAAAGGAAATTCAAATGTTTATGGAATTCAACCAAGTTGAGGACACAATGTACCAGCTTCTTTGGACACAGCAACGGCAGTACTCAGAGGAAAATTTATATCTCTGAGTACATACATCAACAAACTGGAGAATCAGCAACTCAATAATTTAAGGAAGCACCTTAATTTCCTTGAGAGAGAACAACAAGCCAAACCCCAAGTCAATAGACAGAAGTAAATAATTAAAATCAAATCAGAAATAAATCAATTAGAGACGAAAAAAACCATCGAAAGAATCAACAAAACAGAGTTGATTCTTTGAAAAAATCAACAAGATAGACAGACCCCTGGCAAACCTGACCAAAAAACAAAGGCAGCACACACAAGTAAACAAGATAAGAGATAAAACAGGTAACATCACCACAGAAATAACCGAAATTCAGAAAATAATAAGGGACTATTTTACAAACCTTTATGCCAACAAATTTGAGAACTTTGAAGAAATGGATGATTTCCTAGAAAAAATTGATACCCCCAAACTCAACCATGAAGATTTAAACCTTCTAAACAGACCCATATCCAGTATTGAAATAGAAACGGCAATAAATGAAGTCCCATCCAAGAAAAGCCCAGGTCCAGACGGATTCACTGCAGAATTCTACAAGGCCTTCAAAACAGAACTCACTCCAATATTTCTCAAACTCTTCAATGAAATTGAAAGAGAATCTTCACGACCAGACTCATTCTATGAAGCCAGTATAACCCTCATCCCAAAACTAGGCAGAGACTCATCACGGAAAGAGGACTACAGACCAATCTCCCTGATGAACATAGATGCAAAAATTCTCAACAAAATTCTGGCCAATCGACTTCAACAGGTCATCAAAAAAATCATACACCACGATCAAACTGGATTCATCCCAGGGATGCAAAGTTGGTTTAACATATGCAAGTCAATTAATGTAATCCACCACATCAACTGGAGCAAGGTAAAGAACCACATGGTTTTATCTCTGGATGCGGAAAAAGCGTTCGATAAAATCCAGCACCCATTTATGCTAAAAGCCCTGGAAAAACTGGGATTCCAGGGAACACTCCTGAATATAATCAAGGCAGTTTATGACAAACCAACAGCAAGCATAACTCTAAATGGTGAAAAACTAAAGCCATTCCCTTTAAAATCAAGAACAAGGCAGGGATGTCCACTCTCTCCCCTGCTCTTCAACATAGTACTAGAATTCCTAGCCAGAGCAATCAGGCAAGAAGAAAATATAAAGGGGATCCAAGTAGGTAAAGATGAAGTTAAACTCTCTCTCTTCGCAGATGACATGATCCTATACCTAAAGAATCCCATAGACTCTACCCCCAAGCTACTAGAGCTTAACCAAAACTTTGGCAAAGTTGCAGGATATAAAATAAACTTTCAAAAAATCAATGGCCTTTCTGTATGCTAACTACCCGAAGACCGAGGCTGGTATCAGGAAAGCAACCCCCTTTGCAATGGCCTCCAAAAACATAAAATACCTAGGAATAACCTTAACCAAAGAAGTGAAAGACCTCTTTGAGGAGAACTTTAAAACCTTTGAAAACGAAATTAAGTCGGAAGTAAGGAAATGGAAAAACCTCCCATGCTCCTGGATTGGGAGGATTAATATAATCAAAATGGCAATATTGCCAAAGGCTATCTACAAATTCAATGCAATACCCATTAATATCCCAACACCATTTTTTGATGAAATAGAGGAAGCAATCCAGAAGTTCATATGGAACAATAAAAGACCTAGAATAGCAAAAACAATCCTAAGCAGAAAGAACAGTGCTGGAGGAATTACAATACCCAACTTCCAGCTGTATTATAAAACTATAGTAATAAAAACAGCTTGGTATTGGCACCGGAACAGGTCTGAAGACCAATGGAACAGAATTGAAGACCCAGAATTGAACCCCCAGAACTACGCCTACTTAATATTTGATAAAGGGGCTAAGACAATAGTTTGGAAGAAAAATAGCCTCTTTAACAAATTGTGCTGGAAAAACTGGCTCAACACATGCAACAAACTAAAACTAGATCCTTATATATCACCCTGCACCAAAATCAATTCCAAATGGATTAAAGACCTTGAAATCAAAACAGACACCCTGAAAACACTAAAGGAAGAAGTAGGAGAAACACTTGGGCTCCTTAGCGCAGGATGGAACTTCCTGAACAAAGACCCAGAAAGGCTACAAATCAAAGAAAGGTTGGACAAATGGGACTGCATCAAACTGCAGAGCTTCTGCATGGCAAAGGACATAGCTTGCAAGATAAACAGAAAGCCCACAGACTGGGACAAGATCTTTACTGGCCATTCAATGGACAAAGGCCTCATATCTAAAATATATGCAGAACTAAAAAAATTACTTTCCTCCAAAACAAAACCGCAAAGAACTAATAGCCCACTCATCAAGTGGGCTAAAGACCTACAAAGAAATTCTCTGATGAGGAAATGAGAATGGCCAAGAGACATATGAAAATGTGCTCTATATCACTGGTCATAAAGGAAATGCAAATCAAAACAACATTGAGATTCCATCTCACCCCAGTAAGAATGTCATATATCAAGAAAACTAACAATAACAGTTGTTGGAGGGGATGTGGCCAAAAGGGAACCCTAATTCATTTTTGGTGGGAATGTAAACTGGTTCAGCCACTCTGGTGTGGAGATTCCTCAGAAGACTAAATGTAGAACTCCCCTATGACCCAGCAACCCCACTTTTGGGTATTTATCCAAAAAACTACAAACAAAATCAAAGTAAAGCCACCAGCACAACAATGTTCATTGCAGCGCAATTTGTCATAGCGAGAATCTGGAACAAACCCAGATGTCCCTCCAAAGACGAATGGATCAGGAAAATGTGGTACATATACACAATGGAATTTTATGCTTCTATCAGAAAGAATGACATTGCCCCATTTATAAGGAAATGGAAGGACTTGGAAAAAATTCTACTAAGTGAAGTGAGCCAGACCCAAAGAAACATGGACTATATGGTCTCCCTTATTGGGACTAATTAGCACAGGTTTAGGCAAGTCACAACAGAGGATCACAAGAGCCCAATAGCTATACCCTTATGATCCCATAAGATGATGCTAAGTGAAATGAACTCCATTTTATGAAAATGATTGTTATATCAGAGTTGAAACTACTTTCAACATCCCATGTGTATCTGTAGTTTCTACTATTGATGATGTTCGTGTATCACCTTCTTGTGATTGTATCTACACTATCTCTGTAATCTTATCTGAGTGTATGGGAAACAGTGTGTACTGGTATTAGAATTAGGAAATTCAAAGGGAATACCAAAATTGAGAGACAAAGGGTAAAATATGAGAAACAACAACAAAAGCAATACTTGCAAAACTGTTTGGTGTAAGTGAACTGAACACCTCAGGGGGGGACAGGGGGAGTGGGAGGGGGGTGTGAGGGACAAGGTAACAAACAGTACAAGAAATGTAACCAATGCCTAACGTGTGAAACTGTAACCTCTCTGTACATCAGTTTTATAATAAAAACTTAAAAAAAATCGAGAGATATACAGATATACATGAGAAGTGGGTTTGCATTACAGCTAAGGAAGCCTGAGCATAAGGAATTCAGATCTTCCCCAGTGGGTTGTAAACTAACTTGTTTGACCTTTAGATTGAGACACTGTCTTTATTACACTGTATAATAAGCTGTCCCTGTAGTCGAAGAAGCCTTTTTGCTATTTAACTATCCTGGAAAGGACAGTCTGGGAAAAAGGGAGAAGTTAATGTGTCCTTTCATGGGTGGAGAGAGGAAATGCAAGGGACTCACAGACACTGTCACTCACGGACACAGTCTTCCCACAGTGTTAGTATGGGCTTAAACGTCAGAGCAGACCTTTGAAATGATATGCAGAGTTATATGGTGAATTTTGTATGCATACAGCAATGTTCCATGACTAATATTATTGAGTTACTTATACATTCACATTTTTTTCAAGTAAAAAGATGGAATTTATTGGGGAAGTAAAAAGCAGGCTGGCCGACCAAGCCCGCAGCCCAGAGTCAGAAGCTGGGACCCCAAGCCCCAGGCCATGCTCAGGGTGGGGTTATAAAGAAAAACACCACATGGTCAAGCTTGCCACATGCAGGTGGCAATGAGGTTACAACACTTAAAGAGCATGGAGGGTCACACGCAGGTGGAGTTACAGTCTGCCTATTCATGGGAGGGAAATACATTCACACTTTTAAAGGTTTGTCTATTCATTTATATGGACTTATTTTTCATTTTGCAGTACCTTGGCAAACATTCCCTTACTGTTGTATATTATGTTGTAAATAATTAATGAATATTAACTATTGATGAAGTTCAGTTACTTCAATCCTACCATAACCTCAAGCACACAAGCATTTGATGTCATTGTAAAACTTGAAATTAAAAAAAGTACAATATTATAGGTCACATTTCAAAATAGGGAACGTGGTATTAGTGCATTTGAAATTTGAAACGGCCACCTAATAAAATCGAAACCTTAATGAAATTAAGATAACATTATAGAATACACAATTAACTGTTGTCCTTCATGCAACTTTCAGGAGGGTCATAAAGTCTAAAGGTAAAAACATCTTGAAAGAAACAAGGAGTATCCTTCGAGTATGTCATATAAAATCTAATTACAGAGCTTTTCGTTTGATCATTCACATTTAGATTTTGCATGATCATCCCTTAAAAACATATAGCACAGTTCGTGACATATCCTAATTGTGAGAAATGTTACTTGTATTTAAACATTAGCAGCTTCCTCCACAGTGAAAGCTCTGAATCAGGCAGCAATGTACTTATTTGTCAACCCACCAAATATCTCCTACACTCTGTCCCCAGAGACAACTAATATTTACATAATTAATAACAGCCTCTCAGGTAATTTTTCGCACAATAATTAAAAGATGCTAGAGAGTCATTAGCTTTTCTAACCACAACCATCGGAAAGACAAGCAGCATTTTCAGAAATTCTCTGTCAACATTCTATTATGAAAGCAACAGCCCCTAGCACAAAGACTAGTATACACTAAATTCTGTTTAAGCATTACCTGCAAGTGTTATTGAAAAGGATGATGCTAATTGAGGATGTCAGTAATGCTCCAGATAGTGAAAACTCCTTGAACTTCAGTTGTTAAACACATACTCAAGGTGTTGTGTTCTTAGTCAGACACGGATATATACTACAAAGATTTCCATAGTTGGTGTAGTGTGGTATATATTCAATTAATGGCTATTTTTAGATATTATTTTCTATGGTTATTTCATTCATGATAGAGGTTTTAAAATATGTACAGACATCTGGAAGCAAAATGTGCTAATTTCATTGTTAAAAATCACTAAATAAAGAATTTTTTCACACAGAATTATATGTATATAGACATGTCTTACATATATACATATGCATATAAACCTATATGTTTATATGTATGAATACATGCATATATATGTATATATGGGATACTGTGTGATGTTTTAACAGATCTTTTCATTATCTAATATTTAAATCAGGATAAACACCTTTATCACATCACATGATTACCATTTCTTTGTGACCAAACATTCAAAATCCTCTCTTTGGAATATAGAGTGTATTGCCAATATCTTTAACCACTATGCTATATATATGCCACAGCACATCAAGGCTGCTTACTCCAAAACGTAACTTGGCCCCTTGGAGGATCTTCCTCATGTGTCCCTCTTCTATATACTGACTTCATCCTCTGGCAACTATCTATCATTTCTGTGTCAACTTCTGAAGATCAACACTTTTGGATCCCATGTTGGAGTGAGAACTTCCAGTATTTGCCTTTCTCTGTCTGACCTCCTTTCTTGGTTATTGAGAACAGTACCACAATAAACATGGTTGCAGATTCTTTGTCTTGTATTGACAAAAACCACTGCCTTGGCTATGGCTTAACTAGCAGAAATTCACCCAGTGAGTTTTACTCTCTTACTTCCATTTGAATGTTCCCTATATTTACACTACTACCACCTTGGCTAGCAAATAGTCAAATTTTCTTTCCAGGTCTGTGTGTGGGATATATTACAATAAATCCTTAATATCAGTGAGTATGTGGCTCCAAGGAGACCAGTTGGGTAAGACTGAATGATGAATATGAAGAGAGTTCAGTACTCTAATGTGGAATCTTAATTTGTTTTTCTCAACTTTTTGTAGAAATGTGACCTTTCAACAAATCTCAAATTGTCCCTTTATCACTTTATTTTTTTTCAAATTTTTATTATCAAACTGATGTACAGAAAGGTTACAGTTTCATACGTTAGGCACTGGATACATTTCTTGTACAGTTTGTTACCTTGTCCCTCATACCCCCCACCCTCCTCCCCCTTTCCCTCCCCCCCCCCCCCACGGAGGTGTTCAGTTCACTTACACCAAACAGTTTTGCAAGTATTGCTTTTGTAGTTGTTTCTCTTTGTTTTACCCTGTGTCTCTCAAATTTGGTATCCCCTTTCAATTTCCTACTTCCAATACCAGTATACACGGTTTCCAATATACTCAGATAAGATTACAGAGATAGTGTAGGTACAACCACAGGAAGGTGATACAAGAACATCATCAATAATAGAAGCTACAGATACACATAGGACGTTGAAAGTAGTTACAACTGTTTCCATAACATGGAGTTCATTTCACTTAGCATCATCTTATGTGTTCATAAGGGTATAGCTATTGGGCCTTGTGATGCTCTGCTATGACTTGCCTGTACTAATTATTCCCAATAAGGGAGACCATAGAGTCCATGTTTCTTTGGGTCTGGCTCACTTCACTTAGTATAATTTTTTCCAAGTCCTTCCATACCTTATTTTGAGGAGGCACTGTTGGCTTTTGGGAGGGGGGCAGACTTTCACAAAAATTAAAGGTAAGGAAATATTCAGACCATCACATGACTGATGATAATTCAGGACTGACCAGGATGTTGCCTGAAGGGGACTTTGAAACTTATGTTTTTGAAATTTCTTTTTTTTTAATTGCCCTTGATCAAAACTATGCGTAATAAATTTGAAACATAAGGTAGGCTTACTTTGTATGTCAGGAACAACTTGTCACTACATGATTATGTAACATATCTTTGTGTTCCTAGATCCTGTACTGTACATACGCTAATGTAAGAATCAAAGCATTTGTTTCCCAGGGATTGAAATTCTATCTACATACCTCGAATCTCCTGAAATCTATGAATATTTATGTTTTATTTGTATGTTAGAAATAGAGATAGGCTTTACAAAACAACTGCTTAAACATTCTTCCCAATTTCATAAAACATTTCATTTTCATATAACATTTCATCACTAACTTGTTCTGCTTATTGTTATTTTTAATTTAGGGTAGGATTTGACTTTTCTTTACTACAGACTTTGAAAAACTTCAGTCCAGAAATTGTTATTGTAAATACAGAAAAATATTCTTCACTGTGCTTATTTCTAATTGTATCCTTATGTTGAAATACAGTTTCTAATTTGTAAAATAGATTCAGCCTTGTGGAAGTATTGTGTATTCACACACTTCCATTGACCTTTGGTGAGGTTTGGAACTATTGGGCTAGTCAAATTTTGCAGCAGAAAATTGGCTATAGAGAAAATGTATTTTGAATTTATATATTTTATAGAAACTATAAAAATAAAATGTTATATTACATTCTTATCACTGTATAAGTAACATTTTCCAAGTTGATAATGATTTATCATTATATGAAAATATTCTTACTAATTTTTTTTAGAGATACCTGCTTTACTTCCAGAGTTGTCTTTCTATTTACACATGATATTAATATATTTCGGATGGGGCTGGGGATATAGCCTAGTGGCAAGAGTGCCTGCCTCGGATACACGAGGCCCTAGGTTCAATTCCCCAGCACCACATATACAGAAAATGGCCAGAAGCGGCGCTGTGGCTCAAGTGGCAGAGTGCTAGCCTTGAGCGGGAAGAAGCCAGGGACAGTGCTCAGGCCCTGAGTCCAAGGCCCAGGACTGGCAAAAAAAAAAAATATATATATATATATGTATATATATATACATATATATATATATATATATATATATATATATATATATTTCGGATGATCCCTTACCAATTTTCATAATCTCATTTGATGATTTATTTTATACCTTTAACCCCCAAGCTTTTTACTCCCTTCCTAATTCCTTGTTTTGTTTCTATTTTTTATTTATTTTTATTTTTTCCTTTTTATTGTCAAATTGAAATACAGAGGGGTTACAGTTTCATGTGTATGGCAGTGAATACATCTTTTGTTCAACTTGTTAATTCCTTTTACAAGGACATATCTTCACAGTTTAGTACTGTCTCCTTGGGTGACTATAGATAAAAGCATAAGATCTTGGTATCATAAAGATCACTAGAAATTGACCTCATTTCACCCTGATAAATGTAGTGACAGATAAACAACTACACTAAAAACCCAGATTGTACTCCTTTGGTTTATTCTTTTTCTGATTTAATGACAATTAGTAGTTATTGTCAGTAGTTAAATACAATATTTAACAAGGAGTCAAAATATTTGAGTTCCAACCATACTGTATACTTCCTATGTACCTTGGTTAAGTTAATAACTTCTTTTACCCTTCTTTTGGAAAGCAACAGCAATATCAATACCTATTTGATAGTTATTGTAAATGCAAACCATTCAGCACAGAGTCTGTGGCATAAGGTATTCAGTAGCTGTTAGCAATAATTCTACACTATTATTATTTATTGCTCTTCTTTCCCTTTCTCTTCCTCTTCCTTTTCCAGAATATCTTCATAGGAGTTATATTTTTCTTCATATTTACCTAAAATGTGGTTCAAATTATTCTTTCCTGCATATGCTAGCTGATACATACAATGATCCATAAAGTTTAACCTTTATAAAATCATTGATATAAGTACAATGAATCTGATATTTTAAAAATATTAATATTTTTATAAGTAGATGCTGTTTTTGTGACTACATAAGGTACTCTGTAGAAACAAGCCTCTTGGCATATATAGTAAGAGAGAAAGTAATATGCTTACCAGAATGAATTAGGCAAATCCTGGTAATTGTACAAATATGACTAGATGATGTTGTATCTTAGAATATTCAGAAAATAATTTATTTCTTTGAGCTGAGAATTATATCTTCTCAATTTTCAGCATGAAAACTTTAGCTCAATTTTTCAGATCAGAAAGGATTGTTTTCCTCTTCTTCTCCCCAAATGTGTGCTTTGATGTATTTAGAGAAGTTCAATCAGGTCATTACCACTTGAACAGGACCTTTACACAGCAGGGGAACACTGTTCAGAGCCAGTCTAAAAGCCACATTTTATTCCTCAGTTTCCAATTGTGATTTTGAAGCAAACAGCTGTGGTTGGTTTGAAGCAATTGGTGGTGACCATTTTGATTGGCTGTGGGGTTCCCCAACTGATCTTCCTGCTGAGTTTGAACACCAGGCCCCTCGTCGGGATCATACCCACAACACAGCCCAAGGTAAGAAACAAGTAAGGTTCTCACTTCATCTCACTCTTCCATGAGGCCTATAGGAGAAAGGAAAACGACTGCCTTCTAGGACCACAGCAGACCACAGGACAGTTGTACAGATCAATCCTGGAGGTGCAATCTCTATGGAATGCTTCCTTTATGGGTTACACTCATGAGAAATAGGTATGGATTGGGTTGGGTTCATTGTAATTATTGATTGTTTTGTGATCATTTAGACCTAGGTCTAGGCAGTTGTTCAGTATTTGTCAAAGCAAATTTGTCTAACAATCATGGATTTTTATGATTATATAGTTTTATTTTAGTTGGACATGAAATGTACTTGGTATAAGGTTAAGAGACAGATACCTCATTGCAGGAGCTGATAGGGTAATTAATGTTTTGTCTCTTCATATGGTAACAGGGCATTTCATGTTCATTTTGAAGAACAGCAGCAGCTTGTCTCAAGTTGCTAAGCTCCAGAGCCCAACGTTCAGCCAGACAGGTTCTGGATGCACGCTTTTCTTCTGGTGAGTTTTCAGAGCAAGAGGCAATTTTCCTAGTGGCCCAGTGATTGCATACACACTCCAGTTCTTGTTAACTGTTCTGTTTTACATCTAGTTTGACTTAAAACAAAAACGATTATATCATTAAAACCTACACAATTGTTACTTAAGAACATGTTCTTACTATTTGTCTTTCTTAAGAAGAAAATTACCCTTTCACCAGAGGATTATAATGTATTTAAAACTCTGCTTCTTTTATTTGTAGGAGCTCCTTCAAAAAAGCTTATTTAAATGTTGGCCGATAAGCTCCAGCAAACCAGCCGCCATAAGGTCTTCAGGAATGAAAGATATCCATTATGTTCATTATGATACATACACATTAATAGACCAGTCTGACTAGAAGAGTCCAAAGGTTATGTAGTTTGGCTATCTGATCAACAATTTTACAATTCTCCTGCTTGCTCTCCTTCAGGTTTTATAACTATGGCCTGTCCGTTGGAGCAGCTGAACTACAGCTACATGTGGAAAACTCCAGTGACTCCACAGCCATCTGGCGAGTGTTATATAACCAGGGCCACCAGTGGTCCCAGGCAGCAGTTCAGCTAGGGCGCCTCACCCAGCCCTTCTACTTGTCACTAGAAAAAGTCAGCCTTGGCATTTATGATGGGGTCTCAGCTATTGATGATATCAGATTTGAAAACTGTATGCTTCCTACTCCGTCTGAAAGCTGCGAGGAGCCAGATCACTTCTGGTGTCGACATTCCAAGGCTTGTGTAGAAAAGCTTCAGTTGTGTGACCTGGTCGATGACTGTGGTGATGGAACTGATGAGGATGACTGTGGTAAGACAGTAGTTTGCCTCTTACTCCTTTTGGAGTAATAGCCTTGATTCAGTCACTTTTGTTTTTTTAACTAGTCAAGCCAGTGACATACAATGTAACTCCAAAGTTGATGAACAGTATGGATCATTAAAGTAGACAAAGATATTAATATAAAAATATACTAGAGATCAAAATGATAAAATGATCACATGATCAAAATGATAAAACAGGTACACAGAGCAGATATCTTCATGAGGCTCACAATTGAAAAGATAATTACTTAAATATTTGGTAAGTAAATATAAAGGAGAATCTTAGGAGTTTTGAAGAGGGATGCTCTGGCTTTATATAATTTATTTGATTGATTTATGAATAATAAATCAGAACATTTACCCAAAGCATTACTGTATATAAAACATACAGGAGTGCCAATTGGTGAGGCGGGAATGAGATTAAGAAGAAAGAGGCTAGGATGAAGGTTAGAAGAGGACACACAAGAAAGAAATTTTCTTCATTTGGAAGTTTAGTAAGAAGGATAATATAGCAAAAGTAGCATATTTATTACTTTCCAATGGATGTGGTATAATGAATGGATTAGAGGGTAGTGGACTCTGAAGACCCAGTGAGGAATTATTGTGGAAGCCAATGGGAGAGAACGGCTGGCAATGTGTTGTTTTGACTTCGATGGAGATGAGGGACAAGGCTTGAGGGAAATGTTCAGGAGGAACATTTGATTATGTTTTGGCTCCAGGGAGAGCAGAGAGTGAGGTATAAAAAATGAGCCTTGGTTTTCTGGCTTAAATTACTGAAGTGTGCAATATCTGATGATTATGTGCCTCTCTTGGTTTACTGAATGTAGCTACAGTATTGGGTAATAAACTTATGTCTGAAACTGTATTAGGAACTAATAGTACTTTTCAATTACAAAAATCTGACAGTAAAAATAAGGTTTGCGTCCTTCCTTGAATTCAAATTTCTTGTCCAGGAATAGACTTCATTTATAACATTGGAAAACAAAGTATAAACCAAAATGGAGCTACAGGATACTTGGTATCTCATAGGAAACATCACATTAAGGAATGACTTTTCTTTGTGTGTGTGTGGGGGGGTGCCAATCCTGAGGCTTGAATTCAGGGCCTGGGAACTGTCGCTGAGCTTCTTTTGCTGGAGGCTTGAGCTTTACCACTTGGGTCTCAGCTCCACTTCCTGCATGTTTTGGTGGAGATAGGATTCTCTCAAACATTCCTGATTAGGCTGGCTTTGAACCATTATCCTCAGATCTCAGCCTCCCAAATAACAAGGATTACAGGCTTGAGCCACTGAATAATTTTAGGGAGCTTTTCACTTATGCTACTTTTGATTTGTACAGTGACTTTTACAAGAAATCCAACTTGGTATGACTTTTTTTAATTTTTTGGCAAATGTAGGAAACTCGCATCTTGTTCAAGGTCTCCAAATTCTACTACTCAGCAAGAGAAAATGTTGACTAGATGCTAAAAATAAACATATTATCTTTCAAACTTCCCAGTACTGACTTAGTATACCAGGAGTGTTAGAATTCAGCCATAATACCAAATTCTTCTGTGATAATATACTAGTGGAAGCAATTTTTTTCACAGCTTTCCTTACTGTCATCTTGCTTTATCTGATAATATATATTAGACATCCAGAAATATGTCTAGAGATGTGGTTTTCTATTAAAGGGAACAGCTTCATACATTCCTTGTAGGCACAAAGATTGAGTGTGTAGTCAGTGTAAAGACAGGTGATGCAAAAATCTGTTGGCTTTAGAGCCAGTTTTATGTTGAAAACAGCGCACTGGCATCCTTCTTCTGCTCCATAACCAACACTGACACCTGCAGAGCATGATGTGAGTCCCCAATTCACGTCACAGCTGGGCCTGATTAGTCACAAGTGAGGAAATATCAAATGAAAGCTCTTTTCCCATTTGACATTTACTTACTTGGCTTCCTTCATTAGGTCTAAGCTCTTGTTCTCTGCTTTCAGATGATTTGTTCTCGCCTGACTGCACTGAGTCGCATACACTTTTCTTTATTGTTTCAGGGTGTTTGCTCACCTTTGGCATCGCGCACTATCACTAAGATGGATAGTTAAAGGACAGCTGGCATATTTTTTTATTTTTAACTTATGTAAATTCAGCTAAAATGTGAAACTACTCATGAATTCTTAAATCTATCCCTTTAGCTCAATTCTCAGAAGTACATTTTATCCAGTTTGTTTCAAAGCAAATTCTTATTGTTAACAGAATTCTCATAGCATGAGAAATGAACATGGTCCCCTATTACCCTGGAAATCCAAGTGTTTAGTTGATGAGAGGATTGTTAATTCTTAGTAAGTCTGAATTACTCTGCTGGCTGTGGAAGGTAGGAACTTTAGAAGCTCTCACTCTCTCCCTCTCCCTTTATTCACCATTAGTGGTGAGAATGTGTATGAGTATAGATACTATGGAATGAATCAGTGAAGAGAGTTCTCAAAAAACTCACAATACAACTCCCATATGATTCAGCTATAACACTCATGTATGTGTACGTATATACATATATATATATATATATATGTGCCCAAAGGATTCAAAATAAGCCTACAACAAAATACCCACATACCCAAGTTTATTGTGATTCAAAAGCCATTATAATGACTTTTATATAATAAGCATGTACTAATATGAAAAAACAAAATACAATGACCCCAGTTCAGAGGAGATACAATGGGATGAGAAGAAAGACCTGCTCTGTGGCACCAAAGAAATAAAGAAATTTTAAGTCTCCATTTGCCTGGAGAGTAGGAGCAGAAGTATCTGTGAGGCAGTAGGCGAGCCTGAATCTCGCTTGGAAAGGGCCATGTACGCTAGGCTGAGCCTCTGCAGTTTGCTGGGTGAGTGATTGGAGTTATTAAATGTTTGGAAAACACTCTTATTAAGTTATTTTTTAAATAAAAATTAGTTACACAAGAGGATTTCACTATGATATTTACATACATGAATATAAAATAGCTTGATCAAATCCACTCACCCTAAATTACTCTCTTAATCCCTTCTCTCCTTCATTTTAGTTTCTCAGTGGGTTTCATTATGCTGTTTACACACACACACACACACACTACACACACACACACACACACACACACACTGTATTCTACATTCCCCTCCTCATATCTACTAGTTCTCCCACGCATTCCCACTTTTACAATCATGTCATATGTTTTAGGTCCAGATGTTTGTCTTTCTGTGTGTATGTGCATTTCTCACATAATACAATATTCTCCAATCCAGTTCACTTTTCTTCATAAGGGGCAGTTAAAAATCCAACTAGTTTACCTTAATGTGAAGAAAGAGCAACTAGTATACTTAATCCTATGTATTTTGTCCTTAACTACACTTTGCTATTATCCAATGACAATTTTAGCGCCCGAACTGCAGTGTGACTTTGAAAATGGACTGTGTAACTGGGAACAAGATACGGAAGATGACTTTGATTGGACCAGGAACCAGGGTTCTACTACCACACTGAACACAGGACCAATGAAGGACAACACTTTGGGCACCACTAAAGGACACTACCTCTACATAGAATCTTCGGAGCCGCAGGATTTTCAGAACCGTGCTTCCCTCCTCAGCCCAATTCTGAATGCCACAGCTCCAAGGGGCTGCACCTTCCGCCTGTTCTACCACATGTTTGGAAAGCACATCTACAGACTCGCCATTTACCAGCGAATCTGGAGCAATTCGAGGGGGAAACTGCTGTGGCAGATATTTGGGGATCAAGGAAACAGATGGATAAGGAAACTTCTCAATATTTCCAGCAGAAACCCCTTTCAGGTATGGATAATGGGTCTCAAAAGGTGTATATAAAATGCTTCAGCACATCGAAAGGCATTGAATGAAATGTGACTTGAATCAACATTATTATGAAACAAATTTGTCAATTAAGGGTGTGTGAAAGCTTTTTTATTTGTCATACTCTTGACCAGCCCCAACAACGTTTGATTAGAATCTGTAGACAGATATGCCCCTCTGTAAAGATGGACTCATACCTCCAATTTTAAGTGCTTTGTCTACTAAAATAAAAATTGAAGGCAAGGGATGAGTTTGGCTCAGTCCCTTGAGCGTCTGAGGAAAAAAAAAGAGCCGACTTATAAGTCTATGATTTTGAATACATTTGACATTTTAACTTTTTATAGGTAAATACCTGAAATCCAGGAAGAAAGCATGCTTATTAAAAGATCATTCAGATCCCATTTCCCAGGGGAAAAAGCTCAGGTTTAACTCCAAATCTCCTTACTTCTGATGGAATCTCTTTTTATTTATTATTCTAAATTTCACCTGTCTTATCCTGAAAGGCAAACTCTCAACAGCAAGTTCAAGTGTTTGTGATTGTGTGTGTACAGGAGTGTGTAGGGGTCTTAGGACTTGCACTCAGAACCTGTGTGCTATCCCTGAGCTTTTATTTCTGGCTCAAGGCTAACATTTCCACTTGAGCTATAGCTCCGCTTCTGTCTCTTTAATGATTAATAGGAGATTATGTGCTTAACAGAGTTCCCTGCTCAGGCTGGCTTTTTGAACTGTTGTCCTCAAATCTATGCCTCTGAAGTAGCTAGGATACCAGGTGTGAGCCACCAGCCCCTGGTTGTTTGTTGTTGTTATTACTGTTTGTGCTTTTACCCTAAATTTCACCTGTCTCCTTCTAAAAGGCCTACTTTCAATACAAAGTTCAAATTCAGATGGGGCTTTTTACAAAAGTCTTTACTAATATATACATTTTCTGGGGTAACTTGGCTCAATACTTGGGAGGTGGGGATTGGGAGAATTTCAGTTCAGACATACCTCTGACAAGATGTTGATGAGACACTGATCTTTTTAAAAAAATAATTACTTATTTATTGTCAAAGTGATGTACAGAGGGGTAACAGTTTCCATACATAAGGCAGTGGGTACATTTCTCGAACAATTTGTTACCTTCTCCCTCATTTCTCCCCTCCACACTCCCCCTTTCCCTTTGCCCCCATGAGTTGTTAAGTTGGTTTACACCAAATGTTTTTGCAAGTATTGCTTTTGCAGTCATTTGTCTTTTTATCCTTTGTCTTTCAATTTTGATATTCCCTTTCCCTTCCCTATTTCTAATACCAGTATATACAGTATCCAGGGTACTCAGATGAGATACGGTGATAGCACAGAGACACCACAGGAAGGGGATACAAGAGGATCATCAACAACAACAAAAAGATACCATTTCACATGGCATGTTGAAAGTAATTACAGCAGTGATATAACACTTGTTTCCATAACATGGAGTTCATTTCACTTAGCATCATCTTATGTGTTCATAAGGGCATAGCTATTGTGCTCTTGTGATCCTCTGCTGTGACTAGCCTAAACCTGTACTAATTATTCCCTATGAGGGACACCATAGAGTCCATGTTTCTTTGGGTCTGGCTCACTTCACTTAGTATGATTTTTTCCACGTCCTTCCATTTCCTTACAAATTTGGCAATGTCATTCTTTCTGATAGAGGCATAAAATTCCATTGAAGACATTGATCTTGTTCAATAAAAAGCTTCCATGACACTCTAGTTATTCTTTTTGTTTGTGTGGGTGTGTGTGTGTGCACGTACGCATGTGCACATGCGCTGGCATTTATAGTCTACCTGATTTTCAACAATCTCCTGCTATAAGATTTCTCTCAGTTTTATAGAGATAAAGAACAAAGCTCAGAGAAGTTGCCATTTATCCTTAGACAAATAGCTTGTGAACTGCAGAACTGAGACTTGAAGTAGAACTATCAGTTCCTATGGAATTTTTATTCATTCCCTTGCTGATGCATGATGCATCCTGTAACACATAAGGGGCTTGAATACTTGTTCTGTCTCCTATGATCAACTAGATTTACATATATTGTGCTGAAGGAAATCTACCCATGGCTAACTTTTTGTTTAGTTATGTATGTTAGACTTCTTTCAGTTACTCATTTTGAAAAAAACTGTGTATTTGCATACATAAATCAAATTCACAATTTTGAAAGCATGAACTGCGTTCCTAGCTGCCTTTTGAAAATGATTAATAATAAAGGTTTACATAGTATGAGTCAGTCAGTAGAAAACACACTGGAACAAGTGATTTGTCCTGAGATATAAACTGAAAGCATAACAAGCTGCCACATGTAGTGTGGTATCTTTCTGTTCAACTACAACTGTGAAGAGGCGTGAAATCACAAAATTGAAGGAGGATATTTTTGGTATTAGTATTATTTAATCGAAGCTCATCCATTGTTTTTTGTTTTCTTTTTAAGAAGTACTGGGGTTTGAACTCAAGGTTTCATGCTTGCTAGGCAGTGTTTGCCTGCTGAGCCATAACTCTAGCCCTAATTTTTGCAGTCTATTTTAGAAATTGAATCTCACTTTCTGTCCAAGTCTAAGACCGGACTGCAACCCACCTACTTTAGGCTTCCTATCATTGCTGGAATTACCGGTGGTCATCACTTTTTAGCTTCATTCTGTTGAGCAGGAATTTCATGAACTGCGTTGCCTGGGCTGGCCTGGAATCCCAGTTCTCTATTCTCAACCTCTATGTAGCTAGAATTACAGAAGTGAGATACCATCTATGGACCACTTCAAATTTTAATATTTTATCAGGTCACTCATAATTTGGACACAACTAGTATTTAGTGGACAACTTTGTTTATGGTATTCACTCAGCAGTTCATTTCCTAGAGAAAGGCAATCCTACACTAGAAGCAGGTTCACAGCCAGATAAATATGCAACTAACCAAGAAACTCTTTACTCATGAATCTAATCATAAAAACTGTGTTTTGAACCATCCAAGATTATACATAGGTCAGAATTTGACTCTATTTTAGGGTTCTGTTGGTCTTCTATCTCAAATGAAACCCAATCTTATAGTGATTACATTACAGATTTTATATACTGTATGAATGAATTCTTCAACTTAGTAAAAGTAGAATCTGATTTTAAGAGGGTACTTCCTTTCTTTTGTAGTGGGTATTCATAATTTCTCTTCTACTGGGGAAGAATAGCAGTAATATCAACTTTTTAAGAAACTGTCATATTAAGAGGGAAATACCTATTATTATACCCTATGGAAAATAGGTGCTTATTAAATGTTTGCTTAAGAGAATTTCAAAGAATTTCCAAGAGCAATTATTTGAAATGAAATAACTAAAGTAGAACTAGATTGCAGATGACATATTCAGGATCTTTAAAAGAAAATAATTATTAAAATAATCCGTCAATGCTCTTATTAGTAACATGGTCAGTAAAGACTAGGCAGATCATTACATTAAAACTGCAGCTTTTAAATAATTTTTAATCCTGATATATATTGCTGAATAATTGATATATGTTAAAGGATATATGTATCATTAACTTTCAAACCATTCCTTGAGTGACTGACTTCATCTCCAGTTTCTCATGCATATAAACCCAGCTGGCCCAACATTCTTGGAGATCCTCAGATCTCTATATCCTGAGTAGTTGGGGTTACAGGCTGGAGCTACTATTGTTTAGCTGTTAAAGAAATTCTTCATCAAGAATCGGATCCAGCCTGGTACAGTTGGCTTATGCCTGTAATTCTAGCTATTTAGGAGGCTGAGATCTGAGGGTCTCAGTTCAAATCCAACCCAGGCAGAAAAAGTCCCCGTGAGACTCATTTCCAATTAAGCATTCAAAAACCAGAAGTGGGCACTGTGACTCAAAGAGGTAGAGTGCTAGCCTTGAACAACAACAACAAAAAAAACCTAAGGGACAGTTCCCAAGCCCTGAGTTCAAGACTTAAGGACTGATGAGAGAGAGAGAGCAAGAGAGAGCAAAAGAACGAGTGAGCGAGAGAGAGAGAGAGAGAGAGAGAGAGAGAGAGAGAGAGAGAGAGAAACAAAAAGAATTTGATCCCTGAGTGCTCTTGTCCCACCAGTGTTGAGAATCTTTTGCTTTAGGACATTTTCTGCCCTGCCTCGTGATACAAAGAAACAATTGTCTTACTTTGCTTTTTTCTTGTTGACTGCGTTTCTTTTTTTTTTTTTTTTTTTTTTTTGGCCTTGGACTCAGGGCCTGGGCACTGTCCCTGGCTTCTTCCCGCTCAAGGCTAGCACTCTGCCACTTGAGCCACAGCGCCGCTTCTGGCCGTTTTCTGTATATGTGGTGCTGGGGAATCGAACCTAGGGCCTCGTGTATCCGAGGCAGGCACTCTTGCCACTAGGCTATATCCCCAGCCCTGACTGAGTTTCTTGGTCTGGATTTAATATCAATGGCAGTTATTGATAAGTGTTATGAAAGCCATATTTATTCCAATATATTTATTGTTCAAATCATGAAAACCAGGACTGAAAAACATCAGCTCAGTTCCTGTCCCACTTCCAGATGGGACCATGAGCTTTCAAAGAAGAGAGTCTCCATAGTATCTCTCAAATCTATAGCTGACTGATTCAATGACAAAGAATTCCCTGGTGTTTGGAAACACTCCTCAATAGTAGAAAACAAGATTTTACTTTGGACTTTGCTGTAAGAGAGATGGTGATCTTGAAAACTCCTGTTTATAATTATGGTTTGATTTTGTGCACATGGAGTGTGTGCCCTTAAATCCTAAATGGTACATCATCTTTTATTGCTCCTGGTGTAAAAAGTTTCTAAAGTTTTGCTGTAAATAAAGCAGCACCATGTTTAATATTGTTGAGTTCATCTCAGTTTCCTTGAAATTATACAAATGCTGACACTATACATTTCTGTGCTGTTTCATGTAACGCGTTTATCCAAGTGTATATAGTCAGGTAGCATTTGTGATGAAAAGTTTCAGATGGACTCTGCTGGCTTGAATCATACTTAAGCAGAACATATAGTTTTGTTGCTTAGTGAACTGTATCCTAATTGTTTCCTATCATCATGAGTTTATCATAAGGTCTCTAGAGTTGAATTCAAATAAAGTCACTGTCTATTACATCACTTGTTCTGATGTAGAACCATAACAGAAGAGAACATTCAAGTTTTAGCCAAGTGTGGTGGCACACACCTGTAATCCCAGCTGTCAGGAGGCTTTGACAAGAGAACAGAAAGTTTGTGGCCAGCTGAGGCCATATCAAAATAACCTATCTCAAACAAATAAGTAAAAATTATCTCCCAAACAGGGAGTGTATTATGAACCAGAAGAGAAGACTATTACTTGAAATCACTACTTTAAGTTTCTAAAATTTATTGTGATAGCTATACTGCTAAGATGAATTGAACCCTTCTCAGGCTGTGGCCTAGTTTAAAATTTGATAGAACTGTATAGCTTCATCCATTCTTCCCACTGGAGATGGCACATTACCAATATGTTGGGCCTTTTGTGCAGATGAAGAACAGACTGATCTCTAACCTGCTTTCTGACTACATTTGGGAGAAGGGAGTGAGAAATGTAGATCTTGATTTGTCAGGTCAGGTCTGAGTTTGCAAGTTTTACCAAGACTGAAGGTAAGGGACCCTGAATAGTGTTAAAATCCTAACTTCAGGATGTGTTTGTCACTTGAGATCTGCATACATTTCCTGGACATACTAACTAACACCTGTCTTTCCAGCCTCTGTTTTACAGAGTCATTAAATATATTTGTGTGTTGGTGTGAAGTAAAGAGAGTAGCATCAGATCATCAAATCTGAATTATTTTGCTAAAAACTCCACTTTTAACCCCATCTCTGAAATGAATCATAATCAGATAACCTCTAGATAGATAAACAAAAACCGCAGCTTATTACTCTTAGAGTTATTGTTCCCTTTCTTGGACAAGTGCTGAAGTGTGTCTTGAATGTGTTCTTCCTTGCTGATCTACACTTGTTTTTATCTGTGAAACTGACTAAATTTGCCTTTTCTCTCTTTTTAAAAATCTTATAACATATTGAACAAAATTCTTTTGCTTGCTTGTATTGATGATACCTGATTTGAGCTTTTATCTTCAGTGGAAAAAATAAATGGGTCGTATGGCATTTGGCAGGAAAAAGGGATAGGGCTACATTGTGACTTTTTGTCAGATGATTGCTTTATTGTGATTTATGCCCTCAACTTTTTTCTCATTCAGAAGAAAATATTGTGAGAACAAAGTGATTCATACCAATTGATATTCAAAGGCAGTATCCTTCCAGAACTGTTTATGGAGCATAACTCACTAGAGGTTAGGGACATGATGTATACTTCCATAAAACAACCCATTGATGATTGAGTGTCATGTTATTTTTAATGTTTTTTAGCAAAACATTAAGTAATAGGGTAAAAGAAAATCATGAGTAACTATTATTCTAGCTCTTCCAAAAATTTCAGGATTTGAAAGAAACTTAGTGACCCATTCATGACAAAATTGTCTTCACATTAAATCTTCCACTTGGAACGGCTTTAGGTATTATTTTTCTAAAACTATTTTCAAAACAGCATTGTCAACTCTTGCCAAACTAAAATCTGATTATAAGCTTTCCAAAAGTATTTTCTTAGAACTGAATTCAAGCTATTGTGTTCTAAGTATTTCATTCAAATATACATTCCAGCTTGCTTGATGTTTTTATATGGATTGGACACAGTCTTTCATTGTGACTATCTTGAATTCTAAAAACTGAACTTCAGCATTATTAAGCCTACTTTGTATTTCCCCATGAGTTATATTTTACATTTTTTGGTACATAGCCTTCTGAAAACAGGAGAGGAAATAATCCATAACACAAAGGAATGTTATTATGAAGTGGTTGAAGTTGAAGATGTTTATTGATCCCTGAACTAGTCTCCAGAAGGGTAGGGAATAGAGCAGTAAGATCAAAGAAAGCCCAAATATATAATTTAAAAAATAAAACTCAGTCCACTCAACTTCAGACTTCTGACCTATTGGGAAACATAATGCTGTACTTAAAACCACTACTCATTCTGAATATATTGCAATAGAATCATTTTTTTCTCTTAATATCTATGAACTACTATGGATGTATTTCCTTTGCTTATTGGTATGATTTAAGTGTCTTCTTCATATACATGTTGGAACTTAATTGCCCACTTGATGTTAAAAAGTGATAAGTCATATAGACTCCAATCTCATGAAGGTATTACTATTCTGATCAAGGGAGAAGGATGGTTGTCTTGGAGTGTTTTTATTTAAAACTTGTTTCTGTACACACGCACGCACACACACACATACACACACACACACACACACTCGTGTCCTCTGCCTCCTGCCTTCTCCCTCTGTCAAAGGGTGAAAAATAAATCTTCATTTATTTATAAGCTGCTTAGCCTTGTGTATACTGTTATATCAATAAAACAGACTAAGACACATGTAGATCAATGAAATTTTGAGATCCTGCGAGATATTTTTGAAGATGAGTTAAGCTATTTAAAAAGAGATGCACACTGGAATATTTGAAGTGAGCTCTAGGGTACATAAGCCCATCTTTCCAGGAATAAGCAATTTCTATATTTCTGCATCTCCAGATTCACAGTTCTGTTCACATATGCATATATGCAAATACATGCTATGATTATCATTAGTGCACGCTAGTTGTATGACTGTAGATTCATACTTCCAAGTGTATCCTTCCTACAGTTGCTTCAGTCTGTAAAGAACCAGCCTTGACCCACAGTGTTCTGGGGTGCTTCGTATCAATGATAATACAGCCTTAAAGAAACAACAACCTAAAGAACAAATAGACTCTATAAGAAGACAGAACTTTCTTTTCCTTTATCAACATTAACACTTGCTAGTTTTGACCCCTACCAACTGTTGCATCATCCTTGTTGCAGTCCCCTGACTTTTCCTCCTTTCATATAATTTTATTTAACATTTAGTCCAGTCCTTTTCTTGGCACTGCTCTCTCTCTCTGCTGCCATAGAGAGCAACAGCATCCCCTAAGTCTTGGAGTTGCCCCTGGTCATGTGATGACTCATGACTGCTGGAGAGTGGGCTATATGTGGGTATCATTCTTCCTAAGTAAACACTACACAGTTCAGGGTTACCATTTGTATTGCCATGTTCGTATTATGCATCATAAGTTTACATTGCTACTATTATTTATGTAATTTTATATCTTAAAAGCAGTACTACTATTTTTGTCATTTTGACATTTAAGTAAAGTTTAAAGTTGTTCTGTAATCACTGTTAGAATGAAGAGCAGCTGAGTGAGCATGCAGAAGAAATTCAGCGATATGGTGACGATAGCACCCAGATAAACAAATCTGTGACTCCTACTTCCTTACTCTGCTTTTACATGGTCCTAACTGTAAATAAGTTCTTCAGGAAAACAGTTCCTCTCACAACACTTTGGTTAATAGCATCTTATCTCAGAAATTTTGCCATTTCAGGGATGTTTCATAATTTTCTTCAAGATTCCAGTGCTCAAAATGAAGAAGGATCATCCCATCTGAATTAGATTTTTTTCAATTAAAAAATAAACTATTTTCTAAACTCTTAAAAACATTTTACCTTTAAAAATTACTGGGAAAAAATGTTCTTCCTACTGATTTCCAATATAGTGACTTTCTGTATTTCTAGTATGTGTTGAGATGAAAAATTGATTTATCTTTAGCACAGAGCATAGCATGGTATAATGGAAAATGGTAATGAAAAATGAAGATAACTCTAAGGTTAATTTCCTTCTGCTTGAAGCACTGGATTAAAGTGAATTCATTTATATAACCATGACTCATAGAATTTATGCTACAATTTTAATTTACTTCTCTTCTGTATCGGGGCTTGAACTCAGGTCTTCTGCTTTCCCTTAGCTTTTTTTTTTTTTCTCATGACTTGAGCTCTGCCACTTGAGCCATACATTCACTTCCAGCTTTTTGGTGGTCAATTGGAGGTTACACTCTTATAAACTTGTCTGTTAAAGCTAGCTTTGAACTTCAGTTCTCACTTCTCAGTATCCTGAGTAGCTAGGATTATTGGAGTGAGCCACTGGTACCTGGCTAATTTGTTTCTTTATTGGGGAGATTGCCTTTGTAATAAATTTTCCTTATAGCTTAAGTTATCCTTTCCGTTTTGTTCTTTGAGTGCTGATGGTCACCCTTGTATTCTTAAATACTCACAAGGCTGAGATCTGAGGATTGCACCTCAAAGCCAACTTGGGCAAAGTGTGAGGTTTTTTTTTTGTTTGTTTGTTTGTTTGTTTTGCCAGTCCTGGGCCTTGGGACCCAGGGCCTGAACACTGTCCCTGTCTTTTTTGTGAAGCAAGGTGTTGCTATGTAGCCTAAACTGATCTCAAACCCATCATCTCCCTGGCTTTGCCTCACAAATGCTAAGACACTTACATTTGGTTCACATGGTTAATTTAAGGTACTTTAAATTTGAGTCTTTCTTGTTTGTTGTCATCATTGTTGTTTCTTGTCTTATTTTGGTTTGGCAATAACAGGTTAAAACTCAAGACTTCATGCTTCTTAAGTCCAGTTCTCGGGCACTGAGCCACACCTCTGGTCCTGCTTTTTCTCTAGTTATTTTTGAGATAGGGTATAACTTACCGTTCAGTTATTTTAGAATTTCTGTTATAGATAGAATAACAGATACAAGTCCCTGCATCCTACTCTTGGGTGAAAAGGGGTCTCTCAAACTTTTCTGACTTCAAATCATGAACTTCTCTATCTCAGCCTCCCCATTGGCTTGGATTATAGGCATGGACCACTGACTGGCACATGACTCTTGTTTTCCTTCTAACTTATTATAACAGCATGAATAACACCTAACTTAGATAGTCTGCATATGAAGTTATTTCCCAAAAGAAACATCTATGGAAGATTTGTTTCCTGATAGAAGCAATATTCAGAGGTGGAACTTTAATTCAGTTTTATTTCCTGAATGGACAAATTCACTGATAGATTCATAATGTGATAGCATCATTGAGAGGTGATGGAAACGTTAGGTAGGAAGAAATGCGTTCCTGATGAGGGAAATATGTCCCTTGGAAGGATGTATCCTGTCTCCAGTGCCCTAGCCCTTCCTCTCTCTGTTTGATCCCTATAATGGGGTGAGTTTCACTGCTCTACCATGTTCTCTCTTCCACATGCATAGCTTTGCATCTCATGTCCATGGGAATCAAACCAGCTGACCATGAAACCATTGAAAACATGGGCCAAAATAAACCTTTTCTTTTCTTCTTTCAGACTGACAATCCTTTCCTAAATGACTTCATTGGATGCTTGCAACAAAGTCTGAACCTGCCAACATAGCAATGATTGGCTTCATAAGCCATCTTTATAATCTACCTTGCTTTCCTGTCTCATCTGTGTTTGATATTCTTTCTCCCTTACTTAAATTCTTGAACAATCTACCTGCTTTGATTATTCTGCTTTATATTAGGGAAAATAGTTTTAAAATTCTATTTGTAACTCCAAAGCATACGAGATCATCAAAAGTGCATGAAAAAGTTAATATCCAGGAGATTTGTCTTTAAAGATTAAGCTGTAATTTTCCAAATATTTCTAAATATTACTGTACATATGGTTTTCCTTTTATAAGCTTCATCTAAGAGTATGCCTAAAATAATATTTATTACATAAAACAGCTTCTGTGTTTCAAAAGTTTAGCTAAGAGTCTATGAAAATTGGAGGATTTATAATATTCCTGACACATTTTTTAGTATTAAAATGGAATCATGAACCAAGCTCCTAAATTTGATTCAGTGATCAGAAAATCTTTAAGGAAGGAAATATGCTTTTTAAAAAGCCAACTTTAAACCAGTTTTGTCTCATTATTCAATATTGAGTGGTCTGTGAAGCACTTTTACATTTTAAAACAATTTATTTTTTAAAAATCAAAGGTTGTAAAAGAGCCTTTTAATTGTGTTATGGGTTCTGACCATGAAAGACTTTTAAGTTATACTAGACTTTTCCACACTTGTCTTTTCAAGAGCTGAGAGGCAAATATTCTACGGTAGTAGGACCTCTGCCACAACTCCTCAGCTTTGTCATTAAAAAGTAGCTCAGAGAATCAGAAAAAAAAAAAAAAAACCTTCAGTATGACTCTTTTCCAATTTACACAAAAGAGTAGCTTTATTTCATAAGGTTTCCAATTAAAATATTTTTTTAAAAATCACAAGTTTTCTGATGTCTGCCCTTTATAATCAGTCACTGTGGATTCCATAAGACTATTATGTGCTCTCAGCATCATAAAGGGAGTAGGATTTTCCCCATTGCTCTTGACCTTTGAAAGGGTATGTGATCCCCAGGCATGACTCTGTTGTCATTTCTGGGTACATGACCTCCTAAAAGCTATCCATTAATAATTCATGCGTAACTTTTGAACATTTCTAAGCATCCAATATCAAAATTGCCACAGTTTTTCTTTCTACCTTAGATACAGAACATTCTGATTATTAACCGAAACTTACATTAGGAATTGTGTCATTTCTTCCTAATCCTTTCTATATGATAACAAGCTGGGGTCTGCCTCTTTAGAAATCAAAGAGGAGTCTGATGGTTCTCAGATGAAGTAAAAAACAAATGTTTTCAAAAGTCTTCCTTGGATAGGTTTAGGCACAAGTTACCAACACAAGGATGAAAGAAATGCAAAGGAATCTGAAAGTGAGACTATAAGAAAGGAAAGTTCTTCATTTGGGTGATGATGCAGCCACACAGTTACCTCCCAATTCTACTCTGGTCCCCTATGCTTTCCTCCTTCCTTCTTCTCTCCAGGAGTTGTCTAACCCTCTTCTCTTGTTCATAAGGTCGACTGCTGCTTCTGTTAGGAGTAAAGATAAATAAGTGGATTGATGGGCTGGGAATATGGCCTAGTGACAAGCGTGCTTGCCTCATATACAAGAAGCCCTGAGTTTGATTCCCCAGGACCACGTATGTAGAAAATGCCCAGAAGTGGCACTGTGTCTCAAGTGGCAGAGTGCTAGCCTTGAGCAAAAAGAAGCCAGAAACAGTGCTCAGGCCATGAATCCAAGGCCCAGGACTGGCAAAATAATAATAATAATAATAATAATAAAGGGATTGAGTTTTCAGAGCCAAATGTAAGAGCTCCAAAGCCATCTCCCACCTACCAAAAGCCCAAAGTGAAAATATGACTGGAGGGGTATAGTGTCAGCCTTTGGCAAAATAAAAGCTCAGGGACAGGGCCTGAAATGAAAACATAAACCCCATCCACAGCTAGGCATATTCAGGAAAGAATGCCCCCCTATAAATATGTGGAAGTAAATCAATTTAAAGATGAATAAAATTTAGGGATGATTTTTTTTAAATGGTATCAATGATCCTACTGAAGAAGTCTCAATAGCCAGCCTCATGTAGGGGATCATGAATCCCTGTGTGCCTTGAGCTCACCTGCAGTTCTCTTAAACAATTGCAGGACTTAAATAAAATCTTGAGATTTTGTGGCCTGAATTATGGTCATGTTTTTAAAAGTACAGATCTTAGTGTTTAATATTACATAAACATCTTCACTCAGGAGAACGATGAACACTGGTCTTGTAACATGATGATGTACAATTTTAAGTTCAAAGCAAAGACACTCTTACGAGGCTAAGAGAGTCTACAGTGCTCTAGCAGCAGCACATGTGAAGGTGAATGATATTGGTGTGTTGGATTGGGGTGAGTAAAGAATAAGCTTTATTTGAAGGTGTTTGGCCTTATTCCAAATTATCCTTTCTGTGGTAATTCCCATAAGAATATTTATATAAATAAAATTTAGAGTAAAATAAAAGGAAATTACTTTTTAATCTAAGATTTTATTAGTTATATGAAATGGAACTCTATATCCTTAATATTTGCTAAAGGAAATATTTCAGTAGTCTGTATGCAATGTGATTTTTCATTTTCCTGCCCAAACGAAAGTCTACTTGATCATCTATGCTTTAGACCCAGTGGATGGCATTCATAGCTATACATCAGGCTGTTCCCACTTGTAATTCACTACATTTGTGGGTTTTTTTTTCTGACTTCTTTCTGTTTTCTTATCTCTCCTTGTGTGCTTAGATAATTGTATATAAAATTAATTGTTAAGAGTCTAGAGATAAGTAAATCCTTGCCCTAACTATGATTTAAATTCAGAATAATTGTAAGACTAATAATTTTTCAAAAAGTGGCCTTTGTAGCTTGTATTTTGTGTAGAGCCAAGATACATGTTAACATGCAACTCAACAATAAATTCTCTTAACATATATACTTACTCTCCATATTGACTTTGAGGCATAGTTACTGCCCAGATACTTTGCCTATTTAAACACAGACAAATCATTTGTATTCTGGCTTTATTGACTCATCTGAAAATTTTCTGGCCTTGGGCATAAGTTAAGAGCAAATACACTTGACTTTACATATGAGCTGATTGTGCATCTGCAGTTTCAATCACATGGTGATAGAAAATACTTGTACAATATTGTGTCTTTACCTGACACACTGAGAATTTTTTCCTCAACAATGTATTCTATTAGGAATTACAAGTATACTAGAAATGATCTGTAGCACACAGCAGAGTATAAGTTGATAATATGGTGATACTTTACACAAGATTGTAGATTTCAGTATCTGCAGATTTTAGTATTCTGAGCTCATGGGGCTACAGAATGAAAAGCAATCCCACACAGACACTGCTGTTGCTACCAGGTGGACATCTAGCTGCATATCCTGCAGGAGCACAGTGAATTGGGTGGACCAAGAGCAGGGCAAGAAAGATCTGTCAGTGAGCTTGAGACATAGCACAAGCATCTGTTTTAAAATCATTGGGTAAGAAGCAGATGGGAACACGTAGTATTTCAAGTGGATTTCATATTGTGCTAGCTCTACATTGAAATATCATCACTGGACTCTTTGATGCCTTCAGAACCAATTTGGCTATGAGATGCTGTATTATTTTTACCCACAATGTAGAATCTATCATGGAGAAGTAGAACAAGCTGAATTGATTTTTATGAAACAGAAATCATTGTTATCTCACCCAAACTGAAAATAATTTATCCTCAAGGTTTTAGTCTACAGGAAATGACGAGGTACAATTAAGGATCTTCCAGTCTAGGAAAAAAATGTGAAGTTCCTCTGGAACACTCAAATAAATAAATCCATACATAATGTATATTCTCTAGGTAATATAACCAAATAGATGGAAAAGTTGTTTCAGTGCCATTAAAATATCTTGTATGTCAGTTCTCAGGTGGAATAATATGTATATGTGTGTGTGTGTGTGTGTGTGTGTGTGTGTGTGTACAGGTATGTGCATGTATTATACACAGAAGATTTGTCAGGAATAAGACTCCGAATTTCTTTCCATGCATACATACCATTTTCTTTTAACCTAGAATATGAATTTGATTAGTTGCTCTTGTCCTAATTAACAGATCTGCCTAGAGATCCTATTTAACCTGTATGCATCATATTGGAGACTGTACAAGAGAGCAAATATCTGTGTGTGTGTTCACGCATGTGCACATGTGTGTGCTGGTTCTGAAGCTGGAACTCAGGGACTGCCCACTGTCCCTGAGCTTTTATGCTCAAGGTTAGTACTCTACTTCGGGAGTTCCACTTCTGGAATTTTGGTGGTTAATTGAAGATAAGAGTCTCAGGACTTTCTTGCCCTAACTGACTTCAAATCCTGGCCCTCAGATCTCAACCTCTTGAACAGTAAGTAGTATTATAGGCATGAGAGAATCTCTGTTTGAACAAAAATGCCTGGTAATTATGATGGTAAGATGTTTCGCGCTATATTAGAATAAATGATATCTAAATTATGTGATATGGTTATTAAATGTCTAAATCCATTTCTAAAATATCTTAGAATGAATTGGAATATGTGATAATTTATTCTACCTTATCTGTTAAATAGCATCATGAAGCTTATATTCTCCCTTAAAATTGCATTAAAAAGGTACCAACCTAAATTCAGTAAATGGAAGATAGCTAAACTAAAACAAATTCGGATGTTTCATATGCTTAGCAAAAGCTATTGTTAATGGTGAAGATATTTGTTTGTAGTTCTTGCAAAGGACAGGTCAGTATCCTATTTCTTTTCCTGTTGCACAGTTGTCTGTTTTAGCTTGCAGATAGTACTGGCTAATAATACCCTATACCACCTTAGTTCTCCTTTGTCTTCTTACCAAGCATACACCAGTCTTAATGCTTCAACTCAGGGCCTTGGCCTTGTCCCTGAGCTTTTGTGCTCAAGGCTAGCATTCTACTACGTGACTCACAGCCCCACTTTCAGCTTTTTGGTGGTTAATTGGTGATAAGAGTAAAACAGACTTTGCAAGCTGAGATAGCTTCTAACTTCAATCCTGTGATTTCAGCCTCCTGATTAGCTAGGATTACATCTATGAGCTACTGGTGCCTGCTCAAGCATACTTTTGACCTTGATTTTATCCAAGCAGACTGGCTTCTTGATAACCATAATTTGATGAACTATTAGCACAAGTGTTCAGATACATTTACAATTGTGCTTCCATTGACTAGAACTTCCATTGATTAGAATTTTTGTTTTATATTTAGTTTCCAAAGAAACTTTCCAGGTCATTGAAAACCAGACCAAGGTAAATCCACTGGGGAGGAGCCACTGAGCAGAGGCTGGTATGAGACCTTCCCACTTATTTTCTTGTGCCGGGAATACCTGAGTGGAAATGTAATTTGATTTGACATTTCTGACCCAAATGCTTTAAAGGGATTTCTGCTTTAAGGTACTACTTGAAACTAATTTATCCTTTTGAACAGAGGCCTGGGAGAGTAGTTGGACACCTAAGAGTAAGAGCAGGAAAAAAAAAGAACTCAATCTTATCTTGTGTCAGGTGAAGCTAAGGTGACTGTGTTTGAATGTATTTCTCAGGAAGAACTAGGGCAATCCGCTGTCCAGCAGAGCTGCTGAATCTTGCAAAGGGAGAAATTTTCAATCCCAGTTCCCTTTGGGAGATAGTACTGTATATTTGTTTCTCAAAGGTAAATGTTTCCAGTTTGGTTTTGTGTGTGCAAAACTGGGGCTGGTGAGTTTGCAAAGCACAAGAGTGAGCAATGTAGTCATTTGGGGAGGAAAGGACATTGCCACTCAGCTTGATAGGAAGAGGCGGCTCTGTATCCATGATGTTTCTTCTATTTTTTTTTTTAAATTTTTCTTGGTTTGGATTTTGATCCTGACATCAAGAAATCCAACACATAAATATAAGAAGGGCTGCTACTTAGCTAAACTTTGAGCAAGTATGTAAGCAAGAAAATTTAATTTACACAGTCTATTTAGACCAGGTATCCAATCTTCAGAAAAGTAGTATCCAAAATTCAGAAAAGTAGTTATGAATATGCATGTGTATGTGATAAATGAATTTCCATTGAAAATTAAAAAATATTTTATATTGATAGAATACTCAGTCTTGCTATCTACCTCAGCTTCATAAACTCAGAAAAAGACAAATTGTGGGGATGGTGCTTAAAAAATCATAAACTCAGAAAAAGACAAATTGTGGGGATGGTACTTAAAAAATAAGGAAAGGCTTGGTTGTGTGCATGTGTAATCCCAGTTACTTAGGAGAAAGAGGCAGGAGAATCACAAATCGAAGGCTAGCTTGAGAAAGTTAATGAGGACTTAATGTCAAACATGAAATAAAATCCATTGGGCTAGGGACTTGGATTAAGTGGCAGACTGCCTAGCATATACAAGATTTGAGTTCAATCTCCAGTACTGAAGGACAAGATAAAGAAATAAAAGACCTTTATCATGGAGGTTTCATTAAAAATATTCTCATAATATTAAAAAATTAAATCTTAATAAAGTATCAAAACTTCAAACATAGCTTTGGTTGCAAGGGCACCAGACAGTAAATTGTTAGTGTAGTTTTCTGTCATTAAAATTCTCCATTCCGTTTGAGTTGAGCCTGCTGTGTAGTAACGGCTGTGTAGAAACGGCTTCTTTAGCTATTAGTACAATGTACTTTTCTCCTTGTCAAACTAGACAACACACCTCTCTACTCATTAAAGAATCATATTCCAAAGCACTTAGAAAGAATGTTTAGTTACTATACCAAAGATCTAAAAATGTGTAGATACTCCCATGTGGCATTATAATTTTATGATCTTTTATGATTTGTTATATATTTTAGCCTTATCTAAGTTAGTATGTATGCTAAATCAAGAAAATTGATGGCTTAGGGGTTTTCCCCTTCAGCTATATTATAATGTGCTTTTTATGTTAATGTTAATGATCAAAATACCATCCAGTGCATGTTGAGAATCAGTAGTTTATTGGGTATTAAAATGTTTCCATTAGAGAATGACAGAAACACAGAAGATTTTTTTTTTCTTTTTTGAAGTTCTGGGGCTTGAACTCAGGGCCTGGTCACTGTCCCTGAGCTTCTTTTTGCTAAGGGCTAGCACTCTACCACTTGAGCCACAGCTCCACTTCTGGCTTTTTCTGTTTATGTGGTACTGAGGAATTGAACCCAGGACATTGTGCATGCTAGACAAGCACTCTACCACGAAGCCATATTCTCAGCCCCCAGAAGATAATTTTTAAAATCAGATTTTACCAAAGTCAGTCTTTACAGCCATTGCTAAGTGGATAGGAATCTGACCAGAGCAAATACATCAAAGAGGATCTGAGGTCCAGAGCATCTTCTCCTGTGGGAAGATTTGAATACAATTATATGCAGAGTCTGAAAGATACAGAAAAATATGTCAAATTCAGAAGTTGTTATATTGATAATATGACACAGCTACACTCCAAGTCAATGTTACAGTCCTGTGGTGAGATAAAACATATCTAAGTACAAAGCACTATCTGAACTGGTTTTGTGCTATTCGTCTAAATTCCTTTATAACTTACCTCGGTGATCAGCAAAAACATTTAGAAGTCCAGTGAACACAAAAATAAAACTGAAAAGAAAAAAGTCAGGCTGGGACTTTCATAATCTCTCAAGAATTAGATATTTGTCTGAATGTTTTAGCATCATTTTATCATAGATCTATGGGTGAGTAATTTAAACTCTTTTTTTCTTCACCATTTGGGGTTGAACCCAAGGCCCATCTCTTAAGTGTTCTTATATTTGAGCCACATTCCCAGGTCAATTGCTTTTAGTTTATTTTTCTATTGGGGTCTTGTGCCAACTTTGTTAGGCTGGCCTTATAGCAATGACTATAGGCACGTACTTATTTAAATTTTTCTATGACTCATTTAAGTACAAAATAAGGGTGTGGGATCCTAATGCTCCAAAAAAGGTCATGTTTAGTACTAAATTGATGTTAAAAAGATGTTAGGTGTTGTCATATATGCCTGTGATTCCAGGAACTTGAAATGCAGGGATAAGAGGGTTGAGAGTTTTAGTCATTCTGGGCTACATAGCCAGAGCTAGAATTTTTTTAATTAAAAATACTTTAAACTAATATATATATATATATATGTGTGTGTGTGTGTGTGTGTGTGTGTGTGTGTGTGTGTGTGTGTGTGTGTGTAATGAAAGTTTTTATTATTTGAGGTGGAAAGTGATGTTATTCAGGTTAAAAATAAATGGTACTTGAGAAATAGCCAAAGACTGAAGGACAAAGGAATCTTGGAATGCAAACAAAAGTTGAAAAAAGGAGAAGCAAGGTAATACTGTATAAAATTTAACCAGCCACAAAAGCTAAATTAGAATGCAAGATCAAGTCTATGTGAAACTTGTAAGTGCAAATAGAAGTAGGATTTGTCAAATTTAGGAATCTATGTGGAATAACATACAATGCTTATAGTGATCATTTTCATCATGTTCAGCACATAGAGGATCCATCATTGGCTCATTTGTTACATCTGTAGCCTCAGTTGAACATGGATACTCATTTCCCCCCTAAAAATGTAAGTGATTACAGTGTATGGGTCACTATGTCAGGAACTGTGTACCCGGGGCCACGTGATCCTCAGAGAGCCTTTTGAAATTATTCCTGAAAGTGTGGAGACAAGAAGAGAAGAGGAAGAGAGGAGAGGAGAAGGAAGAGGGGAGTAGGAGGAAGAGGAGGAAAAAAAGAGTAAATAAGAGGAGAGGATGGGAGGAGAGGAGAATAAGAAGGAGGAGGAGAGAAGATGAGAAAAGAGAGGAGATAAGGAGAGGAGGGGAAAGGACAGGAGAGGGGAGGGTGAGGAGAGGAGGAGAAAGGGGAGAGGAGAAGAGAGGAGAAAATAATAAAAAAAAGAGAGTGGATCAGCTAGATTTTGACCTCTTTCAAGAAAGAACAGTATTTTCATATAAGGAAAGAAGCTTGTCTGAGGTTCTGAATGAACCTACTTTCTCAACCACATCCCCATCATCCTCCAATCTGTTTTCTTTCTTCAACACAGCAGAAGTCTTGACAGGGAACAAATTTTGTGGGCAGAGAGGAGCTGGATGAAGAGCATGTGAATGCCCATTGCCTTCAGTTCAGAGGTGTAGTAAATAAGGCATTATAAGGTGAAAGGAAGGAGACTTTCTTGGTCTAAACCTTTCAACTTGAAGATATACTGAGAAAGAACTATGCACTGTAAATTAACTGTAAACTGTAAATTAACTATTTCCATCAGCTGTGAAGTGTCCCTCTCCTGCAGTGTTGGCAGGCAATCCTCTGTGGATTTTCCATGTTCTGCACAGTCCAGCCTCAGAACAAAGGCACCTGTGAATGACTTTCACTTTAACATATCCACATCCATTGCACAGTAAAGGCAAGCTCCCCTGCCACCACCCTTTCTGATGATGGAGAGAAATGAACAGGTTCTTCACAGTGTCTGACTTAAACATACCCAACGGAATCTTAGAACTCAAATGTCGCATGAGAACTAACCAACAGACTTGAAATGACAGACATATGACATGTCTGAGATGCTAAACGGCAATTCACAATCATAATGTTAGATGTGTAGTAGGGAGTATTGGATATTGTGGGAACTAAAGATCCACTATAATCGGGTTTAGCTATGTTTATATGACCATATAAAATTATGCTTATCAAAATGAACTCCAAGAAATGGAAACAAGAGGTTTTTGTAATGTACTGTTTGCAGTTCTTCCTTCCTTCCTTTCTTCCTTCTTCCCTCTTTCCATCCCTCCTTCCCTCTTTTCCTCCCTCCCTTCCTTTCTTGTCAGCTGTGGGGTTTGAACTCTGGGCCTGAGCACTGTTCCTGAGAAATTCAGCTCAAGGCTAGTACTTTATGACTTAAGCCACAGCTCCACTTTAGGTTTTCTGGTGGTAAACTGGAGATAAGAATCTCACAGACTTTCCTGCCCTGGCTGGCTGTGATCCTCAGATCTCAGCCTCCTGATCAGCTAGGATTGCAGGCATGAGACACCAGCACCCAGGTTGGTTTTTAGATACAGAGTCTCATACTTTTAACCTGGCTGGCCTGTGACCCAATCCAGCTACAAGGACCTGCACCACCATGCACAGTGCATTAAAAAAAAATTTAAAGGCATCTTCTCATATTATATGGTCTACTTATCTATGTTGGTATTTTATCTCTACTTGTACTACATTTTCACTTTTTTTATCTATGTTTGTATCCAGATTCTTGTAGTTGAGATATAGCTTTTATCATCCATATTTAATGATACTTTGTCATATCTGCTATTATAATTGAGTTACCCCAGTGATTCTGGACCATTTTGTGCACGCAATATGTCCAAAAATGGAGAGAGAAACATAAAATCTGCCAGAGTAAATCTGATGTTTATTTCATAGAGAGTGGTTTTAGGATTATGTAAACAATAATAAAGATAATTAAAATTCATTTTATGTTGAGCTCAGCAGATTTTTTGTAAGCATTAGTCTAGGAACTTTGAAATTGTAAGCCAAATTTTGAAGAGCTCACAAGACTTGTACATAAAGGGATAAATTATTGGATTGTTGTCTGAGTGTGTTTATAGAAATCGAATATATGAGCTTTGAGTCAACTCAGGCTAAGAGAGAGAGTGAGAGAGAGCTCCTATAATGCTTCTCATTTTGTTTCTGCATTTTTATTGCAGAGAAGCCAAATGTAAAATAAATGGATACCATTACCAAGGGAAAACTATACATATTTGTTCCCTAGAGAATTATTAGTAGATAGCAAGGGATGATGTTTCATAACTGAATTGGAAAATCTACTATCAGATGCTTGACCCTACTATCTGCTAGCTGTACTATATGCTATGCAATTCCTTGGCAGATGAGAAAAATGATGAAATTAATTATTTGAAATACTGATGATTTATGGCAATCCACCTAGAGTATATGCCTCTTAATTGTTCATCAACATAGAATGTACATCTGCACATATTGTCTTGTTTAGCTCCTCGGCTCCAGACAGTTCAACAAGAGTACACTGTTGGGTCTTCAAAAGCAACATTCAAAGAGAGATTCTTTGCATCTGTGTTTGTCAGCTTTCAACACTGTGATAAATTACCTGAAATAAACAGCCTAAAAATCCAAAATATTTATGTTGACTTATAGTTTTAGAGATTTCCATCTGTGATGGTTTTGTGATTCATACCTGTTGTTGTGATTGTCACTGGTTTATTCTTTTCTTTTGCTAAGGGGTATTGACCCATGTAGATGTATCACAGCTCATTTATTCACCACTGGAGGTATATATTTGTTGTTTCTAGTATTGGAGGTTATAAATAAAGATTAAATAAACATTATGAATGTGTTTTGGTTTAGTCATATGTCTTCATTTCTCTTAGGTACACAAAACCTACATGTGGAAATGTGTATTTAATTTTGAAAAAAATTCAAATCAGTTTCCAAAGTGTATCATATTGAATTTCCATTAACAGTGCATTGGTATTCCAGTTGTTTCAATACAATCTGTGATATTTATAAATTTTAGACAAGAATTTCTTTGAGTCTTTTTGAAGATATATCAAAATGTATATGTTGTATTGGATTTTCTTAGTTTTGAAATTAATGACTGTTCAGTGGAAAGAGGTTACAAGTTTGCTCAATTCCATTTTTTATGAATTGAAAACTGAAGGAATAGGAACCTAACTGTGATAGAAGTACGCTTGTGCAAACAGCATTCACTCAAGAGTGCTGCTTACCTTGTGTGATCTAGCAGAATTACACAATTTTGACTGCAATTTTATAAATGGACAATTCTTTAATTTCCGACCACCTAAAAACAACAGTTGAGCCACAATCTAGAATGGAGATATGAATGGGTCCATACATTTCCAGATTTGTCCTTGTGTGTAAAAATAGATTTACCATTAACTCTGGCATCTGATAACAATTTTCTATGCTTTCTCATGAATAAGCTCATGATAATCATTAGCAATGTGACCAGTCATAGTGTTATTTTTTTCTCAGTGTTTTCCTTCTTCTTATAAATTCTCTTGGGGATATATTGATGTTAGTCAATTATTACTAGTCATTAACATACCTTTCTTATGCTTTTTTCACATTTCTACTAATCACAGGTTTTTCTTCTAAGAGAACATTTTAGTATTCAATTCTGCTTAATTGTGGTGGTTTATTTCTTTTGGTTGAGAATACTTTTATGATTCTATACAGAACATCTTTTCAGGTTTTTTGTTGTTGTTCTTGGTCAGTCATGGGGTTTGAACTCAAGATCTGGGTGTTTCCTGAGGTCTTTTACTCTTTTACTTTGCCACTTTGAGCCACAGTGTCATTTCTGGTTTTTGAATGATTGATTGGAGTTAAGTGTCTCCTGGGGGCTTTTCTTCCCAGGCTGGCTTTGAACTGTGGTCCACAGATCTCAATCTCCTGAGTAACTAGGATTACAGGTGTGATTTACCAGCACCCAGATTTTTCTACATTCTTTCCCGATCATTATAGAGTTAGAAAAAAGACATTTTCATTTGGAGTGATTGCTTGTTAGCCCAAGGACATTTTCTTGAATAAATATAATAAATTATACTTCAGGTATTATCTGTACTTGTCCATTAGTCAGATACATAAATCTTAAGTTCATCAATTTACTTAAGTGATAAATAATTAAGAAAATCCTGGTAGTTCTTGTTAAAGATTAGAAAACTAGGGGGAAGTGGCAAAAGTTTGTAGTCGGAAATCTGACCTTTAAAACTCTGTCCTTGAGGCAGGGCCCCGGTGGCACATCTGTAATCCTAACTATTCAGGAGGCTGAAGCTACTGTGGGCAGAAAAGTCCCTGTGAGACTCTTATCTCCAATTAACTACTCAAAAACTAGAAGTGGCACTGTGGCTCAAAGTAGTAGAGTGCTAGCCTTGAGAAAATAAGTTCAGGGACAGCACACTCAGGCCCTGAATTCAAGCCCACAACTGACAAAAAAAAAAAAAATCCAAAAACACTTTGTCCTTGAAGTAGGACATGAATAAATAATGTAAGTCATAATGTATGTATGTCAAGTACAGAGGATAGAATTTTTTAAATGAAATAAAATTTCAACTCCAATGTGTAACATTTGTGAAGAAAAAAGTGAAATGGGAAACTTGTGTACTTATAACAGTAGAAATGTTTTATAACTTTGAGTTTGTTAGAAGTTCTTTATTATTAAATTATGGCAGGATGCCTAGGAAATATGCAACACATTTGCATAAGTATTAAAATAATTCATCATGATTGATTCTATTATAGTAAATCTTGCCTCTTGTTGTAATCTGTTGTGTACTATTGTGGTTTGTCGTGTTTTACTGGGATTTGGTGGAATTGTAGCTCCAGTAACAGCACCAGTGTCATCTGAGTTCATTGTGATTTATGTATCCTGAGGAGATCTAATAAGGATTATCCAATTTCATGAAGTGTTACTAAGTATGGCTTGTGTGAGAAATATTTGAAAGTCTTAGAAAATATATATCCCTGCAAACAACTTTGGGAGCAAATTGCATTTCTGGAATTACAAGAAGTCTAAACTTAGAAGTATAGATGGATAGATAAATATATGAATAATTGTTACATAGACAGATAAATACATACATATACAGATACATACATACATAGATACATACATACCTAGATACATAGATAGGAGCAAAATGGGATTAGAGGACAATAAATAGCCTTCAAATACATGGAAGCTCAGAAGAACACATCATGGGGAAGTAGCTATACTCTGACATACTGAAACTTCAAATTGTTGAAACTACTCTATGAATGAGCCCCATGGTTTAATGGGATCAGTAACAGTGACTCCAGGTTTTGGAAGAATCCAAAGAGAGAGGAGAAACACTTTGGAGACTATCGCAAAATATTTGTTTCGAAAGACACGAAAGATTGCTTTCTTTCAAGCCACAAGTTTTCATAATGCAATTGTCTTAAAAAATGGTCTTCTATTTTCCTCAGATTTTGGTGGAAGCTTCAGTAGGAGATGGTTTCACTGGAGACATTGCAATCGATGATTTGTCATTCTTGGACTGCACACTCTACCAAGGTAAGACAGATATTTCAATTTGTATTTCCAGTCATTTACTTATAAATACTGTCAAGCAAATCAAGATTCCCATTTACTAATATCCTAAAATGTCTTCAGACTTATTGCTTTTAATTTCCATTAACCCTGGAAATACTGTTTTAAATCTCCGCTAGTAATTGAACCTAAAATCTTGGCAAACATACTAAAAGGTTTCAGATTAGTTCTTTCTATGTCCCATCATATACAAAATACTAGGAAATCAAATCCTAGTAATAAGTAGATTTTTACTTAAAATAGTAGCTAATTGTTATTAATGCTTCGTTAATATTTCAGTTATCTTCAGTAACATTTTACTCTTGGGCTCCAATTTAAATATTCCTGTAGATTTTCACCATTTTGTTTCAATGTTGTAGAATTGTTGTTGTTGTTTTTTTTCAATTTGGGGGCTGTGGGTAGAATCCAGGACTATGTATATCTTTGGCAAGTACTCTAAGACTGAGCTAAATCTCCAGCCCCCAGATTAGAGGTTTATATCTATTAAAATACAGTGCATGTTTTCCAAATTTTTATCTCTATTTCCAATCATTCAACCTAGATGCCTAACAGGTGTCTCAGAAGTACATAGGGAATATGACATTAAGAAAGCAGAGCCCGAGCTTGAACTTGTGTCACTGGTGGAAACTTACTTTGAGCTGTGCATGATGATCTGGGAAGACTCTGGGACAGTAATTGTGGCTAGCAAGCTAGATGCCTTCTTCTTAAGATATATAACCACCTCCACTCCTTGGAGAAATCAGGCACTGAGGCAATAGAATTCCAGCTACTGAAAACTTAACAACCTGTTGTTGCTCCCTGTCCTCAGCTTCTCTGTGTAGAAGAATGCTGGCCCCTCCCCAGGTACTCTTTTCCACCAGTTGGAGTCCTCATACTTTGTAACTTAATTTCCAAAAGTTTGCCTCTAGTTTACATCTCTTGAATGAAATATCTCTTACTGAATTCTGCTGTGCTAGCTTCGCTGCAGTTAGGGCTTCCTCTCTTCTAGAACATACTTCCTTTGCTGTCTACCCCACTCCCTCTGTCACTTCCTCTTGTTGCTGCTCAGCAGTTTCCTTGGTAAGGTCTTATATGAACATTATATACATAGTGTCCTTTTTATCTGGCATTTTATATTTGTATTCTCTCGGTTATTTTCCTCTCAAATATCTATGATTGAATATCTTATGGTTAAATTTCTATTTTTTCCCATAGTAATGTTAGTTGCATGAAAGCAGCTCCTACCTGTTTTGTTGTAAAAGGTAGCACAGTGTTGGCCTATGGTGGGTACCAATAAATATATAATGGATAAATAGAGATAGGTGGATAAAGATGCTCATTTTTATAGAAATTTCCTAATTTAGATGTTACCTATATATTTGTTACATATATATATACCTTTTACTGAAATATTAAACATTTCCATGCACAAGATTCTGTATTGTATTCCAAACAGATTTGTAGAAAGTCTCAGTATCTTATAACTTGAAAATATGTTTCTTACTCCCAAGTACATAAGTTGGCTTAGAAAGCAAGAAGTGATATAAGTTTCTTATTGATGGTTTTGTAAAGTATTATGTAACTCCAACATATGAATATCTAATATCTGTATGCTGTTTCTCTGGGACTACAATTGAATAAGCACATTCCTAGGTAATACATCAGAAGGTAAAATGAAAACATGAATGCAGCTTCTATTAGAACTTGGTATATAGCAAGTTTGCTTATGCTCATTAGACAGAGCAAGGACTGTGATCAGGCCTGTTCATGGGACAGAGAAGTATTTTCTTACTACAGAAATCTTGGCAATTGCAAAGGATGTAGAATGTTTTTATAAGACAAGGAGCTTATAATGAATACCCTAATACAGTTGACCACTTCTACGTGTTGGCTCACAAATAAAAATCATACAACTTGCCCTGATCCATTGTTCTGAATTGATATTGAATGTTCACTGATGGTTATCTTAGACTTATAAGAAAACTAAGGAGGTAAACTAAATTTCCCCAGCTATATAAAAAGCAGAATGCTGTATCCATGAGGTAATAATGTCGACCATGGACGTTATACAGCTAATCAAATGAACTAACCCTGCGAGAGACACAACCATTTCCATTTAGAATTGTCTAGAATTAAAGCTCACAAGTGCCCTATCTGGGAATGCAAAATTAAAGGTAGGAATGAGATTTTAACTTGAAACGTTTTTGACTTTAATAACTAGGGTGTTTCCTAGCTTCATCTTTGAAAGAATTGCTGTGACCTCAGAGGCAGAAGAGATGAAAAAAAGAAAAAGAAAGGGAACATGAGTCATGATTTGAAATATGGCTTCCCCAATTATCTGGCTAAATCTGTTCAATGGCTGATGCTTTCCAGGGTGGAGGGAAAGTAGTTGCCAGAGGCTCAGTCAGAGATGTGACTTAACAGTTACAGACTATTAGGCCGAATTTTGTGGTTCAAGATTTGGAAGAAAAATAGGAAACTTTTAAAAATGTCTGACCTGTATGGCTTTAGTGTTGGTTTTATAACAAATGAAATTATGGGCTAAAACCTCAAAGCCTGTGGAAGTAATAGTTTTCATAAAGGAATTTAATGCTGTTTTGCCTAACATGAAGTATAAAAGTATCCAATGCCTAATGTATGAAACTGTAACCTCTCTGTACATCAGTTTGATAATAAAAATTTGAAAAATAAATAAATAAAACAAAAAGAAAATTAAAAAAAGTAAATAGAAGACACTTAGTAAAAATACTGCTGCTGATACTTATCCCTCACATATTTTCCCCCAAGGAGTCATGTTAACAGAGGCTATATGATATTTTTCTACTTCAGCAAATAAGACAAAAAAAATTAAATTCACGCACACTTAGACACAGAAGATGGACTCAATTTCCCAACTGTCAGTTTCTGTATTTACCTGTAACTACATTTTATAGAAAATGGGTGAAAGATACTTATTCAATGTTTATTTGTTACTATGAACCCATATTTTCTTTCCCCCATTAATCTTAGGATTAATTATATCAAAATTATCTAGTAACCCTAACTAGAATTCCACTGCCATTTTGCCTTTCCCCCTGAACATGTTCAGTTGAAAATCCTACTGGCATATCACTAGATGTTGCAAACATTTGCTCTGATTTTTCTATTACCTTTCTCGTGGTCTTGGTGCAAGACTTTTGGCCTGGTGTGGGCTTAAACCTCCATTCTCTCAATTTAAGCCTCTTCAGAAGTTAGAATTACAAGCACGAGCACTGCCATAGGTTCAAGATAAGAAAAGCATTTAAAAAGTGCTGATCATTATTGTATACACAGAAACTAAAATACTGCATAATATGTTGTATCATTGTGTTATAAATCATATCCAAAGAGTAACTATGTTGTCGGTAAAACTGTATCTTCTCCAATACAGACCTAACAAAGTCACTTTACTATTACCATATGGAATGTATTTCTTTTTTTTACCTTGAAGTTTAAGTGATTGTATTAAATGCTATAGGAAATATAAACCTTGTAAACCTTTAGTATTTCAGATTAAAATGTATTTCTCAACACTAGAAATCACAGGAAAACCTAGATAGAGACAGAACTCTATGCCTATTAGGCACCAAAATGTATCAAAGGTTAAAGCTATTAAGATACTGGATTTTTTCCATATAAGTATCAATGTGAGAATAGCTGGAGAGAGTAAAATCTGTAGAAAACAAGCTAGAAAATCAGCCTTATCAAATAAAAGATTATATTCATGTAACAGGAACTCTGTCCTATTTGAATCCATGAATTCACAGAGCTAGCTAAGAACACAGAGTCCATCTGGAGCTTGCACATCAATTTAGAAAGTCCTGCCTGTGACAGGTGTGCAGGTGGTTGGTTTTCCCTGTGGCTTAGCGATGCGGAAGGAGATCAGATGAAGCCAGACTCCTCTCTGCTTCTTATGGAGTGCAAACTTTTGTCATTTGCATTTCACCTTTGCAATTTTTGTTTCATCTGAAAGATTTCATCAGCTTCTTCTGTCTTCCTTTTGCCTTTGTTTGTTTATAAAGGTAAATTGATCATCACCTCCATTCACACTTTTATTCTAAGGAATTATGTCATGAAAGACAACCATAAGTTTTGCAATGGGCTAAATGTGTTCTAGATAAATTCTTACATTGAAATGAAATTTTAATCTTCTCTGAAATGGTGTTTGGAAATGAGGCCTTGGGGATATAGATAGATCTAGATTAGATCATAAGGTAGCTCCCCTATGATAAGGATAGTATCTTTACAAAATGTGGAAAAGGAGATTGCTGTCTTTTTCGTGAAGCCCTGTGGGACATAGTTAGGAAAAGAATTCTTACTGCTGAGAGAAAATAACAAAGCTGGGAAACTGGTGCTCTCCAACTTGACACTTCACTATGAAGTTACCGCCTGCGAGATAATGTCATACTGCTGGAAAAACCAGGAAATAGATCAATGGACCAGAAGAGAGAGTGAAGAAATAGAGCTAGGTGATCTGAACAGAAGAACAAAGGTAAAGCAAGGGAAGAAAGAGACTTTTCAACAAATGGTTGTAGAACAATGGACATCCCATGTGAAAAATGAATTCAGATACAGCTACTTCCACCCTTTATAAAATTTAACTCAACCTGAGTCATAGACTGAAAGGAAAAACACTACTAAGAATCTCCCTGATGACAACACGAGAGAAAATCAAGCTGACCAGAAGATAAATGTAAATACAACACTGAAAGCAATGACATCATCACTAAAAAAAATTTCACTGTGAACGACACCAGATAGGGAATAGGAAAAGTCACAGACTTAGAAAAGGTGTTTGTGAAATACATATCTAATAAAAGACTGCAATGCACAAAAACAAAGTACTCCTAAATTCAATCATTAAGGAAATGAAAATTGGATTGATAACTCTTAAGAGGAATCCTATCATAGACATAAAATCAAAAAATAAATATATGAAGACATGTTCAGCATTATAGTTACTAAAAAAATGCAAATTCGGAAACCAGTAAGATATACTATACTTTTTAAATGGCCGAAATTCAAAATGCTGACACCCACAAAACCTAACAAGGCAAGGTGCTCTCATTCTTTTCAGGTAAGAGTGACATGGAGTACAGCCATTTTGAAAGAGGTCCCAACTTTCTCATAAAATTAGACATATTCTTACCATAGCTCCAGGCACTATGAGTCTTACCAGTTACTCAACTGAGTTGAAAATATCCATGCAAAAAACCTGAGAATAAATAACTATAGACAATTAGAAGCCTTTTTTTTCATAAACACCAAAACCTGTAAGAAGCTGACATCCTTCAGTAAGAGAATGGATAAATAAAGCGTGGTGCCCTTGGAGAATGGAATATAATTCCTTAATTTAAAATTGAAGAGCTCTCAAGCCAGGAAAAGACATGGAATAAACTTGTGTTTATATTGTTAAATGAATAAAATGGCTAATATGGAAAGACTGCAGGCTATATGATTCCAACAATATGATATTCTAGAAGAGACAAAGGTATGCATTTAGGGAAAAAATGAAAACTTAAAGTGGAGCCAGGAAGCTCCTTGTGATGGATAACAGAATGGCAAACACCTGTCTCTATACATTTGCTATTATCTCATAAATGTATAACATCAAGAGTGAAGTGCAGCTAGGGGATATAATTCAGCTGATAATGATGTGTCTATGCAGGTTGCCTTGCTTGTGACAAATGGGCCACCCTGATGTAGGGTGCTCCAGTGGCAGAGGCTATGTGAACACTGGCATGCATGGTACTTGAGCACTCTGTACCTCCCAGTTGAATTTTTTTGTGAACCTGGAATGTCTCTAAAAAAAAGGCAGAGCCTGCTAATGAAAATGTTATTTTTAGTATATGTATTTTTCCGTTACTGTCAAGGTGATGTCCAGATCGTTACATATGTCAAGTATATTCTTTTTCGAACAGTGTCATTCCTTCCTTCACTCTCTCCCTCTTTTTCCAACCCAGCCACACCCACAAGTTGTATGGTTCATTTCCAACACAGTGTCTAATGAGTACCACTGCTTCATCGTTCAGCCTTTATCCCACCCTTTCTGTGCCTGGCTACTTACTCATCCCAAAATAAGCAAGACAAAATGTAGAGAAAACAAAACAACAACAAAGAAAAAAGAAAACCTCTTGTTTCCATTTCTTCTATTTTATTTTGATAAATGTTACTTTTTATGATAATATGCATGTAGCTACTGAGCCTTTGTGATCATCTAAGAATATCCATTCCTTTGGTCTCAACTGTGTGAATGTCTAGAGACCTGTATAATTTATTATGTCCTCCTGTATTTTTTGTCCTTTACCATCTATTGTGTTTACTTTTAGATTTATAGGCACATTCTTAAAAGAGACTGACATTAGCAAAATGGGTATTACCAAGATTTCCTTCCCCCAGGGTGATAGCATATAGCAGCAGTAGATGGACAAACTGCCCTTGTGAAGAATTCAGAAATCAGCTAAGGGATTCCTGAGCACCCTGCCCTTCCCTCCCTTGCCCCTCCCCCCAGCACAAAGATATGTACATCAAAGGCAGTGGGGAAATTTCTGATACCATTCAACTGAGTCCCTTTCTACCATGAAGTTCGATGTCATTAGGAGAAAAATCTCAACTCATAGCTTCTCTCTGGGAAGAGCAAGGCAAAGGTGGCACATATGCCCAGTATTCTAACCATCAGACTGTTTTCTAAAAGTTGATCTGAAAGACATATGGGATTGGAGTAACTGAGAGCAAAAAGATACACAAATGGACAACATTGCAAAACACATGCAACATTACCAATTACAAGGGAATAGTAAATCAAACCAGCCATAAAAATCTCACCTCCTACACTTTAGTATGTCTATGAACAAAAGAATAGAAAATAACCAGTGTTGGTAAGGATACTTACAAATCTTAAGTATTCTTGATAGGGTGTAAAATGGTGTGGGAACTATGGAAAGAAGCATGGTGGTTCTACAGAAACAAAAAGAAAAGAGATAGCAGTGATCTGCTTTTATTATAACCAGAGAAATTCAAAGGAGGAGCCATGTATGTTGCACATTTATGTTTGTGGCAGCATTATTCACAATGGTTAAGTGGGAGAACAACTGTTTATTCACCTGCAGACAGGTGAATAAACAAGGACAATGTGTGATAAATATACTGCAGCTTTATTAAGTAAATTCCATAACATGCTACTGAAGGGACCCTATAAACAGAATATTTGCTTTCTTCTAAAACATGCATTGAAATCCTGATCCTTAAGGTGGTTGTATAGACTGGGAGTCTTTGGGAGATAATTTGGTCATAAAGGTGGGCAATGCATAAAAGGACTCAGGGCCTTTATAAAATGACAGGAGAAAACTTGATTTTTCTCTTTCTTGTGTCCACCAAGTAGGAATCCAAAGAGAAAATATTCTTATGCAAACCAGGAAGTGACCCCTTACCTGACACCAATCTCCTAACTCCTTCATCTGGAACTTTGTTGCCTACAAAACTGGAGAAATAAATGGTTGCTATTTTAGCTCCAGCCGGACATAATTTATTATAATGGCCTGGACTAAGACAGAGGATTAACTGGGAGAACATTATGCTAAGCCAAATCAAGCACTCACCAGAAGGACAAATACTGAATGTTTCAATTCATGACAAAACTAAAGTTGTCAAAACTATTGAAACATAGAAAAGTGGTCAACAAGGGCCAAGGAGAGGATATTATTCGCAAATTTAGAATTCCAATTCTGCACAATGAAGAAGTTTTAAAGATTCTGTTGCCTCGTCGTGAATATGCTCAACCCTTCTAAATTGTACACTAAAAATAAATGGTTATGATGGTAAATGTGATTTTATGTGGGATTTGGAAACATGAAAATAATAATTTGAAATATTATTGGAAAATACACACTGGTACCACTCTGGTATTTTGCTAAGGGTTATTTCTGGATTCATGATAAAGGAGTGTATATAAAGGTTTTCTTTCTTGTTGAGTGCCACCTGTAATCATAGCTACTCAGGAGGCTGAGATCTTAGGATCGTAGTGCAAAATCAGCCCTGCCAGGAAAGTCTGTGAGATTATCTCCATTAAACTACCAAAAAAGCTGGAAGTATAGCTGTGGTTCTAGTGGTAGAACACTAACCTTGAGCAAAAGAGAGAGAGAGAGAGAGAGACAGAGAGAGACAGACAGAGACAGAGACAGAGACAGAGACACAGAGAGACAGAGAGAAAGAGACAGAGACAGAGAGAGAGAGATTTGAAGTGAATAAAATCTTTATTTCTGCAGTGGAAATACCACTGAACACAATTTACAAAATCAGTGACATGCATCTCACTGGGCTTCTGTTTTGACCTCAAAAGAGAATTTAAAACCCCAGTAAATTTTTCAGCTAAAAATAAAATTAGAGGCTGGGGATATGGCCTAGTGGCAAGAGTGCTTGCCTTGTATACATGAGGCCCTGGGTTCGATTCCCCAGCACCACATATACAGAAAACGTCCAGAAGTGGCGCTGTGGCTCAAGTGGCAGAGTGCTAGCCTTGAGCAAAAAAGGAGCCAGGGACAGTGCTCAGGCCCTGAGTTCAAGGCCCAGGACTGGCCAAAATAAATAAATAAATAAAATAAAATTAGAAACATATAAATAATATGTGTCTTAATGCATATAATTGTGCAATGTGTTTTTCACAATTCCATGAAAGAATTTTCTCTAAAATGTTAGAACGTGGGTTTTCATTACATTAGTCATTTGTGGATTTGTTTTTAAACACTTTGAGGGGGTATTGTTTACAAGGAAACATGTTCCTTGTCTAGGTGACCTATATGAATGCATTCTAGACATTGAATATTTGGCAGGTTTTAGCAATCCATCATATATTGCCGCTCCTCCCATGGGGTCTATTCCAGTACCCCAGTGCATGCTTCAAACCTCAAAGTATGAAATCTTGTAATACTGTTTATTCATATTTTAGTAGATTTTATTGCTATTATAAAGGTGACATACAACAGGGTTATCGTTCATAAGTCAGGTAATGAGTATGTCTCTTTTTGTACAATGTCACCCCTTTCCTCACAGTTTTTCACTGTTGTTTCTTCTCATAGGTTTGTATAGTTCCTTTCCAACACAGTGTGTAATTCTTCTAACAGACATGGATAATGTTCTTACATCAGCGAAATGAATGTTTCATCATACTGCCTTATGGTCATATTAGAGTTATGGTCTCAGTTGTTCAAGATCTTTCCATGAAGACTTTCATTTTGAATCTCATTTACCATTTCAATCTTGAGTATTTGAGGATATGTGAAACACAGATGAGCAGATGTTAGATTCTTTGCAGGAATGGAAGAACAAAGTGTATGAACCCAGTGGACTAACAGGTTCTTGCAGCCTTGACTGGTTCCTAATGATACTCTGTCTTGTTCCCGCTAACTTTCCAAACCTTGAATTGGGCCTTCTGTTCATTGATGTACTCCAAAAGGATTTTCCATCAAATAATTTCCATCTACATCTTACCTATTTTTATTTTCTTAATTGAATTACTTTTAATTAGTTGTACAAAAGAGCTACTATTTAATGAAGCAGATTATGAATACAATGCCTCTTGATCACCATTTTCACCCCTCTTCACACATACCTTTTCTTTTACTTTTCTTAAATTTTGTAGTATATACCATGAGTTATTGACTGCATTCTCCCCCCATCTTCCTTTCATTCGTCTACACTCTTTCTCCTTGGCCTCAGCCCCACTCTTGCAGATAGCTCTTTTAGGGTGCTTATTTACCTGTTTTATGATGAAAAATATTCAGAGGCCTCTTGCCTTTGTTAAGACCAACACCTCCATTTTAAGTGTTTACACTTACTTTGGTGAATTGAACAAATGCTATCAAGCATTCCTTCATAATATTGCATACAAGGCATATTTAGAACCACCTGCTTTGTAAAATATGTAAAGCAATGGAAAATCTGTTAAATGATGCCTATTACTTATTATCTAGGTAATTTGCCAGTGGATATCCCAACTCCATCAAAACCTTCGGTTCCAGTTACATTACCTCCACATAATTGCTCAGACAATGAATTTGTCTGCAGGTTGGATGGTCACTGTGTTGGAAAAATTCAGACGTGTGACTTCAGGTATGACTGCCCTGACAAATCAGACGAATTATCCTGTGGTAAGTCAACTCCTACAATTTTAACTATAGCCCCCAATGCATAAGGAAACACTAATATAACATCTAATGTCATAGCATTTATTTTTCAGTACAGCTTAAGATAATTTCTCGTTGTCAGAGGTATTTGTATAGAACTTACGGTAGAAAAAGAAACATCCATTTTTACATCAGGCTCAGTAAAAGATAAGTGTCTTTAGATTAATGTTGTAGTTTCAAAATTACTGCTTTTATGAGCTATATTTTACTCTCAGTCTCTGACTACCTCTTTGTCTATCCTTTTCCTGTTTACCACTTAGCAAATAGGAACTATTTGGGAAGTATTTTAGTATATTCAAATCAGGTTAATTCTTTAGTTTGCCATTGCCCAAATGCACAAAGTTAATCAAATATGCAGAGTTTAGAACAAGACAAATTTTAACAGAGATGAAACCATCAATGCTCATGCTACTAGTACCTATTGGTACTAATTCATAACTTTTGGAAAATTCATAGCAAATTATTTAATTTGAAAGATAACTGCTTATCTAAAAATGAAGATTGAGAAGAAAACAAAATTTGTATGAATGGTAATGTTCTTTATCATAAGGAAAAAAATCTTTCTCTTGTTCTGTACTGTTTCTATTGAGTAGTATCTTATCTTATATTTCCAGTACCTTTATAGTATTCCGAGTTGAGAATATATCAATAAACTGGTGATAGGCCAGGCTTGTGGTCCTAGCTACTCAAGAGGCTGAGATCCAGAGGATAACAGTTTCAGGCCAGTCTGGGAAGAAAAATCTAAGGAACTTTATCTCAAAAAGAACCAGCAATGCGGGGATATAGGGGAGAAGGAGGAAAGGGGTCATACTCATCAAGATGCATTATACTCATAAACTTACAGCTTGAATTGTAACCCCTTTGTACAATTACTTAAAGATAATAAAATATAATTTAAAATTTTAAGTAATCAGTAGAAAGCTGAGCTGGAGGCATGGCTCAAGTGATAGAACATCAGCCAGGAGAATAAGTTTGAGTATGGTGAAACTCTTAGCTGTTTTTATCAGCCTGGTTAAGAAAATTTAAAGGTCAATAATACAGTAAAGTTTATCCTTATTTTTCTTATTCCATAAGAATCAATTTTGAACATACAAATATACCACAAAGTAACAGTCTAATGTAGATCAAACAATAGTAAAATCAAAGCTGTCTCACTCCATGAATGAAAGGAAGCTGTCATTAGCTTAAGTTAGCAAGAAATCTGTGCTATGCAGTGTAAATGATCAATGATGCAAGTGGAGTAGCATTCAGACTTTCTACTAGGATATTACTAAAAGATCACATATAATGTGTAATATTGGTAATAAGTTTACATAAAACCCAACTGATTATGCTTACTGAGTATCTATAGTAAATATTGAATTTCTTCTTAATTCATCTTTGCCATTTTAGTAATGTCACTTATGATTAGATGAGATGTTTCGGTAAGTCCTTTAAATGACATGAGTGAAAGTTTATGTTAAACTATCATATTTAAATCACTGCAAATATTTTCTATTTTGAATAAATATCATTACATTATTAACCAACTATATAACTTCCTTTTTCCTTTTCCATTTCTTTATAAGATGAAATATTACTCTAAGTTGCTTTATATCCTGCAGATTAATACTTCTAACTGGTTTTTTAAATTGTGATAACAACACTCAAAATGGGATCTACCTTCTTAGATTTAGGCAGCCTATTTGTATATGCGTGTGAGTGGTGGGATGGAGTTTGAACCTCCTACCTGCTAGGCAGCTGGCTCTACCACTTGAAAGATACCTCAGCCCTTTTGTTTTGGACTTTTGTTTGTGAAACAGTCTTTCCTGGTTCACATCCTCCTTGTGATCCTTCTGTCTTCTAAGCAGCTGGGACAACAGGCATTCACCACACTGCCTGTAAAAAGCTGATAACATACCAAACTAAAAAGCACTTTTTACAATAGCAGATTTTTTTTCTCAGATTTTGCTTGAATCTATAGATCCAGTTTTCTGAACGGCAGAGGTGTCTATCATCAGTGTCAATGACATTCAAAAGCTGGAGAAAACACACACACACACACACACACACACAAATTGACCTGAATTTTATATTTGTACTCTGATATTGGAGTAGTCAGGATAGATGAATGTATACATGCAGAGAATTTGTGGGGAGAGGGAGACAGAGAAAGCAGAAGATTGGGAAAGAGATAGAACTTGAAAGTATTTTCACACCAAAATCACTGGACTTAACGATTTATGAGTTCTTTGATACTCGAATGCAATCATTACAAAAATTTAAAAATATTTCAAGAAAACAGCTGACATGTTGGTTACTGTATATTGTATTGCTTTGAGACTTTTAAAAAATAATTTGGTCAGTTGTGGGCCTTGAACTCTGGGCCTGGGTGCTGTCCCTGAGCTCTTCAGCTTAAGGCTAGTGCTCTACGACTTGAGCCATAGCACCACTTATTGCATTGCTTTGAAATTAAGTAATTTGGAGTTACACCGACCCTTGCAAAGACTGAGTCAAAGTCAAGTTGTGTAATATGACTGTGGGCAAAGGGCAACAGGCTTGTCAGAGCTCAAAGGTCATGCAGGCACCAGAAGTGTTGATTGAGACAATACTGGTAACACATCTCATGTTGCTGCTTTAGTAGCTAATTCACATTTCACCCTTTGTGTGAACACGTTGTTACTATGTGCCTTCATTCTTATATTTCATTTACTGTAGAAATTTGAGTAAAACAAAAATCTTGGATTTTTAGGGGAAACTCTGTAGATCTAAAATATTCTTAAATACTTATAAAATTACAATTAAAAAATCAAGACTAAGAAAATTCTTTGGAATTAAGAATTCTCATTTAGTTTTGACATATTGATTGTGATTAATCCAATTTTTTTGTTTGTTCTATTCAAGTTACAGACGTTTGCACATTTGAAAAAGGTAACCTTTGTAAATGGTACTGGCCAGTCTCTGCAAATATATTTCAAGACTCAAATACCTTCAGGTGGGGACTTGGTAGTGGAGAAAGTATTCATCTTGGAGAGGAAAAGCACAGGCCATCAGTAGATCATACAAAGTAAGTGACCACATATTGTCAATATATCTTTTAGAAAATGGTTATCCAGCAGTTCCTAATAGCTTACCCCACCCTCTTTATCCTAGACCAGTGCTATAGTAAAGATAAAATTTTAAATTAAGGAATGAGCAGGGTGAATGTGTTCTCTCTTACAGTAAGTAAATAAATAAATGTTTGCTTCCCCAACGGCATAGAAAACAGAAAAATGTTTGAGCAAATAAAAATAATATATAATACCACCAACTCCTTTGCAATCACTGTAAATATTTTGCTTTTTTTTACATGAACACATTTTTATTATATATATATATATATATATATATATATATATATATATACATATGTGAATGTACATTTATGCTGGGGTAGAATTCCTGGAGCCATTTGATAAATCTATGTTTACTTTTTTCAATGATAATTACTTATTGTCAAAGTGATGTACAGGAAATATTTTTTTAATTACCTGTCCTCCCTACTCTTGCTTACACCCCTTTCTTTCTGTTCCTCTTTTCTCCATGTCTTACTTATCCTTGCCTATATCTTCTGTTCTATAACTTTATCTCTTCTGTTCCCCTTTCATCTTCTCATTCTCATGCGTTCGTGTTTATTAGAACCATACAAACACAAGTTGGTTTCCAGATTTTTTTCATAGATCTAGGAATACAATTTTCTACTTGGTGATAAATCATGTATTCAATTTATTTTCAAACAAATTTCCATTTTGTTGTAAGGACATATTTTACTAATCTGCTCCCAACTGGTAGACTTCCAAGTTCATTTAATTTGATTCTAATATTATAAAGTTTCAAGAAAGAAAATACTGTGATACCTACAACCTGAGAAATAGTAGAGAAAAGTGAATGAAGTAATTTTTCGTCTCATAAGGAGACCTGAATCAGTTAATAAATGTAAAGCATTTATAAATGTACCACACTTGTAAGCATTTGCATCTCCTATGGTAACAAATGCTATAAGGAAAAATGGAAAGCAAATGTGGATTCATGAGTGATAGAACACTTTGGAAATGCCCTGAGATGACTATCTCCTAGAGAAGCACAGAAGAACAGACAGGGCAAGGGAGCACAGGAGTAAGAATGACTCACAGAGGGGGATGTGCAAGATCAAAGTACATGATGTACAGGTATGGCACATAAACTCCATTCTGTGCATGACTTAATATACATTAATTTAAAAAGAAAAACAGTTTGAGCAAGATCAAAGTACGTGATGTACAGGTATGGCACATAAACTCCATTCTGTGCATGACTTAATATACATTAATTTAAAAAGAAAAACAGTTTGACCTTAAGCTTCTAGATCACAGAAAAGCACTATGACAAATTAATAAATCTTTTAATTGAAAAGCAAGGAGAAAGAATATATTAGTATTGACTAAAGTGAATGTACAATTCTGCAAAGTTTACACAATAAAACCTACAAAACAATTATAATAACCTTTGCCAATATTAGTTGCTGATTTTCCTCCTTCCATCTCTCACATACATATTCATTTTTCTCTGGCTCCATTTTACCTTGTGCTTCCCTTGTTTTTCTATAAAAGTTCTCTAACCAATGTTTCCTCAGGCTTCCATCCTATGAATTATTGTGATTTAGGATTTAGTTTCTCCATTTTCTTGTTTTTGGTTTTTGGGTTTTTGTTTTGTTTTGTTTTGTTTTGCCAGTCCTGGGGCTTGGACTCAGGGCCTGAGCACTGTCCCTGGCCTCTTTTTGCTCAAGGCTAGCACTCTACCACTTGAGCCACAGCACCACCTCTGGCCTTTTCTATATATGTGCTGTTGAGAAATCAAACCCAGGGCTTCATGTATACAAGGCAAGCACTCTTGCTACTAGGTTATATTCCCAGCCACTTGGTTATGATTTTTTAGACTTATTTTTCGAGGGTTCAATAGGTCCTATCTTTTTTTTTCTGATTCATTTTCCACATTGTTGGAGTGTTGAAGTCCTGGAAGGTGTCATCCTTCCTCCTTTCCTTCTGATGGTTTCAGGCAAATATTGTTGCAGGTAACAAAAGGAATCCCTGTTTACGTTACACAGGATTTCTTCACAATCTTAATGACTTTCATTCCCCTCTTGACAGAGAAGGCCTTGTTCCCAGATTCTAGGCTACAGCTTCAAAGGAAGCTAATGATATTTGTGCTATGCATTCCCAATGCCTTGCTCAAAATAGCCTCGTGCTCAAGGAGAGACACAGTATCTTTAGAAAGCAGTTATTTTCTTTCAGCTGAAGTTTTTTCTTCTGGATTTTCTTGACTTTTTGTTGTCATTGTATTTCTTCCATTAAGATGTTTTTGATTGTTTGTTTTACCATTATTTAAATATTAGCTGTGTAGCAGACCAAAGAATATAGAGTAGCGGGTGGAAATAATTGTTTTGATCATATATTGTCAGTTGGCAAGTCATGTCTTAAAATTTCTATGTACAGTTTTTTTAATGCTACTAATGCACAATGAAGCAAAGGATAATCCTAGGAAGTTTTTGTGGCTTAAGCAAATGAACCACATCTCATTCATTATTCATATTAACATAAGGAAAAGGCAGACTAGAACGTTGCATGTAAATTGTGCAAACATAATGAGAAATGCATCTGTGTGTGTGTGTGTGTGTGTGTGTGTGTCATTCAGTCCCCCTCAGCACTATATAAATAATGAATGTTAATTTTTAAAATATACCCTTAAAATGGACCAAATATCCCCATCTATGGAATTCAGTACTAATCCTAGTTCAATTTTCCAAATTATTGGTTTATTTCTTAATATTTAGAGGAGAAATTTGCTAATTAGGAAATGTTTTCTTTCTCTTGTGTCTAACTCTGGAATCCTTGCTCCACATTTTAAAATCTGCTGTTTCTGAAAGAGTTTTCCAGATCAGTTCTGAAAATAAAACAAGATAAATTCTAATTATTTCTTTCTCTTAGCTTTTTACTCTTTCAACCTCTTGTTCAGGATAAGGGAGAGTTCACTCATGAGCAAGTACAAGAAAAAAAATCTCATCAATATATTTCAACATATTTCCTCACTTCAAACATTTAATGGGACATTAAGAAGTCTAGAATAGTCATGGTATGAAAGGGGTTTGTAGGGGAGATACTGTTGTGTAGATAAAACCTACACAAAGTTTAAAATGTGTTTTGTTTTTTCATTGTGAAAATGAATTGACATAAGCCAAATCAAGTGAAGTCTTAAGTGACATACTACATTTTTATCATTTAATTTTAATTCAGGGGATTAGACATTGTACATTCGAAGGGAGCTCTATGACATAAAATTAAGGTTGTATCTTTATTTTTTGTTCAACTGCAGGAGACAAAACCATTATGTACAGTTGATTCACTCAAATCTCTCTTCCTCCCTCTCTTTTCAGATCTCCTAATGAATTAGAAAAATCAACTTTTCTTATTCAGTTTTTTTTGTATGTATGTGTGTGCCTGTCCTAGGGCTCTAACTAAGGGTCTTGTCACTGCCCCTGAGCTTTTTTTGCTCAAGTCTAATGCTCTATCACTTGAGCCACAGCTCCATTTCCACCTTTTCTGATAATTAATTGGAGATAAGAATTGCATTGACTTCCTTGCCCAGGATAGTTTTGAACCATGATCTTCAGATCACAGCCTTTTGAGTTGCTAGGATTATAGGCGTGAGCCTCCTGTGCCTCGTCAGTCATCTTATCTTTTGGGGACAGGCAAATACAGCACCAAACTCGTGATTGGATTTTTCTATCTGGCCAATTAGGGACTAGCTGAAAGTACATAACATGTTGTTTTTCATAAAATTTAATTGATGAATGACATGATTTTTTTTCTAAAATTTAATTAATGAATTTTGTCCTTAAATATAATCCAATGAAATAAAGAATTAGATATCATTTGATGAAAATATCACTAGTTGTAATCTGCATGATTTTTTTGAGATTTGAACTGGAAAATTTCTGTATTCTTTATGATATGTAATGAAAGAAAAGATGTAGTAGAAAGGTTCTTTTCTTACTAGTTTTGAAAATGAGTCATAATCTGGTTTATAAAAAGAAGATAGAAGAATGGAAAAACAAGCAAAGGCAGAGGGGAATGGATTGGTACCCATTTGTGCTCCAGAAACTACCAAGGAAGTGGCAAAATAGTAGTTCTTCTCAGACGAAAGTATAAAAATATATAATTTGTTTAACATTGAATCAAATATTGGATCATTTACCATCTGAGATTTAAGTTTCATTCAAATTTAAATGTGTTTTGACCTCAAAATTTTGTATTTGGAGGTACAAAATCAGGTTAATTGATAAAAATCTCTTGGTTCACCAATGCTAATATAATCTGTATGTTGGTTTATAGTTGAGCACCATAAATGATATGAATGTTTTTATATCATAATAAGTCCTCTAAGTCCATTTTATTTGACTAAATACCCATAATATTTCTTAGGGATTAAGTTTACCACATTTCACCATTCATGTAGACTGTCTAGTAGAATATGAATGTGCACATATATACATATATAATCTTTATACATATTCAAGTGTATATTCTGAAACATTTTTATCAAAATCTCTTGAAATGGAGTCGTGAATCTGTATGTTGCGTTTCCTTAACTGTTCTAGAACTTTATCTCTTTTGCCTTTCAATATAGGAAGTGGGGAAGACATTGCTAAAAGAGATTTCCACCTGCTAATCCCAATTTTTTCAGAGTTTAATTTATAACAATGTAGTGACTAATTTTTTCAGAACCAAATGTTTCAAAATAACAGACAGTTTTTCTATGATAGTTGCTTTGAAAGTGAAATCAAATTTGTTTATTGTAATTGAGAAATAGTTGAGGAATCACTTTGTCTTGAATCATTCCGTAAAGCAGGTAGTTTGGAGGCACAAGCTAGATCATTCTTATGTCATTAATTTTATTGTGCCTAACTTTTTTTCCCCTTCAAAATGTTTAGCAAACATGTTCTTTTTACTTCTTGAATTCTAATCAGAATGACTTTGTCTTCCTGTTGGGTTGAAATCAGCAAATGCACCAATCTTCTTGATTACCTAGAGATAACAGATATGCTTTACTTAAAAAAATTCTTTGGATCTTAGGACTTGATTATAGATGCTAGAGAAACATTTAGATATGAAATATCACACTTGAGATTGCTATGCAAATACAATTTCTTAACTGTGTTGCTTGTTTGAAAGTGTGAGGTATTGAGAGTTTTCCTTTTATTTTATGACCATGGATCATTGGTTTTCAGGTAAAACCAAGGGATGTTCCCCACTGTTAGGCTTGCACCTGTTTCTATGTTTTATATTTGTACCAACTTGACATTTTTGTTACCTAAAAGCCACATAAATAACACAAAGTATATATATATATATATATATATATATATATACTTTGTGTTATTTATATATATATACATATATATACATATATATACATATATGTATTATGTATCTATCTATCTATCTATCTGTGATCCAACATTGTATATATTCTATATTTAGTGTTGGAGGAAAGCTTCTATAAACTGAAAATAACATAACAAAAGCAATTTTAAAAGGTATAGTCCTTTAGACATTTCACATTAGAGATTGCTCTTCCAGAGCCTTCTTTGGATATTTTATAGACCAATTAGATGTCTTTTTTTTATGGTTCTAGGGTTTGAATTAAGGTCTAACCTTGAGCTTGCTAATGGTGGTGCTCTACCAACTAAGCCGCCCCTAGATTGGTTTTTGTTGATTATTTGTCACAAAATAATCATAAACATACTAGTCATAGAAATGTAGTTTCTGCTATTTTGATAATAAAAACTGTGAATTCAGTATAATGGAGCCACAGTCAAGGTATCCATGGGGTTATTCTCTTTCAAGATTTTTGGAGAGATCTGTTCCTTGCCTTTTCCAACTTGTTGGCCACTGACATTCCTGGATTAGCAGCCATGTTGTCCTAATTTCTGCCTTTTACTCCTTGCTTTATGATAAATTCTGTCTGCTTTTCGCTAATTCTCACATGTATGATTACATAGAATCCCCTCAAATAACTTAGGATAACTTCCTTGTCTTAACCTTGTTCATTTAATCATCTCTGCATATGCCTTTGCCATATAAAGTAAGTTACACATTTTAAGGTTTAGAATCTGATAACTTTGGTAGCAATTGTTTATTTTATTCTAAATGTTCCATTTATGGAATCACATAACATTACTTTTAATTCCTTGAAATAGCATCCATTAGCTGTGTAGATTTAAGGGGTGATCCAAACACTTTGTACTCTATTCTTTGATCCGATAAAAAATGTTTGGAAAAAAAGATCACGGGAGTACATATTTTATATGGTTACTGTAAGTTCTAAAGTATTATATGCAAATTAACTTTTTGTAAGTTGTGGTTATATATGAAATACAAGATGAAAAGAAGTGCTTTGAATGATTGTTTTTACTGTGTGTAGAAAAGGCTGAGAAAGAAAGAAATTTGGGAGGAAGAAATTAGTTGGACTTTATTCAGTAGTTTTTCCTTCCTCACACAAACTAGAGAGAAACAAAACGTTTGAAAACTAAAGAATTTGGTTGTCTCTCTACATTTCAAATTTCAAGAAGTTAGAAGCAATGCTATTTGTATAACTATGGGTCAATAAACGAATTATAATCTACTTCAAGTTAACAATATTGGTGTTCCCAGGCTGTAGAAAAAACTTGTATAATGTTGAACCTGGGTAACTGCAGTCGAAATCAGGACACGGGGGATGCAAGGCGAGTGAACCAATGCACACTTTATTCCAAGAGGGCCAGGGTTTATATAGGGATAGAAACCAATTTTACAATTACAGGGTAAAAGATCAATACAGCATGACATTTGTCTCAAATACAGAAGTGGAGGAAATTTCCTATTGTGAGGGCAGGAACTTGATACAATGCCTTTCTAATTACAGGAGGTAGTGACTACAAAGATTGTTGATATCAAAGCAAGGAATTGTATACAACCTAGGTAGAACTATAATTATCTACTAGCTACTATCTCAATCTTGACTTCTCCAAGTACTTGTGAAAATAACAGTGAGGAGACTTTTCTGTTTATAGTGAGAATCTAACATTAAAGGCAGCTGGTCAAGCAAGTCTCCTCAGGGAGACTTGCTAAGTAGGGGGAAAAAGGAGATTCTCACAACAACTGGTGGCTTCCTTTGGCCCACAAACACCAGAAACTCCTTACTGGGAATGTGTTCCCAAGGGCCTATTAGTGTGCTAATGAGGCATCGGAGTAACCGTGCCAGGGCTAAATTTTTCCACTGGTTGGAGACTTTAATTCTCCAACAATTCCCCCTTTTTTATTAATTTTCCACAGCCGCTTCTCTAGAAAGTTTAAGGGCAGTTAGTAAAACATCAGAGGAATTATTCCTAGTGAAACGCTTCATTATAGCTATGATGGAACAATATCCTAAGAAAAAGACACATAACATAAGTATCAAGGCAATAGAGGCACTTCCAACACTATGGGTAATACTTTGCCACCACCCCCTAGGGTCTAGTCCTTCTAAGGTCTGAGCTAGTCCTTGGGCTATATCATCAATAGAAGAGGCATCTGGCAATTCCTTTTGAAAAGCTTCAAAAACCTCCCTGTACAAGCTTTGTTCACTTAACGTACCATTTAGTAGGGCTCCATCTATAAGCATTTGTATATCATTCCATTCACATTCAGAGGCATTATATTTATAAGGTGTTACACAGACATGACTAGAATTCCAATCGCAAGTCAAAAACAATCGTTGCTGTAAAGCCAGATATTTCTGTCCAAGCCAAAACACTCCTCCTTTAACAGCTTCTATCTCATCTTGAAGGTGGGCATTTATTTCCAGCTGATGTTGTCACAGATTGTGGGAGTCCTGGTGCCACTGCACCATAAAGTCATGAGTTTGTACAGATTGTCGCAATGCGGCTCCGGATACTGCTGCAGTTGTAGCAATGGCAATCAGTCCAACGAGTCTTGCAATAATCAGTCCAATGGCACGACGACTCCTCCTCAGAAGCCGCTTGAAAAACTGCATTACCAATCCTTGTACAGGTCCTCCAGCCCAGGGACGATGCATGCGAACAGGAACCCAAAGGGAGTTGCGCTGGGTTAAAATCATGATCCTATCTTGACTAAAATTAAAGGTGACATTGTTATTCAAGCAAGTATACAATTTACAATTTATGCAGGTAATGGCATTCTTAGTTATGTTTATGGGGCCGACCATCAGTACTTGTGGAAAATGAACACAAGCAGAGATATTATAGGTCTTTACAACTGTGAAGTTGTAGGAGGCCGAGGATCCTTTAGTTCCTGAGTAAGTTCCATTGGCCAGCAATACAGGAGCCAGAGAAGCTGCCAATTTCCAGAGATGACGTTGTGGAGGAAATAGCCTGTCTCCATGGGCGAGAGCAGGCCGGGGGTCACCAAAGCCTGCTCCAAACCACCCTAAAAGCTGTTTAGGAGACATGGCATTGGACATGTTCATAGTTAAAGTAGGGTCACAAGATGGGTTATATTCAGTGCAGTTTTGCAACCACACACCAAAAGGTCCCCAATCATACCAAGTATGTTGGGATGTATTCCAAATAGTCGGAAAAATTCCTCGACAATTTTCCCAACGTCTTTCAGTAAAGTTCAGGTTCAGGTAAGTAAAATTGTCACATTTAGGCAGGCCAGCAGGGCTAGGATAATTATCTAATTTATAGGTATGAGATCCCGCAGACCAGGAAGACAGTCTAATCAGCCGAGTTCTACTGGAGTTATATGAACCTCCATGCTGAATTCAATATTGATATCTAAAAGGGTAACATGGGGAACGGCCTTGACAGATAGCTTTAGAGAACTGAGAATAAGAGAAGTTAAATGATCTTTCCTCTTCCATAGGAAAGACTGGAATGCCAGACCCATAGGGGGAGAGAGTAAATTAGTAATAGATGTAAAAGAGACAGGGGCTTTTGTCCATAAGTATGGACATAAAGGAGGGTTAGAAATATAGGCCCAATACATTACCTCTGATGTAGCCCCTACAGGTTACCAGTGCACGCCTGTCCATTAGAATGGCCTTATCACTTGGATGAGAATGTTTCACCCCCTTGATGGACAGAGGGGTGTTTGTTGCTGGATCCACTGGAGCAGGTGCTAGAAAGATAGGCTATCTTCTGTAGAAACATAAGCATACCCTCGCCCCTGGGTTAACAACTCCCCGGGGACCCAATCTAGCCCAACCCCCAATCTAATCCAAACTGGCTGGGGTTTGTTTTGCATAGGCAGAGCTAGGAAGTGTTGCTCAGCTCTTGCTAAAACATATCCTTGAGACAAATTTAAAAAGTTAAGGACAAATAGTGCTTCTGCAATAACGGCTCGGGCTGTTTTATAAATACTTTTCATAGAAGTTGCATATCCCTCAGTACTATCCATACTCCCCCTCTTTAGTTTTTTAATTTGTGTTTTTAATGTATAATGAGCTCTTTCTACTATACCTTGACCTTGAGGATTGTATTCAATTCCTGTAACATGAAAAATGTTATGAAATTCTAAAAATTTTCGTACTTGTTTACTGGAATAAGCTGGTGCATTGTCAGTTTTTATTTGAGAAGGAATCCCCATGACTGCGAATGTTTCTAGTAAATGTTGAATGACATGAGTCCCTTTTTCCCCTGGTAGAGGTGTTGCCCAAATAAAAGAAGAATGTGTATCAATGGATACATGCACATATTGTAAGCGGCCAAATTCAGGGATGTGTGTTACATCCATTTGCCAAATTTTATTAGGAGCAGTTCCTGACGTGTCAATTAATTTTTGAGGGCTACATAAATCCGAATCTCCTTGAAGAACGGAAAATAGGTTAGGAATTCTGGGAATTCCTAAGGAAGGGCAAAGCCAATTGATGTCCCTAGTAACTTTTGAAAAATATTAAGAGTTTTGAACTCTTTAGTACGAATTTTTATTAATTGGGGGGTAATTACTTGTCTTCTAACTAAATATCCCAGATACTTAAATGGTTCTTCTGTTTAAATGAATTTTATCAGGGGCAATTATTAAATTATACTGTTGAAAGTCTAAAGGCAAAATTTGTAACAAATTTGATACAATATTTTTATCAGGTGCAGCAAATAATAAATCATTTTATTGAAAACCTGTAAAACAAACTGGAGTAGTAATTAAACAATCATCTTGATAGCCATCGTTTTCCTATATCCAACTTAAAACAAACATTTTAAATTTTATATCTCAGAATACATTTTTGATCTCAAGTCTTTTACCAAGCCTGGTTGTATTAAAAGAAATCTGGAGCCTAGGTATCACCCATTGCTTCATGCTGCTTGTTTTTCACTTCCAAATTTCTTATCTAGAAAGGCATTCTAAAACCTTTTAAAGTAGAGGCTTTCACACCTTTACCTCAGCCTGTATTTGCATAGAAAAACTGAAGCCCAGGGGGCACATTGCCTCCTGGTTGTCTGCTTTAAAAGAGCCAATTTCCTATATACAGAGAGTTAATGAAAGTTGTGTACTTCTATCCCCCATTAGTTTATATACTTTGAAATATTTACCTGATTATATGTGACTTAAGATAGTTAATCTTACTGTTACAGTACAGTTTACACTTAAAAAATTTAGTACCCGATTCATTAAAGTGATACCCAAAACAATTGTAACAAGAGTACACTTAGCAGTGTGCCCCAGAATTATAACCAAGAGATTTCAGAGTTAGCATATTTGCCTTTTTGATACATCCAAATTGCAAACCTGTACAGAAATCGAGTTATATCAGGTAAATAAACTTTTAACTCTCCTTTAAGATATTCCAATTTTAATCCATCCTAAGGGGCAGTTTTAGAAGTATCAGTCAAATCATACATTTTACCCTGAGGTTTCCAATGTTTATACCTGAAAACAAAAGAAATAAAAGAAAGGCCTCCATTGGCCTGTCCTATAGAATGGGCCTATCTCCATCCTACTCCTCAGAGCTTGATGAACTGCCTTGGGGCCAGCTTGCCCTCTCCCACTATGAATGGACGCCACCCTACGGCTGTCCCATCACGTGGATCGGCTAAACTGCACTTTTGTCAGTTTACCCCTCACTACTGAGGATAGGTTCAAGGGCCCATGCTAAGTATTTATTTATTTATTTATTTATAACCATGAATTAAAGAATTTTTAACTATAGTTCCTTTTAAAATAAATAATCCTTTAAAGCTTTTGGTAATGCCCAAATTCGATGATCTTTTGAAGTTTAAAGTTAAACTAACCTATTTTTACATCATACATTTTTAATCTTGAACACATTCACACCCACATACATTTGTGCGCGCGCACACACACATACATACATTCACATATGTAGGTATTAATGTAAACAGAACTTAAAAGCAGTCCAAACAACTATCAGCCGTACATTTTTTAGTGGCAAAAGGTATATTTTTCAATCTTACTCTTGTAATGACCAAAACTTAAAACAAAACCTTTAATGAATGATTTTAGCATTGTTTAGTCTTATTTGCTAGGGCCTATTAGTTTTAGCAAAGTATCTTAGCATACTAAACACTGGAGATAACTGGGTTGGGGTCCCCTGGAGTATTACTGAGTCCACCTAGCACTTGACTCTTAGTGTTTACTCTCAGGCTAAGATTAGCCTAGCCAGCTGTTTGAACTCAGCTCTTAGTAGCCTGTGCTTTTTCTGCCTTCTTGCAGGAGACACAGTACCTAGTAAATGTTTTGCCCATAGACATGTAAATGGACAACAGAAATAAGGGAAACAAAAGTTTATGTTTAAAACTGGTGCCAATCTCAAAGACAAAACTAGTCAAGACAAAACAGAACATAGAAACAGAGGCTTTTACGCCTTGGATGGCATGTCCAGCGTCCACAAGCTGCCAGCCAGAGTGATGGAAAGTCCATAGGGCCCTGAAAATTCTCAGGGGGATCCTCCCCAGTGGAGATTTCCATCCCCTGGCAATCAACCTGCCGAGGCCGCCCACCAGAGGACTTTTTTCCCAATTTAGCACTCCACACGAAACACAACTAATCAAACAAGGACAAAGACACATGAAACATGTAGCGCAGGCACAAATTAAAAGTGCAATTGCAGTAAAAATTCTCTTGAGAAGTAAAAGAAAAATCACTAGTCCTTCCCCAATTCCAGGCTGATGGACTAAAACAGGGAGTGTCAGCTCCCCTGCTAGTGCCTGGTTGTAAAGTAAAGATGATGGGGAAGCCTCCTTCACTGGAAGGGAGCCATGAGACGGCCCTGTATTACAGCTGTCCTAAATTGAGTGAATCTGGTCAATATCTTGATAATGACGGGCTGTGCCACACCTCTGGTTGGAGGGGGTTCAATGACAGGAAAAGTTTGATAGCAAGAGAGAGAAGCAGAACCATAGGACTTAGATTAATTAAAGTAAAAGTGGGCTCCGCGGCCGCAATTATTTGTTCTTGACTTTCACCTTCCTGACTGCCCCTGGCAGATCGAAAGAGCATCTGTAGCACTTTGACTGCACTGCTGAGCTGCCTAAATTAGCATCATTCTCTGAAGGAGTATAGGTAGAGGCTGAAGGCTTATTTGATGTTAATTTTTCTTTAACAAAACTGACAGGAGATAGTTCAGGTGTTGCCATGTCTTTTAGCTCCTGCCCAATTTGAGTTTTTACCTCCCCGGACAAATTATAAGCCTTCATAGCTTTTTCCACATCAGCCTCTGGCTCAGCAGCTGATGTTATGATAGCATCAGGAGACATCATGCTCACGGCTGTATGTATTAATGCCCAAACAGACCAAAATGTAACTGGAACCTTGTCTCCACACCGATATTCATTTTCCATATTATTCTCTACTCGTTCCCAGACTTCTAAATCTAAAGTATCTCCCTCTGGGAACCATACATTATACTCCACTACCTGTACACACTCATCTCTTTGTGAACACGAGACCATAGCTCCGTCCCGTTTTAATACATGGTGGATAAAATTAGAAAATGGAGTTGGTTTAGCTTGTCCCATAACCCCGTAATTTTTTAAGAATAGGAGCTCACCACACAGATCCCTTGTCTCCTGTGAATTACACACAGATCCCTTGTCTCCTGTGAATTAAAAATATCTCTCACCTCACTCGAGAGCTCGGCAGTTCCGCAATCTCCTGTGGATCAATTGTCAGGTCCCTGGGTCCGGACGCCAGATGTTGAACCTGGGTAACTACAGTCGAAATCAGGACACGGGGGATGCAAGGCGAGTGAACCAATGCACACTTTATTCCAAGAGGGCCAGGGTTTATATAGGGATAGAAACCAATTTTACAATTACAGGGTAAAAGATCAATACAGCATGACATTTGTCTCAAATACAGAAGTGGAGGAAATTTCCTATTGTGAGGGCAGGAACTTGATACAATGCCTTTCTAATTACAGGAGGTAGTGACTACAAAGATTGTTGATATCAAAGCAAGGAATTGTATACAACCTAGGTAGAACTATAATTATCTACTAGCTACTATCTCAATCTTGACTTCTCCAAGTACTTGTGAAAATAACAGTGAGGAGACTTTTCTGTTTATAGTGAGAATCTAACATTAAAGGCAGCTGGTCAAGCAAGTCTCCTCAGGGAGACTTGCTAAGTAGGGGGAAAAAGGAGATTCTCACAACAACTGGTGGCTTCCTTTGGCCCACAAACACCAGAAACTCCTTACTGGGAATGTGTTCCCAAGGGCCTATTAGTGTGCTAATGAGGCATCGGAGTAACCGTGCCGGGGCTAAATTTTTCCACTGGTTGGAGACTTTAATTCTCCAACAGTATAACATCTTGCATGTAATTTTAGAGACAAATGATGTGCAAACAGCTTCAGGACTTTGACTGAACTCAGATTTGTAAGAATAGGTGGTGTCAAATAGTTGATAAAAATGGTTACGGTGTACCCTCTTTGAAGGTCACTGATTCATTATCTAGTCAACAAAATAAGACAGAAAAGATTGTCTTAGTCATGATTTGGTCAGGGTACATCAGTTTTAGGAGGTCTAGTGAGGAAAAGGTTTCTAACACAGAGAATATGGGTATTTCTAAAGCCTTTAGAAGAGATGGGAGAACAAATGTCAAGGAAGCATCCATGAATCTCATAACATCAGAAATGAAAGGGAGTCAGGAAACTGTGACTTTAATTCTTTAATTTAAAAAATGGAACTATAAAAAGGACCCAGCACTGACTACAAAGCCTCATACCTGTTCTGGAGCGCACACCTGTGTGAAGAGTTAGAGGAGGAAACGAAATGGCTCCTCTTCTATCGTCAAGGCCTGACAGTGACTTACTGCATCACTTGAACCAGAACCCTGCTGCCAGGAGACTCTGGGAGAGGCAGGCTGGTGATCTCCAGCATTCATAGAAGTGAGAGGGGGTGGGGACAAGTTCCAAGGAGAAGAGAATTTGACTCAGACAATGAAGTGTTTTCATAAGGAGTTGAGGCACAATTCAAGACTGTAGACAATTCAAAGGGAAATCCTGAAAAGTCATCCATGAGACAGAGGTGGAATTTGCTTGATTTTGACTTGATTTTGACTTGATTCACCAAGGTAGATGCCTATACTTGGGTCACTGTGGTGGCAGTTTTAACATACAATTTTTTAAATCCTAGTAATGGGAATGATCTAATATGGAATGGAATTCTTTAGATACATATTGGGTTCTCTCCAAATGGAGACTTTTCTGCTCTTTTTGTGACATGAATTCCATTGCCAGCACACTATGACTTATTCTTAGTCACAGTGTAGTGGGAGATCCCATCCCACTACAATTGTCAAGAAGAAAATGTCAAGAAGAAAATGACTATACAACCAAAAGATCAAAATTACAGAGGGATATGCATCCATATTTATTGTACTCCTAAATTGACATGTTGAGTTGAAGCCTGTTGTACAACTATTTAAAGATAATTTAAGAAGGTCAAAGTCATCTGTAGGGAAAGTAGTAAATGGAACTTTTGTTTCTGGGATCGGCACCCTTATTTGATGGCTGCAAAAGATAGTGTGGAAAAAACACTGTGGTGAGTGTTTCCTAAAAAAGAAAACATTAAAGATCCCCCAAAGTAATTCCTTAAATATTAAGGAGTAAATGAAAGCAGAAGAGACTCTTGACTACGGGAAATTTTAACCTTTGCTACAGTCAGGATGTTAAAAAGTAAGTTTTATGTTTTTAATCAAGATGCCAAGTGAATTTTATGTGTGAGTAGAGGATTTGAGTATTGAGAAAGAAAGAGATCTCTTTTTCAGTTCAGCTTTCTTACTTAGTTCAGTGATACACTTTGTGGTTAGTCTCATCTTCCAAGTATTTGATGTTAATCTAAGACCACCTTCTCGGCATTCCCATCAGTACAGAACTAGAATTAAGAGCCACTCTCCAGAGAATTCAAGGCATAATTAGAGGACAATGAAACAACATTTCAAATGCTTTCCTTTGTTTCCTTTTATACAGGGTCTTGCTTGTTAGCTAAATTCATCTTTTACTGAAATCCTCGTTCAAAGTTAAGATAATCTTATTTTAATGGACACCTGCTGGATCTAATTCTATTCTCCAGGTGGACATTTTAACCTTCATTATAAACATTATTCCTTTAATGTTTCAAATCACCAAGAAAATCCATCATAAAAGTAGGATTTTAAAATTCCTGTCTTTAAAATAGATTCACTAAATGAAATTATAACTTCTCTGTGGATTTTGAGGTACTAAAATTACATTGAACAAAAGTTAACAGTGCATTATAAATAAAGCTCAGTATGAAAATATCCTGAGTCGAACAGAGCAGAGCAGCAGGCTATGTTTCCTCCTCCATTTGTTTTAGGTTTATCTGGGAGGTGGAGAAATAAGAGTGAGGGAAGACTGCATTTTCTTTATGGTATGAAGCAATTTGCCTGGATGCAATGCTTCTGTTTTGCATATTAAAATATATTTATTTGAAGGATGGTATGATTTTAATGTAGTAACCCATATATCTCTTACATTAGGGATATAAATTATTTCTGAGAGCTATATGATATTCAAATTGAGCCATTAAGTAAGCATAAAGGTGCTTTTCATTTAGTAATCCTATCTGGCACAGCCCTGTTCTCTTAAGTACCATTTACATTAGCCTTGCCATCTACCTCTTAGATCAGCAGTTCTAAATACAATATAACTATTTATTCAACATTTTTAGTAGTTACCACTCAGAAATGATGTTCTTCAATATATATTTTGTACCTAAAATATTGTCATTTTACTTCAGTTATTAATTGAGGCAGATCAGACTTAAAATGACTTATTTTTTTAAAGTTTACTTTTATGTATCTGCAACAACACAACAAAATGATCAAATGATGGAAAGTAGAAGGCAATATTTGACCTAATAAAGAACACAGATAACTAGTAGAATTTATTTGAGCAGAGAAAAAACAGGCCAAGCTTAAAAAAATAGTCTTCAAACGTAGGTAGCCCCTAAGTAAATTTAAATTTGTGCGTTTTTATTCACAAATTTATGGCAATATGTAAAATTTTTGTTTTATATTTAATAAAATGTTTTTGATAACATAAAACAAAAACCAAACATCAAAACAATCAATAATCAGAACATTTCTAGAGCTGAATAAGGATCTGAGAACTACAGTTATGATGTAATTTGCCAGAATTTATAAAAAAAAAAATCTGAAGGTGAGCATATTGATCTCAACTTAGTCCATCATCCAGTCATTGTTGTTACAGTTTAATTGATTAATTGGCTACAGGGCCTCCTGCAAGCAAATCTAGGTGACTGTGAATAAATTCTATGGTGATTTGATCTATTGGGACTAGTGCTAGTATTTAGTACAAGACCACAATTTTTATGAATTTGATTTAACAGTAGTTAATGAATTAACGAAAAAACTTGGGGAGAAAATATCAAGTTTACAGGGGCTTCTCAAGTATATGTAGTTCTGTGTTTGCCAGTGTTTTTGTCTTTAGCTACAGAAAGCTGACAGGACTGATGAACAGTAGTGGTTTTCTTTGTGATGAAATCCTAGAAATGAGAACAATACTAACCATTTATTGTGTGATAGACTTAATATGACATCTTTCATGCAGAATCACAACATGTCCTCTCCATGAACTTTTAGGGTGATGGAATTGTCCCTGTTTTACAGAGGAATAAAGATTAGGCTGGATGATGTTACATAGCTTCCCTTTGAAAACCTGAAAGCTGGTTAAAGCCAAATCTCACAGATGTTAGTGTCTGTGTTCATAAGCACTATCCCATATCTTTTTATGAGTCTTATTTGCTTAAAAAGCACCTGTAAGATTCATGGTATGTCATGATTTCAGTGTTATGCTACTACAAAAAGAGAGAAGACAACACTGATTCTGTGGTCAAAAACAAAAACAAAAACAAAAAAAAGCAAGACAGGTACTGTGTGAGTCATGGTGACCTAAAGAGAAAGAAGGATCTGTGATATATTCTGTTACCAACTCAGCTTGTCTGCTGTGAAGGCCACACTATAGTTTGTTGATAAAAGCACTCAAGATTTATCTCATTCTGCTCTGCTGAGGATTTCTGTAGGGTTTCAGGTGTGCATCAGGACTACCAGGAGAGCTTGTTAAGGCAGGAATCTTAGGTTCATCCTGGAGTCTGTGATCAAGTCGGTCTTGGGTGAAAACTAGACCTTACCTAGACCTTATAACAACTTCTCAGGTGATTCTATTACAGCTGCTCTGGAAACCTCACTCTAATGTTAGCTGGTATAGGCCACATCTGGTTTTCAAGCTGGTAGCCCATTGGGATTCCTTGGAGTCTGATGAATGATACTGATGTCCTGGTCTAACTACCTTTCATTACATCAAAACTTTAATGGCAGATTTGATAAAATAAAGCATGTTGGAAAATATCCATTCATATCAAGTGCATGGTTGAAAGTACAAATTCCAGGGACTATTTCCTGCCCTCAGTACCACATAGTAATTGCTCTAAAACTTGGTCTCACATAGATGACTTTTCACCTTTACTAACACTGGTGTCCACAGAGTCCATGTCTGAACTCTTCTTTTTACACTTGCCCTCAGTCAAGGTAAATGCTTCTTCTCCTAGAATTCTTCTACATTTTTTGTTACTGATTTTCTGTGAATGATTTCTCTTCCTTGACAGTTTGGTAATCTGACTTTCCTAGTTAGGTGTTTATTGTGAGGAGTAAGAAAGTTTTGGTATGATTTTTTCCCACTGCATAGAAATATTAAGTACATTCCAAACCATTTTTGTGGCAAAAAGTTTCAGGAATCATTTAAGATTATCTGGAGGTTTTGTTGACTTTGGCTTAGTATTTACATGTGAAAAGCAATTGGATTTAAGATGTCTGCTCATTCTAAAGACATACTAGTCTTTTTTCTCTGATTCTGAAAAAGGTAATTTTTGAGGTGGCTTTAAAGAGCCTCATAGAATTTTACCAGACAAAAGCAAATCAATATTTATGTTAGCATATGTGAATGACAAATAATCATGTATAGTTTATATGTGACCACATATTTTTGTACATAACTTTAAGCCTGTGATATTGTACTATATGTTTATTTCATGTGACCTCACTCTATAAACCACCAGTGTCCATCATATCCACACTGTATGTGCTTCCCACCTGTTAGAAAGAAGTTATCCTGGTTCTGGACTGATTGTGTGGTTATCACAGAACTTGTGTTCAAGCAACTCCTACTTTACTTAATTCACACACTGACTTATGAGTTTTATTTGTTAACCTCTATGACTAAATTGTATCTTAAATTTTATGATATATGTAGAGAAAAATAGACCACAAGACAGCTAGAGTTTGATGTTGTAGGCATCCATTGGGATCTTAGAACTGGAAACACATACAAACTTTGGCAAAACTATTCTCAGTCATAAAAACCATCAAATCCTCTCATCTGATCCAATGGATTTTTATGTGTTTTTCATTACTTTATCATTTAAAGAGATGTTTGATGAATTATTTCCTCTCAGCTCTACTTGTCTATAGCATATGGTGTGATTCTGCTGGGAAACAATTTCTTATGAGTACCCCCAGAGTTGGCCAGGATACTCTCCATTAATATAGAACTACACAACTAGTAATCCCACCATTCTAGCTTGGCAGATGTGAAAAATTTATAGGAATTTGATACATTTAGTCATAAAACATAGCTTCACTGGTGTCATAACTAACTAGAGGCATGGATGAGATATTCATGCAGAGAATAATTTCTTAAGGGAACAAAACAACTAGCACTTTGATAGAAACTGATAGTGAACATAATATACTGGCACTCATCCTCTGTAGTTTTATCCTGGGAAGGAAGATTGTTCATTGAAAAGAATATTGGGCTTGGAATGTGAAAGAACTGAATTAGAATTTGGCACTTGCCACTGATTGCAAAATTTTCTTTACTATATGCACATTTTAATGCAAGTATAATTTTGTAAAATGTATACTTAGTGTGTCAGAATTACTATTACATGCTAGATTTCATAAATTCCATTAAAATTATAACTTCAAATTTTTAGACTGCTAGTTAGCACCTATCATTATTTTGCTCCAATACAATGAGAAAAGCTGATAGTACAAATGATGAAAAGGAAACAAAGTTAATAGACTGGCTTGAATCGATAATCCCATCTATGTGGGAGGCAGAGATAGCATGATCTCAGTGCAAGGCTAGTTCAGGAGAAACATTAGCAATGCCTTATCTCAAAGCATAAACCAGGCACTGAGGGCACCGATCTGTAATTCAGATATAAGTGAGGGAGACACAGAAAGATCACAGTCCAAGTCCAAGCAAATAAACAAAAGAAAGGAGGAAACTCTATCTCCAAAAATGACTAAAACCTAAACACTGGAAGAGTGGCTGAAGTGATAGAATATTTGCCTAATGAGCACAAGACTCTGAGTTTAAACCTCAATACCTCAAAAAAAGAAAGATTAGGGCTGGGGATATGGCCTAGTGGCAAGAGTGCTCGCCTCATATACATGAGGCCCTGGGTTCAATTCCCCAGCACCACATATACAGAAAATGGCCAAAAGTGGTGCTGTGGCTCAAGTGGCAGAGTGCTAGCCTTGAGCAAAGAGAAGACAGGGACAGTGCTCAGGCCCTGAGTCCAAGCCCCAGGACTGGCCAAAAAAAAAAAAAAAAAAAAAAGGAAGATTAACGGCAAAAGAAAATCTGATAAATGGACAAAAACAAGCCTTAAGTGATAAAGAACAGCTAAAAATAAAGACAAAGGCAATTAGCATCAATAATAACATTTAAAGGACAAAGTCAATTCTCTTTCCTAAGGCACAATATAGTTTTTGCAAAAATAGTTGTTATTTTCTTTTAGATGTTTTGTAAAGATACAGTCTTAACTCTTTTATAGCTCAATTCCTCATTCAAATGCATTATAAATCTCTTGTTTTTATTCGCTGGTTGTACTTTATAGGAATATGCACAGGTATTTTTTTTAATGGAGGAGAAACAAATAAATGTCTTGAGTTACAGTGTGTTTGGAGAAATCACTAGGTTTAAAATTCAATGTGCTGATATTCCCTCTCAGCTCTAAATTTCCTTCTAGGCATTTCTTTTCATTCTTGTTTATATAAATACTAACTTTTCTACCTAACCATGTTAGAGTATTGTGCACTCAAAATAATATTCTGGGAAAGTTTTCATCAAGTTAAATTGAAAATTATACTTTAAAAATGAAATTATCTGTCAATTTTATTTTAAAATGTCAAATTTAATAACAATTTTATGAATACAATTTATAAAACGTAATATGAACACCTTATAAAATTATCAGAATGGATATTATTTGAAATCCTAGTGTAAAAATCCTAGCATAAAAACTCTTTTTGTGAAATGGAAGGAACTTTTCCTAAATTCTCCTAGATTAGACCCACTTACTGGTTATGTTCGTTAAGAGCACTTAAACAGTTATAGACTAAATCACTTACATCTCATCACTAACAATGCTTAGAATTTATTCCATCAGCGACATCTTACATTCATCTCATTATAAACATAGGCAACTGGCCACAAAACTTCATAGTGATTTTTTTTACAGTCTAAAATCCTCCTAACATGATTTATATCTTTTATTTATTTAGAACTTAGGTTGGCCTTTTTATCACAGGCTGTGACACTATAAATAGCTGATAGCAGTAACTGCTGATAGGCATAGATGTAATGTAAAGGTTAAAGAATGGTAACTCAGGATCCTCTTTAACAAAAAAATAGATGAGTCCTTAAAACGCTGATACCTGCCAGATGTGGAGAACAATCTCTCTAAGTCCAGCACTCCAGTGGCTAAGGCAGGAGGATTGTAGCTACCCAGGGCTACATAACAGGGTCAAGGCAAGTCTAGGTTACACAGAAACCTTGTTTCATAAGAAAAGACAGGGGAAGGGGAAAAAGAAGGGAAATGAGGAAAAGGAAAAAGGAAGGGAAAGGGAAGTAATGAACAAATATGTGATGGACTCTGATGGGAAAGACAAGAAATTGCACATGAATCCTTGATGTAAATGTAATTGAGAAGCTGATAAGACTTAACAAGAAACGTTCCTACTCTTTTAATGAATATACAAATCTGAGGCTCATCTTCCCATGAGTAACACAGTAAAGCAAAAGGCTGAGACAGTGTAGCTATTCCTTTACTTGCTTATGTCCATTAGTAAACTAATTCATAGCTCAGTACAAAGGTATTTTAAAAATTATAATACAAAAGAGACAGTTTTAAAATTTCAAGGAAGCAAATCTTTAACATCTGGAAGGATGTTTCAGTCTAAGGATATCCAAATACCAGAGCAATTTAAATTCTGTGCACAGGACACCATCTTCATATTTTGGGGGCTATGATTATGTTTTATTCCTTTTAAGGACAAAAATAAGGCTGTGACAGAAAACCTTGCCCCCTTGTCATATGCAGTTATTTAAAATCTTCATTTAATTCTAACAAATGTATTGCTGCATAGACTTCTAGGATATGGCCTTCTCCCTTTATCCTAGAGTGCAGGATGTTGAAATCATATCACAAAATAAATAAAACTAACCTTTGAAATAAGATACAGCATTATTAATATTATTTTTCCAGTCATGGAGCTTGAACTCAGGACTGGACATAGTCCCTCAGGGCTTTGTTTAAGACTAGTACTCTACTCCCAAGCCACAGTTCCATTTACAACTTTTTAGTGGTTAATTGCAAATGAGAGTCTCATGGACTTTCCTGCCTGGACTGGCTTTAAACTATGATCCTCAAACTTCAGCCTCCTGAGTAGCTAGGATTTCAGGCATGAGCCGCCGGTGCCCAGGATACTTTAAAAAAAAATAGTTATTTTCTTCTTTCTAAAATAATTAATATAAAGATGAAGTACACAGGGGTTACAGTTTCATAAGTCAGGTAAAGAGTACATTTCCTTTTGGACAATGCACCTCTTCCCTTGCTCTCTCCTAGTTTTCTCTCCCATCCCCACCCAAACATTTTAAAGCTGTGTAGTTTTCAGCATAATGTCTAGTGAGTACCACTCCTGCATTTGTTCACCATTTGTCCCTCCATTCTGGGATTCTTTTTTTTTGAAATAGTGCTAAAAGTCTGTTCTCATCCATTTTCCTTTCAACATTGACTTTTTATAATCCTACAAGTAAATTATATTTACTCAATAAATACCTCTTTTATGTTATAAAACTTATAGAAAATAATATTACTTGTAAAGAACACTGGAAGTAATTTGAAGTATATATATGAAATATTTATATTACAAAGTATTTACTTCCTTACATAATGTTGATGAGAAAATAAAAAAGTATTATGAAATGTTAAGTGTTATATTTAAATATATTTAATTCTCTTTTACTAAAATACAATTAGAAGCTTAATGATGATTCCTGGTAAATCTTTTTGATGGAGTATTTATTCCATTTAAATGTAATAAATTTATTGATAGAAGTACAGTTGTTTTTTATTTAATTTGTGTATTTGTTTGCTCATTTAATTATTGGTTATTTTAGTCTCTCATTTTTTCCTTTCCTGATATTGTAACAACAAAAGATTTTTATCATGCTAGACTACTGTATGTTTGTTTTAAGTTTCTTGGGTATATACATAGTTTTCATTATAATTTGAGTGTTTTCAGCCATTATTTCTATAAATATTTTTCTGATCCTTTCTCTTATTTGATCATTCAAATTGCATCACATTTTGGTTGTTTCCTCCTGTCTTATAGGTCTACAAGTTCTTGTTTATTTTTTCAATCTTAGTTTTTTTCTTAAGTTAATATTCTATAGTGAGCACCTTCAAATTCTGCCTGAAGTTAATAAGGAAATAAATGCATATTACATCAGGAAATTTCCTTGACTTCTTTTCTCCTTCTGTAATGTGTTTATATTTACCTTATAAAATGGCCCTCTCCTTTTAATATTACGTAACATTGAAAAAAGGAACTATTCATGTTCCCTATTTTAAAAATAGTTGGTTTTTATGTCCTTCTTACTGATTTTTTAGCTAGAAAAACCTTCCCCTGGTTTTGTTACTCACTATTTTATGATACTAGGAGAATTGATTCTGACATTCTGAGCTGAGGGTGTGGCTCAATCGAAGTGCCTGCTTAAATACAAAGGTGCTGAATTCAGTCTCCACAGTCCTCCTCCACTAAAACAAAAGTCATTCTGCTAAAATTGTAAGTCCATTAAAAAAATCAACATTAACATAATTGCCAGGCACTAGTGACTCATGCCTATAATCCTAGCTATTCAGGAGCCTGAGATGTACAGATTGTGATTGTAAGCCAGACTGGGAAAGAAAGTCTGAGACTCTTGTCTCCATTTAATCACCAAAAAATTAGAAGTGGAACTGTGGCTCAAACAGTTGAGTTACAGCCTTGAATGAAAAAGCTCCAAGAAAGTATGTAGGTCTTGAGTTCAAGCCCCAGGTATGGCGCGTGCGGGTGCGCATGCGCGCACACACACACACACACACACACACACACACACACACACACGCCATGACCTTGATTTGCAAAGAATAGGCACAGAAAAGGCATGGATTGTATAGATAGAAATGTATTCCCTGCCATTTTTACTTAACAAAAATACATCAAATACTTTTCAAGTACCAATTGGTTTTAAGCTACTTTCCAAGATGTTCCAGAAAATATACTAAAAAATGTATAGCTTGTATTTGGTTGTGTTGATGAATTAAAACTTAGTGGTGTTTTAAAAAATTATGTAGGAGATTTTGTGGAATTCCTAGATGACAGAATAATTTTGAATCAAAGAATTCTCATTTTAGAAATTTAGAAAATCTCAGTTTAAAAATTCTTAGCCAAGAAGGCTTAGAAATGTGAACATATTTGTGATACATTGGCAAGAAAGAAGTCTTACAGAGGGAGGATTGATAGTGAGGCAGTGAGAAAAGAATGTAATGATGTATATGAATAATGGTCTAGTTCAATAGATAGGTAGAAATCTGTGTGTGTGTGAACAAAATGATATATAAAAATTGAAGCCAGTTGGCACCAGTGGCTCACACCCATAGTCCTGGCTACTCAGGAAGCTGAGATTTGAGGATCACAGTTTGAAGCTAGCCAAGCAGAAAAGTACCCATGAGACTCTTATCTCCAATTAACCACTCGAATACCTGTGGCTCAAGTGGTAGAGTGCTAGCCTTGAGCACAAAGAAGCTCAGGGACAGCGTGCAGGCCCTAAGTTTAAGCCCCAGAATCAACGAAAAAAGAAAAAAATTGAAGCCATATATTGATGCAAAACCTCATTCTTCTGATCCTGAATTTAAAAAATTAGAATGAAAGTAGGAATCATGTGTTTTTTAAAAAATAAACCTTTCCTAAGCTGGTTATTTATATAAGTACTTTTTCTCTTTGCCTTCATGCTACAGTAATAGGCCATCATGTAGCCTTCAGTGTTTAAGATATTTCCTTGGAGAGGAAATAACAAAATCGAGAGACAAAGAACCAAAAGACAAACTGTGAGGTTTTTAAAGTAGGTAGCCGGTAAAGGAGAACGCCACGCGGTATTCAGGCAGGAGAGAAAGTTTATTACCGAACTGCTGGCCTGTGGCCGAGATGATCCATGGCCAGAGAGAAGAGAGAGACAGAGAGAGAGCGACCCCCACCCAGCCCTGCCTTATATCTAGGGCAGGGGCAAGGGGTGTGGCCAGGTGGATTAGGATGTGACCTCAAGGAAAGGGGAGGTAACTGCCTCCAGGTCTGCAGGTTACCCAGGTAACTGGGTGGAGACTTAATGAGGTGGGGGCAGCTACATGGAGCCCTCAGGGAGAGGACCTTACATTCCAGCCTTTTAATAGTTATGAAAAAGGGCGAAGACTCTCTCTGGCTGCTTCCTGCTGGCAAGGGGCGTCAGCATTACGGGTAAAAGGCAGAAATGTGGCCCCTCCTGGAGAAGGTGAGCAGCAGGGTCCCTTGGTGGTAGATGCCAGTCCTTGAATGAAGCCTGGAATAAGTCTCATGAGGCAGGGGCCGGACAAAAAAAGAAATATTAAGGCAAAAGGAAGGGTTTAGGGCACAAAATTAAAAACCGGATGACTTGGCTAGTTCTTATATTCAGGTATGGACATTAGATGGACAAGCTACTATCTCTTGATCCCCCGGCTCTGATTAATTTTGAAAGGGCGAGACAAAGTGACTCCAGTTTGGATGCGATCATTTTCCTCTTACTCCACTCCATGATACTTGTTCCTGGAAGTGGCTGAGTCCCAGTAGTCTAGGTGCTTGTTGCTGGCATGGCTTGCCCCCGTTGGCATTCACAGGATTTGAACTCAGGGCCTGGGCACTGTCCCTGAGCACTTATGCTCGAGGCTAGTACTCTACCACTTGAGCTCCACTTCTAGCATTTGGCTGGTAAGAGATAAGTCTCTTCAGCCATGCTTCCAGCCTGGCTCTTCGCTGATTAATTGGGAGATGGAGTTTGAGAGAGATTTTCAGCCCTGGCTGGCTTCGAACTGCAATCCAAGGAGTCTTTGCCACAAAAGCCCTTTTGATTTCCAATTAAAACGACAAGGAGACCAAGGGGACTAGAGCTTACCTGTACCTTGTCAAGAACTGACAAAATACTTGCCAGAATTCTGCAATGACAAAACTCAGTAGATGTGATGAGTTTTAGCACAGATATATAGCTAGATGAACATATTAACAAATGACATTTACACAGACATACACACTGTGCACATAGGTTTTACAGCATGCAAAAATGAATTTCAGCAGTAGAGTCTTTTGGAATTCCAATAGTAAATGACATTTTTTTTGCCTAATATTTTAAAAACACGTGGTTGGTTAGAAAAACAATTTTGCTAGCAAACAACAATTTTCAGATTATCAAATGAAGAAACCATATTTTGATAAACTCCAGTGGGATGCCATGTTGAGGGGGGTGGCAGGATACAAACACACTAACAGAGAACACGTGGCATGGCATAATGGCACCTGAGCTGATGCCTGTTAAACCCAATATTTACCACGTGGTCAATGCTAGAGAAAAGAACTTTTAGATATCTTTGCTGACAAAGCACATTGATGGTCAAGCCTCAGTTTCGAAGGTCTGTGAAAAGAGGCAGCTTTGTGAGCAAGGCACGTTATCAGGATGGTACGACTTGGAGTTTTTATAAAGTAATCAAGTAAGCAGGCAGACGAGAAAGGAAGAAAAAGGAAGAGAAAGAGAGGAAAAGAGAAAGAGAGCCTGAATATAAGTGACTTCTGATCATTTACCATTGCCGTGGCAAAAACTGTATCTGTTTGAATATTTCGAGCAGGCCTCATTGCACTGTCAAGAGGCATGCTAGCAGTGTCCCGGCTCGGGTGTGACTGTGATGAAAAACCGAAAAAGCACGGGAGGGAGGCACCTGGTGAGTGGATGAGAGCTTACCGGGCAGGGCAGAAGCGGCAGGCAGAAGCGGTGGACAGAGCGGCAGAGAACCCGAGCAGCAGCAGTTTCACTCACCAGGGTAGACAAGTGGTGTGGAGGTGGAGGTGGAGGTGGAGGCCAGCAATGATATTAGTGAAAAGTGCCACGTGGCAACTCACAGCAGTTCGGTTCGCGGATAAAGGGCCATCAGGACTGGGGATACTCCCAGAAAAAGAAGAAAAATAGATGGGAATTCCGCCTGTCCTGACTCTTAAGCCCCATCTGAGTCACGGCACCATATATGTTAGGTTTTTAAAGTAGGTAGCCGGTAAAGGAGAACACCACGCAGTATTCAGGCAGGAGAGAAAGTTTATTACCGAACTGCTGGCCTGTGGCCGAGATGATCCATGGCCGGAGAGAAGGGAGAGAGAGAGAGAGAGAGAGCGACCTCCACCCAGCCCTGCCTTATATCTAGGGCAGGGACAAGGGGTGTGGCCAGGTGGATTAGGATGTGACCTCAAGGAAAGGGGAGGTAACTGCCTCCAGGTCTGCAGGTTACCCAGGTAACTGGGTAGAGATTTAATGAGTTGGGGGCAGCTACATGGAGCCCTCAGGGAGAGGACCTTACACAAACCATTTAAAAAGCAACACAAAATCATTTGGTGTAAACCAACTGCACAACTCTTGGGGGGAGAGGGGAATGGGGAGGGGGGAGGTAGGGGAAAAATGAGAAAGGGGGTAGCAAGTAGAATAAGAAATTTACTCATTGTCTTTCATATGAAACTGTAACCCCTCTCTACATCACCTTGACAATAAAGAAAGAAAGAAAAAACTAAATATATAGAAAAAGAATTCTCCGATTCAAGTTTTATAGACCAGGGTAATGTGAAGTGACAATCTGTTGATTTCTAGTTACAGGTTCATTTCATGATAAGGAGGTTTTACCTGAATGTAAGTTAATTCCTTGCCTTTACCTAGTCTTTTGAATTTAGTAAAAAGAATAAAAGAAAAGAAATTTTAGCTTATCTTGAAGGTGTATTTAGTAAATTTCTATATATTTCAGTGAAGCTTTTTATATTCTTAGATACTTTCACTTTAGCTCATAGACTTTACTAATGAGACAACAAAGATGTATTGGATATTTCTAAGTGAAATGAATGATTGATATGTATATTTTAGAAAGGACCAATAAGATTAGAGATAAACCTTTCTTGACTCTTCTGGATATTATAGCACAACATACTGAGTATGAGTAGAGCTAGAGTCTAGAGAGATGCACTAAAAAAATAACCTAGTAGAAAAATGCTAGAAAACTAGGACTATAGAATGCTTTCTTAGTCTCTTTGGACTGCTATAACAAAATTCCATGAATGTAGTGATACACAGCATCTGTTTCCTCACAGTTCTAAAGGTTAGTAAGTTCAACCTTAAAATACAGATTTACAGTCTGGAGGTCTTCCTAGTTTATAGAGGATGCCTTCCAACTGTGTAAGAGATGAGGTAGTTGTGTGTGCCCTCACAAATTGAAACTCCTGTTACCAGAGGTTCCACCATCATGACCCAATCAACATCCAGAAGCCCAGTCCCCCAATACTATCACGCTGGGCATAAGAATGCCCATATATGAATCTTAGATGCACAACCATTCATGTTACAAAGCTAAACAAATTCATGACAACTTTGCATAGATCATATCATGACAGGTATGTTAGTCTATAATATTACAATGAATCAAAGGGAAAATCTCAATCAAAGGGTGAACCTGGAGAATATATCTCTCATACTGAGTATATACAAGTCCAAAGCTTGGTTCGTGTTATTAAATATATTTTGATTGGCTTACAAAGGTTTTTTTTCCCTACAAATTTAATTTGGATGGCTACCTGGGGGATTCTTAAGTACAAGAAAGAATTTTATTTAACTTGTGCAGTATTTTAATGGAGTTTAAATTATTAAACCTTTAACTTAATTAAAGTAAATAGTATTTAATAGTATCTACATTCTTAAAACTTTACATTTAAAATTATTTAGCACAGTATTTAAATTGTTTTGAAATTATTTAACAGGTTCAGTAAACTTTAGAAACTGATTGCATTCTATGAGACCCAGATAACTTTCCTTTTTTGTAATTTAATTTTATTGTCAAGGTGATGTACAGAGGGGTTACAGTTACATACCTAAGGTAGTGAGTGCATTTCTTGTCAAAATTGTTACCTCCTCCCTAATTTTTCTCCCACCTCCCTCCTCTCCAACTCTCCCTCCTGTATGAGTTGGACAGTTAGTTTACAACACATTGTTTTGTAAGTATCACTGTTGCATTGCTTCATGTTTTAAAGACCCAGATAACTTTCCACTCATGGCTTCTTCTTTTTTTTTTTTTTTTTTTGCCGGTCCTGGCACTTGGACTTAGGGCCTGGGCACTGTCCCTGGCTTCCTTTTGCTCAAGGCTAGCACTCTATCTCTTGAGCCACAGTGCTACTTTCAGCTTTTTCTGTTTATGTGGTGCTGAGGAATTGAACCCAGGCTTCATGCATGCTAGGCAAGCACTCTACCTAAGCCACATTCCTAGCTTGAGATAGCTTTGTATAATGACTTTTAAATGGTTTGTATATCATTACCTTGGATCAATGCATTTGAAACACCTGAAAGTGTAGATATCATTTTCTTAAAATCCCTTTACTCTGTAGTTTAAGCTATGCTTTATTTGAAAGAGATACATTTTTATTCAAAATCCTATGTTCTGCTCTGTAGGAGAAAAAGTGTTCTGAAGGTTGGTAGAGAGGTGTTGATAATTGATGGGACGTAGGTCATTACTGCTGTACTAATTCTAGAAGAGGAGATGATTTCCTCTGCCAGTACACATCCTAATAATCTCATCTCTAATACAGGCAAGTGTTTGTATAATTCTTCATTTTTCCATTAGAAATAAAACATACGTCAGGGGCCCAAATTAATATCTGTGAGGCCAATGACTAGTGGATCTACTGTTAGCATTGGCATTGTGCTCATAGTTTGATATAATACTAATGCAGGCTGGGAATGTGGCTTAGTGGTAGAGTGCTTGCCTAGCACGCGTGAAGCCCTGGGTTCGATTATTCAGTACCACATAAAGAGAAAAAGCCAGAAGTGGCCCTGTGGCTCAAGTGACAAAGTGCTAGCCTTGAGCAAAAGAAGCTCAGGGACAGTTCCTAGGCCCTGAGTTCAAGGCCCAAGTCTGGCAAAAAAAAAAAAAAATACTAGCACAATGTTGTGATTTGTATTTTCCAAATAGATATCATTATATATTCCCACACATTTTCTTTTCTTGGAGATGTAAAGATATATAGAGAATTTTTCAATCTATTTCCATAATATATTTTATATCTACCTTGGGGACCTGAATCTAGGCATTACAATGAATTGGGGAAATTAAGCATAAATGATGTCTCTTCCATTTGTAGAATTTCTGGGAAATTAATACCTAGGCCAGTATTTGCAGAACTATTGACTACATGATTTTATCAGTGCCAGACTGTGACCTTTAGAAACTCAATTCCACCACGTCCATATCTATTTACTTTTCTTTGTCTGTTATGCGGGTTTCCTGGAAGAAGGACCAGCTGCTGTTGCTCAGTCAGCCCTGCTTATGCCATGAGTCTACATCCAAGCATCCAACCATTCAAAAATAAAAAAAAAAATTCCTTCTTTATTGTCAAAGTGAAGTACAGAGGGATTACAGTTTCATATGTAAGGCAAGGACATTTCTCTTTTTTTTTTACATTTCTTTTTTGGGGGGATTAAGTTATTACATACATTTCACAGTATACATTTTTACATTCACACTGATGAAAATTGTTCTACACTACTTAGCTTATGAAGTCTATGGTCTTTAACAATACAGACACTTTCTCCAATTCGGGTGATATGTAGTTTATGTTTTTTGGGGGGTTTTTTTTTGGCTAGCAACATCCGCTCCCTACTTCATTCTTTCCTTCCTTCCCAATCCTCCCCCATGAGATGCTTGGCTCCCTTTCCTCAATGTCCAGTGTGGGGATGGTTCCCTCTGCTATTTTATTGTGGTTGCTGCTATTGGTACTATTCTCACACACTTTCCACTCATTCTGTCTCCTCTTTGCTTTTTACTGTTTTGGTATCTTGAGACCTGTTTACTTTGCTCTATGTCTTTGCAAAATCAAAAATATTTTTTACAATCTGTCTGTGCTGAATGCTACATTTTCCCATCATTTCCTAAGCAATACAATAGAACAACCAGTTATGTTATTTTCACTGCATTAGTTATTATATGTAATCTATATATGATTTAAGGTATATAGGAAGTTGGTATAAGTGAACATATTTCACCATTTTATATAAGGCATGAGAATCCATGGATTTGGTATTTTCATGGGGTTCTGGGACTATTGTCTTGGGCTCAAGAAAAAAAACACACTTTAAAGTTATCCACAAGGACATTAAAATATGCTGAAATGAAACTGAACTAAACATAGCAAGTGAATTTGAACAGAAAGCCTTAGAAACCTATACATTGAGTTCTAGCCCATTTTGGTTCTGATGTTAATTCTGTGTTTATTCATATTTTTTCTTCTTTTAATGTCTCTTCTAAAGGTGTCTGTGCTTCAGGACTTCATTTTGCTTACATGAAAATAAGCACAAAAAGCAGACTAGTGTATTTGTAGTAAGAGCATTCTACTTTTACAAAAAAAAAAAAACTAGAAGTAGTAATATATGGCCAATGAAAAGTTAGGCTATATTTTATGATTTCTATTCTCTTTTTTAAGATAATAATAATAATAATTTTTCCAGAAATACCACAGATGGCTGGTACCTGTATGCGGATAGTTCTAATGGGAAATTTGGTGACATTGCTGATATCTTGACTCCTGTCATCTCACTCACTGGACCAAAGTGTACCTTGGTGTTTTGGACTCATATGAATGGTGCCACAGTGGGCTCTCTCCAGGTATTGCTTATGAGAGCATTTTCTGAATTACTTCTTTGCAAATGTCTTTTACGTCATTTGATGTCATTAAAATTCTTGGAAAAAAAATCATATTAAGTGAAGTAAGTCAGACCTAAAGAAACATAGGCTCCATGGTTTTCCTCATTTGTAACAAATAATATATGTCCAGGATAGTCCTAGCAGAGAACTAAAATATCTAATATGTACATGAGACTGTATAAAATGTTGCTAATTGAAATGAACTCCACAATATAGAAACAAGAGGTTTTTGTTTTTAAATGTACTGTGTGAAGTTACTTTTTCTTTCATTTTATTTTCTTTGGTTTATCCCCTGTTGTCACTGCTTTTGATTCTGATACTATGTGTCTTCTATATACATTTTTCTGATTTGGGGAAGGAAAGGGGAATAACAAAATGGTAGGACAAAGAACAAAGGGTGAACCAGCACAACAGCTATACTCACAAGACATTTTGTTGGAAATGAACTTTACAACTTGGGGGAGAAGGGAAAGTGGGAGAAAGTGAGATAGGGGTAACATTGTTCGACAAGAAATATACTCATTACCTTAAGTGACTGTAACTTCCCTGTACATCATATTTACAATAGAATTAAACTAAACTAAGAAAATAGAATTTCTTAACAAATGAAAATGGATAGTTATCAATGCTTCATTCATTTCATAATGGCATAATTGAAAAGGAGCTTTGGCAGAATTGGACATTAGTGGCTAGTGGGGACTTCTTTTTCTCTTTAATTTGTGGTTATTTTCCCTATTCTGAGGTTATAGCTTCTGCCAAATAGCATCTTAAACTTGAAGTACACCTTTTTAAGTTTCTGTATCCATGTTCTGGGTGTAACATATATGAACATATGAATGAACATATATCCTTTGGGTATACTTGTATATATGCTCTTGCTATCTTGGAGGGCTGTAGTATGAAGTTCTCTAATAGTCCTGTTTTCAATATGTGTCTTTGAGAAAAAAAAATAGACTGCTTCAAAATCACCAAGTATCAAGAATAGCAAATGAAATCCTATCTACTACTTACCGTAGATTCTAGTTTTTGCTTGTATTTCCTGTAATGACACTTAAAGCAATGAATCAATCAATAATAATTCAATACAACATCACATCTACATTCAGATGTTTTTCCCTTGTCCTTTCAAATGAATGCTTCTTATTCTTCCCTAGACTTTATAATGACGACTTTAAAGGATTATGATCAAGGTATTTTGGAAAATGTCTCTCAAGTTTGAAAATTTTAATTTTTGCTCTGATAGCACCAGTATCATATTCTTATTTTCTTATTATTAGTGTCCTCCAGTCTTATCCCTTTGTCTTATGCATATAATAGCAGATTTAGTGGAGAAATATTTGAGATCAGTCTGGAATAAGTATATAACACTTGAAATCACCATGTAAAAGTTTATGATCTGTGGGGCTGGGAATATGTATAGCCCAGTGGTAGAATGCTTGCCTCATATACGGAAGCCCTAGGTTTGGTTTCTCAGCATCACATATAAAGAAAAAAAAAACAGAAGTGGCACTGAGGCTCAAGTGGTAGAGTACTAGCCTTGAGCAAAAAGAAGCTAGGAACAGTGCTCAGACCCTGAGTTCAAGCCCCAGGCCTGGCAAAACAAAGCAAAACAAAAAACACATTAAAATCTGCATGTAAAATCCTAATGTGAACCAATTTTACTCATTAATTTCTATCTCCAGTAGTGTTTTTGCCTAAATTAATTTTAATGTGATTACTTAATTCATACTTTGGGACTTTTTCTCTCTCCAATTGTAAAACAAACTTTTATGTCTCTGTTCCCCGTTTTATACTAGTATGACTCATGAATGCATATTATACACAAGATGTTGTGGTTTATAATTATTGCCATTTATTTTTCCTTAACTTATCTCAGGTTTGGTCTTAAAAGACTCTACAAGCTGATTTCTATCAGATTATTTCACAAGCCTCTTTTATCATTGTTTAACCACTTTTCTCTTTTGGAATGATAGTCCACACTTATTTTTATCCTGCTGTATATGTAGAGTTAACTATTTCTTTCTTTTTTTCTTAGAAGACCAAGGTATAGAGTTAAAATATAAAAACAGTTTTAAAATATTAATACAGATCCTTAAGTCCTGCCTTCCCCTACTTGATATAGCACTGGTAGAAAACAATATAAGATTTATTTTCAGTGTGTACAAATCTATCGTTAGACAGATAAAGCTAACTCAATTTTGAAGCATCTGTTTTTACATGTCTTCCTTCATGGCTTACAGTATTTGCTACCATAAGCAGTTTTAAACCAGGGATCTTTTGCTAGAACCAAGCTATATAAATAAAACCTCTGCTCACAAATAAAATGTAAAATGAGATACATAAATAAAAGAGTGTGAACCAGGGCTCGGGATATAGCCTAGCGGCAAGAGTGCCTGCCTCGGATACACGAGGCTCTAGGTTCCATTCCCCAGCACCACATATACAGAAAACGGCCAGAAGCGGCGCTGTGGCTCAAGTGGCAGAGTGCTAGCCTTGAGCGGGAAGAAGCCAGGGCAGTGCTCAGGCCCTGAGTCCAAGGCCCAGGACTGGCCAAAAAAAAAAAAGAGTGTGAACCAGGTCACATCTGGAGGGTGGATACTAGTAGTAGTGAGAACAGAAAAGGGTGGTGAATATGATTAGAATACTTCATCTGTACATGGAGAAATTAATCTGTGAAGCTTGTTAGGATTGCTTGGTGGCTGGGCAAGAGTCACTGAAGGAGGGTGATGGAGGAAAGTCTGACCAAATCACATAGTATACATTGGATGCATATGTAGACACATCAGAATGAAACACCTTTTTACTAGTAATAAAGGAAAATAAAAAAGCTGAAAAAGTCATTCCTCTTTTCAAATGACATTAATTGCTTTTGCAAATCTGTTTATGTTGAACATATTTATAATAAAATGAAATTTGGGTTCCCAGGCTTTATTTTTCTCAATAAAGAGAAGTAAATTATGGGCGAGATACTTGCCTACTTCTTTCTCACTGTCAATAATGAGCATATTGAGTATGTTCCCTTTCCTCTTTATTAGTATTTTATGCTAGAATTTTCCTAACAATTATTAAACATTAATGTTTCCAAAATAGTAGATAAACATACTTTATTTAAAAAATGCTGTCAGTTTTTCTATTGGAAATATAAATGAATGGATCAGTTTGAAAGCATTCTCTTCTCTATGATAGGTGAGAGTTCTTACCAAAGTAGTTTGAAATTATATTTGTACTTGTGTGTGTGTTTAATAATCTAAAAATGTCAAAGTAGTCTTATGTATTAAAGTTTTAACTTATTTTTTTCATTGCATTGATTTTTTAAAACTGGTTTTAGGCAAAGCAATCAATAAAGTTTACTTCAGGGTTTTCATTAGTAAAATGAAAATTTTATCAGGTATATTTTGTGCTTAAGATTAATGATCTGAAACATATTTTGATTATTTTTCCAAGTGCAAATTTGTACTAGTTGTAGAGTTGAGTAATATTAAAATTATGTAAGTAAGTAATAATAAGATAATTAAAATGGTTTTGTGGATGCCTAAATAACACATTATATATTATATTCAAATATATAGCTTGGGGCTGGGGATCTGGCTCAGCGGAAGAGCACCTGACTGGCCAGTGCAAGGCCCCGAGTTTGGTCCTCAGCTCTGGGGAAAAAGAAAAAATGCTGTAAAAAAAAAACAAAAAATACATAGCTTGATATGTTTTGCTTAGTAGTTTGTACTACTATGGTAATTATACAAATATCTTTCTTCTCTGCTGTTTTGATATCATTGACAAATTATTTTATTAGTAATTATATTTTCTTGACTTTGATATTAACTTGAATTAGCGTGACTTTTATAGACCAAAATGATGATTCTTTCTCTAGCATTTAATGACTGGAAATTCTAGTTATATAAAAGTAAAATTCATGTAGATTCAGTTGTTACAAAGGTAATATCATAAAAGTTTAGTTTCACTTTCAAGAGTCAGTCTTTATGATGCTTGTGTGATTTGATTGTATAAATTGTATTTTTTCAGAGTAATTTGAAATAATCAAACCATCTTTGTTACTTTAAGATGTGATGCTATTCTCTCTTCCCTGTAACTTATAGTAACTCTCTCTGGGGCTTTTTTTTGTTTATTTTTAAGAAGGAAAGCCATAATTTTTATGATGTAGCAACTAATCCAGACTCTCTTTAGAATGAGAATCAGCATTGCTACCATCATTACCTGAGACAATCAACTTATCAAGAAAAAAGCTTTATATTACAGTTGTGGAATCTTCTGTGTTTGATTGGTCCTCATATTCTGAGGCCTGTAGACAAGGAATTCATCATAGTGGTAGATAGTCACCTTATGGCTAGGTTGCAAAATGGGTAAAAGACAACAGACCTGGGTCCTATGATCCTCTTCAGGCTCACACACACATAGAATTAAAAACTTCTCATTAGGCCCTGCCCTTTGAAGATTTCACAGCCTCCCAATGATGACATACTAGGGATCACACCTGCTACATGGACCACTGAGCATGGCTCAGGATCAAAACTGTAACAAACATTGATGAAGATTTGTTCCTTACAAGGCTGTTGGGCTCTCACAGCATGACCGTTGACTCACTTCTAGAAAAGGTCTGTGTCACTATGGTTGAATTTGTTCTCATTGCAACTCCACTGAAAACCAATTGAAGAAGGAAGATCTTTATAAAATCATTTTAGTAAGGGATTCCACAAATTTTCCAATCAAACATATGTATATATTCACTATATACAATATTGACTGGTACCAGAGACATATTTTGATGGAGCAAATAATGTAGCTGAATTCTTAATGAAATAGTATCTAGATACCTTAAGAACATGATTGACAGATATTCATACATACTTTTAGGACACAAAAAGCTTGTGATAAATGTATATACAAGACACAGGGTGCCAAAATCAAATACAGTGACAATGGGGCATATACCAAAGGGGGGCGGGATGAAAGAAAAAAGAAATATCTTCACAAAACACATTAAAAACAACCACAAAGGGCTGGGGATATAGCCTAGTGGCAAGAGTGCCTGCCTCGGATACACGAGGCCCTAGGTTCGATTCCCCAGCACCACATATACAGAAAACGGCCAGAAGCGGCGCTGTGGCTCAAGTGGCAGAGTGCTAGCCTTGAGCGGGAAGAAGCCAGGGGCAGTGCTCAGGCCCTGAGTCCAAGGCCCAGGACTGGCCAAAAAAAAAAAAATAAAACAACCACAAAGAAAAACCTTTTGTTTCCATATCATGGAGTTCATTTCACATAGCATCATTTCGTATGGTCATATGTACATAGCTTTTGAGCTTTTGTGATCCTTTTCTACTAATGTGTGTAACTGTAACTCCTCTGTACGTCACTTTTGCAATAACACTTTTTTAAAAGAAAGAATTTTAAAAGCTTATGAAGTATACTTGGGGCAAAGTTTTGCATCCTTGTGTCAGAAAATAAAGACATCTTATAAAATATTTAAAATAGTAGCCATAAAAGGTTAAGGTATTAAAAATTAAGAAATACTGGAAATAATTCCACATTGTGAAAGGAAGAATATTTTAATAACTTTGCTTGACTTATTTCTGCAGGTACTCACCAGGAAAGGCAATGATACTTCTAAAGTATGGGCTCAAACTGGACAGCAAGGTGCACGGTGGAAAAAAGTAGAAGTATTTTTAGGCACTCATTCCTTCACAGAGGTTTGTAATCAAAGCAGTTAAGTGATGAAAGGGTTAATGTTAGTGTCGTGTTTTGTTTTCAATTTCCTACTACTTTATTTCATCCACATATGTTTATTTCCTCCCATTCCCAGTTCAGTGTGTTGTATGAGTGCACAACACTTAAGACTCCATATGTCATTTTTCCATAAGGATTTTCCTCTTTTAGAAATTCTAAACTGTTCTCAATTAGGCAGTTATACTTCTATAACTATAAGAAGTTATACTTCATTCGAATGTCACTCGTCCTCCACATCTCTCTAGCTTCTTACAAATAGTGAACACCTCCCTCGATTTGTTAAATATATTCTCAAAAGGGATAGTAAAGTTATTCCAAATACAATTTAAAATACTTTCCAAACAATATTATATGATTTAAGCTTATTTTTATACTGTTCAAAATATTTTAGGAAGCATAAAATTGTCTCATCTTCCTTCTGTCTATTGAGAATACAACAGTATTGGGACATTAAGAATAATGCATATTTAATAACTAAAGGAAATTTCAGGAAACGGAATGTGGCTTACATGAGAGAGCTCTTGCTTACCAAGTGTAAGACCCTGAGTTTAAAGCTCTAGTTCCATAAAATAAAAAGTTGATGTAGTATTTAGATTAAAATATTTTACTGAAAGAATTATGTACAAACATATCAGTATGAGTTAAATTTTTACGGATTATCAAGATTCAAGAGTTTCATGGCATTTTTGGAAATTTACTGGAAGAAGAAACTAGATGGTTAAGTTCTCTTAGAGTTGGGTAAGCAGAGTAATAACTTAGCGCTCATTATTTAAGAGAACCTTTACTTCTTAGCCTTTATTACCTGGAGCTTAATTGCTTGAATTTATGAATATTTATCTCTAGGTAGAAGAGATACCATTCATTCTAAATATTGTATTTGTTGGCTTCTGTCTATGGGACAGAAGTAGACAAGTTGTTTGGGAGTACTGAGTAGGTCTCTTGTGTACAAGTGTTCTCTCTGATCTATCAAAGAATGCAATAAAGGCAAATGGAGGTGATATACTTTGGACACAAGTAAAAACAGAACTAAGAAATCCATTGAAATTGTTCTAAGAAGACCGAAGAAAAGGGAGAGAGTGGGTTGAGTTTGATGGGGTACATAGTATGCATGTATGGGAGTATCACAATACAACCTCTTTGTAAAATAGATACATGCTAGTAAAACTGCAAAGAAAAGAAGGACAAAGATGAGCAGAAATTATTGCACTTATATTGGAATGTGTGTAAGCAAAGTACATTCTATACCTAATGGATATGTCAAAACAAATGCCCTTATACAGCTAATTGCTGCTAATAAAAAGGTTTATATTGTGAGAGAGGGGAGTATAATAAAATTTACCCTGTGAAAAACCCAAAAGAAACTAAACTGGGTTGAATTATACAGTGTTCAGTTGGTGATGGTAGGAAATGAAGTATAGATAAAGTAGATTATGAAGAAACAAAATTGAAGCACAGGCTGCAGAGCGCTGAATAAAGGCACAGATAGAACATTATTCACAATTTTTTTGTGATGCTGTGTATAAGAAGCCCTAAATGCTTTGCCTTTTACAGTGACTATCTGTAGATGATTTAGTCCAGGGACATAAATTTCAATCTCAAGAAGAAAATATTGGATAGCAATTTAATAGCTTGTCACAATATGAAATTTATCATTTGTAATATTCTAGGTATTTTTCTACCTATAGAATTTTTAAATTGAGTCAAGAAAATTCCTGGGCAAGAACGTGTAGAAGGTTCTGTGGGTATTGCTAGATCGTACACTGGCTTCCGTCCAAGTCAATGGATTATTCATTTATTGTGTGATAATATTTATTCAAGATAACATTAAGGAGGAGAGTGAGGCAACTAAAATCAATGATTCATTTATTTAAAATTCTATTATTTCATATCTTAAATTTGGACTAAAGGGAAGTACTCAAGATTGTTTATTTTTGAATATTCATATTAATGCTTGTGAACATTTTATCTTTTCACCATTCTATCAGTAAAAATTCTGAGCATCCACACGCAAAGGGGTACCCCTATGCCAGGGGTGCCAGTTAAGAATGAGCACCCTGATCGCGGGTCTTCATTCCTATAGAGCAGGTTCTTCTGGCCTCAGAAGCGTGAATGAGGGCTTGTAAATTGGTAAAAATGTATGACTAGAAATAATAAGCTGAAGTGGCCCTGGGAAGAGTGCATAGCTTTTTTTTGGAAACCCTTCAATTAGTAAACGGATTTTGAATATAATTTTTTACAACTAGACCAATCATGTTTACAGCATTTACTAAGTGCTAAGTGTTTTTGTGAATTTGAAAATATGTTCTCATTGAGTTTTCACAGTGTTTCTATGAAGCCTTGACTCCAACAGGCACATTTGCATTTTTAATCTGCAGAATGATTGATCATGGTATGTTGGTGTGTTTCTGACTTTGTTTTAGATTAAAAACTTCAACACTAATTGCCATATCCTTTTTTCTTCTTATTTCTCTTTAGATTATCTTCAGGGCAAAGCGTGGTGTTAGTTACATAGGAGACGTAGCAGTGGATGATGTTTCCTTTCAAGATTGTTCCCCTTTACTAATCCCAGAAAGAAGCTGTACTGCTCAAGAATTTATGTGTGCTAATAAGCACTGCATTGCCTTGGACAGACTGTGCGACTTCGTGAATGACTGTGCTGACCACTCAGATGAGACCCCCTTCATCTGCGGTGAGTGCAGTCTCGGTGCTCTTGCTATGGTTTATTATCTCCATCTCATTCAGTGTGGGGTCTTCATTGTTGAAAGCGTAGGGACATTTCAGAAGCAGGTGCAGGTAAAGTGATCTAACTACTTCAATCCATTCCTTTCTCCTCTCCAACACATGACTGAGATCCTCTATTTATTTTTGTGTGTGTACATAGATGAAATAATTGGAGTTAAATTAGAAAACAGGTGTCTTCAAAGACAGTATGTAAACAAGTAGTTACGCTATGAAAGAATTTTTTAAAAATAAGCAAAATATCCATCAAAAGTCAATTTATGTGGGGTTAGTAAGCAGTTGTCATCTGAATACAATTGAGAAGATTGCCATTTTGTGGTCTAAATTATCAGATATGATAATCTATAAAAGAAAATGATATTATGATAAACTACAAAGATGAAGAAAGAAGGCTGCTGGGTACCAATGCTCATGCCTATACTCCCAGCTGTTTGGGAGGCTAAAAGCAAAAGGATTCCTATGTGTTACTAATTCAGGCAGAAAAGTCCAGGGGACCCTATCTCATGAATAGCCAGCTAAAAAGAGGGCTACAGGCCTGGTTTAAGTGGTAGAGCACCTTCCTAGCAAGCACGAAACTCTGAATTCAAATCCCAGTACAATGGTAACAATGAAAAGGAGAGAAACACACTGATCTAATGGAAACATTAGATCAGCCATGTGAAAATAATGTAGGAGATTCACTGACAATAAACAGTGTCATTAGAGACTCCTTCGTTAAATGGGCCATATGCATTTATTCCGATAAGCTGTAGTGCACTACAGTGTGGACCAATTGGTGCTTCATTTCATTGCAAATGAAGTGACTGTAAGTTGCCAAAATTAAGGGTGCAAAGTTACTCCACTCTTTTAACTTCTGAACTACAATGTTCTTTATAGTTGGATATTATTTGCTTCCTGAAACCAAACTGAACAACTTTTGTGTATAAGTAATATCAATGTACTCACACGTGTATCGAACTTGTAATTGTCCCAACATTTTCATTTGCTAATCGTCATCTGATCTTGAAAGAAACCCCAACAGGTTATTTCCTGAGTAGACTTACTAATTAAAGTGGTTAAGACTGTCAAAGTTATTACAACCAGCACCAGCAAAGATAGTGCTAGGCTCTGAGTATTGTGATTTATAACTCACTGCTTTGTCCTACTTACCATGCCACTTCTCTGTGAAAACAAATACTAGGAAGCTGGAGCATGTGTTATCGAGGGGTGAGGTCAAAGGAAAGGGGTCAGACAAATGGAAAGAAGAGTGGGCAACTGCCATCATAATAGTCAATGTGCATGTGTGAAGATGGTAAGGACAGGAGTGGGGTTGAGAGAGATGGAAGAATGATTAGAGGGGTGACATTGATCAAGATGCATTGTGTTCACAAACTGACACGTTGAATTGAAACCCCGTGGCACAACTACTTAATGATAACAAATAATAATTCTAATATGACATTCAAGTCTTAAAAAATAGTGTTACATATAGAAGCTGCCTTTATAGCCTAAACCTTCATGTCCCTTAAAGTGTGGATACCATTTGTTATTACATCCCATTTAATCATATACAGACCAGGCCGAAATAGCTAATCTGGAATTCTGTAGTTACTGTTTGTCTTTACCTTTGAATATTTTTTAAATATTCAGTTATTGCTATATTAGAAATGCTTACATAAGTTTTTATTTCCATTTTCATTTAACCATCATACAAATATGTCAAATTATCAGTTGAACAGATGTTATTCTTTTGAATATTGTTTGTGATGTCACCAATGATCTCTTTCTCTGATATAATTTAATGTAATTTTTAGTGCATACAATCCCAATTTGTTTCTGGGTAAATTTTCTTTTTACTGGATTCAAGCTCCGAAGTCATTAATATTTCTTTGAATTTCTGGATCTGAGATGTTGATTTACTAAGAAGCAGAAGGAGCTTTTTGTAGAGCTGATTGCTAAATCCCTTTACATTTTCTTTTCTATTGCTTTTTTTTTTTTTTGTCTGATCCTGGGCCTTGAACTCAAGTCCTCTGGCTCATTTGGCTTCCTTTGTTCACAGCTGGCACTGTACCACTTGAGCCACGCCTCTAGGCCATCCCTTTGTCTTTTATAGAGAGCCTTCTCTTATCAGGAGCACTGGAGCAAGAAAACTAAATTAGTTCCAGATACTGAATAAGAAAAAGAAAACTTTTCAACCCTTTAGAACAAGTAAACAACAAAACTTTAGCATAGAACTAAAAATTAACCTATGTTTTAACATTAGTTCCCATTACATAAAATGATTCTTTTTAGCATTACTTGTTTTACTACGCATCTAAAAATTCAAATGTTTCCCAGTCTACTGGTTTAAATGCTATGTTTTAATGATAGAGTGGCTGGAATCTGCTGCAGGAATTATGACTAGTGTTATTATCCTGAAATATGCTCTAAAGTTTGATGTTCTAATTAGACCTAGAAGAATAGGAGGGAAAAAAATTAAAGGAATCACCATAGCAACTGATTTCAGAAATTTAGTTGGCAACCAGTCACATATTTTAGCTTAAAGTTGACTTTTTTTTGAGACTTGTAAATAAAGTTCAACGTGTACTACAACTAGAGAAAATAATTAAAATATTAATAGGTAGAAATTCAACATTACAAAAAGCAGAAAAACTGAACATTTAACTCTGGCTGTATATTATATCTGGTAGAGGAGAATCTGCTGTTTTAATTTTATGGAGATTAATTTCTACTCTGAAAGAAAATATATGAAAAAGTGAAAATTATTTTTCCTTCTTTATCATTTGAGCATATCCAAAACATAGGAAACAGATCATGGAAGTTAGTTATATATCTGAGATATGTAAAACCTTTCTTGAGTATAGGTACCATTGATATGGGAGATCTTTTGGAAAATAACCATATTTTTTTACTTTTATATATTTTAGTTAAGATGTATTGAGTATACCACAGTAATTTGATTTAATTAATTTAATTTAATTTGAAAGTAATTTAATTCTTTACTGTGATAAATAATGATGCAGGTTATTTGACCAACATAATTATTAACCCACCGCACTGTTGACCCAATGCAGATATCTCTTCTTTTTAAATACATTCAGAACTTTTAAGAACTAAATGTTACTTTTTTTTTGCCGGTCCTGGGCCTTGGACTCAGGGCCTGAGCACGGTCCCTGGCTTCTTTTTGCTCAAGGCTAGCACTCTGCCACTTGAGCCACAGCGCCACTTCTGGCCATTTTCTGTATATGTGGTGCTGGGCAATCGAACCCAGGGCCTCATGTATATGAGGCAGGCACTCTTGCCACTAGGCCATATCCCCAGCCCCTAAATGTTACATTTTTAAACACTAACAAATGTTAAACTTTTGGTGCAATAAAATCACAAAAGAATATGCTTTCTTAATTAGTTAGAATATCAATTGTTAGACCAATTGATTACAATTTAAAAGATTTTTTAATAATTAAAGCCCCACTCTCAAAAACCATAATAAAAATAGAATCTTTTTCTGAACCAGGAGTAATAAAATAACTAATTAAAAACCCTGTAGGATCTTGTTAAACTAATATTTAGAGAAAAATTTTTAGCCCTCATATTATAAACCCTCATATTAGAATCTAGTTAAGTGGTATAATATAATGAAAAATATTGGCAATCTACTATTTAAAAAATCTACACGATTTTTTAAAGACCAATAAAGTTTTCAAATACCAAATCAACAAGCAAGAAAAATACAGAAGACAGAAATATAGAACTAATTCAATGCATAGTTATTGAAGTTATTATATGGCAGGCAAAGTTTGAGATACCTAAATATGAATCAATGAATAAAACAGAAAGTGTTTCCAATAAAAACCATATATTTGTGTTCAACGCAAAAATATTTTTGTATAGATAGATACACACAAAACACAGAAGTGCATAAATGCATATATAGATATATAGATAGATAGATGAATGTCTATGTATGTAAATAGTTCGGTAAGAATAGGTCTGAATGAGAAGATATGTAAGCAGGTTATTGAAAGAAGTTTGAGACCCATTATTTCCCACATTTGATTCTCTTTATTATAATTGTCTTGATGGATTTGAGAGGAAACTCATGTGGTTTTAATTTTCATTTCCCTTTTAACTAGTGAGGCTGAACCTCTATTCTTAAGTTTATTAGCCATTTGTGTATGCTTTGCAAAAGCCCTCAGTCCTTTTGTTTTCTTTTTCAGATTGGGTGTGTTACTAATTTTGTCCACTTAAGACCACAGTTTTCATCCATCTACCTCCCAAAATAGCTAGAGCCATAGAAGTGCATCTCCACTTGAGGCTTTTCTTTTAATTTAATTTAATTGTCAGGGTGATGTACACAGGGATAACAGTTACATATGTAAGGTAGTGAGTACATTTCTTGTCAAACTTGTTACCCCCTCCCACATTTTTCTCCCACTTTCCCTCCCTCCCAATCCCTCCCCCCAAGCAAGTTGTACAGTTAATTTCCAACATACTGTCTGGTGAGTACTTTGCCTGGGTTGTCCGCAAACTGCTAACCTCCTGGGATTACAATTATATGCCAAGCAAATAATCCATTTTAATTTTAGTTAAGTCAACTTTATCAATTATTTCTTTCATTGGCTATGCCCTTGATGCTGCATGTAAATCATCATATTCAATGTACATATGGGAAATGAACCAGGTAACTGGATGAGATGGATGGGGTGAGACAGTTGGGTGGAGAGAAAGATAGAAGGATTGACATCCAGCGCATTGCCCTCGAAATTGACATGGTAAATTGAAACTCATTTCTACAACTACTTAAGTGTAATCTTCTAGATTTTTCTCATGTTGTTTTGTAGGATTTTACTTAACTATTTTGGTCTACAATTATGAGTTAATTTCTTAGAAGAATATAAAGTCTGTGTCTAGATTTATTGTTTTGGACATGGATGCTCATTTTTCCAGCTTCTTTAGTTGATAAGGCTATCTTTTTTTCTCTTAGTTTGCTTTTGTCTTTTTTTTTCCCAAACATAAGTTGAACAAATTATTGTGCATCTATTTTTGGGCTCTGTATTCTTGTTGATTAACCTTTCTATCTTTCTTTTCTCCTTTATCAACTTAGAACACACTGTTTTCATTATTGTGGCATTAGTTCAAGGCTTAAATCAGGTAGTGTCATCTTCGACATTTGATGATGGAGAGTGAAAAAAATGATGGAGAAAGGTGCTTTATGTGGTGTACATCTAAAGAATTTTTATTTTTTTTAGGTTTTGCATTTTTTTCTTTATTGTCAAAGTGTAATACAGAGAGGTTACAGATCCATATAAAAGGCAGTGAGTACATTTCATGTTCTACTTGTTACCTACTCCCTCATTTTCCCACTCTCCCCTTCCCCTCTCCCCCAAAAAGTTGTGCACTTGGTTTACACCAAATGGTTTTGTAGATGTTGCTTTTTGAAGGATTTGTATTTTTGTTCTTTGTCTCTCGATTTTGGTATTCCCTCTCGCTTTCCCACTTCTAATACTCATGTAAACAGTATCCAGGGTATTCGTATGTAATACAGTGGTAGGGATGGACAAACAAGCAGAAAAGGAAAAAGAGAAAAAAAAGTACAAGTTAACATGACATGTTGAAAATAATTACAACAGTGGTATAACTCGTTTCCATAACGTGGAGTTCATTTCACTTGGCATCTTCTTATGTGATCATATGGGTGTATCTATTGGGGAATTTTGATCTTCTACCATGACTAGCCTATTCATGTACTAGCTATTCCCTATAAGGGACACCATAGGGTTTTTGTTTCATTAGGTCTAGGTCACTTCACTTAGTATGTAGTAGTGGTAGTGTTTTTAGTCTTTTGGGTAGTTGCCTAAAAGTGGGGCTGCTGGTTCGTAGGGGAGCTCTATGGTTAGGCTTCTTAGGAACCTCCACATTGCTTTCCAGAGGAGATGAATAAGTTTTCATCCCCACCAACAATATAGTAGGATTTCTTTTGGCCACATCCTCTCCAGCATTTGTTATTATTAGATTTCCTGATAATAGACATTCTTACTTGGGTGAGGTGGAATCTCAGTGTTGTTTTGATTTGCATTTCTTTTATGGCCAGTGATGTAGAGCACTTTTTCATGTGACTCTTGACCATTCTCATTTCTTCTTCAGAGAAGTCTCTTTTTAGGTCTTCAGCCAATTTGTTGAGAGGGCTGTTGCTTCTTTGATTGTTTGTTTTGGAGGAATTTAACTTTTTGATTCTGTATATATTTTAGATATCAGGCCTTTGTTTGTTGTATGGCTGGCAAAGATCTTTTCTCAATCCGTGGGTTTTCTATTTATCTTGGAAGCTATGTCCTTTGCCCTGTAGAAGCTCTGCAGTTTGATACAGTCCCACTTGTCCACCCTTTCTTTGATTTGTTGCATTTCTGGGCCTTTGTTGAGGAACTTTCTTTCAGTGCCAAGGAGTCCTAGAGTTTCTTGTATTCCTTCTTGCAGTTATTTCAGGGTGTCTGATTTTATTTCCAGGTCTTTGATCCATTTGGAATTGATTTTGGTGCAGAGTGAAAATTGGGGCCTAGTTTTAGTTTATTACAGGTGTTGACCCAGTTTTCACAGCAACATTTGTTGAAGAGGCTGTCCTTTTTCCAACCTATATTTTTAGCTCTTTTGTCAAAGATTAGGTAGCTGTAGGTCTCCGGCTTCATTTCTGGGTCTTCAGGTCTGGTCCATTGGTCCTCAGGCCTGTTTTTGTGCCAGTACCAAGCTGTTTTTATTACTATAGCTTTGTAGTACAACTTAAAGTTTGGCACTGATATTCCTCCTGCACTGTTCTTTCTACTTAGGATTGTTTTTGCTATTCGGGTTTTTTTATTCTTCCAAATGAATTTCTGAATTGTTTCCTCTATTTCATTGAAGAATGATGTTGGAATATTGATGGGTATTGAATTAAATTTGTAGATAGCTTTTAGTAATATTGCCATTTTCATAATGTTATTCCTCTCAATCCAGGAGCATGGGAGGTTTTTCCACTTCTTAAGTTCTGCGTTAATTTCCTTTTTCAGGTTTTTAAAGTTCTTATCATAGAGTTCTTTCACTTCTTTAGTTAAGGTTATTCCTAGATATTTTGTTTTTTGAGGCTATTGCCAAAGGCATTGCTTTTCTGATTTCAGCCTCGCCCTTCATGTTGTTGGCTTATATAAAAGCCATTGATTTTTGAGGATTTATTTTATACCCTACTACTTTGCCAAAGTTTTGGATCAGCTCTAGTAGCTTGGGAGTAGAGTTCATGGAGTTCTTTAGGTATAGGATCATGTCATCTGTGAAGAGAGAAAGTTTAACTTCATCTTTTCCTATTCAGATCCCCTTTATGTTTTCTTCTTGCCTAGTTGCTCTGGCTAGGAATTCTAGCGCTATGATGAAGAAGAGAGGAGAAAGCAGAGATCCTTGTCTTGCTTATGATTTTAAAGGAAATTAAAATTGTCACCATTTAGTATTATGCTTGCTGTTGGTTTTTCATAGACAGCCCTTATTCTATTCAGGAATGTTCCCTGGAATCCCAGTTTTTCCAGGGCTTTTGTCACAAATGGGTGCTGCATTTTATCGCACACCTTTTCCTCATCTAGGGATATAGCCATGTTATTCCTATCTTGCTCCAATTGAAGTGGTGGATTACATTAATTGACTTGGGTATATTGAACCAACTTTGCATCCCTGGAATGAATCCAGTTTGACCATAGTGTATGATCTTTTTGATGACTTGTTGAAGTCAGTTGGCCAGAGTTTTGTTGAGGAGGTTTGCATCGATGTTCTTCAAGAAGATGGGTCTATAGTTCTCTTTCCTTGATTTGTCCCTGTCTGGTTTGGGGATTAGCGTTATGTTAGCATCATAGAATGTGTTTGATAGTGAGCTTTTACTTTCTATTTCACTGAAGAGTTTGAGAAGTGTTGGTGTGAGATCTGTTTTGAAAGCCTTGTAGAATTCTTCTGGACCTGGGCTTTTCTTGGAAAAGAGATCTCTTATTTCCGTTTCAATTTCATTGCTGGATGTTGGTCTGTTCAGTAGATTTAAGGCTTCTTAGTTAAGTTTGGGCATATCAATTTTTGTTAGGAATTTGTCCATTTCTCCAGGTTCACAAATTTGTTGGCATATAGGTTTGCAACATAGTCCCTTATTATATTCTGGATCTTTGTTGTTTCTGTGGTGATGTTACCTATTTCGTCTCTGATCTTGTTTATTTGTGCGGGCTGTCTTCATTTCTTGGTCAGGTTTGCTAGGGGTCTATCTTGTTATTTTTTTCAAGGAACCAACTGCTCCTTTTGTTGATTCTCTCTATGGATTTTTTTTATTCCAAGTCATTTAAATCTAATTTGATTTTAATTATTTGCTTCCATCTATTGGCTTGGGGTTTGGCTTATTGCTGTCTTTCAAGTGATTTGAGTTGCTTTGTTAAGTTGTTGAAATGAGATTTCTCCAATTTGTTGATGTAGGTACTCAGGGCTATAAGTTGTTCTTTGAGTACTGCCTTTGCTGTGTCCCAGCGGAGCTGGTACTTTGTGTATTCATCTTGGTTGAATTCCATAAACATTTGAAATTCTGTTCTTATTTCCTCAATGATCCATTGGTGGTTCAGCAATGTGTTGTTGACTCTCCATGAGTTGTGGGGTTTTCTTTGGTGGCCTTTGGGGTTTAGCTCTAGTTTCATTCCATTGTTGTCTGACAGAATGCAAAGAATGATTTCAATGTTTCTGAATTTGTACAGATTTTCTTTGTGCCCTAAGATGGGATCTATTTTGGAGAATGTTCCATGTGCTGCTGAAAAGAATGTATGTTCTCATGTTGCCGGATGGAATATTCTGTAGATGTCGGTTAAGTCTAGTTGTTCTATGCAGTTGTTTAGCTCTATGGTTTCTTTGCTCAGTATGGCATGTTGATCTGTCCAGAGGTGACAGTGGAGTGTTAAAGTCTCCAACTATCAATGTGTTTGGATCTATGAGTGTTTTTAGCGTCAGTAGTGTTTGTTTAATGAAGTTGAGTGCTCCTGTATTTGATGTGTAGATGTTTAGGATGGTTATGTCCTCCTGTAGGAGAGATCCCTTTATTAGTATATAACAACCTTTGTCCCTTTTTACTGTATTTAGTTTGAAGTCAATTTTATCTGTTTAAGATTGCGACACCAGCCTGCCTGATGGGGCCATTTGCTTGATAAATTTTATTCCAGCCATATACTTTTAGAATATGTTTGCTTTTGCTGAGACGGTGTGTCTCTTGGAGGGAGCAGAAAGATGGATCTTGTTTTTTGATCCAACTTGTCAATATATGTCATTTAATTGGAGAGTTAAATCCATTAATATTGAGAATTAGGATTGAGATGTGATTGCTTGTTCCTTTCATTGTATCTTTGTAAGGGCTGTGTCTTCCCTTTTTGCTCTACTAATCTGGAATTTTATTTAGGGATGCTTTCCCTTTCTAGATTGTGGCCTTGATGGTTTTCAATGTGGAGGACATCCTTGAGGATATTCTGTAATGCAGCTCAGGTGGAGATATATTGGTTCAATTTTTCCTTGCTTTTATTTTACCTTTGGCTATGAATAAGAGTTTACCTAGATACAGAATTCTTGGTTGAAAGCTATTTTTCTTTAGAATGTGGTAAATGTCATTCCAGGCTCTCCTAGCTTTCGTGGTCTCCACTTAGAAATCTGGGGTAATTCTAACTGGTTACTTTATGTGTGATTATTCTCTTTTCCCTAGTGGCTTTCAGGATTCTCTCTTTGGCCTCTATTGATCCTGTTTTGATTACAATGTGTTAATGGGAAGTCCTGTTCTGGTCTGCTCTCTTTGGGGTTCTAAATGCTTCTTGTATCTGGATGGGCCTATCCTTCTGGATGTTTGCGAAGTTCTCAGCTAATATTCTGTTAAATATGTTATCTATTCCATTAACTTCTTTCTCTAGGTTTTCTTCAATACCTATTACCCTCATATTGGGCTTCCCGATTGTTTCTTGAAGCTCTTGAAATGATTTGTCTTGCATTTTGGATTGATTTTGCATTGTTTTTTGTTCTTTCTCCATAAAGTCTAGGCTGTCCTCAATTCCTGAGATTCAATGTTCCACTTCATCCAGTCTGCTCCCTAAACTTACAACTTGGTTTATTGTCTCCCAACCTTCTGATTGATCTTTCTTGATGGCTTCCATGTCTCTGCTGTAATTCTCTCTTAGGTCCTGTATGGACTTCCTTACTACATTAATTTGGTTCTGGGTGCTGTCTCTAATCTCTTTTAGCTGAGTAGCTATCTTTTCATAGGACTCTTTTTCTTTCTGTTGGAGTTCATATATCATTCTGTTTGTGGAGGCCATGAAGTACTCTATTAACTTACAATTGAATTCATCATGGTAATGAATTGTTCTTTGGTTCACCTACTCATGCTCTAGGATACTTGTCTGGAGAGGCTCAAACTTTTATCATTTTTATCAGCATAGTTGGTAGAGCATTTTGAGGGCTCTCCTCTAGGATTTCAATCGAATGCTCTGTTTTCAGTTTGAGTGGGTGATGATTTGCTATCTTACCATACTGTTTGTGTTTCTTCTGCCCATTTGGATTTTGAATGCTAGTCTGCTAGCCCCCTTTGGCACTGTTTAGGACCTGAACCAGACCTTATCAGGTGTTGTTATGCTATTCTTATAGGTACACAAACCTAGACAGGTAAGTTCCCCTCTCTTTTTTTGCATATAGCAGCAGATTTAGTGTCCCCACAAATTACACTTTGGAAGCAAAAACCAACCCTGAGCCCTATATTCAGTAGTTAAATTGTATACCATTACAATTTTGTTGTTATTACATTTTGGGTTGAAACAATTGCTCTAGGAACCCCTTTGACTGATGCAGATTGACCCTGGATGCCTATTATCTTGCCTACCATTAACCTGGGCTCAATGGAAGCTGGAGGTCCTGGGCAGTGGTGACTCTGTGGTTTCCTGAGGATTGCGGGAAGTAGTTGAGTGCCCTCAGTAATTGGGGTACTGTAGTCGGCCTGGAGAACCAGTCTGTTGTTCCCAAGGCCTTGGCAGCGCCAGCATTCTTCCTCAGAGGCAGTGGAGTCTGTGGCACCCAGCTGGGATCTCTGGGCTTCGGAGGGAAGGCAGTAGGATCCGGTTGGGCTTCCTGAGCTGCCTGCAGTAGGCCCTGGATGGGACCTATGGGCTGCCAAGGGCGGGTGGCAAGCTCCAGCTGCGACCCCTGGGCTTCCTGTGGTGGTCGGGGCTGGGATCCCTGGGCTGGCTACAATGGGCAGCGGAATCCAGCTGAGACCACTGAGCTGCCTGCAGAGCCTCAGCTCAGACCCCTGAACTGCCTGCGGAGCACTGGGTGTCCCCCCCCCCCCGCCCCCAACTGCCTGCTGAGCCCCAGGCTGGACTCCCAAACTGTCAGCGGAGCCCCGGCTTGGACCCCCAAACTGCCTGTGGAGCCCTGGGTAGGACTCCTGAATTGCATGTGCCTTCTGGGCTGGGACTCCCAAACTGCTTGTGGCTGGTCTGGGTGGGACCTTGGGGCTGCTGAAGGGCATGGCGGTGGGCTCTGGCTAGAAAGAGGGAGCTGCCTGCAGGGAAGTTCTTCCCTCCTGGGTGGGGCTGTTTGTGTGGTTCACTGGGGTTTTTGGGTAGAGGCTGGGTGCCCCCAGTCACTTTTGGACAATATTTGGCCTGTGAAACCAGCCTATTGCTGTCTCAGCGGTAGTTGCAGTGATAGAGGCCTGGAGGTGGGCTTCTTGTTGTGTTTGCTGGTGTTGAGTGGCCACTAGCCGCTGGAAGGTTTCTCCCATCTGGGCAGGGACTCCTTCCCCTAGGCAGAGCTGGGACTCACTACTTGGTCTCCTTTGCCCTTTTCAAAGATGGCCCTTTTGACCTTACTTTCCCCTGGCGTACTTTATTTCCAGTCTGCTCTGGCCATCTATGCCAGAGACAAATATGGAGATTGGTTACTGTGGATGGGGGGAAGGGCTAACTTTCCAAACTGTGTTCTGTGGGTTCAGACTTGAGCAAGACTGTCTTTTGTGGAGTACTCATGCTTCCTTTGGTTCTTAGTAGCTTTCACTTTCTGCTTATGAACTGTGTCTGTCTGCTTCCCATCTGGCAGATTTCCCTCCTCATCACTGGTGCGTATTGAAGGCGGGTGTGGATTTGGCTCTGCTGGCTAAGTGGCGGGCTGGAAGCACTACTGCCTGCAACTGAAACCTGGATTCTTGGAACTACTGTCTGGTTTTTTTCCCTTCTTGACTTGAGTCTCTATACTGTTATACCTTACTTGGGGTATCTTTCTAGTGTTAGAAGTTTCCCTGTAGAAGAAAAACTGGTTTCTTGGAGATAGGACTCTGCTGCTCCTCCTCCATGTTCTTCTGTCTCTGAACTAAAGAATTTTTAAAATACAATGTGTATTTTAAAACCTTTAATAATCATGATGTAGTGCTATGAATATTAGTACCTTGTCAAAAAATAATGTCTTTTTATAAGTGTGTGTGTGTGTGTGTGTATGTGTATGTGTGTTTGTGTGCTGATCATGGGGCTTGAACTCAGAACCTTAGTACTGTCCCAGAGCTTTTTTTGTCAAGGCTCATATCCAACCTATCCAGTGTCATAACTTGCAACATGTTATGCATTCTTATTGGTAGTCCAGAAAAGAATAAAATTCATGACCTAAAATGTTGTTCCAGTGGAATGTGTATTGTTTTTGTACATCGGAAAGCCAAAACGTATGATTAAACCATCGTCAATTGAAGATTGGTGCTTCATTGATGGTCAATAGTATTTTAAAAATATCAGCAAATATTTTGAATTGGCTCTCAAATTATCTAACTTTAGTATCACCTCCCATTAGCTTTCTTTCTAAATTTTATTTTTTTATCATTAAATCATTGTACAAAGGAATTGCCATTCCTCAAAGTAGTATATAAATGCTTGCTCAATGTCACCGCTTTCCTCATCGAAAACTCAACTCTTCCCAGATTTCACTTAATTTTGTAGAATGCATTGAATTTTATGACTGCATTTACCCACTTCCTCTCTTCATTTATCAGTCCCCTTTCCTTCATCCCATGCCCCCACTTTTGAGTTCCCAGTTCCTGATGTTTATTTTGTTGCACTGTGAGTGAGCCTTTCTAAGCAATTACAATTCAGGGTTCTCCCTCAAATCTACCATATATTTTGGTTACTTCACTTGTGTCTACTTGGAAACCACCCAAATGTATATATATATATATGTGTTTATAAATTAATTCTAGCTTCCACATAGGAGTGTAAACACACATCTCTCTGGGCTTGACTTACTTCACCTCACATGATTTTTTTCCTTGTCCTTCCATATGTTTGCAAAAGATGCAATATCATTCTTGCTAATGTATGAGTAAAATTCTATTATGTATATATGTATGTATGCATATATCTATATATCTATATGCATGTATAGATATATAATATTTTCTTGATCAATTCATCCCTGAGGAGCATCTGAGCTAATTACATAACTTGGCTATAGTAAATAGAGCTGCATTGAACATGTTTGTGCTGGGGGCTTTGTTGTATCCTGGTTTTGAATAAATGCCCAGGAGTGCAATTATTTATTGGATTCTTCGAATAAAAGTGCTTTTAATGAAAGGAAAAGAAAAACAAGGTATGACCTGAATAATTTTGGAACTCAATTCCTAGTAGAGGAGCTAGATACAGAAGCCTACATATTTGAAAAAGAGTTGGAAATGAGTGCAAATTACTTTTGTAGAGTGAAGGGGAGATAATTAAGTCCAACTAAACACGAATTCCAGTGTGGACTTGCATAAAAGTAATTCATCACCATGAAAACAACCAGCATTTTTCAGGGACTGTAGCAATCATAAACTGAAAATAACTTTTGCTTCTTTGGGAGGTTATGTTAAAGTAGGTCTGGTATCATAATGTGAATAAGCCAAGCTTCTGTGAGCAATCACCTATCCTAATCTTCACAAATTCATTATTTCAGGAGGCAGCTGAATAACTGGGGATTTTCCTTGTCTTTCCAAAATAAGCAGTAGTCATCCCTGCTCAAACTTGCCCAGTTGTATGCATACCCATGTGACAGCAGTGTTTTGCAGTCGATGAACTCAGAATGTGGACAGGGAAGTTGGTCGCTCCTCGGAAAAGTCAGATTTCCCATGTGCTTTTTGTGTCCATTGCATTGTGCATTTTCAAAAGATTGATATTGTCAATGGAGTTTTTCCAAATTACTTATGTCCTCAAATTTTTTATATGTAGAGAAGTATACCCAATATAGACCAAAGTTTTCTGCTATGTAATAGATAGATAAGAAAGTTTTTGTTACATTCTAAATTATTATTTCTTTGTGTAAATAAAAAATACATTTAAAACCTCCATTGATATCAGTGATATTTGTCAGTGATAACTGAAAGATAATATTTTTAACCTTTCATTTGGAAATACTATAGGATTATAGGAATTTACAAAGATAATACAAAGCAACTCTGTGTGCCATTTATATAACTACTTCTGTGGTTATGAAACTATAATACAATATCAAAACCAAGAAACCAGTGTTTATTTTGTGTGTATTTTATGATGTGTATATGCACGTAGTCATGCCAACCAATATTATCCTTCTCCACTATCCTTCTCTCTTGAGCAACCTGTAAAAATCTCACTCACTTTATCTCTAACCCTGGAAAAATTCTATTTTATTTTCTGTTTCTGTATTTTGTCATTCTGAGGAAGTATTATAAGTTGAAGCAAACTGTATATGGTCTTTTTTCAATTGTCTTTTTTCTCTTGATATATTCCTATTAAGTCCTATAAATTATGTGCAAAAATCATTTGTGTTTCTTATATTGCTAAATTGTATGTTAGAAGTATGACTTAACATGGTACAAGTCTCCAAGGTGGCTTACTATTTTACATTGCCACCAAAAATGTAGTTACTCAAACTACATGCAGTTACTCAAACACTTGTGACCATTTTGTATCATAGCTTATTTTTTACTGTACTTCAAGCTTACAGAGAAGTATCTCATTAAGATCATAATCATATTTATCTGATAACTAATAACATTAAAAACCTTTGCATAGGTTTGTACATCCTTGTTGTTGAGAGGTCTTCATGTCTTTTGCTTATTTTCTATTGAATTGGTTTTCACTGCTGTGTTTTGAGTTAGTTTATTACAGAAAGTAAGCAGGCACACTTTCTCCCAAGCCTCAGATTATCATTCTTTTTTCATTCCCTTAACCCTGTTATTTAAGGACAAACTTTTTTTTTTGGCCAGTCCTGGGCCTTGGACTCAGGGCCTGAGCACTGTCCCTGGCTTCTTCCCGCTCAAGGCTAGCACTCTGCCACTTGAGCCACAGCGCCACTTCTGGCCGTTTTCTGTATATGTGGTGCTGGGGAATCGAACCCAGGGCCTCGTGTATCCGAGGCAGGCACTCTTGCCAGTAGGCCATATCCCCAGCCCAAGGACAAACATTTTTAATTTTGATAAAGTTCACTGTATTGATTTCATGTGTCTGAGATGTTCAAGAGAGCTTTAACAAGTCCTGAGTCTCCGATTTTCGGATAGAATTACATTTCCTTCTGAAATTTATGATCTCTTTTGCTTATTTTGTAAGATTTAGGTCAAGATTTCTGCTTGTTTTTTATCTCTATACCCATCATGTTTCTTCTATGTAATGTACAAGACCAGTGCCCTTTTATTTAATTGCTTATTCCTCTATCAATATATAGTTCATTGTACACATTTTGGAGCTATTTAGGGTTCTCTGTTCTGTTTTGTTCATCCACATGTGCTATGGTTTGGATCTAGAATGTGTCCTAAAGGAATAATCCTCAGTTTGGGGCTATTGCCAAACACGGACTATTAATGATTATAAATCCCTGTAGGAAGTGTGTATCGCTGAGGGTCTGTTCTTGGAGGGGATTGTGGGAAGTAGGCATTTCTCCTCTTTTATGGCTTCCTGCCTGGCAGTAGTATGAAGTTTTCTCTGCCACATGTTCTCTCTCTGACGCCAGGCCCCTAGATCATAGACTGAGCCCTCCAAAGCTATGAGAAAAAAAACAAACTTTTCCTTCATTTTTTAAAAGTTTCTATCTCTTGTTATTAGTATAATAATGGAAGAATTACTAAATCCATTCTTCTGCTAGCTCCAGCTTGATAACTAAGTCTAGCTTGATAACTAAGGCAGTGTAATGCCAGTAAAAATATATGGTAATTCATACTAATTTATTATTATAGTTCTTACTTCATATATAAATTTGGGGAATACATCATTTATGTCTACAAAAAGCATTCATGTAATTTTTGTATAATAAATGAGAAATTTACTAATTTGGAAAGAAGCTATATGTTTAATATTTTGTTTTCCAGTTCCTGAGCATAACATGTCTCCATCATTTTGCTCTTCTTTAATTTCTTTCATCAGTGTGTTATAGTTTTTTGTATATAAGCATCGTAAGTATTTTATTACTTTTACGCCTAAATGTTTTTCATTTTTCAAGGTGTTAAAGTGGCATTATATTTTTAGCTTTTGTTTTCATGTGTTCATTCTCTGTATACAGAAGTAGTATTAATTTTTATGTCATTGTTGTATCTTACAATCTTGCTGACTTATAAAATTCTGAGGGGTATTTTTTAGTATATTCTAAATATTATCTGAAGACCATTATGAAAATAGTGACAGTTACCAAAGCTCCTTTCATCTGTGGACATGGAAGTTTTTTTGGCTTTCTTTTTAAAATTTTATTGTCATGGTGCTGTACAGAGAGGTCACAGTTATATATAAGTAAGGCAATGAGTACATTTCTTGCCATACTTGTTGCCTCTTCCCTCATTTTTCTTCCCCATCCCTCCTCCTCAATTCCTTCCCCTCCCCTGCCAGTTGTACAGTTGTTTTACAACTTATTGTCTTGTAAGTATTGCTGTTGCATTGGTTTGCCTTTTACCCTTTGTCTCACCATTGTTGTTGTTATTTTCAACACACTGTGTGAAATTATTTCCTTTTCCTTTTGTTTATCTTCCCTATGGTTTAGCCCTTTTGTCACTGTATTTGATTTTGGTTCTCTGGGTATTGTACATATGTTTGTCTGAATCAGGGAAGGGAAGTGGTATATCAAAATGGTGAGACATGGAAATTAAAATCTTCAGTTAAACTAGATGAGCTTAACTATATTTTTAAGGAATTGTAAACCATTGGTTGAATTTCACTAATAGTTATAGACCAACCCAAATGGTGTATTCTGTATTGAGTATGTTTGTGATTTGCAAAGAATTGGTCAAAACCACTGAAGCTCTCAAATTTATACATGTAGAGATGTTCATTGTCAGGTTATATAATGGTTTCTATAGCCACAGTTTCTATTTATTCTATGTTTTTCCTTGTAGATAACTTTCTCTCTTTGACATATCAGTTTAAATAGAAAGTATCAGTTAATAAAAGAAAAATGAATAATGGACACAGTTATTACTCCTTTATATAAATGTAAGATAAGCAATTTTCAACTTTAGATAATTGAATTTTAAAAATAATCAAAGTAGAAGAGGATTATAGAAGTTAGTTCAAGTAATTTGAAACATTAACACTGAGTAGTGGTAAGAGTTCTGAGTTCATTTTTACTGGATTACAACTAAACTAAATTTTTCCCATGGTAGCATTTTTTTCATTATATGAAAAAGTGAGAACTCCCCTCAGATTTGTTATTGATAAATGAGAGCTCACATTTACTACATTCCTGCTGAGTGAATTGACAAATGAAATGCCAACCAATGAACAAATCACTTATATAACTTCTTGACCTGACAGACAGTGAAGTTAGAAGGGACAGTTAATTCTGTGCCGAATACTATTGTATAAGAAAGAATGTATTGCCTTATGTCAAAAGCTTTTGCAAAGAACTATTTGTTGTAATATTATATTTTTGTTATATTGAACCAGTGTTTCCATATTTTCTCCATATAGGTTTTTGATGATAATATTTCTTGTTATTTTACTTCTAACTTTTTGGCAGAACTAAGGTTTGGACTCAATCTGATCTGATTGCTATCCTGGCTCATTTCCACTAAGCTATGCCTTCAGACATATCTGCATCACAGGCATGCACCATGACACCAAACTTACACTTCTTTTTTTCTGCTTTAAAATATTTTAAGTAGTAAAACAAAGGGTTTTCAATTCAACGTATGAGTATAAAATATTACCCTTTCCATCATTCTCTCCTATGATAATAAAACGTAGGTATTAGAAAAATACCATTGATGACTCCTCTTAGATTCTTTTCACTCAAGTTCTTAGTCATGATCCTGATTTTCTTTTCTTTAGCAGAATGAGGATGTGCACACAGAGTCAGACCGTCATTCTACCATTTTAGCCAAAGTTCTGTTCCCCCCCCCCCGTTCTTTCTTCTCCCTTTCCTTTTGCAGTTCTAGAGACGAAACAAAGGGAACAATCCTCCAACAGATCTTACAACTGCTGTCCCAAGGTTCTGTTGTATCATATTTCTCTTACTGAATAGTGTTAATTCTTAGATATGACTTTAAACCCTAGAATTAAGCATTCAGAATAGATTGAAGTAATGAAATTTGAATTAAACCATACAATAGTTTTGTTTCTTGTTTCCTATGTAGATAATGCAGGCAGATTCAGCAGTTTATATTTGAAAATTTTGTCTAATATGATGGAGAGTTAATTGAATAAAGAATAGACAGAGTTCCAGAAAATAGAAATAGCAACAGTTCTAAAAAGACCCAAAAGAAAGGCTATCATGAACTTCGGTGGTTTGCATTTGAAACATCTCTTTTGAGAGCAGGGAATAACTGGACATGAGTCCAGCCAGACAAGCAAGGAACCTACTCACTTTTGTTAAGAAGTTTGCGCTTTGATTTGAGAGTGATTCACACATTTTGAACAGAGAAGTAATCTAATCAAATGTGGGTTCTTGACATGCCATCCTGGCAGAAGTGTAGAAGGGAACAACTTTGTAGGCCAAAGGTCAAAATGCGACCACTTCAGTATTCTATTCCAGAGAAAATGGTGCCCAGTTATCTTCAGTAAAGATGGAAAGACATGAATGGACACAGATGTGATTGTTACTGAATGGTGGAAGGTATCTGGACTGGGCATGTGAATGCCACTTCTATCCATTCTGCTTCAAAGAGGACCGGAACATCATGGTTTCACTTATTGATTTATTGTTTGATATGTGTAAAATCAGCAGTGGAAATATGTCCAATCAACATTTGTCTCTGTGGATCTATAAAGGAAAGTTTCTGCAGAAGATATACAATTGGAAACTATTCATATATGATGATATAGATAAATCATATAGATTTTTAGATAAACCAAACACAGAAGACATCTCAACATATAAGAAATTAGGTGAAATAATAAAAGAAAGCTGTAGAATGAGGTCATTTTTAGAGAAAAACTACCAAAAGTAACTAGCAAAGCTTACAACTTAAATAGAACATTAACTATCAAGTAAAGTTGTCAACAATTTTCATCTAGTTTTTGTCTCCTGTGATTGATACTGTTGAGTTCTAGAGAACTTTAATAAAGTAGTTATGCCCAAAGAAAGGATACCAGCCATTGAAAATGATCTACTTTATTTTATGAAGGTTTCATATAATTGACTGATGATACATTGTAGACAAAAGTGACCATGTCTTCCATTCTGTGGCAATACCTGCCTGGCACAGGCACTAATTGCACCGTGGAATGCCAAGATTGACATTTGTTCAGAGAACTATTTGCTGCATTTTTTTTCACCTTACATCTCTGAAGAATGATGATGTAAAAAATGTGAAGTTTTCCCTCTCATTCTAGTGATGGAAATTCTAACAAAACACATATATCTTCTGTTTTCTTCATTAAAATGCCAAAGTTAAACACTCTAAGGAAACTTTCTCCAAAATTCTGCTAAAAGTCGAAGAAAACTATAATTTTCATTTCAAGATTTGAATAGCAGTAATTATATGAGTTGTCTTTTAAACAAACCTAATGTATTTTAACACACATTTTATGTGTAGCTTCTCAAGAATCTGGTCTTTTTGACGACTAAGTTATTTACATGCCACAAAACTTGCTAACACAGAACCGTGATATACTACATTTTATAATTTTAAGGCAATGCAAATAAATGTTGTGCTAAATTGGAATTTAACATTATTTGAGTCAAATACACTTCCAAGACTTCAGAAAGAAACCTTTGGAGAATTTTAACATTCATACTTAAAAGAAGCTGTAGGCATGTCATTCTATTCTAGGAATATGTTAAAAATATACTTCAAATGTAAGTTTAAAGTGGAATTAGTAATTGGTCAGAAAATCTCATGCTTTAGATTTGATCAGAGGAATTATGAGAATTTTTTTCTTGATTCTTAGAAACAGTAGAAATAATATTGACTGTTAAACCAATTATGAAAGTAATAGTCCTCCTGCCTCCTTAAATTTCCTGTATTTTCTTAAAATTGTAACACCTAAAGTCAACTTTTGTACATGGACAGTTCCTTAGATGTTGGTATGATTGAAACTCGCATTCATTTTAGTAGTTGTTTACACCCAACCACAACCTGATATGGGAATTCAGAGCACCTGGAGTCTATTTAATCAATTGAATGTGGCCTTTGATAATAGTAACATTATAACCATAAAGCAAAGGCACAATGTAACTTGGGAGTTATTGGGACTTGTGTGGTAGAATAAAGTAAATCCTTTATCCAAGAGGTGCCTTTCTGCAGAATTCTCCTTCGGCCAGTTTTCTTGAGAATTGATCCCTTCATGTTTTCATGGGGAAAAAGAATCATTCTTAGTCCTTTCTAGATAAAATTGAGTTAAAATATTTGAGCAGTTATTCAAATGAACTGTCATCAAGAGACATTAGAGATCATTATCTATTGAGATGCTATAATTGTTTTTCTACAGTATTTTAGCTTGTACCTTATTTCACATATAATTATGATTTTTTGTTTCAGTTCTACTATGCAAGAAAAAAATAAGTCACATTTTAAAATAATTCTAAACAAGAAAGTTGGGTGCTTACTGTCAAATTGTTTTGTCATTGTTATTCAGCCATTGATAATTTGAGATCATACACACTTAAAAAACAGTGCAATCCAAGTATTTAAACAATTTTATGTGATCACTTGCTTCAGCAGTGTTCACATTTATAAGCTCTTCACTATCATTGCTAGCTTTGTAGGTAACTGCAGCATTATAAAATGAAGATTTTTAATTTCTACTACCCAGGAATTGGAGGGAAAAGCAACTTAAGCAATGTGAATAATAAAACACTCAAAGAACACCTGGGAGTTAGTTTGATATTCAATGCAGCTTAACATATTTAATTTCTCAAAAATTACTACAATAAATTAATTCAAATTATTACATCTTTTCCTTTTCTCTTCTACAGTTTTCACATATCTAATATAAATTACTGTTCTAAAAAGTAATTAAAATGATTAATGATAATTTTTATTGTAGGCAAGCTAAACTTTGTTGCAAAACAATAAACTTCCTAAATTCTCTACCATGATCTGAAAAATAAAGATGGAAGATACATCATATTGCTAAATAGATACTTGGAGGAGAAAATATTTTCTCAACAGTTTTGAGGCTAGGGTCAGGTTGTGGTGACATTAACTAAAATATTTTATGTAAGTGCTGCTATTATGATTGTCTTTATGAGGTCCTGACTATTACATTATATGGCATGATCAATGTTATTTTGAATTGTTTACTTCTAAGACCACAACTATCCTTTCTCTGACACAAATATGAAATGTCTTCCAGGGACCTCCAGGGGGCGCTGTGATTTTGAATTTGACCTGTGCTCCTGGAAGCAGGATCAGGATGATGACTTTGACTGGAGTCTGAAAGCTAGCAGCCTCCCAACTACAAGTTCAGAGCCAGCAGTTGACCATACCTTGGGAAATTCATCGGGACATTACATAGTTATAAAGAGCTTTTTCCCGCAGAAGCCCATGAGGACAGCGAGATTATCCAGCCCAGTTATAAGTAGGAGAAGCAAAGACTGCAAGGTATTGGGGAAAATCAGTGTGGTGAACAGTTGTTGACAAAGTCACGTATAGAAAGTACAATGCCTTCAGCCAGAACCAATATGAGTTTGGACTTATTCAATTTGGTGTAGGTGAGGGAGAAGAAAAAAATAGTTATAGTAGCTGTTTATTTACATTCACCATCCATGAATTTCACAGGAACTATTTTCTGAGGTGTTTTCCTATCTCATCTTGGATGGATTCAACAGTTTAATGCTCTTACTCCCATCTCAAGTCTCAGAAGGGAAAAGATTTTCTGAAAGAGAGCAAAGATATCAGATAAGAGTTTTGGACAGAATTTGATCTGCTGTTCAGATTAGAACAAATCACAGAGTAATATTAAAATTTGACAGTAGATTGAGTCGTAACGAAAGTTTGCTGCATGTCTCTGTCTCTGTCTCTCTCTGTGTCTCTCTCTCTGTGTGTGTGTGTGTGTGTGTGTGTGTGTGTGTGTGTGTGTGTGTGTGTTTCCTGGGCCTTGACCTCAGAGTTTGTGAGCTGTCCTTGATTTGTTGTGCACTCTAACACTAGAGCCACATCTACTCTTCTGGCTTTTTGGTTTATTAAAGATATTTGAGATAAGAGTCTCACAGATTTTCTTGCCAGGGCAGGCTTGAAACTGCAGTCCTCAAATCTCAGCCTCTTGCGTAGCTAGGATTACAGGCATGAGCCACCATTACTCCAACACTTTTATATGATTTTTATAGCTTCTAAATGACCAGTTCTTGTACATGTTCAGTATGTGTCTATACATTTAGCTCTGCTTTAGTTTTAGCCTTAGAAATCTAATTAAATATGATATCATGTTTATATATAAATTCCACTTTGACTTCCAAGCATTTTTTTGTAATTATGTACATCCCCTGTAAATGTGTGGGTTTTCATACTGCAGTAACTAAGCACTTTACCCATCTCCTTTTTTCCATTTGTTCAAGAACTATAGTCCTCCCTGAGGAAAGCATCTGTACAAGAGGAGTAAGGCCTATTAGTGATGAGAGATTCATTTTATTAATATTTATGATATAGATTGAATACAGAGAGGCAAAGGAAGATCATGCTAGGAATTATTGTGCTAGGAATTATTGTGCATCTCATAAGACATATATATATGTATATATATGTGTATATATATGTATATGTATATATATATATATATATATATATCAGCTAAGCAGAGTGAGCTCACAGATTTTCAGGAAGATCATCTCTGTTCCTCACATTGTGAAAACTCAAGCCGAACAAAAATCCACTTTTTTGGAGGATGGGGACATGAAGGAATGCAAACAAAAGAAATAAGAAAAGAAATAAAGGGGCTGGGAATATAGCCTCATGGTATATTCCCAGCCCTACTATGAGTCTTTAATTGTGCGTTTTTACTACAAGCGCAATTCTTTTTCCTCTAGAAACAGAAGTGTAAAAATATGGGTAGGGAAGCTAATGAAGAAGAGTAACTTCAACTAAGAATTGAGACATATGGACTGGGGATATGGCCTAGTGGCAAGAGTTCTTGCCTTGTATACATGAAGCCCTAGGTTCGATTCCCCAGAACCACATATATAGAAAATGGCCAGAAGTGGCACTTTGGCTCAAGTGGCAGTGTGCTAGCCTTGAGTAAAAAGAAGCTAAGGACAGTACTCAGGCCCTGAGTTCAAGCCCCAGGACTGGAAAAAAATTATAATAATAATAAAATAAAAACTCCAAATAATGGAAATTTCCAGTGACATATACCTTCCTAGCAACCTTTTATTCTTTCTTGCTCTGTGATTAGGTTATATTTCTTGATAACCATCGTTCTCTTTGAAAACATGAGTTGTGGTTGGTTGTGTTAGTTTAGATGTTAACCTGAGAGCATTATTTAGAAAATAACCTGTAGACAGAGAAGTTTCAGTGGAGACATGACTCATATGAATGGAATGCAAAATGTTGTGTAGATCATGTCTGGGGCTGCAGACAGTCCACACAGTACTGGTCTCACACTTGAGCCTACATTGATGGTGCCTGTTGATGTTACCCCAAGCTTTTAGGTTTCAAAAGCCCCTAAACAAATAACTCTACAGTATATATTAGAAAAAATAAGAGATACTTTTGTGTCATAGAACATACTGGAAGATTTAATTAGCTAGAAATCTTGAGTAGTCGCTTGACATGGCTCACCTATTCTTCCTATTTTAGTTTTTCTTTCTGTACCAAAGTCCTGCTTATACTACTTAGTCACATTCTGTGCTCTTTCAACACATTCATTTTTTTCCTTTCTCTACAATGTGGTATGCATCATTATCAGTGTTTCAGTGTTGGTTTTATTTTGTCCTGTGAAGATCATCACCATAAACATTTTCTCTCATTCTCAAAAGACAAAGAGCTTTACAAAGCTCTGAATTGCTATTGTTCCTAATGCATACAATTCTTTCTCCCAGAATTGTCTTTCTCTTTCTCTTGCTGTGTGACAATGACTCAGAATCCAGTAAACTCAGTTTTTGACACATATTGAAATGTTAATCCTTGAACTTGTCAATTTCTGCTCAGGGAAAAATTCCTAAGGCTGCCCTGTTTTCGTTTATTCCATGGTTCTGCTATACATGGTGGAGCCCTGAGGATCTTAGAGAACTGAAAATGTGTGTCAAGTACAAGAATGCAACAAGCAAGAGAGCATTTTATGATTTAAGAAAATGATTTAACTTGTTCTTTTGATTATAGACACAGCCTCACTATAATGCCACTAATTCATTCATGAAGGCATTGCCCTCATGACTTTATAAACTCCCACCGCTCCACACTTTTTCATAGATGATTAAATTCTCAACACATGAACTTTGGAGGAAACATTTAACCCATACCCTTGAGGAATTTTTCTTTTAGAAGTCGCAGAAATTGAATTCATCTCATATATGTCTAAATTCAAGACTTACTGTACTTTTTTCCATACGTCACAATCTATAATTCAAGACTACCCCAACTTCCCTTGGTGTTAAAGTCCTCACTGAGCAGTAGAGTGAGCAGTCTAATTTTCCTTTCCTGGTAGTAAAAGGATAGCATTGTGATATACTTACAAGCAAAATGGAATGAATTGCACTCACTCTTTTTCTTCCTCCTTTCCCTGGTTACAGATCATTTTTCATTGTCACATGTATGGAAGTGGCCTGGGAACCCTTGCCTTGATCCAGGTATCAGTCTCAAACCAAACAAAGGTTCTTCTTAACCTCACTAAAGAGCAAGGCAATTTCTGGCAGAGGAAAGAATTACCACTGTTTGGTGATGAAGACTTCCAACTCATATTTGAAGGCACAGTTGGGAAAGGCTATCATGGCAACATCGCACTTGATGATATTGTGCTCACAAAAAGTTGTCTATCATCACACCATTACATGGAGGAATTGGATGGACCTCTCCAAACAGGTATGCTTTCATTTGTCCTTATTTTGGTGTTTGTGCAGGGAGTGGGTATGAAGGAAGAAAATAAGAAAATAAAAAGACAAATACCTAGCAATTCATAAAATGATTGAAGGAAATAAATCTCTTTGGAAGAGAGTTCTCACTTAAGCCTTTGCACACACACCCATGTACATATATGTCTTCTAATTTTCCTCCAAGCTTTGCTATATTTGCCAATTCCTGATGTCTCTGCTCATTTTCTTCTTATATCAGTGACACATAAGAAGCCCCTGATGTCTTATTCAGTTCTCAGATAATGTACATACAGTTTTAAAGTAATATAGCAAAATAAGAAGCAGTACTATGCTGCTTTAATTGGATGTCATCATGGTTAAACTCCAGTGCTCCTCAACTTACAGTGGGGCTGCAACCTGGTAAATCCATCATTAAGTTAAAATATTGACAGTCAAAGGTGCATTTAAAGGGGCTGGGATGTAGCTCCATTGCAAAATGCCTGCCTAGCAAGTGTAACATCCTGGGTTTGATCCACAGTACCAAAACAATAACAAAAGTAAAAATAATAGTTTAAAAAAAAGTGGATTTAAAAGCTGAGAGCCGGGCTCAATGAGGACCAGAATTCAAGCTTCAATATTGACCCCTAAAAGTGCAATATACTTAGTTGAAACCTCCCAGGTTAGTGTTAACCTGGAGGGCCAGTTGACGCCTCTTGTGACTGCATAACTATGACTGGAGCCTGGCTCACTGCTGTGTGCCAGTATTCAGAATAGACCATTGTGCCATAGACTGCTAGCTCTGGAATGCTCAGAGGTTTAAATTTGACCTACTTGCTAGCTTTTAGCAGAGTTGAGTAAATAGAAAAGCTTTACTACCTCTGCCTTTACTCCTATGTTTATCTGTGAGGGACTATTTTGATACAGTTAAGAAAATGCTCCTAGAAAATGTTTCCCTGTGGATGATTAGATAGGTTTTCCCTTGAGATGATTCAAATACTATACAAAACTATTAACAGGGTCACATGAAGATATGTACAAAGAAATTGCCCAAAACTATGATATAAACATTGAAAGATTCCTGGTATACACGGGGAAGGAGTGCGGGATTATAACTCCTATGAAAAATGAACTTACAGTTTAGCAGAATGAATAAATGAATACTAAGAAGTGAGGACTTGGATTGGCGAAGGGGGATACAAGAGGAGGGTGCAGATGAATGAGAGATGAGTCAAGGCAAATATAGCCATAATAATGAAAGCACTTAATTGAAAAGGAACCAGGTAAATTGAGGAGTGGGTGGGGTTGGGAGAGAAAGAGGGGAATGATGGAAGGAGTGACATTGATCAAGATCCATTGTAATTTCAAACTGGCATGTTAAATTGAAACCCTATTGTGTAACTACTCAAATATAATGGTAAAATGCTATAGGAAATAAGAACAGTTCAAGTCTATGTTAGCAGGTAAAGAAATGTGGATTTATTTAAAATTCCTTAGATTAATCTACTTCCTTGGAAAAAGCTTTCATTTCCTTTCCCTGTGGGATGGTTAAAAGAGAACCATCCTTGTTGCAAAGATTGATTTTTAGAATAGTAGTTATGTAACAACAATAAAAAATAATTTCATATCAAATACTGTGGAAGTGAAAGCTTTTGCTAGATAGGATATAAAAGGACATTAATATCTTAAGTATTAACTAATGTCATTGAAAACTTCCACAAGGAAAAAAAATTAAGTATCTTAATCTTAGAACCAACTAGATATTGTCAGCCAAGAGACTCTATTACTCTACTACTGCCCACTTTATATCCTCATAATATTTAAGTTATTAAAATATTGGGTGAATAAAATACCAAACAATACTCCATTGTGGCAAGAGAATAAAATACATATATCAGCAAACGCGATTATTGGGTAGGATATGATTAAGTACCAAAGAAAAATACAAAATGTGATAAATATATGTGGTATTTAATTAGAGAGATTTCTTTACAAGATATGCCGGCATGTGGAAGCATATTTGAAACCCACTGGAAAGAAAGATGCCTTCATTTTATAGAACAAGATAGTTCAGTCTGAGTACAGTGGAGGAACACATATACTGAATATAGTAAAAGGGATGCTATGGTAAAACCAGTGAGCCTGAGAGAGAAGGGATGGTGCAAATGGATTGTACAAGTGAATAATGACTTGTATTTGAAAGGAACAGGCACACCTACATATCTGAGTACATGAGCTATTAAGAAGGAAATGGAATAGACCACATGTCACTTTAATTTTTTCCCGCACAAAAAAACTATGTAGAAAATATGTTGGATGACCTTGGGAAGCAAACACAGAAACAAAAAGCAAGCACGAATTCATGCAACATTAAAACCTTAAGATAGTGCATTGATAAAAAAATGTATATGTTCCATATGAACATAGAAAATAAGAGTATTCATGTATATAAAGTAAGAAATTTGGTAGAAATAGCTCTAATGGAAGAACTCCAAGAAAAATTAGGCCTGAATGTGTTTATTTATATTAGGAATGTTCTGAATACTGAGATGAAATATTACAATCTTTTCCTGGCTATCATACCCATGATGTTTACATTCAAATGAAGCAGAAGAAAACACATTCATCTGAAGTTGTGTTTCCAAAACTACTTACTGAAGATAGCTTTAGCTATCTTCAGAGATTAAAAGTGTGCATTCATTTATTAGTGAGTGAAATGCTATCCTGGTTAGAGAATCAAACTATGAAAAGATTTTGAATTCTATGACTGCATTGCAAGTTAGAGGACTCTTTAAAAATGTTAATGAACACATAAGATGATGCTAAGTGAAATGAACTTCATGTTAGGCAAATGAGTGTTATATAACTGTTGTAATTACTTTCAACATGCCATGTGAAACCGTAGCTTTTTGTTGTTGATGATGATCCTCTTGTATCCCCTTCCTGTGGTTGTCCCTGTGCTATCACCGTATCTCATCTGAGTACCCTGGATACTGTATATACTGGTATTAGAACTAGGGAAGGGAAAGGGAATATCAAAATCAAGAGGCAAAGGATTAAAAGACAAAGCAATACTTACAAAACCGTTTGGTGTAAACCAACTGAACAACTCATGGCGGGAGAGAGAAAGGAGGAAGGGGGAGGGGAGAATGAAGGAGGAGGTAAAAAAGTGTACAAGAAATGTACCCACTGCCTTAGATATGAAACTGTAACCCCTCTGTACATCACTTTGACAATAAATAAGTAATTATTCAGAAAAAAAAATCTGTGATATTTTTAAGAGGGAGGTGTATATATGACTATATACATAATGCATTATATACTACATAATACACATACATGTAATTTTGTGTTTATAAACTCAAATGAATAGCCAGTTTTCTTCCTTTTATCCACATAAAATTGGTACAAGAAAATTACATAATGTCAGAAAAATATAATACAGACCGCATTGTTAGCTACATTTTTAATTGCCCAGTTTTCCATTTTTCAAGCAGTCATAGTTTTAAAAAATGGATTTTAATATATTTTTAACTCAATCTACTCAAAACATGATTGTGTCAACTGAAAACCAGTATAGATGTTTTTCTTTGGTGGTGGCATTGTGGCTTGAACTCAGAGCCTTATACTTTCTTGGCTTTGTTGCTTATGGCTGGTGTTCTACCTCTTGAACCATACCTCTGAGTCTGTTTTTTGATAGGTACTTGGAAGCTGAAGTCTCAAGGATTTTTCTGCCTGGGCTGTGTTTGAACTATCACCATCTAAATCTCAGCCTCTTGCACAGCCAGAATTACAAGTGGGAGCCACTGGTGCCCAGCATAGATCTTAATGAGAGACTGTTTGTTATTGCTTTTATAAAAGTCTTTAAATCTAGTGTGTACTGTCCTATGACAGCACATCTTATTTTGGACTACTCACATTTCCATTAGTTGTTGCCACTCAGGGCCGTGGCTTCCCCTTATGTAGAACATTAGAGGTACTCACATCCTGCACAGTTAAGAGTTGTTCCTGCAGTAGAGTCCCTTTAGATGGGAGCAAGAAATGTCTTCTGCCAAGAAGTGCAGTTGCACCCTTAAACTGAAGTACAATCATGTTTGCTCTGGTGAAATGTGAGAGTTTAGACACCACATCCCAATGTCCCGACAATAACATCAGACCCCCAGGCTATGAGTCATGTATGCCAGAACTTTCCAGCCAGTTTCCCAACTTGTCCAGACAATATCTACCTATTTGATTTAAAATATCTGGTAAATGCATTTATTAAATAATAGTATTTAACTATTTGACCAGAATAACCTCATTTTACATGATCATATCTTTTAGGCATCTTTACTAGCATTCTTTATGAGGTGTAACTATTTCAGACTCAGCCTGCATTACTTGCATTGTACTAAGAACACATTTATCTTATTATTTGTTTTGGCAAGACTATTTTTCTCCAGAAGATCAAAGGCATATAATTATTTTTATGACATTATAATCACTCCATCTTATATTTATTGAAAAAACTTATAATTTATGTTTGGTATCTAACATGTATTGTATGTGTATGTGTATATCTGTCAAGAGCTTAACTATTCTCTTTGCTGCAAAAACACTTCAGTTGGAATTTTCATAGACTGTGAAAGGAGTTAAGTGGCATTGTGTTCCATGAGGTATGGCACAATCCAGTTGACATTTGGAAATGATACTTCACTCAGATTTTTCATCTATATTCATGTGCATAGCCTAGCAACTCTAGGATAGCTTAAAATAGAACGATAGGAATAGGCAGAACATATGTATTTTGGAAGATGCTATTGGACTGAAACAGGAATGAGTGCTTTTATTTATTTTTATTTATTTATTTTTTTATTCAAAATTTTTATTATCAAACTGATGTACAGAGAGGTTACAGTTTCATACGTTAGGCATTGGATACATTTCTTGTACTGTTTGTTACCTTGTCCCTCATACCCCCCTCCCTCCCCCTCTTTCCCTCCTCCCCCCCAGGTGTTCAGTTCACTTACACCAAACAGTTTTGCAAGCATTGCTTTTGTAGTTGTTTGTCTTTTTTTACCCTGTGTCTCTCAAATTTGATATTCCCTTTGAATTTCCTACTTCCAATAACAGTAAACACGGTTTCCAATATACTCAGATGAGATTACAGAGATAGTGTAGGTACAACCGCAGGAAGGTGATACAAGAACATCATCAATATTAGAAGCTACAGATACACATAGGACGTTGAAAGTAGTTACAACTATGATATAACAATTGTTTCCATAACATAGAGTTCATTTCACTTAGCATCATCTTATGTGTTCATCACAAGGAATGAGTGCTTTTAATGAATTCAATTAGACCCTAGGTTTTATTATCAAAAGTAACAGTAAATTATTGAGTCCCCAGAATATACTTGAGTTTATTTTAATGGCAATTTCATTAATTACTAAATGACAAAAAATATTTGCTTACTGAATTTCATTGAGAAACAAGCACAACCAGTTATTCCTAATCTGAGTGCCCATAGTCAAATTCAACCACTATCATTTTCTTAATTTACTGCAAGATATTTGCTAAACCCTAAGCATAATAAGAGCAGACGTGGTGTTTTAAATATACACATGTGTGTTTGCTCACTATCATTAGCCCCAAGTACAAGTCAAATACTCAGTTTGTTATATAAATTAATAATTACATTTTGCTTAAAAGAAAAAAAAGAGGGAGGGGCTCACACCTGTAATTCCACCTTCTCAGGAATGGGAAACTTGGAGGAACACACTTCAGGCTAGCTTGGGGAAAAGTCTGAGACCCCATTTCAACCAGTAAAAGCTGGGAGCAGTTTTAAATAGCTGTCAACTCCGGTAAATACAGAGCAAAAATAGGAAGACTGTGGTCCAGGCTTGTCAGGGTAAAAAAGAGAAACTATACTCCCAAAATATCTGAAACAGAAAGGGCTGAGGGCATGATTCAAGTGATGGAGTACCTCTAGAGCAAACATAAGGCCATGAGCTGAGTCTCCAATACCACCAAAAGGAAAAAGGGAAAATAATGTATGGAAATCAAATGTCTTTAAATCAGATTGTTACGCACTATATCTCATTTATTTCCTGGAAATAATTGTCAACTGTTTAGATTGCTACTTACTGATGAGGACTTAGGCACAGCAATTCAGTCAGAATCCTGATTGTGTCTAGTCCATGATATTGTAAAAGCTGCACAGAGGGGCTGGGAATGTGGCCTACTGGTAGAGTGCTGGCCTAGCATGCATGAAGTCCTGGGTTCGATTCCTCAGCAGTACATATGCAGACAAAAAAGAAGTGGTGCTATGGCTCCAGTAGTAGAGTGCTAGCCGTGAGCAAAAAGAAGTCAGGGAAAGTGCTCAGGCCCTGAATTCAAACCCCAGGACTGGCAAAAAAAAAAAAAAAAAAAAAAAGGTGCACAGGGTATTTTGTGCAAAGTATATGTATTCTGACATAGAAAGACACAAACTCAGATCTTAGCACCACTTTTTCCCTATGTGATATTACCTAATCTACCTCTCAGATACTTAGCTTTTCCTCCTAAAAAAATTGGACAACTGGAACCTAATTAAGTGATTTGAAAAAAAGACTTGGAAAACAATTATACTAAATGAGGTTGTCCAGATCCAAAGAAACATGGACTCTATGGTCTCCCTCATAGGGAATAATTAGCACAGGTTTAGGCTTGTCACAGCAGGGGATCACAAGAGCCTAATAGCTATGCCCTTATGAATGCATAAGGTGATGCTAAGTGAAATGAACTTCATGTTATGGAAACGAGTGTTATATCACTGTTGTAATTACTTTCCAACATACCATGTGAAACCGTAGCTTCTGTTGTTGATGATCCTCTTGTATCCCCTTCCTGTGGTTGTACCCACACTATCAATGTATCTTATCTAGGAACACTGGGAACTGTATATACTGGTATTAGAACTAGGAAAGTGAAAGGGAATATCAAAATCGAGAGACAAAGTATAAAAAAACAAACGACTCCAAAAGCAATACTTGCAAAACCATTTGGTGTAAACCAACTGAACAACTCATGGGGGGAGAGGGAAAGGGGGAGGGGGGAGGGGGGAATGAGGAAGGAGGTAACAAACAGTACAAGAAATGTACCCAAGGCCAAACGGATGAACCTGTAACCTCTCTGTACATTACTAGTTTGACAATAAATAAGAAAAAGAAAAAGAAAAATGATTGAGAAAATAATAGCGAGTATGTCTTGGACAATGTGTAGTACATTGTTAGTGTTCCATGTCACATTCCATTTCTCTTTGTCCATTCTTTTCTCTGCTGGAGAGATTATGAAATTAAACTGTTCATAAATGAAAAGCCTACTTACTACTATTCTCAGATCGTCATATGCCATTCTTTCCTCAAGGCAAGTGTTCAGGTTGTGCTTTCCCTTCCAGAACCCTTCAAAGAAATTGCTCTCACAAAAAAAAGACCCTAAATATCTATTTACTACTTGTGGTGGTTTCATTTATTACTCATAATTTCAGGATGGAAAAGATGCAGAGATAGATCGATATGACAATCATTCATGAATGGAGACAAAGAGGAAAGCAAAGTGGTTTAGCATCTTAAAACCAGAAACTTTTTGTTTTGTTTTGTTTTTTTGCCAGTCCTGGGCCTGGAACTCAGGGCCTGAGCACTGTCCCTGTCTTCTTTTTTGCTCAAGGCTATCACTCTGCCACTTGAGCCACAGCACCACTTCTGGCCATTTTCTATATTTGTGGGAATCGAGCCCAGGGCTTCATATATACAAGGCAAGCACTCTTGCCACTAGGCCATATTCCCAGCCCCCAGAAACTTTTGTAAAATGTCTGTGATTTATAGAAAGTGGTGATGTAGCTGGCACAAGATGGGCAGGGAAGAGGAAATGAATTTGTTTTCAGTCTACACAGATACAGTCTGAAGAATGTTTTCCCAGTAGAAAACCTTGTAGTTTTTAAAAATACGTACACTTCATGAATATTTTTACCTTAGTTCATAATTTTCTTGCGAATAGTATTATTGAAAAATATATTTATACCACCCAATGCTCACTAGAATGCTTTTTATGACATCTTTGATTTGGGAGAAAATCTCAAGGTCCAATGATAATGATAGACAAATACGTTCTGAAATTTCATGAAGGGACAGTGCCAGGATATTCCCCATGAATGTTGCTGTGGCAATTTCACACTGTTTGGCATCCATGACCCAGACTTCTGTTTAAGAATACAGGTCAGCATGGAAATGGAATGGTTGGAATTTTCCATTAGTTTTGCAGTAAAAACATAAAAGCACACATTTGTCAATTCTAAGAAATTTATAACTAGCCTATTTCTCCCTCACCTCAGAGAGTATATGAGTAATTGAACAGAATGAAATTCACTTCTTAACTCTTCACTTAGCATAAATGATTGTTTATACTAGGAAATTGCATGAGCAGCTATTTTGAAAGGACTTTCTTTCTGGCATCTTTATTGCCTTTCTGAAGCAAGTTTATTTAAATGTATCTATGTGCTGGATACTTTTTAAATGTTTTCAGTGACTTAGATTGCATATATAAACACACTAGTATTTTCATAAATGTTTTAGTAATTTAGACTGCATTCATAGTATGATGAAGTATGGCTACAGAAAGCCATTTTCATTTAATATTTTAATATTCCAGAAATCATGTTCTATAAATTGCCATTGTAGCTTAGATTTCCATTTTTTATTAATACTATAAGCTCTTTCAGATAAAATGTTCAGTATAATATACTTCACAATAAATGTTCACATTAAAGATGTGAAGATTACCTGGGTGCCAGTGGCTCATGCCTGTAATCCCAGCTATTCAGGAGGCTGAGATCTGAGGATCACAGTTCAAAGCCATCCTGGGCAGAAAAGTCCCTATGAGACTCTTACATCCAATTATCCACTCAAAAACCAGAAATGGAACTGTGGTAAAGTGCTAGCCTTAAGCCAAAAAAGCTCAGGGACTGTGCCACGGCTCAGAATTCAAGCCCCAGGACTGGCAAAAAAAAAAAGATTATTAGAAAAAGTACAGTAAGTAGTACAATAAATACAGCCTACTTTCTATAAATGATGACTAACTTACCCAATGTATTTTCTGAAGCTTCATGCAAAGATTTAGAGCAGTTATGTGTTAATAGTTAATATGTCTTATTTCATGAATTATTTAGAATAGCATTTATATATTTATGTAACTGAACACATATGCACACAGCCATGTAGACATGCTGAGCCCAGTAGACTTGTCATCTGTGCACAAGGAGTCACATGTGTCTACAAGTGTCTTAGATTGCCAAAGCCCTTGAGCCTATCCGGTTCCCCAAAGTTTCATATTGGTAATATGACATAATATATTATTTTGAGACGTACTGTTAATAATGACATTAATTGTATATATTTATGGAATAAAATGTAGTCTTTCAATAGGGAAGTGCAATGTGTAATGATCAGATCAGAATAAGTGACATATACCCATGACTGGTGCACTTACCATTTCTTTATGTTTTAGCACATTCCAAAAATCCTCTCTAGTACAGTTATGTGGAAATAGTCTATATTGTTATCCTTTATAATATTAGTATGTCCCAATTTCCTGAATCCCAACATTGGATGTCTTAAAAATAAATATTACATATACATAATATATTATAAATAATATTAACAATAGAAATATTATTATATTACATTTATATAATATATTATTGTATTATGTGCATTATATAAATAAAATTTTTGTGTAACCACAGAGGGTGTTATGACTTATAGAATTATTTTCTCTTAGGTTGAATATGAGCTCCCAAAGGCTGATGGATGTTTCTTTTCTCATCCTGTGATAGAACACTTGACAGAAACAGTGAAAGGGAGGGAAGATGCATTGTGGTTCATAGTTTCAAATGGTTTGAGCCATGACATTTTGCTTTCTGTTTCTGGGCCTCTAGCAAGTCTGAACACATTGGTAACAGGAACACGAGTTGGAAGAGTCTGTTTTTATCATGGTAGGTAGAAAGAATACAGGAAGAGAACAGGGAACTTTAGAGTTTCCAAGGACATGCCCTGGGACCTTCTTCCTCTAAAAAGGCCCCACTTTCTGATTTTTCACTGCATACTAGTAATCCCATCAGGTTATGGAACATGGAGAGCACTCATTATCTGATTGTCTCTGGAAATACCTTCACAGCAGAAAGATCAGTTTACCAATCTCCTAGATTATTTTTATAAAGGAACTCCTTATTGAATCATTTCAGTTAGGAAGATTGGCATTTTCAACAACAGTTCTCACTTCTTATTAATAAACATGGAAAATGTTTTCCTCTTTTTTTGTGCCAGTATCAAGGCCTGAAATCATAGATTTGCACTTTCTCTGTTTCCTGTACCACTTGAGCCATGACTACAGCACGGCTTTTTGTTGGTTGATTGGAGATGGAGATGAATACTTTTCTGCCTGGGCTGGCTTTGAGCCATGGTCCTCAGGTCTCAGACTTCTGAGTAGGTAGTTTTACAGGAGTGGGCCACTGGCACCTAGATACTCCTTAGTTTTTATTTTTTTTTTTCATATTTTCTTGTCTATTGCAAAGAACCTTTATTATTAAAGAATTTTCTAGGAAAAAGTCACAAATTCATAGTGCAGTGGCAAAACAAGATAAATAGTAGTAATTCTATAAATAAATATATATTTATTTGGTGTTATAAAATTTGTGTTATATAAACTTAATTATCATGCAAATTATAATTATAACAATTTCTTATTTCTTAAAGTGGAAATATTATAATTTCTTGCTTTCTAAAATTTCTGCTGAGAGGCTGAGAGCAAAACTAGTCATTATTCAGTGTTGTTCCACTATTCAAAGGACAGATAACAGGCAAGTTTCAATATAAAAATTTTCCAACCTCACTTTTTATTCATTATAAATTTTACCTTTTACAAATGGTTTTATTTTTCTTTGAAGAATGAATGTGAAATCGGTGACAATAAAAATAATGTCAGCCTCATATTAGGAGGCATAGCTATTTTATCTCAATGAAATATTCATAAAATACAGTGTAGATTTCACAACTATGTTGCTTTTATATTATTACAATAAAAATTGAAGATATGCAAATACTATTTGCATATTTTACAAGGCACACACTACACCTAACCTGAAGGAAAGTATGCTAAGTAAATTCTTGCAATAAAATTTATTTCCCAGCAGTTGAATTAAACCATAGATTTGTTGAAGGCATATTAGCCAAATATCTTATCTACAAATAGCTCTTCTTTCATATATATATATATATTCATATACATATGTATGTAGTGTTTTCATTCCGTTATTTTCCTTATGCCTCATTTTAAAATGGGGCTACTCTTGGTGATATTCAACAGCAAGCAGTATTATCAGTAGAGACAAAGTATATTTTAGTTGAATTTTCTTATACATGTTAAACATTTTAAATAAATGCTATAAAACTTCTTATACATTCAGCTTTGTGTACCTGAGAAACTGAGTAGTTGTCAGAATTTCAAGATGCTTTTCTAGTCTCTGCCCTCCATGACAATGAATTAACCTTTCATATTCTGCTTGTTTTTATCGATTAAGATTTCAATAATTTAACAAATGTAGGATCCAATATGTTTTATAAAACACCAAGTAATTCAAGATAGACCTCATGCTGTACTGTCTGTTATTTATCCTGAAAAGCTACAAAAGAAATGAAACTGGCATTCTAAACAGACTTGATTTACATCACTAAAATGTAATGCATATTATACAATATGATATTCTTTAGCATATCTGATATTCTATGTATTTCCTGAGACAAACATCTTAAAAGAAACACTGGCATAAAGTGTCAGAAAAGCTTAGTGGTTCAATCCTACTTTCATTATTATATGTTGTTGTGTGTTTATTTTAAATAATAACCTATATTTTATTTTATTTTGTTGTAAAGGTGATGTACAGAGGGGTTACAGTTACATATGTATGGTAATAAATAGATTTTTGAATGGTGTAACCCCTCCCTTTTTTCCTCCCATCTCCCCTAGACTCCCTCCTGTCCCCAAGTTGTAAAGTACATTTCCAATATAGTGTTCAGTGAGCATCACTGTTACATTTGTTCACCCTTTGTACCATTGTTTCTGTGATTTCCCTCCCCCCTTCCCCAAATCAGATAAATTTATATACAAGAAAGAGGGCAAAGAAATAAAAAACAGTGACAACAAGGAATAAACCAAAGGAGAAACAGAAAGAAAGAAATAACTGCAAATACTACAATAGGATAACCTCTTGTTTCCATTACTTGGAGTTCACTTCAATAAGCTTCATTTTATATGGTCATGTGCACATAGCTATTGAGCTATTGGGATCCTCTGCTATATCCTAGACATATTCTAATTATTGCAAATGAGGGAGACCATGAAGCCTCTGTTTCTTTGGGTCTGGCTTACTTTGCTTAATGTAATTTTTTCGAAATCTTTCCATTTCCTTAGGAATGGGGCAATGTCCTCTTTCTGATGGAAGCATAGGCTTCCAATTTTCCCCCTCCCTATGAGTTGTATTACAGTATAATTCTGTAAGTACTGCTGTTGCATTGGTTTGTCATTTTTCCTGTGTCTCACAATTTTCATAGGGGGGAAAATGAGGGAGGAGGTAACAAATTGGTTAAGAAATGTACGCACTGCCTTTCAGATGAAACTGTAACTCCTCTGTACATCACTTTGACAATAAAGAAATAAATATTTAAAAAAGAAATAGCCTTCTATATCACGAAAATCATCTAAAATTCTACAGATAACATCATACTTAATGATTAGTAGCTTGAAGCTTCACTATGGTTTTTCAACAACTTCATAGAAATCTGGGAAATGTGTTAAGATATGAAAACAAACTAAAAAGTATACACATGGAGAAAGATCGAACTATTGTAACTGAATCAGTTATAGATGAAACCAGAACCCAAATTAGAAAACATGTTACTCTAAGGCAGATAGAAGGCCACTGGAATGTCTTTAAATTAGGGACAATACTGGTTCATGTCCCAAAGAACAATATGTTGTATTCTTTGGGGCGATGCTTTGTTATTTTTGAAGCAGAAATTGGTTTTATCAATATTTGCCACTGCATGAAATTTTTATATAATTTCATAAAGTGATATTCCATATCAATAAGTAAATCTGCAAATTGTACATTCTTATACAAAAGCAGTCTTTTGATGACCCAAGTAATACTGCAATAGGACTCTGGAAAAACACAAAATCCTCTTCAGTGTTTTATTCTGACATTATAGATAATTAACACAGTAGGCCAGAGAATAGTTGGTTTGGGGCCAACCAGCTCACTTTAAGAATATTCTTTTTTTAGACAAACAACTACAAAAGCAATACTTACAAACTGTTTGGTGAAAATGAACTGAACAACTGAACAACTCATGGGGGGGAGGGGGAAGGGAAAGAGGGAGGGCGGAGGGGGAATGAGGGACGAGGTGACAAACAGTACAAGAAATGTATCCAATGCCTAATGTATGAAACTGTACCTCTCTGTAATTCAGTTTGATAATAAAATATATATAATAATAAAAGAATATTCTTTTTTTAAGATACTTTTATGACCGTCATGTAAATGTAGCTTCTTGGTATCTGAATAGCTTTTTATGTAAGTTACAGAGATGTAACTGAGATGAAAAGACATTGATAGATTGAGGAATTTTTGAACAAGTTGGTAAACATTGACCTTTAGCTAATGACAGAAACATAAGTACATTTACAATACAATATTTTCTTATGAGTGATTTGCTTAATGAAGGCATGCTTTAGCAAAAGAATAGAGGAAAACTGACCCGAGGGCTGACATAATACCACAGGAATAAACTGAAAATACTGACATCTCATAGAAAGCATACATGTAGGCTTTAATTACCAGAGACTCAAGTTTCAGTCAAATGTTATAGTTTTTTTCCACGCAGTTTCTTTTTTCCATAGCTTGGCATGTCAGTAAGATCGCTGAATAAGTTTTTGAGCCCTGATATGGCTATGTAATGCAACTATTCAAGTACCACCATATGCTTCCTGCAATCTCATGATAGACATGACATATATATAAAATATCAAAAACATGTATGGCCAAATATTAACAAGGAGCTTGACACAAATAATCTTTATTGTAATCCTCAAGATGATATAGAGAAAGTCAGGTTTACGATTGGCTGCCTCCTCTAATTTTAAGTACCATATTTAATATTGTTTATGATAAGGAGCAGGCCCAAATCAATGTTATTTACAGGAATGCTGGAGTGAGAGATGTAATTACTCTTCATGAATGCTAAGCTCATCTCACTAAGTTCAGTGAATGCAGCATTATTGTCATAGTTTAAGTTCAGAATTCTTTTGCCAGAAAACATATACCCATATATGGATATAATATATAAATAATATATATAGAACAGACAGAAAATGAGCATAAAATTGAGAACCCCAAAAACAAAACTGTACAGATAAACTTTCTTCATTGGTACAAAAGTAAATAGATGGATGTTGAGATCTTAGCTACCAAATTAAACTTAGTCACAAGGAAAATCCACAGTTGGAACTACTGGTTCACTTTTTATGTTTTCTATCTTTGTTGGTATTGTTATTTTGGATATATATTTATGTATATATATAATTTTCCTGAGTTTGTGTAGTTATCTATGTATATTCTCTCATATTTCAGAACACTTCCTGAAGTTACTTATTTTTTAATTCTTTGACAACTAAATATCTTTGTTTATGGTCGCTAAAAAAAATGTATCTTATTGACTTCATTATGTGATTTCTTCCTTAAACCTTCATATTGCTTCAGACTTTCATTAGTGTCTGCATGTTTAAATATTTAAGATGAACTCTGAAATAAAGGATATTCTTCCATCAGACCTGATCATCTATAAGACAACTATAGGGGGCTGGGGATATGGCCTAGTGGCAAGAGAGCTTGCCTCGTATACATGAGGACCTGGGTTCGATTCCCCAGCACCACATATACAGAAAACAGCCAGAAGTGGCGCTGTGGCTCAAGTGGCAGAGTGCTAGCCTTGAGCAAGAGGAAGCCAGGGAAAGTGCTCAGGCCCTGAGTCCAAGGCCCAGGACTGGCCAAAAAAACAAAACAAAACAAAAAGACAACTATAGAAAAATTGTATACAATTGTAACCAAAACCCCACATTGGTTTTGAATGTATATCTAACAATAGATAAGAAACTGTAAACTAAAACTAGATTCTAGATTTAAGGAAGATCAAAATCATATAGAATATTCTCTCTTTACACAATGAAATTTAATCAGACATTAACATTTTCACATCTACAGTATTCTAATTACTTTTAAATTAAATCACATCATTTTCAGTAAAGTAAAAAGAAAATTAAAGAGGAAAACACAAGGAATCTCAAACATCTTACTAATATAATAGCTATCAAATATTCTCACAATAACTGATATTTTCATTTCCTGATCAGTTGAGTTTTACTAAATTCTCTTCATTTCATTATCATGCAATCAGATTGCTTCCTCTGTTCATTATGAAGATCACTGTTTGAACTAAATACATTTTCCTTTGCTATAAAGGAATAATAAAGGAAATTTCTAATTAAATGAACTTTTCCACTGTGACTTTATACAACTCTTAGGAACCTCTCCCCCCCATCGCCTGGTTTTTTTTTGTTTGTTTGTTTTTTGTTTTTAATAAACTTATACAGAAGAGTTTGTCTTTTACACCAAGTCAGTATATAGCCATCTGGATAAATGCATGTTTGAAATTATGCTGCTATTCATTTTCTTCTTTGAAAGAACTCTTAAATGATGTGCACACTTATAGAGGAGAAATATTTCTCTTTAGTGAGAGCATACTGAAAATTGCAGTAAGACTGGCGTGCTTGAAGAATGAGGAACCATAAAACAGCCTGAGCACCAAGCTCTGCTCTGAAGCAGCTGCAGAAGTCAGCGAATTGGAAGATTGTAACTAATGATAGTCAAGTTGTGTATCATGTCATTATTATTCTTGGTGGTCAATATGACTTGAGTAGTTTAGCTGAATTTTTCTTAAGCTTTCTTTCCCTTTTCTTCCCTTTCCCTCCCCTCTTGGAATAATACATGCTTTAGGAGGATAGTAAACAGAATCATGGCTCCATACTCACTGGAAGAATCACATTGAGAACACATAAATAATTCACCAGATTCCACTCAGGCATCTTTATTTGCAGAACCCATGAAAAGTTCAGTTTGTGCCATAAATTTCTAGGTATCCATGAGGAGTAGTACAGATATTTTGTGTTGGTTCCACTAGAATTCATTGTGTCCTGTTTTACTCACTTCCTCCATGTCTTCAGTGTGAACCAAAGCCAGCTTATTCCTGAACAATTCTAGTCCAAGTCGTCAATATGCTCAGGACACGTAAATATCAGCTTACATAATTTGAAAACTTACTGTGTATAAGTCACTTATGAGTCATGGTCTCTAGCAAATTATTTTTATGTAATCTTAGAAATGAAACTTTGGTTTTAAGTGATCCACTGAAATTATTTTGTCCTCATGTTCATGTGTATTTACAATTGTTGTACTTATTTCTCTGTACATATATGCCTTAGGTCCATGGAACACACAGCTTAGAGAATGACTTTGTCTAAGCTCTGGTAAAGTAACAAGGAAAAGGATAAAGGAGATTTCCTTCAGGCTCCTTTTTTAATTTACATGTTTCCCATATATATGTATATGTATATATATATATATATATGAAAAGTGGTAGGTTTGGGCTTTATATGTAAGGAGAGAGTCAAATAAATGCATTTACATATATAGGGCTTAGTTGTCCTAAAGCAGAGGAAAAAATTCATCCATTCTTAAAGTTTGGTTTGTAGTAATTTTACATCCACTATTAAAGCAATGCTGTTAGATCCTGAATTGTTAACCAAAATGATAGCTTTGTAAGTTTATAAATAGTAGCTTTATTTTGATTTAGATGGACATCTCAAAACTTATCAAGGTAATTAGGACATTACAAATACAATTGAGATGATATGAATTACATAATACTAATTGACTATTGTGTTAAAGTGATTTAAGGGGCTGGGAATATGGCCTAGTGGTAAAGTGCTCACCTCGTATACATGAAGCCCTGGGTTTGGTCCCTCAGCAACACATATATAGAAAAGCTGGAAGTGGTGCTGTGGCTCAAGTGGTACAGTGCTAGCCTTGAGCAAAAAGAAGCCAGGGAAAGTACTCAGGCCCTGAGTTCAAGCCCCAGGACTGGCAAAAAAACAATAACAATAAAGTAATTTAAACAATACATACATGTTTTAGCCTATTTTGAACACGGAAAGTCTTTCAATAGATAGCACTGTTCTATTTCGCACATCCATAATCAATTATATTGGCCATATTAATCCCTACTCACCTTCATTAGCCCGTTCTCCTCCCTCTGGTACCCACTGCATTAGCTGAGCCTGCTTTACCTTCCTGTCATTCGTGTGTGTGTTTGTGTGTGTGTGTGTGTGTGTGTAACAATTGCACCTTGGTTTTCACTATACTATTTCAGACATATATACCTTTTTTATCTTATTTGTTGTGGGACTTGAACTCAGTGCCTCAGAACTACCGCTGAGTTCTTTTGTTAAAGGCTAGTACTCTATCACTTTAGGCCACATCTCCACTTCTAGTTTTTGAGTGGTTAATTGGTTTTGTATCATGATCCTCCATTGAAGTGTAATCCTCAGTTGAAGTGAGATCCTCACAACTCAACCTCCTGAGAAGCTAGGATTACAGACATGAATCACTGGCACCCATCTTTAAATGGTCAGGTTTCTTGAAGGGTTAGAACCATTCATTCAATGAGCTGAATTTGTAAATTAAGTAAAATAAGAAAGCAAAGTAATTTCAAGCATGTAGGTAAGATATTCCAACTCCAGTGTTTCACTATGGTGATGCTGGTAAACATATAATTTGTGTGGAAGTTCTAACTCCTTGTACTGTGAATTTTCGTCACATCTAGGTGGATTTTCCAGACTATAAAGACTTCATCTAGAGAGGCACAGGGAAACTACTTTCCAATGGACTAACAATGAAATTTCTTACATATATAACAAAAAAAATATAACATTCTGGAGTAGGGGGCGGGGTGTAGGGATCAGAGATCTCATGAAGGATTGCAAGGCAGTTTGTACAAACTATTTTGTTGAGAGTTGTAGTATTCATATATCAAACAAGTGTGGCCAGTTAAAGATTCACAGTTGACTGCCATTTGCTCAATGTAGTCCTAGAGCTCCAGTCAGGATTGAAGAAGGTGTGATTATCACTGGATCAAATTCACAGCCAGCAGCCTTTCTCCTGTATCCACATCCATTCAGAATGCCTTTGTCTTCATCCCTATGGTTCTATACCAAGATCACTTTACCATCATCTGGCTTTGTCTCCAAAATACTTCTACTATGCTGTCAACATCTAGTTGCTTGAGACCTACAATTCACTATTCTCTTCTATAACTCCTTTAAGGACTAATTGTTTCTATGGCAGTTGGTATGTTAGTAATCTTCGACAAATAACAAATGGCGATATCTTTAGTGTAGGTACTAACACATGTAACACTTCAAGAATGACTCAGTAATTTTTGTTTCCCCTTTGCTGTATATTTTTATTAATTTGCCTTATTGTTATTATAGAGGTGATATACCGAGGGATTACAATTACATGAGTCAGGAAATGAGTACAGTGTCTTCAGTCCCCTTATTCTCTCCCAGCCCTCACTCCCATCTCCACCCACGAGTTGTATCGGTCACTTTCATCAATGTCCAGTGAGCTCCACTAATATAATTTTTCAGCCTTTTCCCTCGAGTTCTATACCAGTGAATTTAATAATATATAGTGAACAAACCCCTCAGAAGGGAAGACAATTCTCTATTTTTCTCTTGAATTTCCACATATTTTAAAAAGCAAAAACTATCTCCTATGGATGTTTGTATACAACCAAGTTTGAAAAAATGTCTCCCTTCTAATTTACTAATAGTTTTGGAATGAAAAGCAGAGAGACATTTTCCCTTTGGAGCAAAAGGCAAGCAGCCTATTACACAACATCCAGGTTCTTTAAATCCAGGATTCCTCCCCTGCAATGTCACCTAATACATCATAAGGCACCATCCCCTCTTCACATCACCCTGGGGAAATTGGAATTCAGAAAACTCACAAAACAACCAAGAAGAGACAATACTTGAGTTACTTTTTAAAAAAATTGTTGGTCATTGGGCCTGAACTCAAGGCCTGGGCACTGTCCTTGAGCTGTTTTTGCTCAAGTCTAGCATGCTACTTCTTTGGCCATAGTGCGACTATCAGTTTTCGAGTGATTAATTGGAAATAAGAGTCCATGGGACCTTTTCTGTCCAGGCTGGCTTTGAACTGCAATCCTCAGATCTCTGCCTCCTGAGTAGGTAGGATTACAGGTGTGAACCACCAGCACCCAGCTTTCCAATTATTATTTATTACTGTAAATGATAAACTGCCTTTCATCTCTGACCCAAGAATACACTATCTTCGTGTGATATCCATGAATCTGTGATAAGCTAGCTTATGAGTTGTCAGGCAGGGTAAAATTTCAGAGGTTTCACAATTGGAGAAACACCAGGCAAATTCTAAGGAGTAATGTAGGCCAAGGCTGAGAAACTGGACTCCCAAACAAGAAAGGAAATCTGAATTACCCACTGCCCCCCAATTACCAGAAAGGATGTCTATCACCTAATCAAACTGTGTACTACCACTAATATTTGTCTCATCCAGGGGTTTTCTATAAGTTGACCAGAAAATCTACCAAATTTAGCTGACATCTTATGCAACCTGCAGTGGCAGAAGTAGTATACATAAAATGCTAACACAGCTAGAAATTAAAATATGCATGATACTTTCTCTGATATCTGGTTACTTACTCATAACTGTGCTAACTGAAGCTTCTGGAAAGAGTTCATTTTTCCTGTAGGATTTCAGTTACACAGTCTGCTGACTCCCTAAAATGCCCGCTCCATGCATTTCCCTTGAGAAACTTCTACTGGGAACTGGTGGCCATCATGCCCCTTTCCGATCTTTGCCACTATATTCCAATATTGGGTTGTAACCCTGTCTTTTCTTATTGGATGGAGATATTAGATTCCAAAGGTAAACAAATATGATCTCACTGATTTGTCCTTTTATACAAAAAGGATGTGAGGCAAATGGGTCCTTTGCTATCTTTCTGTCTGTTTATAGAAGTTTATACTTTTAGATTCTGCTTAAAGGAATTTCTCCAGGGTGCTGGGGCTTGGTTCTGGGATCGTTTGGTTCAACTAAGCTAATGGTGCCCACTGGGTGGCAGCAGCCCTCCAGCCCCCAGAACAAATCTACAGGACTCTGCCTTGTCTAAGAACCATCAAACCAGTGATGACTTCTTTTAAAATTGTCATTTCTCACTTCTCTGTTTCATATTTGCCATGCTTTTAAATAAGGGAACCTAACGTGAAATGGTCAGGATCATATTTTTAATTTCACATGTTATTCTGTCAAGATCTAAATAACTAGTCTCCCAGTCCAAAAGATGGTTTACTAGAATTTATCATTTACTACAGTTGAATCTTGATGCCTGAAAGATTTTTATATTTCATATCAGTTTATTTGGAGAATACAATACAACTTATTTGTACTTGGTTGTTTCAAAAACAATGAGAAAGCCATTCAATAGCTCATTTTTAGAGTACTTAGGTTGCTCACTCATTAGAGTCTGGGCATAGATGATGCTCAGGGAATTCTCCTTATGCCCTGTTACAAATCCCCATGGCCTCTGACCCATTTAGGTGTTATGAGAATCTGGGTTTGGGCTCCTGAGAAAGGTTTCTCCTTGAGTCAAAGAATTCTGTTAGGTCAAATGATCTTTCTTTATAGCTATTGCCTACTTTGTCTTTATAATTCTTAATATTATAATGGTTCTTATAAATCCTTCTGTAACCCAACATATAATAATAATAGGATCACAGAATTGCTGTACATGGTTTAGGCTCGGCCCATCAATCAATGCTTCCTTGGAAAATGGGTTAATCTAGGAAAGGCTAGACTTCATTTATGTCCAAGAATCACTTGTAAAGTGGATACTGTTTGGCAGGTTATATCTATTTTTAGAATTTGATGTTAAATTACCCAGTGAGGTAGAAATGCTATGTAGTTGCATCTCGTACTTGAGTTATTTTAAATGAGTTTTAAGCATTGTCTTCTTAACATTAGAAATTCAGTATCAAGTAAGTTACTTCACGTCTCTGTCAGTTATACAATAGGACAAATATCAAAGCAACTGATTGAGATCTAATGGGTTTCCCTGCTTGTACTCACTCCCAGTTTCAATTAACTTTGAAGTTACAAAATATTAAACTTCCTAGAAAATACTCTGATAACATCATCCCTCTGCTCAGAATTTTGGAATTTCTATATACCTAAGGTTCAACATTCACAAATTAGTATTCTACTTTGAATCAACTTAAGATTTATTTACTGATTGGAAACATATGGATACATCATATATACGTAAATACATAATAGATAAATGCATAATATATGACATAAAATATCGTACATAAATATATAATGTTTTATATATATATAATTTTGCTCAAGCGATATAAAAGATGAATGCCTCTTTCCCTTCTGTTAAAAGCTTATAGTTTGGTAGAAGAGACATTTTTGCAAATAATTACAAAAGACATTTTTGCAAATAATTATAAAACAAAGTGTACTATATACTATAGTAGTGTGATAAAACTAAGTGTTAGTTGCATCTCAAATAGGCAATAACCAACAAAATTTAAATTATAATGATATTAATATAACATTCTTCATTTACTTACAATCTGCTTTTATGTCATACCAAAGTAACAGACATTTAAATATATTCTCTGTATAATCTTTTTGAAAAATATGGTACTAAAGATAAGATTATCTCTTTTTTTATAAATAATATAAATTTACAATATTGAAACTATACAGGATCCCATAAAGAGGAATAAGATTCATGTTCACTTGTGTAATTACAACATAAATACTATCATATATAGGTATTAGGTGACTGCCATAACAAATGATAATAAATTTAGTGGCTTAAAAGAGCACAAACTTATTAGCCCACCATTTTGTAGGTCACAAATCTGGATCTCATTGACCTAAAAAACAGTAGCTATACATTCATTTATGAAAGGTCTGGAAGGTAATTTCTTTTGTGGCTGCAGCACTGAGATTCCTATTCCATGTTGTTTGTTCAGGGAGGAGGGTACTCAGTTACTAGCAGACACTCCCAACCCAGTGGCCATTCTGATCTGGTTTCATTTCATTAATGATGAGATCTGCTAACCATGTGAAAGACATTTGAGCATCCTGATTGTATTTCTACTAATTTTGTTTGTGAATTTTGGAGGTAGAGAACATGGTATTGAATTCTGGCCCTGGTATTTTCTTGTTTACTCTCTGTATGGTTGCTCTGCAGTTTTAAGAAGTGCAAGTAGTAGATTCATGTGTAATTGTGTACATATCTCTAGATGCACACATATAAAAATTTTCATTATCAAGTAATATCAAAACATTAGTTTGGATGCCAAGACATAGATTTATTTCTTACCCATGGACATACTGTAACAATATTGTCTCATTATTAATGACAGTATTTTATTGCTGAACAGATATGTTATTTCTTCTGTCTGATGACACCTATGCTTTTTATTTTTGTCATCTACAAATAGGAATGATAGGGTTGGGAATGTGGCTTAGCGGTAGAGTGCTTGCCTAGCATGCATAAAGCCCTGGGTTTGATTCCTCAGCACCACATAAACACAATAAGCTGAAATGGTGCTGTGGCTCAAGTAGTAGAGTGCTAGCCTTGAACAAAAAGAAGCCAGGGACAGTGCTCAGGCCCTGAGTCCAAGCCCCAGGACTGGCAAAAAAAAACAACTCCAAAACAAAACAAATAGGGATGATAGGACTTCTTCATTCTCTATTTGAATCTCTTATTTTTTTTCTTGACTTATTACTTAATCTAGGAATTCTAGTACTATACTGTAAAAGAGTGGGGAGGGTAGATATTCTTTTCTTGTTTCTGACTTGTGTAAATCACATGCATCATTAGTTATCAATAAATTTCAAAGACAATTCAGCATTATGTTTTTCCAAGACAGTAGTTGAATACGGCAGTATACTCAGTATTTGCCAACTTATGACTTGCAATGCTATATCTTGTCTGATTTATAGACTTGAAAGAAATTTAGGTTTTTTTCAAATTCTATTTCTCAATCTACACAACAAAATTACTCTCTACCCTTCTCAGGGAATTGCAATGAGAGGAATGTAAAATAATTCATGTAAATATCACTCAAAATTAGATATTTTCCAGTGTAATATTAATTTATTTCTTTTTTATTTGCAAACAATGAAATAGAACTTTATTCTTCCTTAGACATCTCGGTACTATGTTTCCATAACTGATAAGGCCATTCGACCAGTGTCCCAGGCCAAAAGCAATTAAGGCAAGCAACAGAAAGACATTTTGTAATGGCATACCTTTCCTTTAAAGATCTTTTCCCTGAGAAACTAGACACATAGATTCTCCATTAACAGAGACAGAGAACGTTGTTTAATGAACAAATTTGGAGGAGAAGATTCAGAGTTTAGATAATTATAAACATTTAGATGCCTCTAAGATACACATAGAACTTTTCATTTTTTATGCTTTGTTATAAAAAACAGTGCAAGAAGCCTAAGTAGTATGGCAGAATGCATGCCTACCAAGAGTAAGGATCTGAGTATAAATCTTTGTACTCACAAAATGAAAGTATGATAGCCTACAGAATAAATTTTCCCACCAAGATAATCACTAAATTATTTTAAATATATAGCTTCTACTAGATATTAACTAGTTCTTCTTCAAAACACTTTTTTTTTTTTTTGCAAATTTACATTCTTAACATTACTCTTAGTTCCTGTCAAAACTTGGTACCCTCTCAACAGAAATTTTTGCAGGTCTGAAGTGGCCAAAGATTGTCTCTTTTTGTTGCTTTATTTGAATTCTTCTGATTCAAATAAGGTAGGTGAAGCACACACACACACACACACACACACACAGCATACATATACACCCATATATATAACATATTACATAAGTTTTATATATTTTGGGTAACAACCAAAGTTGCATTATCTCATGAATTTTAGTAGAAGAATCATATAAGGATAAGCCATCTTATTATGTATACCAGAGTTTTTGTTTTTGCGGTGTGTGTATGTGTGTTTGTGTGTGTATGTATGTGTGTGTGTGTGTGTGTTTGTCCAAATCTTGGGGCTTAAACATAGGGCCTGTGCACTGCTTTGCTCAAGGCAAGCACTCTATTACTTGAGTCATAATTCCACTTCCTGCTTTTTTATTTTGCAATTGGAGTTCAAAGTCTCATGGACTTTCCTGTTTGGGCCGACCTTGAAGCTCTACCTCAGATCTATGCCTCCTGAGTATCTAGGATTACAGGCATTAGCAACTAGCACCCAGCTGGGGATTTTTGTTGTACTTAATTGGTTTTTCTTTTGTTTTCTTTTCTTTTTAACAATACAACAGACAATAGTTTAGAAATAAATAAATACTATTAGTGATTTCTGTTGATACTTACCCCAAACAAGTCCTTACTGTGTACTAATTAATAGACAGAATATGTAAGAGCTGTGAGATTTGCATTATAATGTAGAGACTTGTTAAAATTTAGTTGTAAGTAATATTTAAATTATCATATTTTACTGATGCACCTATTTTTTCTTAAAATGTAAATCGTTAGCATTATCCTAAGATATTATTTGTATTTATTTTTATAGTGTTTTGTGTGTTTCTGTGTAGAAATATATCAGTATTCTTCCATTTTTGTGGCAGGATTAGATTGTGGTTAGAGTCAGCTGATTTGACGAACAGCATTCTAACCACTGGTTTGGTTTTCCTACCTAAACCAGTTGAGATTGACACAATTGATATGAATGCGAATTTATAAATAATAACATCATATAGTGGTTTCTCATTTGCTTAAAACTGCCTTGAGAAATAATTAATCTGATCACCTATCCCTGGATTACTGGCTCCTAGTGGTGTTGTGACCTGAGGCAGTTACTGTTGTTCCCCCTGTAAATCAATGTGTTTTAAAAATGATTCAGGCCAGGTGCAAGTGACTCACTCTTGTAATCCTAGCTACTCAGGAGAAGATCTGGGGATTGTGGTTCAAAGCCAGCCCAGGCAGGAAAGTCTATAAGACTCTTATCTCCAATTAATCATCAAAAAGCCAGAAATGAAGTTGTGGCCTAAGTGATAGAACACTAGTCTTGTTCAAAAAAGCTCAAAGACAATACCCACCTTCCAATAGCATCTTCATGAGTAACAAGACTTTAAACTATGCACTTTGGGTAGACATTTAAAGTCTGGACCATAGCCCAGGTTTTAGCAGCAGGAGTTTCCAGAGCACCTTGCAATGAGTCCCTGACATATTACCTGTTGCTCCATCCACATCGAGCTTCAACCTCTAGTCAACTTGCCTCTGGCCTTGGGAGATGCCAGCGGGAAAACACAAGTCTTGGCATCAGCAGCTCTCTCTGGCACTTGGAGAAATTAGGAAGAAGATGATTTTCTGATTCTCTAATGTCAAAGAATAAATGTAATGCTGGTGTCTCAAGATGGATTTCTGAATAACTGTCTCTTGAAATATTGTTACTTGTCACAAATATGTTCTGTAGTATTATTAATAATAAAAATACCTAGAAAGTACATGGTGAATCATTTCATCATTTCCGAAAGCACTTTTTTATTCATTCGTTTATTTGGCTTATACTAATCACTGGCTAAGATCTCAGTCACTCTTATTAGTACTAGTGACATCGGCTGTAGTCTCTTTAGTCAGCTTAACTTCTTTGAGATTTATCTTTTTAGACAGAGAAAATGAAGATCATCGAATGGTAATATGGGCCAAGTCACATAACTAAGAAATACATGTTCAAACTCAGGCTTTCAAAAGTTTACCTGCTTCTCCTTGGTGAACTGATGTTCATTGTTGACATTGCTTTGCAGGGAAATTGTTTCTAAAATTCCCCCAAAATAACAAGTAAATATGCATTTTTGAGAAAATATTTTGGAAGCTTCTGTGTTATTTATATGTACATGAGCCCCCTTCTGAGAGTAGCTCATGGATGTTTGTCTTCCAATAGATTCTGAAGTGAGTTGATGCTAGAATTTAATTCCAAATGCCCCATTATGCATGAGCTGCTCTTCGTACTTTAAAGATTTTGCCTCAGGGTAAAAAATGGGAGTCCTCACTTTGACTCTCTGAAATAATTCATATCTGTAAATGCATCTCTAGGAGTCTTGGGATTCTTTCCAGATTCAATGAAGTCATATATATTGCACTTATGAATAATCCTTGTGAAGGATCTACAAACAAGGCCTCTGGAGCAGATTAGAAGACAGAGAAGTCAGGCCTCTCAAATTCTTAAGAACAAGTTATTTTTTTAAAATTATAATTAATCCACTCTTTCTGCCTTTTGATCTAACTAAACATGTTTGGAATCTTATTTTATTCTTTCTTTGTTCCCCCCACCTCCAGGTTACTGTCCATGTGGGTACCATGCATGCCAGAATGGCAAATGCTATAAACCAGAACAAAGATGTAATTTTATAAATGACTGTGGGGATAATACAGATGAAGGTGATTGTGGTGGCTCCTGTACTTTTGAAAAAGGCTGGTGTGGCTGGCAAAACTCTCTGGCTGAAAACTTTGATTGGGTCTTGGGGATTGGCTCTCCTCAAAGCCAGAGGCCCCCCAGAGATCATACTCTTGGAAATGAAAATGGTAGGTGATTCGGTTATTACTGTTCCCTGAATTATAGTCCCACTGCACATGTTCTGATCTTCCCAACAGCAATTGGGGGGACCACCCGGCAATGATACCAGTCAGTCAAACAGGTAAGGAGTTTGTTCCTAAGGACAGGCTATAGCAAAGGGCTGTAGATTGGAGGGCATCATTTTGAAAGTTGGAAATCCACGACCTAATTCTGGCCATGCTTGAGTCTTTTTCAAGGCCAGAAGCAGAATTGTTTCTTCCATATCTGTCTCCTAGACTAAGTGGCATCCTCAAAAAGTTCCTTGCTTGGAAATACCAGCTCTCTTTGTGTTTTTGCAGTATATTTTCTTTATGAATTTCTTCTATCAAAATTTGCCTGTTTCATTAAGATACCTTCTTAGATTATTTTTATTAGTATACCTTCTGGTTTCATTAGAATATCTTCTAAACTTTCTGCTCTAGCAGTCCTGTCTTCCCTTGAGCATCAACAAAAATCTTATTTTGAAATATGTTCACCTCCATAAAGGCAGGTGGTGAGGACTTGTGTGTTTTAGGGGAGGAGAGATGCAATTCAACTAACAGCATAGAATAGTGCAAATTAAATATTAATAACTATTTCATTTAGTATAGCTCTATGATAATGTATGCTACCATCAGATAACCTTTTATAAATGGCATGTACTTATAATCAACAACCCTGGCTCCTGACACTTCTATTATCATTAGCAAGTCACTTACCTTTACAGATTCTCAAATCCTTCATTAATCAATAGCAGATACAAACCTGTATGCTCTATAATAGGAGCTGTGGTGCATCAAATGAGGTGATGTTCATGGAGGGAAAGGAGTTGGAAATCTGTGAAGTGCTGTGGAAATGTAACTGCAAAATCATAATTGTTAAGAATTGAGAAAAAAATTACTTTTCTACAAGTATTCTAAAGTGAGGTGTTGGACTCACTGCTTAAGGAGCAAAGACCATTAGCAGGATAAAAAGGTCTTTGAACATGTGTTTGTTACAAAGTAGGGAAAAAGGCTTCGAAATATTGATATTCTACAATCCTATGTAGAAACATAGCCATGGCAGGCTCTTCATGCCATGGAATGGAAGACATAATCCTATTCAACAGCTCAGCTGTACATACATAATATGTTTTGGATTTTCGAATACGTAAGAATCAAACACAATACTTTTGCCTATTAAAACCTTTCATCTTAAATTTACATACCCAGTAGGTGACTAAATATTTTAAACCACATCGTATTTCTTTGTATGGCTTCCACACTGATGCTTGATATTGTTTTACAGTAACTGGGGTATTTAAGGAGTCTATTAAATGATTCCTATAACTATCCTTTTGATTGGATGACACAAAGACCCTGTCAGCTCAGGTCATCGGCATACTGTGAAGCACTTTGCCAAAAGCAGCGATGATTGGAAATTGTTTTGTCACTGAGCAAGAGACAAGGCTATTAGATTTATTCTCACTTTGAGAGGAAAATGCCTTTGACAGCTCAGATCATAGGAAATTTAACTGAGATGGAAAGCTAACCTAATCCTATCATTGTTTTATTGCTTGTACCTAGGGCACTTCATGTATCTGGAGGCTACCCCAGTGGGGCTTCGGGGTGACAAAGCCCACTTCAAGAGCGCTGTATGGCAAGAATCCAATGCTGCCTGCACCATGAGCTTCTGGTATTTCATTTCTGCAAAAGCCACGGGGTCCATTCAGATCCTCATTAAGGTAGGATCTTGGTGCAGAATGCCTCTGAGCTTTAAGAGGGCTCTGCAGATTCAATGGAGATTCTTTTTTTGACTTGGCCAGGGGAGCCTGTTTCTCCAGAAATTGCTGCTCCTGTGGCCACTTATTCTGTGGGATTTAGTAGATTAAGACATGGAAACCAGTTTGGGGTCATGTCATGCTCCATGATTTGACTGAACCACAGAGACTTCTTTTGTAATATCACACTTCATTCTACCTCGTTCATTCATCCCCTGTCTTTTTCTATTAAAGGAAACAGATTAAGTGTACATTTGAAAGAACAGCTATCCATTTTTTCCTCCTATCTGAGTAATCATTAAGGGTACTAATAGCAGCCTTCTACTCTAAGCAGACCACACACAGGACTCAAACACTTAGGATGGTGATCAAGGTGTGATTACATTGAACTGCTTATTAATGGTGACATGCTAATGCATTTTTCTTACTGAGGATTAATTGGTTGTTGCCATCAGAGCTTTAATTTGGTATAACACAGTGACAGTGTTTGGGGAACAAAATAACAGAGTAGATATTAATATTAATGAGACCTGTTTCAAAAACCTTCATTCTTGAGCAATTTAAAACAGTCACAAAAGGAAGTGTGTGTGTGTGTGTGTGTGTGTGTGTGTGTGTGTGTGTGTGCAAACGGGGGCCAGTGTTTATTGTAAGACTGGTTAGAATTCTAAGAAAGCTTGCTTTAAAACATTCTCTAGATCTACTACTCTTTTATTACACATGAGCTTTGCAGTAGTGGCCCAGTACTGATGGGTCACACCTGCCCTGAATGCCAAAGAGCTCATAGGTCTGAATAGCTCATGGCTGTACAGTTCATGTCTTGTGAGAAACCTGAACTGACTTTACAAATGAAGGCTGTGCAAGATGACGCAGAAAACCAGCCTCATAGGAGCCAGGTAGTAACCACCAGTGGTTTATTTTTACGTTTAAATATGGAAATTTACTGGAATATGAAGGTAAAAGTTACTCTTAAAGGAGTATTTTTCTAGAATGTTTGGAAGGTGATGCTTATTATGCAATATGTACTCTGTGAGGAATTTGATGATGGTCTGCCAGATTTGCTTTTGGTATTTGCTTCATTGAAATTTACATTTCAACCCATGCATAGTATAGGAACTTGATATTAGAGTAAAATGTAAAATTAAGTGGTCTGGATATGCTTATACTCCTTTTAAGTCCTCTAGGACTCCTTTTCTGCTGATGGATTCCTGAAAATTTTAAAATAACTGTCATTTTGTTGTACAAAAAAATCAAAATACACTCATTTTTAAAATCCAGATTTATTCTTTTGGCTGAGAATGTAGTTCGGTGGTAGAGACCTTCCTTGTTATGCACAAGCCTATGGGTTTGATCTTCAGTAATGAAAATAGGCGAATACATAAAGAAATGTGTTCCTATTATGGTGTAGTTGGAAGGACTGTGAAGGAGCGACCTCTTTCATAACAGGTAGTGAGTTTATATTCATGGATTTGGTGGCAGCTGCCTCATTTTGGTGAGTAATAGGATACTGGTTTTGATCATATAACAGAGCACACCCTAGGCTTTCCTCTGTGTGGACTCCTGCTGCACTGACCTCACACACGAATTTGAAAATATCCTAGCCAGATGGCAGACTCAATAGGCCAAGGGATTTTGCCTTTTCTTTCTTTTCTACTCCTGGGCTACAAAACCTGTCCTGGTACATGCAAGTGCCCTCTCTGGCTCATTCTTTATCCTGTTTAACACAAAGATCCCCTCCTGTGTTTTCCCCCACAGAACCTGAAAGATTCAGCCTTTTCTAAAACTAAACCTTGACAGGTTTTGCCTTCCAAGATCATCGTTTTCCTATCATTCACAACTCTAGGAATAAACCCTATACACACTGGTCATATTTATTTAGTTAATACTGATAGTTGTAGTTGTTGACATTTATTCTGTTTCAACAAATAGATTACCAGCATGGACAAATAAATTAAGAAAATCCTACTCAACAGCGCAGGCTGGCTGTGGTGGTGCACAGCTGTAATACCTGCTATACAAGAGGCATTGGGAAGGTGATTGCAGTCACAGATTGCCTAGGGAAAAATGTAATACACAATACAGAAAATACCTAAAGCAAAACGGGCTAGGGGAATGGCTCTAGTGATTGAATGCTTGCCTCACAAAGATAAGGCTTGAATTTTAAACCCCAGTACCACCAAAAAGTATTATTGAGGAACTAACAATTATTTTCCATTGCATTGCTGTTTGACTTACTTATCAATAGAAAAAAATCCGGAAAATAATCCAAAACACTGTTTGACAGGAATAAGAATCCTTAAAAATAGCTCTAGCTAGGCACTGGTGTCTCACACATGTTATTCTAGCTACTCAGGAGGCGGGGATCTGAGGGTCACAGTTCAAAGCCAGCTCAGGCAGGGAAGTCCATGAGATTTTTATCTCCATTTGACCACCAGAAAACTGGAAGTTGTGCTGTGGCTCAAAGTGGTAGAGCACTAGCTTTGAGAACAAGAGCTCAGGGACAGCGCTCAGGCCCAGAGTTCAAGCCCCATGACCAACAAAAAAGATGTTAGCTTTTATAGTAATAGAGAATTAATGAGATAGAAGAATTACTGTCTTCCAGGAGCTGCTAAGAATAAGCCAAACCCTTGTGGGATTTAGCCAATGGAAATAGTTGACCGTGGGAAGCAGTAACAACTGCCTTTCTAAGAAGTTGTTACAAGTCTAGGGTTCAAGTAAGCTGGGCACCAGTGTTTTATACCTGTAATGATAGCTTACTTGGGAGACTGAAATCAGAACATTAAGGTTTGAAGCCAGAAACTTCATCACTAAAATAACCAGCAAAAAGGAGGTGCCAAAAGTATGGAAGTAGTGTTCAAGAAGAACACCACCCAGAAAGAGTAAGTCCCTAAGTTCAAATGCCACTAAATGGCAATAATAATAATAATAATAATAATAATAATCAATAATAATAATAATGTAAGTGGATAAGCTAGGGCATGAACTGAGATATTCTGAATTTAGGATTCTGTTGCTATACGATCAGTTTCATCTCTGCCATTATATTTGTAAATATGAACAAACATGTTATCATGTTAATCTAAAGTAAATAGACGGTATCATTTTTTGGATTTAGTAATTTATTCATCTTAGAGATGTTATATTTATATTTAAATTATTTCTCAGTTTTACCTACTTTTTAACTCATTTATATTCAGTATTGTTTCTCTTTAAATTTCAATAAATTGCTCTCAGACCACTACAAATTTAGCATAAATAGCAAAGGAAGCAATGAGAAATAAAATAAGGGATCTAGCACATAAATGTTGATCTTTTATGGATCTAATTTTACTCCCACAATTTTCCTTATTTGTCTAAGTTGCTTGTATTCAGATAGAGTTAAATTAAATTAAGTAACGTGGAGATATGAGCCCATGAAAAAGAATTTGGGAAAGTCTTTAAAATTGCTTTGACAAATTATTTTTTGTAGTCTAAAGTTTACCCAGAAACAAAAGGCTGTTGTGTTCTTTCAGCTAGTCATTTAAATAAAATGCAGGAACACCTGCTATCTGAAAAGCATTATCCTCTTTTGGAAATACTCCATCTGTAATAAACTGTTGGTATTTTATTCAAGATGACTGCATGCTTTAGGGAATTTAAATCTGTTTAATTGAAGGCATTCAGGACTATCCATTATGTAGTCATGATAGACCACAAAATATATTCAAGCCAGAAGTACTTGTATACCAGGAGAGCTCTCCTGATAGAGCAGTGTAGTTATGCTAAGAAACCATAATTAAATTACTTCATTGCTTTATCTTGCTTAGTGTTTCAGAGGATTTTAGAGTTAATGGATATCCTTGCAAATAAACTTAAATTATTTATTTTACAAATGAAAGAAATAAATCTAAGATGTAATATTTCATGCCTTTATTCAAAAAATTAAAATGGAATAAATCTAGTTTCTTTGACTTCAACCTTGGGGCTTTAAAAATGAACTTTTTGGACATTCCATCTCATAATTTCCATACTCGAGGGAAATGTGGTCAGCTCTTCCTATTTGTAGGAAACGTTCAAAAAGAAATAACATCTAAACACGTACAGACGTTTTTGTCATTATTCCCTAAACTATGCAACTTCACATTGTTCTAGATTCTCTAAGATTTCTAGAGATGAGGTGATATGTAGATTATATGTAAACATGATACCACTTTACATGGGAATTCGGCATCCACCTATTTTGGTATTCTTAAAGGTCTTGAAACCAATCGTTCATGGATACCAAGGGATACCATAGAGATTTTATTAATAGGCTGTAGAAACTGTCAAAGAGTCAAATGAAAGGCCTTTGCTTACTCAAAAGACTAGAAATTCTGAATCTTCCCTTATCTTCTTTATAGTAATTAATGAGCCTAAGTAGAATACAAGGGTTAAATGACTTCAAGTTAAGTATTTGGTATGACTTATTACCACCAGCTACCCATCTTCCACACAATCTCACCAACAGTCTAATCTAAGATCCATAGCAAACTCCTAACATTACATGGGCCTATTAGAAGATAGTGAGGTTTGCATGTTTGGCTTGCATTAGATCTTTTCAACCTATGAATATTTAGGTTGATTTCAGGCACATGGTTGGTCTCTATTTTTTTCATGGGAGGTTTGATTTAGGGTGGCCTTACTGATTTGCAGTAAGCACCAGAATGGCACTGAGTCTTTGTATGTGGAGCTGTGGAAACTCTCCCATTAGAACCTATGTTCTTCAGTGCTTAATATTCCTTTTTGAAAACTACCCTATTTCTGAAAAGATGGCCTTTCTTTCCTATCATATATTCCTGGTCTTAATCTTTCAGATTTAACACATTTTTAATTCATTATACCTTTAAAATTTATGTTTTCTGATACCTGGAAGACTGTCTTACAATCCTTCTTACTTCTCTTTTGTGTTACCATATAGACACACACACACACACACACACACACACACCTTTCAAAACCCAGTTTAAATATTCTCACTTCTGACATTGGTCTCTTTCTGCCACTAGAAGGTCTATTTTGTCTTCCCAATATGAGTAGATCATTGTAGGCAAATGAATATTGATTAGAAATAATAAGGCAAGCTTCTAATATTTAAGGGGTTTACATTTAGGTTAGAAGAAAAACATGTAAATATATAATAAATACAACATAAAATAGAAGATGGACAAGCAATTTCAGAGCAGAGTGAGCAATGGAATTGCCTTTGCAGTTGTGATAACATCTAGATTCTGTACAGAAACAGTCCTGGTATGATGCTAATCTAAAACCTTATGAAATAATGTAGTCAATATTACTCTTCAGGGGCTGGGGATATAGCCTAGTGGCAAGAGTGCCTGCCTCGGATACACGAGGCCCTAGGTTCGATTCCCCAGCACCACATATACAGAAAACGGCCAGAAGCGGCGCTGTGGCTCAAGTGGTGGAGTGCTAGCCTTGAGCGGGAAGAAGCCAGGGACAGTGCTCAGGCCCTGAGTCCAAGGCCAAAAAAAAAAAAAAAAAATATTACTCTTCAAAAATGGGAAAGTATAAGGCTAGTAAAGTAAATTTGGCTGAATTACACTTCTCATGAGTTAAACCACCTATCTACGGGTTTCCTTTAGGGACTAGATTATGTGTATTAAGGCTTTCCCATTAAAAAGTCTATGAGTGAATCATATTGAAGACTTTGTTTGGGGGCACAAATGCTGATTAATGGTTCTCTTCTAATATAAGACCTGCTATTTACTGCATTCAACAAATGATTATTGTACAATGCACTGTCTTCTTTTGTTGTGATCTGTGTGTAAAAAGAGACCCTCCTTAGTACTTCAGATTGCTGAGCTGAGGGATCATTATTTAGAGAACCAGCAATTGAAATGACAAAGAGGCTTAAGGTTAAATAGAAGTATAAAATAATATTTTATGTGAATTCATGGATTTATTTTTTATCAGCATCCAGGAACCCCAAGGATTTTAAGGGTGGTATTTTTAGTGAATTATTTTGACTTTTTTTTTTTTTTTTTTTTTTTTGGCCAGTCCTGGGCCTTGGACTCAGGGCCTGAGCACTGTCCCTGGCTTCTTCCCGCTCAAGGCTAGCACTCTGCCACTTGAGCCACAGCACCGCTTCTGGCCGTTTTCTGCATATGTGGTGCTGGGGAATCGAACCTAGGGCCTCGTGTATCGGAGGCAGGCACTCTTGCCACTAGGCTATATCCCCAGCCCTATTTTGACATTTTGATTTCACTGAGCTCATTCAGGAAATAAAATCTTACCAAAGTTAAAGGTACATATAATTCCTGTGTGGTAAAAGGATGGGAGGATGATTTTTAATTGTTTTGTATATTCATTTAAATTATATTTTATAAAACGTATACATTTTAAGTTTGAATATTGAAATTAATAATTTTCTTGGTCTTTCGACTTGGAACTTATTTTTATTGTAGTGAAAAGAACACACACATAGAGATGCACACAATAATTCAAATGTCATTAAGCAGATTAAACTTTTTTGCAAATATATTGTTGTTTCTTTTGAGATTTAGTATTGTCTAACTAGAAAGTAAATTAAAAACATAAATAGTTGAAAATCAAGGAATTTTTTTTTCATTTTGTCTCTCCATTAGAAAACTAAATACGACAGGAGCATATACATTGAACTTTTTCAGTTTACTGTGTGCTTAGCTATAGAGATATTGAGACAGTTTTACTTTTTTATATAGATTCATAGTTAGCAGTGATTGTCCAATCCATTTGTGCTCTTTTGTTACTATTCCATTCAAACTGTAATAAACATCACTTAGAAATCTTCATAGAATGATTTTTTTTTGCCAGTTTTGGGCTTGAACTCAGGACTTGGGCACTGTCCCTAAGCTTCTTTTGCTCAAGGCTAGTACTTTACCACTTGAACCACAGCACCATCTCTGGATTTTTCTGTTTATGTGGTGCTGAGGAATCGAACCCAGGGCTTCATGAATACTAGGCAAGCACTTTACCACTAAGCCACATTCCCAGCCCTCATACAGTGATTTTAAACAAGTATTTCAGTACTTAAAATATGTTTTACCCTTTGCAAAATGATTAAGGACTGAGTGTTGACCTGGAGCTCCAGATAATTTATCTTTGGCTAAGATGTTGTATATTCTATTTCGTATTAGAACTTTCTGATATGTGTGTCAAATATATGGGAACTTTTCTAATTAGCTTAAATACTGTCAAATGTCAAAAAAAAATGAAGGCTAGCATAGCTAGATAAGATGGACCAGAAAGTGGTAGTTTGTTGTTAGAACAATGAGGAACAAATCATTCCATAGCATCGCTTTATTTGCCTGGATGCCTAGGATGTGAGAGTTCTACATCCCATTTGATTTCGTACACACGTTTCAGATATTTTAAGCTTGGTTTCTGAAATAATTTCTTTTCCAAGACAACACTCCAGAAACATTTGATGAGAAGATCATTACATTTACCTTTGGCCAAATCCATTTATTAAAACATAACAAACACAGCCATGTTACGTATTTTCATAATATTTCACCAAATGGCCAAACTAGGAATTTTAGAACGTAGGAAATAAAACTTGAAAGTGAATCTGGCTTCATTCAGAATATAGGAGGACAAATGCATATCCATCTCCCACACAGGCATTTTCTCCAAAGTGTACCTGAATTACCTGCCTCACTCTTTGGCTTCAGCTTGAGCCTCCTTTGAGACTTCTCCAGGAACCACGTGCTCCACTCCATTTTCAGACAGACTCCATTCTCAGATAACATCACCCACTAAATACAGGGACTACTCTTGCCTTTGGATGTGTTTTTCTCCACTTTGTAAGAGCAATCAAGGCACTGTGACCCCTACAGCTATTTCCTCAAGGTAGAATGTGTTTAGTCAACCTAATATCACAGTATTATTCTGAATGTGACCAAAGAATATTGACCATGTAATAGAGAGAGAGAGAGAGACTTCATTATGAATCTCAGCTGTGCCATTTAATTAACATATGCAGACTTTCTTCTCTATATAAAATGATTATTATGTTGGGCACCAATTGCTCACACCTATAATCCTAGCTACTGAAGAACATGAGATCTGAGGATTGAAGATAGAAGCCAACTGAGAAGACAAACAGGACGGCCTCTTATCTCCAATGAGCCAGCAAAAAGCCACAAGTAGAGGCCTGGTTCCAGTTAGCAGCTGTTAGCTGTGAGGAGAGGCCTTGAATTCAAGTCCAAATACAAGCACACTTACAAAAATAGTTATATGACGTAAAATTTGCATCAACAAGTGCTATAATATGCAAAGCTGTGTTTTAGAAACTACTGATCATTTAACAATTTAAATTTTCTGTTAATCACTCATAGAAGTTTAGCATAGAAATGGGAGGAAGAGTAAATCCTGGAATCATATTACACTTCCATTAAACAATAACTTAGATTATGTTAAATAGGTATATTCTACATGTGTGTGGTCTGGTATTTTCTAAACTGGAGTTGGCCTTTTGTTTCCACTGAACTGATTTTTCACCTGATGCCAACACTTGTTGGAAATGTTTGTTCTCACACATTATCTGTGTGGATGGGTGTGTGTTGAGCTTTGTGCTTGTATCCACTGATAGCTGAGCCACAATCAGATTAACATCTATCAGATGTTAATCTGTGAGCACAAGCTGTTACCATTTGTTTTAGCATGGCTAAAGGTGTCCGTCCTTTTGGATATAATGTCAGAAAAGCAGGAGTCTGTCAGGGGTGAGTTGCTTATGAAAAATAAATACTCAGGTAAAACTAAGATGTTTGTTTTTAAAGAAAAGGAAGAACATTGAGATCTATTGACATATTCCATTAAAAATACATTATAACCATTCTCTCACATGACAAATGTTCACATCACTGCCATATCTCAAAGGCAGATGCACATTATCATGATAGAGTGCTATACACAACTCATTGAGGAACTCAGTACTGTGAAGGACTGTCCTTTCTGTCACTACTAGAAAAATCACTAAATATACAGAACATAATCAAATGATGGATAAGATATTAGATGTGTTTAGTTAGCTATAGGGGACACATAATGTTATTTTCTACCTCCAGTTCTATAGTTGCTTTTTATTTTAAGTGGGGCAAGGTCTATTCTCATGATAAAAATCTAACTATTCGTCTTCTGCCATTGGATCTACCCTTTAATTTCATCCTTGAATCTGATTTTCTATGAGCTAGATTGAATAAATTGTAAGGCTTAAAGTTTATGATCTATGTTTCTAACCACCAAATACTACTACCTGTGTAAACAACAAAATCCTACAAGTTAGTGAAGCATAGACAAATAAGCAAAGGACACAGCTATTATATTTTCAGAAAAACACAAATTCCCACTAAACATATGAAAAAATGTTCTACCTCTGTGGTGTTTAGAATGATATAAATCATGACTACAATGAGAAGATGATTTATGTACTTGTGTTGAACAGAAGTTAAAACCATTACCAAGGACCACCATGGAAGAAACAGTGAAGGATTTTTGTGGATTTTAGGTGGGAGAGGGAATTGGCATAAGAATTTTGGGAAGTAATTTGGCAGCAGCAAGTAAAATTGATACCACACCTATCCTCTTTTATTGCTACACTCCTATTTTGTGTATTTTTTTTTTAGAGAAATATCGGTATGTGTATCCATGAGACATAAACAAAAGCCTTGAAAACAGAGAATTTGTAAAGGCCCTAAATTTAGAGCAACCCAAACACCATTTGATGGGTGACAGAATGAATAAATATGGCTGTTCCCATAGTAAAAAGAAGTGTATTGAACTTTCACATGTGGAAATTCTCAGCAAGCACAGCACCCCTCCCATACCCCCATCCAGCTTTGCATCCAGCACTAATTCTTCTTTGACTCTTTGCAAGGAATCATGCATTTTGTCCTCCCAACTCCAATAAGCAGTGTGTGGTGTGTTCTGACAATGAAATTATTTTGAAAGTATTTTCACAATCATAAGACATTAGGAAATCTAAGTAAAATTCACAGTGAAATATCACTGCATTCCTGCAGAATGACTTGATTAATAATAATATTAACAGTAAGTTAGTGATAGGGTACAGAGAAAAATGAGTCATATATGTTTTGCTAGTGAAAATGATTTAAAATTTCTTAGAATAAAACCTCAAACATATGACTTCTATATGGGCTAGAAATTGCATTTTGATTTTATCACAGAAAAATGAAGAAACACATTCACATAAAACTTGGCCATCTATGTGTAAAGCATCATTAGTAATAGTAGACTCAATTTGCAAAGAGCCCACATATACATCCATGAGTGTATGCTTAAAGAAACTGTGGTATGTCTATATTATGAAAAAGTATTCAGCAGTAAAGAAGAATAAATTGTTGACACATGCAACAACTTGAGCGAATCGATAAAGGATTACTTTGTGTCAAATATAATTCCCAAAAGCTGTGCTTGGAAACCACAAAATTATAAGAAGTGGATAGCAAATCAGTGATGACCAATAGTTAAGGTGGGGATGAGGGCAGGAAAAAAGTGGAGGAAAGAGACCTGGGGAATAGGAACAATCTCCTTAGTGTTGTAAATGTTCTGGCACTAATTTTCTTCGTGTGGATATCCTATTTGTGATACCGTACTGGAGTTTTGCTAGATGGTCCATTGAAAGAAATTGGAAAAAGAATATTCAGGAATTTCTCTATAATGTTTTGAAAATAAAGTTGTATGTGACTCTGCATTGCCTATCATGTGGAATCAATTCCCATCACTTTAAGGAAAAGATTTCCAAAATGCATTCTTTTTATATTTTTTTCTTTTCATCTCACATAAGAGCAGGTGGAAGTTGTTTTGTTTATGCTGTAGCCAGTGAGCAAGGTGATAGGAGAACCTACTGTGATAAACTCAGAATTGTAATCAGACAGTATTTGCACTCAGTTATTTTACATTTTTGAGTCCAGCTACGATACAAAGATCACAATCTCAAATAGTTGAATCTGAAAATAAATTACTTAGCTCTCATAAAACAATATTAGTAGCAACAGTTAGCATTTACTAAGAGCCCTCTAATACCAGTATAACCCAAACACTTCCAAACATATTATACATAATGAGTAAACATGAACTTAATGGAATAATGAGTAACAGCTAAATCTTATTCATTAGTCCCCATGAACTAATCACTCTTCTGCCAGTATTAAATGTTTGATTTCATTTAATCTTAAAAGGCATGCTTGTTATATAATCTTACACAGCTGAGATAATTAAGTTATACTACCCAATTTCATTTGTTATTGTTAATATGAATGTGGTTGAGCAAGAGCATACATTCAGATAGTTCCTGTACATGATCCATGCACCTAAACATCATATCAGCTGTCACAGAGAATATAGAACTCAGATGTTCACAATTCTATGCAGACATTTTGCTAAAAACTTTTTTTCTACAATTCTCTAACCATAATGGTGGAGTGGAATTTGGTAGCACTAATTTTACTACTTAATTACATAATATGATAAAGCATTTTAAAGACAATGTAAGACCTTTGTGGAAGAACAACTTGTTCACTTATTTTTCAATATCTTTATTTTACACTGATTAATGTTTACATAAAATACAAAGCATGAAGTATTATTAATTAAAAAGTTTTAAAAAGATTTTTTTATCCTAAAGAGGGGCATCTGGCTTTGGGCTGCCAGAAAGTACTTTACACAATTTGAGTAATCGATCAAATAAAAAGGTTGATGGAAGCACTCCATTTATCAGCAAGGAAAAACAGAAAAGAAATTCATAATCTTATCATTTTTCTTTGGGGGCTAAAACGTTTTATGAAATAATGTGAAAAATCAGAATGGTACAATAAGTACTTGTGAAATTACAATGAATCTTTCTGAAAAGCTGAAACACATTGTGAAACATATTCGTGTTGCAACAAATGTGGGACCTCTTGATCCTTAGGAATGAAACCTGAAGCCATGAGTGGATTATTAGTCATTTAACAAAAAACCTCCTCTACAATGTTGTCGCAACAAGCTCACAACAGACTAAGATAGGAAATGGGCCTCAGGAGGCAGAATCCTTCCTCAAAGGAAAAGATTATCATTTCATTTCTCTTCCAAAATCATTCTTTCTCCAAGAACCCCCTATTCTTTTCTCAAGGGAATTTTATGAATGTATGTATCTGCTCTCTCTCCACATGTGCTAAATGTATTCACTTATGGCACCAGGCAGAATAATATCCATTGCTATGTAAATCCAGCATTACATTTTACAGAGTAATTGAAACAAATCACTATATGATGTACCTCAGAACATAATTTTGTTCTCCAGATCACTCTAATGGTATGGCATGAATGTACCACAGGAAGTGAAGGAGCAGAGTTCATTGAAATGTTATTTATACAACACAAACTTTTCAATGAAGACTTAAGCAGTAGTGAAACTATACGGTCAAATTTGAAAAGGTATTGTTAAATAAAGGTTTTGTGACCTGAAAATGGAAGCCAGAAAAAGAGAATCGTAATTCCAAGTTTTTAATTTGAGTGATTAGATAATACGTTCCAGTTAGGAAGAAGAAAGAATGATAAAATTAGTTTACAGGAGGGAATTTATGGGTTAAATTTAGATTCCCTTATAGTTTTAGTATTTATAAAACTCATTTCAGTTATACATCAGCTTCTAAAACAATATTGCATTTGGAAATGTACATTTGGTGATTATTTTTAGAAAAGTATTAGTCTTTGCAAATGACACAATTTCCATAAGATCATTTGCAATTCAGCTGCATGGAACTTGGAACTCTTACTTTTCTGTAGGAAAAAATATTATAAAACCATAACTTATTTCAGCAACAAAGCCAGAAGTCCCTTCTGAAATCACAGCATAAGTTGGAGTTAAAATAATAAGTTTAAAAACCACTTCCTTTTTTTTTTAATCACCAAAATTTTTAATTAGCCACATAGGACAGACAAAATAAATTTTAGTAAATGTATTAATTTTGAAATGAGTACATTAGAAATAATGACAACTAATGGAAAACATGAGTTAGTTAAGAAATGTAGGGTTTTTTCTTTAGATGTCTTTGGGGATGTCAGTTATTAGAAAAACTTTATTTGAGTAGTAATAAAACCATGAACGGAGAGAATGAGATACTCAATGAGACAAAAACAAAACAAAACAATAAGATTGTAGAACAACTTTCATATAAAATAAGAAAATTATAGGAAGTGTAGGAAATGAGAAACTCTTGACAATATGATATTGCCCATAGGAAAATAGTACACTCATTTTCTCTAAGCAATCCATCTTTAAAAAAAAAGGTCACATTTTTCTGTTCTTTTTTCTTTTATAGATGAATTCGAAACATAAAAAATATTAAGGGCTTGGTACAAGTTGTTTATTAAAGAAAAATAGTCTACGAGCTTTATGAATTGTTTCTGGCTATAAACACAATTGTATATGATTCTGTGAGAAAAATACTAATTAGCTGTCAACTAATTGGACTAATTTCCAAAAGAGACTGGTATTATAATCTGTGAGAGGTTTACTGGATCTTTTCTTTTTCTTTTTATCTTTTGTATTGGGTCAGAGGGACAAGACAATAGTGTGCCAGTTAAACTACATGCTCCTTGCCACAGAGTAATTCGTCTCTCACATTATCTGAGAGTGATCTTTGTTTTAACCACCTTTATCTATTCTCATATTGTCTTTAACAATGACTGTTCTTTTGAATCCTCATGGTTATGGGCATGGTTGTTGTAGAATCATCTCTGAAATAGGAAAGAAAAAGATTTTACTTTTCAAAACCAATTTAATATTACCATTTCTCTAAAATATTGCAGCCTGTAGAAGCCTTTGCAATTTTTTTACTGTAATTATAGTACAATACTGAATTTGATGTCTATCTTTTCCATACATGCTGAGCTCATAAAAGCACTGAACTTTACTTCTTCATAAGCTTAGTCAAAACCACATCTTTCCTGACTTGATCCTTGAGTAAAATGTCTCTGCTATTAGGAATGAAAAAAATAAACAAAATTCAGACATGAACTAAAGTATCACATCATTTATTCTTCCTGAGTACATGGAAAGATAAAAGTTCTGTTCATAAGTAAGAGCAGTCCTATGATTGCTTGCATGGTGTCTGATTTGTGGAATCCACTAGCCTATCCACCCAATGAGAATAACGGATTTAATTTAGTTTTAAACATGTCAATACACTTAACACTCATTTGAGATTCAGGATCTGGTCCCAAACCATTATATCATGGTTTAACCAGATAAAGAACAGATTAGTTTTACTTTCCTTTTGAAAATTAATGCCTATAAATCATGCTAGGTATTGAGTTCCACTGTGACATTTTCTTACATGACTTTAATGCACTTTGACAATTTTTACACTTTCATTACATTTTTTCCCTTCTCACCTTCTTTCTTCCTTTCACATCCCCAATAGTAACTCCTTTCCTTTTATATCCTTTTGCTACTTAATTTTACATATGAGAGTAAACATACTTCTCCTTACTTAACCTTATGAGACTGCCTTAATTCATTCAATATGACAATCTTCCATTCTATTCTCCTATAAACAGCATATGCATATGGATAAAATTTTACTGCACACATATATCATCATCCACTCATTCAAAAATTGGCTGATTCTGGACTTTGTCTATTTGGAATAGTACAATATAAGCATATGTATGCAGGTGTCTCTAAAATAATCTTAGTTTGCTTCATTTAAGAATTTCACCAGAAGTGATAAAATCTGGACTATATAATAAACCCTTTTATTATGGTTTGTAAGAGTCATCTGGGCACATACACTGGGTCAGATTTTTGCCCCCCCCCCCACAGCAGGATAGTAATACTATTATATAAAAACAAATTTTCTTAAAAGAAATTTCAAGAAATAGAGAGTTAAACTGTAGAGTTAAATAGAGAGTTGAATGTAGAGCAGAAGTACAGTGACTCATTGAAGACTCATAACATCATCTCCATGAGTGACTACAATTGAGAAGACTTTAAAAAGTGATGAAATATCATGAATCCTTTTAATTTCCTAAATAGCAAGGTTGCCTTTTCACTTTTGAATTTAAATTTATTTTTGCTTAGTTCACATTTATCTGAGATGCTGTGTGTTAATTGCAGAATGGTTTTATAAACTGGCTTTGAAAAAATAAAATCCAACATGACTGAGGTCATGTGGATGTAGAGGCTGAGCAAATGGGAGAAATCTTGCTCTATCTAGCTGCCATTAGAGTTGGTGCACTCTTTAATTTGGCAAATAGTTCCTCTTATCTTGTCTTGTCACTATGTTTCAGAAGCTCTGCCACTGAGAATCACAATTTGAACCCTGTTTCAGATGTACTCTGATTCTATGCCCTGATCTTATAATCCTGGGTTTACAGATGCATGAAGGAAACAATAAACTCAAATGTTGGAATAACAAGTAATACCCAAATTATCTTTAGAATCATTGTAAGAAAATAATGAGTAACCTTAAAAGAGTGAATTTAAAATTCCTGGTTAAAGGTTTTAATGAAATAAATATGAGACATTACAGATACCAAAGTCCTAAGGTGATATAATATCCCTAGATAATTACCTTAGGTATACAGAATATTTTGAAGATTTAAATGCATATGTGTACAAGAAATATTTTATTATTGCAAGTAATGATTACTAATGATTATTATTACACTAGTTAACGTACTACATACATTTAAGTAATGTTGATGTGAGTAAAACTATCTCCTCCCTGTTCTCTGCTCTCATCTTCAGGGGCAAACTACTTTTGCCATTGATCTTTGTTTGGGACATACAGGGTTAATGTGCTTGATTTGAAAGACATTTTGAAAGCCTGGCTTAGGTACAGAGTTTTCAATGATCACAGCCAAAGTTAGTTTACTCATGCCAAGAAGAAGGATAGAAGGAGCACGTGACAGGGCCCATCTGTATCCAATTGCTTTTGATATACAACAAAAAATAATTATAGCACAACAAAGGATAGTGAATGATCCCAGCCATGAACAGATCCTCTGGAAAACGGAAACACATGCCAGTATAGCAACACAGTGTTTCTTCCAAGAAGGAATTTTAAAAATATAAACTCATTTAACTTTTAGAACAGTCTCACATTTTCTCTGACCCACCTATACAATTTTCCTTCTTATATTCATGTTGGTATTGATAATATTTAGTAAAACAGACTATAAATTCCTGAAATGGTATGTCACTCACTATGCATGAATGACCTTTGCAATTTTATGGTCAATAAAATGCCTTTATGTCTAAAGTAATCAATGTATAAGAAACGAGTTTCAATCAAAATGGTGACCAAGGTATTAACAAGATGAATACCTTTTAAATATTAAAAATGTCACAAACAGAAAATAAGCACAGCAACAACAGACTTAAAACTCAAAGAACAACTGTATTTGGAGAATCATGAAGGCTAAATAGACAAAATCAAGATTTAAGAATAGAGAAGATAATTATTATACCATATTTTTGTGCATGGAACAGTAATTGCTTTCTGGCTCCAGAGCTACAAATTTGGAGTAAAAGTGAATGCATGATAATAGCATTTTTTATACTTAATGATGAGATGTAGAGTTCTTTGGATCTATGGTTTACTGTAAAATAATGAACAGGCATATCTAATTTGCTAAGACAGATTTCACTTTTCTATAATTTTTCCCTGAAGCTTATTTTGAGTTTTTAGTTTTCCTTCCATGTGGGATATATGAAGCCTCACTAATTGGGTGGGAAATATCAGTGAAGTATGCAAAGTTCAGAACAGTGATAACATTTTTATCCTTTGATTTTGTGCTTCAAATGTTTCCCAAGTGATGTTACTGAGCTGTGCTCCTCTTTCTGTCCCATTTTAGAGCAAAGATTTTCCCACTTGCAGTCATCACCATTGCTGTTCCTCTTGTTGCCGTTAATATATTCTAATGATTTTTAAAAATAAATTTGTACAACACAGAGATGGCTCTCTCCTCACAAAAACACTACAGTGAAATACTGTAAGCAAATGATGTTCTCAGGATTTATACAAAATGCCATATATTTTTGAAGTTTATAATCTTTTTTTTTTTTTTTGGTCTTTTCTTTTTGGTACTGGGGCTCGAACCAAGGACATTACACTCACTAGGCAAGTGCTTTGCCACTGAGCTACATCCCAGCCCTAAAATGCCATATACTTTTAAGAGGTATATTATCTGTGATCCTTTCAGTGCTGATGGAAGAATATCAGTCATTGTGTATACAAGAGATAGAAGATAACTTAAACAACAAATATAACAGCATAATATGAGAAGAGTAGAATAAAAAGAAATTGAGTAGAAAGGTAGAATGGAGAAGTGAAGAAAAGAGAAAGAGCAGAATAGAACAATTCAAGGGACAGAGGCCATGGGAGAAAGATTGTGCATTTCTTCTCCATCTCATGCCCAGGGCCTTCCTCTTAACAAAGCTGAGAAAAAAACTTGTAAAATTGCCAGCTGTGTACCACTGGAACCGCCTTCCTCTGATGCTCATGGGTGCAGAGGAGAATCTGGTAGGTAGAGAGAGCTGTCCTTACCATGAACCACAGTAGTCTAGCACAGAAAGAGTCTGAGACAATGATGGTAGGAAGGCGGTGAGGTGAATACGAGAAAAGGATCATTGATGTTGAGCACTAATCTTACAGGATGACAGGTAAAATCCATGAAAGAAATTAGAGGATGATGTAACATGCATTATCTAAAATAAAGCCCCAAATAAAACATTTGTTTAAATATATATTTAATTAAATGAAGTGAACCTCAACATAGGGATCACTAGGATATGTCTGAAATTATGCCAATTGTTCCTTAATGTATTTTTTAGTAACTTCAGTTCTAAAACAATAGTGATAAAATGTAGGCTCTTTCTTAAGCAGAGCATATGTTACCATGAGATCTGCCTTTCTTTGGGAAATTTCAAAGATCAGCCTTGAGCTGGGCTCTGGTAGCTAATGCCCAGAATCCTAGCTAATCAGGAAGGAGTGATCTGAGGATCAAGGTTCAAAGCTAGCCTGAGCAGACAAATCCAAGTGACTCTTAAGTCTAGTTAACCAGTAAAACTGTTAGGAGTGGAGATATAGCTCAAGTTATGGCGCTCTAGCTGCGAGAAAACGCAGAATAGTGTGAAGTCCTGAATTCAAGCTCCACACAATATTTGCTGAAGTGATTTTCAAGGTTACAATGAATAAAGAAAAGAACCAATTACTTTTGTGAGGTAAACAATTCTATATTACCTACTTAGGTATTTGGAAAATTTTCCAATTATGCTAGCTATTAAATTAAAATTTGCTTTTAAAAAATCACATTGGTTTTATTTGTTTGTTTGTTTTACTCTCTGAGACTTCAAATGGCATGAGTCCAAAAAGCATACAATTCTGACCTGAGTTTGCTTGACAGAAAATAATAGCAATGGATTAACATCAGGAACCAGCAAATTGTGGATCTTTACCTCACAGGTTAGCTTTCAAAGAGAGAAATACAAAGAAAAATGATACAAGATGAGGGCAGGGTTGAAAGGGTGAGATTATGTTGCCAAAACAGTATTAATGGTTTAATGCAAATCAGTTTATGAATTGCCTTTTCAACATTATAGTTTTATTTTAATCATATTATTAAAAATATCTTCCTTGTGTCTTTATGTACCAGAATAGATTTCCAAGAGCATGAGAGTCAGGCCTTAATAGCTGTTAAATGAAAATGTAAAACATACACCCATTCCTTTTCATTAACATTTAAAACTCAGTCTTTTTCCATTTTTTCCTAGAAGTTGCTTTTGGCCTGCTTCTTTTGATATTGTAGTTTGGTCCTAATATGTTATACAGTTTCACTTTTTGCTTTCCTTAATCAATAAGTAGTTGCTCAATCAATAAGTAGTTGCTCACGAGTTCCATGATTCTGATATATTTCTAGTTACCTTTTAAAATAACTATTGAATGTATATAAAGAACATCTAACTCCCTTGAAAGTTAAAGTCAACTTTCCACATTTACTCTTAATAAATTTTATCATTTAGTCATTTACATTGTTATATTCTAGAGTCTTCATTGTTTATACTTGAGATAAGAATGCACATAAGTAGCCAAACACAGGTAGATCATGATGATACTCGTGCTCCTCAAGAGGCTGACTTTTGAGGATTGCAGTTCAATCAGATAAATCCTTGAGACTCTTATCCCCAATTAACCAGCAAAGTCTGAAATGGAAGAAGTGGCTCAAGTGGTAGAGTGCAGGCCATGGCCAAAATGCTGGATGAGTGAGACTGAGTTCAGGCCCAGTAACAGCAGAAAAAAAGTGAATAAATATATGCAATAATTATTCTTTCTGTATAGAAAACTTGTTCCTAGAAAACATCTTACCATTTATAAATAATCAATTCAATATTCATGAGCATTTGTGTCTTAGTGTTATTGTCCAAGGCTTTAAAGTACAGAACAGTTCTTTTTTCTATTTATCCTTGAATTTATTGTATTTTTCTTGCTATCATCTGAAAAACAAGTAAATATTCTAGACGAAACTGAAGAAATACAGGCTGAAGACTGAAAAACTACGAAAAACACAGGAAAAAAATCCCTTAGGAATTGTCAAAGTAGTTCTTTTTATCTCCTTTCCACATCCCAGTCCTCTTTGCCTTTTATAACATAGTAGGAGTCACAGGTAGAAGCTATCACAAGTGAATTATTGAGATGGGGTCTTGATAACTCTGTCTAGAATGATGAGCTTCTTACTCTCTCCTCCTAAGTTGGGATTGCTGATGTGAACCTCCAGGCCAGGCTCTGGTCCTGGATTCTTGAATCCACTTCAGAAAAGCTTTAGTGCTTGGCAAATAAGTGGTGGGAATAAATAGAAGTTATTTTTATTGTTTTTCATTAGATCCTAATTTTGGGTATTTTAGAAAAAAAAAGTTTGAAGACTTAAAAGTTGCCTAAAAATTCTTACATCATTGCTGTTTTATAATTAGAAATAGGGAGTACTAGTCTCTGTGTAATCAAAGTATTGTACTGTACATCTATAATGTTTAAGCCATGTATTACCATGTGTTAATGCTCTACTTTTATTCAGCTCGTTAGGACTTTTATACTTGGATCCGCACCAACATGAAAGCTGCATTATGTTACAGCAGTAGATGGCTATGATGTTGCAGTGCCACTAGATGATATCAAAACTGTAGCTCTGTAAAAACTGAGAGTACTGTATGCTCCTTGTCACTGACCAGAACATCCTTATGCTGCAGTGCAGCCTTTGTGGCAGGTAGCTGTATATTATAACTGTGTTGATGGCTACATGTAGATTCAGCTTTTTCCTATTTGAATGACAATGTTCTCTGCTCTTGTGTTGTATTAATTCTTCAATGTCACAGAATCCGTCTTGTACTGGAGCTCACATGAATCTTCTTTTTAAAGACAAGGAAACCAGGAGGAGAGGTTAGTCATTTTATTCAGGTTACACAGGCAGCAGTGGTGTCATTAGGATTCAGTCATGTTTTCTGACCCTAGAAGCTGTGCTCTTAACCACTTAGAACATACAAATGGATTAGCAGCTTGAGGACAAGTTGAATTTGGAGATTCATTTTGGGATTCACTAGCCCACTGATAATATTTAAATTATTAGTTATAAATGTACCTTAAAATTTTAACATTTTATTAGATTCAGCGAACAATATGCCACATTAATCAGTTGATAAATTCATAAGTGCCAGATTGAGATGCTTGATAGTCTATCGATGTTCTATAATTGTGTGTATTATTCTACATTACATTTCTGCACTTGTTGGTGTTTGTTTTTCCAGTATAGGATACCTCCATTTGTTCAACTAATATTATTTCTTTTTTCCAAACTGTCAAGTTTAATAACCTTTTCTTCTTTTTCTGTTTGTAGTTTTTCCATTTCATTGCACTCCCATTGTAACATATTAGAATACAGGTGAGAAAATTCAGTACTGATGGTACAGAGTACCATTTTAAAAATCACAAATGCACCAACTCATTTGAGGAATTAAATTTTTCCCTAAATTTAAATTATGAGAACTACTCTGTATATCAGTATGAAGATATGTCAGAAAATAATGTAATGAGTTTGTTAATGTGGAATTCATTTACAAAATCATACACCTAATACAATATGCTAATAGAAAATTACATCATCACTATCCATCTTCATTTGTAAAAAACTTTTATTCTTTCTCATAACTATAACATGGGCCTCTTCCCTGGTAACCAGTGGACTATTAGATGTACCTAGGAGTTGGGCACCCTCGCAGCAGTCTCTGCCCTGTGAGGGCCAGAGTCAACCCTCCATCCACATTACCCTCTATATATGAAGGCATGAAAAAATGCCATCCAGCTGCCTGCTTCTGTGGGGGAGGGGGGCAACTGCCAAGTGTTTAGATAGTCTTTACTGCAAACTCATCATTTGCATCAGTCTAGAGAAGAAAGAGATGGAGCGCTTGCTGCCCAAGCCTGAAGGTTCTTGGTCCTGTTGGATATCATGACATGCTCTGTGGAGGAGTCTTCTAGGGGACAAGGCCCCCCAGCCTCTACTCGGGCATGTTCCACATTATCCTTAAGTTGCACCTTTTGAAAATCCTTCTGCTCCTCCCTATACTCATACTTCCTGGGGTCTGACAAGTAGGCAGTGGCAGCAGCAGCAGGGGTTTCAGTGTCTGTGGGCAACTTGCCCTGCCACTCAGAGCCTTCACCTGCCAGGAGCAACAGCAGCTCCTGCAGCTCCTCCTTCTTCTCCCTCTTCTCCTGACACAGCCGATGGGTGCACTCATCTTTCTCCTGATACAGCTCACTCAGGACTTCCATCGCTTCTTTACAGGAAACAATGGCCTCTTCCATGGCACCAATCTCTTCTGACAGCTGGCAGCAGCAATGTTGCAGGCCATCCATTTGGTTCTGGGAGACCACCTTGTCAGGCAGATTGGGGATGAAGCTGAGCTTCAGCTGCTTCTTGGGCCCCTGCATGTCATGCTTCCTGTCCCCACACCTGCCCTGGTTCCACCTCGTGGGGAAAAGCACCTGCTGCTCCAGCTTGGTCTGGCATTGGGCTGCCAGGTTAACCAGGCACCTGCAGCGGGCCTGCTGATCCTGCAGCTGCTGGCTCAGGTTTACCTTTTTAGACTCAGCAGCTGAGACTGCTTTGAGGTAAAAATCCCTCATGGTGTGTGGGTTCTCCACATCCTCTGGGACAGTCATGGCAGGGGGAGTCGCCTCCTCACCCTTTTCCTCTTGGTTACTCACTCCTTCACCCTGCTTAGTGAAAGCCAGTAAGCTGAGCTGGGCCTGCAGTTGTTCCTTCTGTTGTGTGGTTGCTTCCAGGCATTTCAAATGTTCAGGCACCTTCTGGTCCTTCAACGTGATCTGGACCTGCTCCTGCTTCAGCTGCTCCAGCAGCTGGGTCTGCCTCCGCAGGTGCTGCTGCAGGGCCTCCTTCTCTGAGGTCAGCTGCTGATTGGCAGCCCAGTGCTGATCACAAGTGGCCCTGAGCTCCTGCAGCTGGGCCAGGTACTGGTCCCGAAGCTGCTGCAGATTCTCAGCAATTTGGCTGTTTCTCTCAGCCACCTCTTGCCATTCTTGTAATTTCTCCTCTTGCTGCTCCAGCTTCTCCTGCAGATGATTCTTCATCTGCTGTTCTGAGCTCAGGACACTGGCGAGCTCCTCCTCACCACTCAGTCTGTGCAAAGTGTCCTGCAGCTGAGCCAGCTGTTCTCTCAGCTCTTGGTTTTGCACACGTGTGCATCTCATCATCTCGAGGATCTTGTGCAGATCCTCGGCATGCTGATCCCACTCTTCCGCCAGCTTCTTCTGCATCCGCGGCTGCTCCTGCAGCTCCAGGTTCTGCAGGTGAAGCTGGTGGTTTTCCTGTGCCTGGATGTGAAGTTGTTCCTCCAGGTTCTTCAACTCCTTCTGCATCTGGTCAGCCCGGGCCTGCAGCTGCTGCTCAGCCTGCGATGGTCCTGCAGGGAGCCGCCGCTCTGCCAGCTTCTTTCTCAAGTCTGCCAGGGTGCTCACTAGGTCTAGTACTTGCCTCACCCCTTGATCTCTCTCCTCTTTAAGTTCGATCAACTGCTCTGAGAGCTGCTGGACCTTCTCCTCCCACACGGACCTCTCCCTCCTCAGGTCCACCGTGAAGGAGTCTCTCTGCACCTTGAATGTGGACACCAGTCTTCTCAAGTTATCTAGTTGTCGTTTCAGCACTGCCCGCTCCTCTAGTGCTTGTTGCAGCTTGCGGATTCTGTTCTTCATGTTGATCTTCTGCTCCCAAAGCACTTCCAGCTTCTCCTGCAACTCGGTGTTCACCTCCTCCACATCGTCACACCTTCTGGTTTTTTCCTGGAGCAGGAGCTTTACATTGTTCAGGTCTTCCATGAGCTGTTGGTTCTTCTTCTCCGTCTCATTGTGCGAGGTGGTGACTGCAGACAGTGCCATGTCCAGCTCTGCCACGTGCTGCTGGGAGGCCTGCAGGCGGCTGCTGAGAACCTCCTGCTCCAGTTCTCTTTTGCTGGACACGTGCTGCAAGTGGGCCAGGGCTGATAGTAAGTTGCTCTCCTCTGAAACCAACATTTCCATTGACAGCTTGTGGATTTCCAGCTCTGCTTTCAGTGCCTCTTGAACCTGTGATGTCTTCTCATTCTCTTTCTCCTGTTGATGCTGCAGGTCTTTCTTTTCCTGCCTCAATTGTTCGATTTCACTGCAGAGTTGTTCCTTTCTCATTTTGCTGGAGTCCAGGGCAAGCAGCAGATGGTAGCGCCTCTCCAGATCCTCGGTGTTACTGGGACCTGTGCCACTCTCGACCCTGGCAGCTCTGACTGTGCCCAAAGGCAGGGGAGGTTCAGGGTCCACGTGATCTTTGGCTATACCCTCAGTTGAATGATGGTCCCTAGCATTGTTAGTCTTGAGGTTACCTCCCTTTTTAGGTTTCTTTTTTTTTCTTGAATTTCTCAGGTCCATCCGGACCATTCTTCTGTTGGTACTCTTGCAGAAGTTTCTTCCCTGCACTTATGTTTTCTTGTCCTGTTTGTTCAGACATCCCAGCGCTGGGATGGCGAAGGTGAGGGGGCCACATTCTCAGGCCTTCTACAATCAACTCTGTTCTCACAGTCACCAATAACTCAATCTACCGCCAACTATCTGTGCAAAGTCACCTCGATTCTCTCAATTCTCTCTCTCACCACTTAGCCACCTCTCCCTTCCTCAACTGCTGCTATTCGTGTAAACCAACAGAAGGAATACCGGTGCTACTAGGCAGCATGGAATGTGGGAGTGGCCCCAACCCTTGTAGCCTATTGGTCAGAAAGAACCATGAAATCAACAGGGGGTGTGGCCAGAATCTTGGTATCCAGGCCCTGTGAGCTGAGTCATGATTATGACAGCTGCTCCTGCAGCCCCATCCCCATTCAATTCTGGGGAGTATCGTTGGGGTCAGAATGTGACCTGCTTTAGCTGGATGCCTGCACAGTTGTACACGTACCTTTTGTGGCTTCCCTCACACAACTGTGGTCACTCTTTTCCCCAGGCTTTCAGTTGTCCTCCAGAAAGTGGCACAACACAAAGAACCACAGCTATCTTCCCATGTCCAATGTCTTCCTATTGTCACTCCAGGCAGAAGTAGCTCTACAGTGCTAACCATATTTGATGACTCTTGTAGTCTGACCAGGGAGCCACTGAAGTTCATAATATTGTTACTATAACCTGCTCTTCCAGTCCTAGAGGAATTGCAGGGTTATGGATATCTCAGGTCCATGGCTCCTCCCCATGAGGAATGGCCGTGCTTCTCACCTAGGCCATTCCTAGCCCTAATATATAACATATAACTGTCGCTATTATTATGGTAATGTAATTTATATCTAGTACACATGCACATCGAAATCTAGAAAGTTTCCATTTTTATAGCATGGAGCACCGGGATGCGATACGTTGTACTATGTACCATGGTAGAGAAAATTGGAGAAGTGAGGTATTGAATTTGTCATGCCAGTAGGATACTGTATTCACTGTATATCTGTACAGGTCTGAGAGTAGCCTGCATTCATCCACATACTTTTCCGTGAACTACTGAACTCTTGGCTTCTCTGTCTTCACCTGTCAAGGACCTCTGTCCAGCTGTTCTAGGTCAACTGTTCCCCCTTGTGGACAGACTAAGTACAGTTAGACCCAAGTATACTTTCCCCCTGGGTTAAAACCCCGATGGGGAGGAAGCTTTGGGAGAGGAAAGCCACAGAAGGAGGTGACAACCTCTAGCAGCCGTTCCTAGCATTTTTAAATGGAGTCTGAAGGGTGGCTTTCATCAAGGGTGTTACGAAGCATGTGTATGTTTTCTTGACTTTCTCTTTGATTTTCCTCAATCTCAGAATCGACCCAACTGTCTGCGAATACATTTCTTCACCTGAAATCACTCTGATTCTGAAATTTCACTTTGACTCTGAAAGTCTAGGGCCTTTTGTCATCTTATCTCGAATTCCTAATGCTACTTTCTCAGTTCTGGTAGACGTCCTCCTTATTTTCCTCCTCTCAGCTCCTCCTTCATCATGATTGCCATCATCAGCACCATCTCAAGGAGGCTGCAGGGTTTCCCAAGTCCACTGTGGTGTCTCAACCCACTCTCATGTATTACTACTTTAAATTATGATATTTAATCATGGGGCATGGAGGGGGTACCGTCTACACATTCCCTTATGCAATATCCACATACCGTCCACACATGCCCATATGCAAAATCACATACCATCCACAAAGTTCTCCTACCATCCACACATTCTCATATGGAAAAATCCATATCCCATACACACATTCTTATATGCAAAAATTCCAACTTCTGTAATTTTTTAAAACTTACAACTCACTAAATATCAAATATAACAAAATTAGCCATGACTATTTGTGGTTTCTTTTTTTTTTCTTTTTTTTTTGCCATTGTGGGATTTGGGACTCAGGGCCTGAGCACTGTCCCTGGCTACCTCTTGAACCTCAGCACCACTTCCAGTCTTTTCTGTTTATGTCGTGCTGAGGAATTGAATGCAGGGCTTCATGCATGCTAGGCAAGCACTCTACCACTAAGCCACATTCCTAGTCCTGCAGTCTCTTTTTTGAATCACACAAGTAGCCAAGTGTGTTGTTCATTATCATTAATTCATATATTTTATTATAAATCACTACTAGAAGCAGGCTTGGTATTTATTGTTCATAATATGTGTGTACACTGTTATATCATTTGGCCAAATCTGAATTTGAAAATACATTTGACCATGAAGATTTGAAATAAGGGACTATGAATTAATATTGCGACTGCAGTATGTTCTTTTACAGCTTGGAAACATAAAGCTGCATTGAGTGGGTTGCAGTGTTGAAGGTCACACAGTTAGCAGATAAAGTACTAGGATTCAGTCTTCATTTGCTGGTACTTCAGAGCCTGTATTCCCAACTCAGAACATGGAGCCAAAACTTTCTAAAATCTGCCCTAAACATTATCCTGTTATGTGAAAACATAGTTTTCCTATTATGTTCAATAATCATCTGATCACTAGGTCTTGTTTTTAATTTTAGGAACCCCACATACTTGCACTTTGAATGAGTGCCTAGATTTATCGATTTTGTGATTGATCGAATTACCCTATTATCATATCTTTAAAACATTATGCTTAATCTATGTTTTTATGCCTTATTTCAATCTATCTTTATATTTCATTAGGTCAAGCATATGTGGAAAGAATTTTTTGCTTGTCTCTTATTAGGAAATATAAATCACAAGTTCTATTTTGGTCATCAATTGACTTGTTCAAGCAAGAAAATTCTCCTAAATATATGCCATTTTACTTTTCAAGGTAGTGACATGTTTAAACAATTTATTCTGTGTCTACTGTGAGATAGCATGGATTTTCAGGTTTCAAATACAGAATTTTCTTTTCAATTCTTTCTCAAGATTTTTTTTTTTTTTTGGCCAGTCCTGGGCCTTGGACTCAGGGCCTGAGCACTGTCCCTGGCTTCTTCCCACTCAAGGCTAGCACTCTGCCACTTGAGCCACAGCGCCGCTTCTGGCCGTTTTCTGTATATGTGGTGCTGGGGAATCGAACCTAGGGCCTCGTGTATCCGAGGCAGGCACTCTTGCCACTAGGCTATATCCCCAGCCCTCAAGATTTTTTTGAATAATAACTTATTTCTTTTCAAAGTGATGTACAGAAGGGTTACAGTTTCATATGTAAGGCAGTGGGTAGATTTCTTGTACAATTTGCTATCTCCTCTCTCATTTCCCCCCTATACCCTCAACTGTCCCCTCTCCCCCAATGAGTTGTTCAGTTGGTTTACACCAAATGGTTTTGTAGTATTGTTTTTGGAGTCATTTGTCTTTTTATCCTTTGTCTCTCAATTTTGATATTCCCTTTCCCTTCCCTAGTTCTAATACCAGTATATACAATATCCAGAGTACTCAGATGAGATACAATGATAGCACGCGGGCAACCACAGGGAGGGGATACAAGAGAATAATCAACAAAAAGTTTCACATGGCATGTTGAAAATAATTACAACAGTGATATAACACTCGTTTCCATAACATGGAGTTCATTTCACTAAACATCGTCTTATGTGTTCATAAGGGCACAGCTATTGGGCTCTTGTAAGCCTCTGCTGTGACTAGCCTAAACCTAATTATTCCTTATGAGGGAGACCATAGAGTCCATGTTTCTTTGGATCTGGCTCACTTCACTTAGTATAATTTTTTCCAAGTCCTTCCATTTCCTTACGAATAGGGCAATGTCATTCTTTCTGATAGAGGCATAAAATTCCACTATGTATATGTATCATATTTTCCTGATCCATTCATCTACTGAATGACAAATTGTGCAGCGATGAACATTGTTGTGCTGGTGGCTTTAGTGTGGTCTTGCTTGTAATCTTTTGGGTTGATGCCCAAAAGTGCGGCTGGGTCATAGGGAAGCTCTATGTTTAGCTTTCTGAGGAATCTCCATACCACTTTCCAGAGTGGCTGAACAAGTTTACACTCCCACCAACAATTTCTAGGGTTCCCTTTTGGCCACATCCCCTCCAACATTTGTTATTGTTAGTTTTCCTGATAATGGACATTCCTACTGGGGTGAGGTGATTTTTATATATTCTTTGTAAGCAATGCATCCAGTCTTTCTTTGGGGAAGAGACATACTCTTTGAAAGAATCTTAGCTTTAAGTTTGTTGATGTTAATTTATACACTAGTTGTTTCATATACATGCATCAATCTTACTTTATTTTTCATAATTCTTCACTTCTCAAGGAAGACAAATGAACTGAGTTATGTCTAATAGTTTTGTCACAGATGCTGTACTTTTGTTTGCATTGATAGCTATCAACCTTCATAAATGATGGTGTGCCAAGGGCCAGATGAAATCATTCGTAACTGACATCTTGCTTTTGACCTTCCTGTCTTTCTTATTATTCTTCCTGTCAGGTGCTTCTTAAGGGCTTTGCATTTTAATTTTTCCCATTGTTTTGTGTTCATCCATATAACTTTTTTTTCTCCTTCAGAAAGCAAATGTAGGATAAAGTCAGTAGAAATCAGAGCGGAACCACAACACAAGTAATCAGCTAAACTATTTCAGGTTAAGATTTTTATTGGCTTAGCAAGCTTTTCTAGACAGAGAGTACGATAAAGACATTCAAGAATCATTCTGACTATAATTTTGTCAGAACAGCAGCTCCAAGGCCTCATCTGCATTATATGAGAGATTCAAGGGAGAACTCAAATAGTGTAATTCCTTACAAAGCAAAAGTCCAATGAAGTAAACACCAGGAAAGTGGTAATTGAAAGGAATGGGGCAGTGTTGAGGGGAGGAGGTAGACAAATGAAGTTAAGAAGTGGGAGAGAATCCAGTCAAGAATTCAATATATCCTACAAAATGAAGAAAGGTGAGTGAAATGTGAGGCTGTTGAAAGGGGTGACATTGGTCAAGATACATTCCATTCAAAAACTTTTATTGAATGGCAACTTCTTTTTACAGCTATTTTAAAATAATTTAAAAATATAAAAAGGAGGGGCTGGGGATATGGCCTAGTGGCAAGAGTGCCTGCTTCATATACATGAGGCCCTGGGTTTGATTCCCCAGCACCACATATACAGAAAATGGCCAGAAGTGGCGCTGTGACTCAAGTGGCAGAGTGCTAGCCTTGAGCAAAAAGAAGCCAGGGACAGTGCTCAGGCCTTGAGTCCAAGCCCCAGGACTGGCAAAAAAAAATAAAAAAAATTAAAATATATATATATATATATATAAAGGAAAGAAGTGTTATAGGAACTGGAAATACAGCTCAATGCTTAGCTTGTGCATGATGTTGGGTTTGAACCACAGAAACATGCTATAAAAATTAGCAAAGAGAGCATTATTTACTGTAGAGAGATTTCCATTCCAGAAAGGAATTACAAGCACTTCAAAACGATAAGACCCTCATGTAATGACATACTATCCCAGAGTGCCTTCATTAAGAAAGTCTTGAGGCCCTTGTTAAAAGTTCATGTCATGCATTTTTTTCAGTGGTGCATGGCTGTAGTTAGTGTTCAAGTCCCTCTTTCTTGCTAAACTTGTCCTATGTGAATTTGTTGGGTGGAAAAAGAAATCTGGGCTTGTTAGAATTTCCAGGTAGCTAGTTTTCATATCCAGTTTCAAACATAAGTTGAAAAAAGAGCTTAGCAACTTGCTGTCTGATGGTTCCTTAAGACCAGAAGTACCCAGAGAGTTCACATTCTTACTCTACTTTCCAGATGCTTCATCCATTGTTATGCAATTTTATTTGTTGTTCAGGAGTTCAGTAATGATTTCCAGTAAGAATATAAAATAGGAGACTACTCAAGTCTTCTGGAAACAATACAGTGATTTAACAGGTATGATATTGATGGATGAATAAATCAGAGACTGGTTTAGAAAAAATAGGACTGGGTTCAAAATATGCAAATAACTTCTCAGTGGAGAAGAACAAGTATTACCAAATAGTTTGCAGAAATTGACTAGTAGGGGGAAATTTTATGTAATATCTTAAATGTGAAACTGGAGTTATAAATGAAGATGTTTATATTTTCTATAATTTAAAATGGCTTTATCTTCATAGTAATTTTCACTTGTTTTCTTTATATGAACCAAAAGGACTTATATAAAGTATGAAGACAGATGCACTTAAAAAGCAAGGAATACAATACAGAAATCAAAGGGGCAATATCTATAATATCCAGAATATCAAAGTTGATTAAAAGGCTTAATTATAAGAAGAAAATGCTTCTTCAGTTTCTGTAATTCAACCTTTTTTGTATTAATGTCTTTTTGAACTCAGAATGTGCTTAATCACATTTTCACAAGTTCATTCCCTTGAGGCTTTGAGCTTAAAATTTGCATTAACAAGGGCTGGGAATATGGCTTAGTGATACAGTGTTTGCTAGCATGCATAAAGCCTTGGCTTCGATTCCTTAGTACTACATAAACAGGAAAAAGCCAGAAATGGTATTGTGGCTCAAGTGGTAGCCTTGGGCAACAGAAACTCAAGAACAGTGCCCAGGCCCTCAGTTCAAGCCCCAGGACCAGCAACAACAACAATAAAAATTCACATTAACATAGAGATACATCTGTGTTTAGTGATGACTTCATGGATTGTTTCACAATTTAGAAAAATTTGAAATCAGGATATACATAAATAAGTAAAGCAATGGTATATTGGTCCAAAAATTTGAGATTGGGTTATGTAACTACTTTTAAAAGATGTTTTTTAAAAAAATGTCTGTGTGTCAGAGGGACAGAGACAGAGGGACAAAGACTGAGACAGATAGAGAAATGAGAAAACTTATAGTAAAATATCTCAAGGAATTCTGTATTAGATTACTACTTCCACATGGTTGATTGCATGCTTTTTAATATTTTTATCTCTAGTATATAATATTGTAATTGGCAATATGTGGGCAATGAATTTTGTAAATAAATGAATGTGAGGATGGATAAGTACATAAGTCATCCTCAAACACATTTAAACAAAAATTTTGGGAAATACAAAGATAAGAAGTCATGTTATATTCAAAGTAGAGCCCCAACAAATAAAATATCATATTCTGGATGACTTTAATTTTCTTCTTATGCCACATAAATTCACAGTGAAGAATCAAGTCTCTCAATTTTATTATAAATCTTCTTATAAGATTTAAGAAATGTTTGTATTTCAGTGACTAAAGGTGGGCTAGGAATATGGCTTTCTGGTGAAGTGCTCACCTTGTATACATGAAGCCCTGGGTTTGCTTCCTAAGCACCACAGATATGGAAAAAGCTCGAAGTGGTGTTGAGGCTCAAGTGGTAGAGCAAAAAGAAGCCAGGGACAGTGCTCAGAACCTGAGTTCAAGCCCCAGGACTGGAAAAAACAACAACAAAAAAAACCCCAAAACAATGACTAAAGGATCACATAGCCTTCTTTGACGCTATTGTGAATTCTTTGAGGGTCTCACCTAAATAATGGGTGGTTCTATAAACTATAGATTTATTAAAAATTAATAAAGATTATAAATGTAGACAGACTTCTATCACTATCTCTACCTGTAATATTGCTATGTGTCAGACAAAACCCCTCTACTTTAATCTTTAACTAATTTTCCCTTTGATTCTAAATCTGAAAATCAACTGTTAGCCTTGGAAAAGGGCATGTCTTTAGTTGTAAGAAAGATACAAAATGCATTAATTAGGTGTGAAAATTTACATGCAGAGTCTTTGAGTATAAAGTTTTGTTATTTTTGAAAGGATATTGAAAGATCTATCTATAAAATGCTACCTGCTGTTGATCAAAATGAACTCCAAAAAATGGATACAATTGGGCTGGGGATATAGCCTAGTGGCAAGAGTGCCTGCCTCGGATACACGAGGCCCTAGGTTCGATTCCCCAGCACCACATATACAGAAAACGGCCAGAAGCTGCGCTGTGGCTCAAGTGGCAGAGTGCTAGCCTTGAGCGGGAAGAAGCCAGGGACAGTGCTCAGGCCCTGAGTCCAAGGCTCAGGACTGGCCAAAAAAAAAAAAAACAAAAAATGGATACAAGAGGTTTTCTATTTTACTTTTGGTGAGTGTTTTTTGTTGTTGTTTGTAAATTTTCCCCCTTCTGTAGCTGCATTTGTTGGACTCAGGGTCTGAGTTACTGTCCCTGGCTTCTTTTTGCTCAAAGCTAGCACTCTGCCACTTGAGCCACAGCGCCACTTCTGGCCGTTTTCTGTATATGTGGTGGCTGGGGAATCGAACCCAGGGCCTCATGTATACGATGCAAGCACTCTTGCCACTAGGCCACATCTCCAGCCCCTGTGCTTCTTTATTTTATGTAAATTCATCTGTTTTGGGGAAGGCAAGTGGAAAGCACAGAAATGGTGAGACAAAGGCTGAACTAATCCAACTGTGATACTCTTTAGACACTACGTTGCAACTTGCCAAGTAGAGGGGAAGGGAGAAAAAGCAAGGGAAGAGGAGACACTGTTCAAAAAGGAATGTACTCATTACCTGACCTGAAATTGTAACCCCCCTGTCCATCACCTTTACAATTTAAAAAAATGCTAGCTGTTTTACAAAGTTAATTTTAAGTAAACGGATTCAGAATTCTACTTTCTATATGTAGTTGCACAAAGAACTTCTTGATTATGTATCAACTTCTTTCTCAATAGAATAAGAAGTATTTGTTGACATTAATGCCCCAAAGTATGAAATCACGAATCTGTAACTCCTTTAGATTCTCCTCCTCAGCTATTTCCTTTCCCTCTTTATCCTATGTATTCTAAAATATGTATAAATAATACATGTCATGGCTGTTTGTTATATATTTATTGGGTCATCTTGATTGATTTTCTAGGTACTACTCTGTTAAATGTTCTTCTCTTTCAGCTAGCTTAACTACAAGTTTCACAAAGATCTTAATATAAATTTATCTTGGAAGCATAATGATTCAGTATCAAGGAATCCTAATTATTTGAAAGCTACTATTTAACATGCTATAATTTTTCTTCCCTTCATGCAGTATCCATCATAATTTCTAAATTATCTAGTTTTTAGATGATTTAATGACTAATTCATCTAAGAGCTACATTTTATAAATACATAGGATACAGAAACATCTAGGACTACATATATAACTCACTATACACATTTCACACAAACACACAAAAGTAATATGTAATCTGCACCTTATTCCCTACTCACCTGGATTATCTGTTTAGCTTAATATAGCTGTTAAATTTGCATTTGGTCATTAGGGTCATAGCATCTTCATGCATGTCATGTTCTATACTATGGCTGTTTGCATTACTATATTTATGTACCTTAGATATTCAGGAGAGATATTTGCTTAAATATTTTTCCTTTCTATTTGAAGGATTTTATATGGAAGTCATAGCTAGTACTTTAATCACTATAGTAACCATTGTAGATAATCATTATCAGAGGATCTACAGATCATCATTATGATCTGTGAGAGTCAAAATAATGTAATTATGTAATGCAAATTTTTGAACTCTAATGGATTTTAGAAAGTGTCACTTTTCTTTATGCTCACTTCTATTACACCGTATCTTTACCTATTGGATATGTGATTTTTCTTCTTTCCCTATTTTTCTCTTTTCCTATTTCGAGGTTTTGAGATCTTGGTAGGAGGGCCAAACTTCAATAATTGAGGGAGAGAGGGGAGAGTTGAGGGGAGAGTTGTTCAGATCCCAAACCAAATCAAGAATATAATATGATGCCAGCATGGGTGGATTTAACTGAATAGGAAACTATGATAATAATACCTCTGAAAAAAATAAGTTCATTAATAATTTTTCTAGTGTTACATATGAGAAAACAGTTGGTAGCTTCATATGCCTCTATTTTCACAAGATGAATTAGCATGGTTATTATCAGCATTCCAGTATTTCTATCTTTTGCCCTTTTAATGCATTCTCCACTGTCATAACTTCTTTTCCATGTAATTAAGTAAGATGTATTATCATGTGCATTTTCTTAATAATGTAAACTTATTTTTAAATTTCAGACAGAAAAAGGATTGTTAGAAGTATGGCAGGAAAGCCACCCTGGTAATCACTGGCAAAAAGCTTCTATCCTTCTTGGAAAGTTAAGAAATTTTGAAGTCATATTTCAAGGTGTCAGAACAAGGGATCTGGGAGGAGGAGCTGCAATCGATGACATTGAATTTCACAACTGCACAACCAGTAAGTTTCCAGAAGGTATTTCCATTTGCATTTATAATGTGGCCATTTTAGTTTGTTGCACATTTATAAAATGTTCTCTTGTTACATATTTTGTATAGACAGAAATCAATTGAAAACAAGAACTGTATAATTGAGAAGTTACATGTTAGGTCACACCTGTTTAAGTTGATTTGGGCTTCTGTAACCACATATAATAAACAAGTGGCTAAGAGATGATAGAAATGTAGTTCTCAGAGTTAGAGGTGTAGAAATAGAAGATCAATGCACTGGGCAGACTCACTGGGGAGGGTTTGTTTCTTGGTAACACAAAGCACCATGCTATGTATTCTTGCCTCATGGACGGGCAAAAGAGCTCTCTTAGACTGTTTTATAAGGGTATATCAGTCCCTTTATGGGAACCCTGACCAAATGAGACCTAATAACCTGCCCAAGTGTTCCACCTCCCAGTAACATGGCCAGGGATTGAGGATATCCGCATTAAAATTTGAGGAGATATTTATTCAGACCAATGAGATAACTACTCCTTCCTTCAATTGTAAATATAACTCCTTTGTCCTTCTACACCATCTCTCTCTTAACACATGCCATTGCTCTTTAGGTTTATCTTCTAACATCATACAAAATGTAAACCTAACATTTACAAGCCTTTCTTCAAACGAAATTATCAAAAAAAAAAATGAACCAGCAAAACTAAAGTTGAGAAGCCAGGCATTGAGTCATCTATGAGAAATAAATTCAGTCAGGGGTGACTGAAGCAGAATGTGAGCCAAGAACTATCCTTAGCTTTGAAACTGTGACTCCAGCAATAAAGCTTCCTCCCACTAAGTTGGGGGAAAATGCTGTTCTTTATCATGCTTAAGTTTTCTTTATAAAACTACTCAGAAAATGTCAAAAATAATTATAAATATATTTGTGCAATTTCACAGTTTGTAAGTATGTTTCAAAGGAATTATTCCATTTAATTTCCAAAATAGTCCTATGTGACATATACTGCCAATGAAAGATATGCCTTCTGTGGTTTTTCTACAAACATTCACTTGGCAGCAAGCCTCTGAGAGTGAAGAGGGAAACCTGAATGCTATTCAATTTTATTGTTGCTCTCATATTAAAATACCATTTCAGCAAGGCAGTTAAAAAATGTGACTCTGGTTTTAGGAGATTTTTATAGCATCTGTTCTTCATATGAGGCATACTTCTTCAAAGTATTCTGCTTTGTCAGAAATAAATTTGTTAAAGTTTATTTTCTCTAGTTCTAGAAAAGATGAATGCTACCCCATGTTATCTTACACATTGTTACATAAAATCAGTTATCATGCCCTATATACCCCAGAGAGCAGAGCACATAGCTGCAGTACGTATGTCCTACATGAAAGAGGATTTGGGCTTGGAGGTATTTGGTGGCTGATACTTCAACAAAAGAAAATAGGGCTCAACAAAGGCAATCAAGAAAGAGACGGCACTCCAGTGGCGCAATCAGTTAGTGCGTGGTACTTATAAGAAAGAGAATTATCTATCGCTATGACAATTGCTTCCTCAACTGTTTGCTAGTAAACATCCTGACACTACGTTGATTTTTCTATTATAGTTTGCACCCCAACTTAGAAGTGATTTTTGTGATTTGAAGGAAAAATGCATCAAGAGTTTTTCTTAGATTTTAGAAAAAAGTTTTTATCATTATTATTTTATTTAATTAAGTATAACATTTCTTCCTCTCAGGAGAAGGATAATTCCTAGATGAACTGATCTAGAATAGAAAAGAAATGAGATTTATTAGTTCCAATCTTGCTGGGTTTCATGTTGAAATTTTCTTTTTCTTTCTTCCTTGTCTGAAAGGCCTTTGAGAATTAATATGATAATAATAATTTCACTGAACTCAATCCAATACTCAGCTTACTGGGTGGTACTACAATATCTAATATTTAAGTATAAACTACATAGAACTCTGTAGTTATCTCTACATAATCAAATAAGGAGTGTTTTGTTGTTAATTGTAGCTGAATTTGATTAATTGCCTACTCAATATGTTGTAGAAAAAGGTAATCATTTGCTTTTCATAACCAAGCCAGATAAAAATAATATGAATTTTAAAAATTATTTTTAGTTGCAATAGAAAGCATTAAAAAAGCATATGAGAAGGCTTAGAAAATCATGACTGGAACTGGAAAATTTCAGTGATTTTGCAAGTCCTTAGTTATAAGTGATTTATCAATAAACTAGAGGTGCTGTGTAATAATATGAGTGATGAGAAGGAGCATAGTGCATGTTGTCCCAAGTTGTTGTGTATGGTTGCCAGCCCTCAAAGAAGAGAATGTCAAAGTCAGAGAGGTGTATTAGCACAGTGGGTAAAAGTAAAGTGTCCTAGGATACCCGATGTGAACGTGGCTTTGCCGATAACTCAAGGAAGTTGCTTGACTTTGTTTGCCTTTGTTCCTACATCAGGAAGTTTGAGATGAGGGAACTTTTATCTCAGGTTTCTGTAAATTCTAAATGTGCAGATATATATATATATATGCATATATATACATATATATGTGAAGGTCCCAGATTAGTATTGATATATAGTAAATTTACTGTACTATAAATATCAGAAAGTTGGGAAGGAGATTGGGAGGGGATTGATGAACCAAAAAAGGAACAAGGCATATACATTCAGAATACTCATATACATACATAATAAAAGATGTGGCAAACAACATGCATCTTGTGGAAATGATGAGAGAGAATAGGGGAGAATGATGGGAGAGATAAGTGATTAAAAAGGCACTGGACATGTAAGTGGACATGGTAAGCTGTAGCACCAATGTACAATCATTTGGAGGGGATAACAAGTATGATAAGAAATGTACTTGCTACCTTATGTATGTAACTGCAACCCCTCTGTACATCACCTTGACAATAAAATTAAAATTTAAAACAATTAGTAAGTAAAGCCTAGTGGGAAATCTACTCTACTAAATAATTTGTTTCATATTAGAATCATAAATAAATCTCTCCATGTCTACGGCAGTATATAAGAAGGGGCCCCACATTCTAGATGACATGTTCATATCTGTCTGCTCTTCCTCGGGTGATAGAGCAGGTTTCCTTGAACAACTTGATTTGGATATGAACAGTTGAGAGGAAATAATGCAATTTGTGAGAGTTGTAGGTTGTTTGCCAAGTGAAGTATAATCTAGCATATCCCAGTTAATAGATAATACAATTTCTTATATTGCATAGAGGAACACTGTGCACAGTTTGAACTATTATCGTCATTGTGAATGTATGTGGACTTTGGGATACCTGGCATTGCAACTGGGTGCAAACACAAGGTTGTCTAATGTCCAATTCTTAGAATTGTATGAATAAATAAAACACCATGGCAACTATGTTGTTGATCCATCGGAGTCTTATTCAACTTAAGGCAATAGAAGAGAGGTATATGTACCTTTGGAGCTGAATCATCTTTGTTAATATAGTGTTTATAGTACAAAAACACTAGAATTATTGCCTATAAAGGGCTTGTAGCATCCCTGGTTCTAACTTTGGAAGATAAGAATAAAGAATTTTGTTCACTAGAATGAATAAAGTCAAAGGTAAATAAAATTATGTACCAAGAGGTTGAAATAGTTCTTTGCCATTATCTCTCTACTTGAAGTGATCACCAACCTTCCCTTTCCTTCTTGGCTTAATTTGAAACAAACAGGAAGCAGGAAGGACCTCATCTTTGTTCTCAACTAGTCTAATTGAGCTCATCTGTCTTAGAATCAAATTATTTACTTCTTATAAAATTACAGAATAGTTATTATTTCTGGCCCGATGCCTATTTGTAAACATAAGAACTATATGACTCAGTTTACTGCATCTTTAATCAGCTATTTTAAATTAAGAAGTCCAAACCATGGGTGAACCTAATTACTCTAATATTGAATTAGAGTAAAACATTTGTAACATACCTACAAAAATATCAGATGTTGCTTTATCTTCCAATATAATTGAGAAAATTAGCATTTTAGTGTTATAAGGTCTACATTTGAAGGTATGATTTTAATTATATCATAAGCATAAGTGAAATATTATAATGAATATGATTACATTTGATTATAATACAACTACAGTAGTATGCCTTGGTTAATTTATAATATTAGCAAAAATAATTACTTCAGTAGATATTTTAGTAAAGCTTAAATAACCCTTGAAATATTTCTAGGTTCAAATGAAGGCAGCTGTAAATCTGAATGTGAACATTATGCTCCATTCATGTAATTTCTAATTAGAATTTGTTTCACTTATAATGAACTTCTCAATGCATTACATGGATCAGTAAGACTATTACACAGAGTATTTGTGAAAATAAGTGCTTCCATTTTTACTGAACTACATTTTTGCACATTATTTTCTACTCAAAATAAAAGTCTATCAGTATGACTTCCATTTTATACTCATGGATATATATTTTTTATTTTCTATTAAAGAATTGCAAAGTAGAAATATGTGTGCATGTGTGTAAGGAAGATGATCTTAAGATATATTTGAAATTAGTGTATGTAGACCACCTATAAAGAAACAGGTTACAATAAAACCTATAGATATTTGTACATTCACATATATTAAGCCAGTGTGGAAAACACTTTTCTTGTCTAGTATATTTGAAGCAACACAGACACACAAAGTGTTTCCAATAAGTAAGTTTCTGAAAACCTTCCTATTTTGAATAATAGGCAGAGAGAGCATATGGGAAAATGCATTTTGGACAAACCACTAAAATCATTGGTAACTTCATCACACTACAGTAGTATAAACAATAACAATCATTCAAAGTACTAGCCCTAGTCAGGTGTGAGTGGCTCTCACTTGTATGTAATTCTACTACTCAGGAGGCTGAGATCGTAAGACTGAGGTTCAAAGCTAAGCCAGGTAGGAAAGTCTGTGAGACTCTTATCTCTCATTAACTACCAAAAGACAGAAGTAAAGCGTTGGCTTACGTGGTAGATTAGTAACCTTGAGCAAAAAAAAATACTCAGCGACAACATGCAAGCCCCAAGTTCAAGCTCCAGGACAAGCAAATTAATAGTAGCACATTTTAAGTATCAACATTTTTGAGTTTGGTGCTAGTGGATCACATTTAGGTAGTCAAGGGGCTGAGATCTGAGGACTGTCATTCAATACCAGCCAGGGTAGGAAACTTCCCCAGTCTTTATTGCCAATTAACAAGCAAAAAGTCAGGTGTAGCTCAAAGAGTGGAGCCTTGAATGAAAAGGCTAAGCAAGAATATAGGGACCAGAATTTAATCCCCAGTACCAGCACACAAATAAAACAAATTTTCTAATAAAAGAGGAGCTCCAGTAAATATATGCCTTCATGTTTAAAAAGAGAGGTAGATGAGCACTAAGCCACAGTAATGAAGAGTTGTAGACAAAGGTTTAAGGCTGTAGAATTATAGAGACTTGGGAAAAACAACCAAAGCCTGAAGAGAATCTTGCAGCCAGTGAACATTTCCCCTAGACAGCATGTGGAAAAACAAAGAGAGGAGCTGTGAGAGGAACACAGTGGCATGCTGCGAGCCTCTGTGACCTGCTGGGCTCTGCTACATGTTTCCATCTACTAAGCCTTGGTGCCTCAGACATCTCAGTGGAAACATGCACAAGAGAATCATCACCACTTCTTTGTTATACTGACCTTACTCCTCCATTGATCAGTGGGTCCCATTTAATGTGACTATTTTATGAAAATACTCATTGGATAACTAACTAGACAATAAAGGGAAACTAATAGGTATCGAAGGACAAGTGGGTGCCAGGGATAGACTAGAGTCAGATACACATGATCTCATTTAAGAGTAGGAACTTTAGTATACAATGGATTCTTGAAGGAAGTCAGCCAAGTAAATCACATGAATTGCCTGGAAAGTTGTCTCAGAGGAGCTAGGGAATGAAGATTTTTTTTCAATTGTTGATTAAAAGGTCAGAAAGAAGCTAAGAAAAAGTAAATGTGGTTTGGAGTTCTTTCTACCAGCTTAAAATTGTGTTGTTGTTTTTTCCCTTCAGAAATCTCTATGTTAATGAGGTCTACTCTAATTGCCAGTAACAGTAAACATCAAGAGATTTTACTTAAGGATACAAGGAATTTCATGAAACATAAGATCAAGAACACAGAACAGCTTTAGGCAGATATTAAAACCAGAGATTGAAAAGTGAGAGGGAACTTAAGGCCACATTTCTTTCTGTGTATCATGTCTCTGTGCCAATGTTTCTTTCTGCAGAGCTATTTTATTACCCTTAGTGGACCCAGGTCTCTCTCTCTCTCTCTCTCTCTCTCTCTCTCTCTCTCTCTCTCTTCTCTCTCTCTCTTTCTCTCTCTCTCTTTCTCTCTCTCTCTCTCTCTCTTCCTCTCTCCCTCTGATTCAGCATACCCATGTAGAAAGCATGGCTGAACAGAGTTCAAGGGCAAGGGCATGTAACTGCAGATGACCTTTATATAGCTACAGTTTTCAGTCATAATCATCAGATTGACATATCTTGAGAAATAAACCATAAGACAAGCTAGCTAAGATTCAAGTGTACACAATGCCTACTGGAATCCTGCCTGTGTGGATGACAGGAAACTGGACATATAAGTTATATTAACAATGGTTTTATTTTCTGTAGTCTATTTCCTGGAAATAGTATGCAATTAGTACTTCTGTGTGCTTTCCAAATGCAATCTTAGCAATCCAGAACCCTCACCCCAACTTTCCCCTTTATGGAACTTTCAAACTCTGGGGCACTATTCACCTAAGCTAGTCACCACATGGCGCCTCTAATCAATGTGCCATGCCACTTACTGAAATCACTCCAATTAGCCTATCAAAATTCCTTTTCAGAAACCAAAAGCAATGTTCCCACAATTCCTCTACTTCTGCCTGTGTCTTGATCAACCCTAAGATTTTCCCCAGTGTAGCTGCCTATATGAGCAGTGTCCCTTTCTTCTTTGGCCTCTGTGAGTATATCGGTCTTTTCAGTGGAATCTACCTCCTCATCTGTTGGCCTCACCATAGCAACAAGAAAGCCTATTTTAGAATCCAAGTTCACAATCAGCTCATTGAAAATGAATTTTTAGAATATTACATCATGCATTCATCAGAAGTTAATGCCTACTATAAGTAAGTGTCGAGGGATATGAGCCAGATAAGTTGAGAATTTCAATAGAAGGTTTTCTGAGCTAAACTAGAGTGGTATAGAGGGAACAGAAGAGATGAGTGAGTAGAATATTCTGGGGAGATGATAATTCAGGATGACTGCTTTGTTCCTGTCCCTGATGCTTCTTTCCAGCTGGAAGGAAGTAGTAAGGTAGAAAAAGAAACAAGAACACACATCATGTGTCATTTAAAACTGTTTCCTTGAACCTGTTACACATCAATTATGCTAATAAGGAATACGTAGAAATTTAGTAGCATGGCCAATTATAAGGAATTGTACAAAATTAGTTGATTGAAAACTAAGTTCTATAACTAGGGGAATGAAGAGGAATATACAGTATATTTTCACTGAGTACTAGCAAGCAGGCCACAAGGCCCTGGAAGACAATGTGTGAGTTTAAGAACATAAAAACATCACAAGGCTTCAATGTATATATCCCTCCCCCATTATTCACTGGAAATTGGGTCTAAGTTCCTCCATGGATACCAAAATTCAGAGACGCTCAAGTGCCTTAAATAAAATAGAGTACTGTGTACAGTATAAGCAATCTACATATATCATTCTGTACATTTTAAATCACTTCTAGTTTATTTATGATACCTAATGCAATATCAATGCCATGTAAATTAGGTTTTGTGTATTTATGGAATAATGACAGGAAAATAAATTCCATATGTGTTCATACAGACACAAGTTATTTTCAAGTATCTTCAAGCCATGGTTAATGGAATCCACATATTGGGACCCTGCAAGGAAAGAGGAATAACTATAATGCCAACTAAGAACTCCTAAAGCAAAATTCTACTTAATATACTGTTCGTTTCTCTGTTTATCTATGTGCTGTCTCTTGAGATTATTTAGTGCTTGGTTTTGTCTCATCCTTAAAGGTATAATATATTTTTAATAAATTTGTAAAGCACTCTATCAAGATTCTCTTGTTTTTATGTTTAGGGAAAACAATGTATCAATTTCTTTAAAACCTCACCATTCATTTCTCTTAACTTCATAGAGAGGAAATTTTTCATGATAAAGTAGATGAAATAGTATGATTTTAATTTCCCTCCAGTATATACACTTATTGAGGGTTCTCATGCTGCAGCTCAGTCAAGCACAGTATTTCAGAGGTGGAGGTCAGGTAACCCTTTATTTACTTATTAACTGCCCCCAACATACTGGCCACTTGTACATGCCAAAGAGACATCATTTCTTTAATGAAAAGCAAAAGTTCTCATGATGTTGATCTCTTGTTGTGCCTGAGTTGCAAATTAAACCTGGAATGTATGCATAGGAAAGATACACAGTTCTCCATGATCTGCAGTTTTAGACAGTTAACATGTAACTTGGGGTATATCCTTTGTGAATAATTGAGGATCACTGTAATCACCTCTTTAAAATACCTAAGCCACAAAATGGATCTTTTTGAGGTGATAGAGATTGGGATTTTAGCAAATGAATTTAGGGGGCAGATCACTGCGGTGCTCCAGCATTTACCTTTAACTTAACCATTTATGATTTTAATTATTCTATCTTATTCTGTTCCATTTTTCCCAAAGTCCCTTACCTACAAATGTACCAAAAATGTTTTGAGTATTTTTGTCTTTTTAATTTCTTTTCCTTCAAAAACAATGTACTTGCTTCTATGTATAATCCAGCTATTTTAATTTTTTAAATCTATTGTGTTTTGCACTGAGGAAAACCCTCAATTCATTTTAGTTGTTTATTTCTCAGTGGCTAATTAGAATTCTCTTAATTGTCCCACTCTGGTGGAAACTAAAATGTGGAATTAGGTGATTATCCTGATTATCTAGGACTCTCAGGAATTCATTTGGCTTTCTTTCCTTTTATTGCTTTAAATGTAAGCGTAGTCCTAAGTAGTCAAAGGTTCTTTTAATGTATACCAGGATTAAACTTGGAAACTGATTAAGAGAAAACAGATAAGGAAATGGAAACACAGAGAAATTATTTATTTTATCACTGCATAATTGATTGTAGTAATATATTTCTAGATCATAGCTAGTATATTCTTTGAAGGTTGGTAACATTAGGGGAGAGGGATCACTGGTGATACATACTACATGTCACAAACACATGGAACATAATTTGAACAGAATATGCTCTCTTTGAGCACTGGATGCAATTTTCCAACCTGGAGAATGCCTGGGAGACCTTGAGAAGACATCGTTAAGTAGGGTTAGCTGGAGGCTGTCCATGAGTGTAAGCCACAATATCTGTGTTTAGATAATTAAGAAAAACTCTGAATCTCTGGCTCTTTCAGGACTCCAGAAAGTGTATTCCCAAAAATACACTGCTTGCTTAATTTTATTCTCTAGTTCTTTCTGGTTACCCACAGCCCATAATAGAAAATGCATTTTTCTGAAGAGCAAAACAAATAATCATTCCCCTTCCTTTTCTGATTTTATCCCTTCCTGCTCTTTCCTTACCATTTCTTAAAAAAAAAAAAAACATTAAATGCTTTTTGTTTATCATGAAATGTACCATTGATTTTGAGTCTCAATGTTGGCTGTACATTAAATCCTCTTGGGGAACTTCAACAATGGGCTCTCCCTAAAGCCCCATTTTAGGGCAATTTATTCTATCTGGGTATGGGGTCATGTATCCATACATTTTAAAGATAATTTGTGCAGTTATATGAATACTTACTATACATTTATGTAAAAGGTGAATATGTAAAAGCAAGTATATTTTTACTTGCTTTTTGTTTTCAGGATGTTTGAGTCTTCACTTAGATGGAACCAAGACTCATTCATGTCATACATTACTTTATGTAATCATGGATGAATATTCCTAAAAGAAATATTTTACTTAAATTTCTAGATTTTGATTTTATAGAAGTAAATTAGAAGGAGATAAAGGAAGGAAGGAAGGAAGGAAGGAAGGAAGGAAGGAAGGAAGGAAGGAAGGAAGGAAGGAAGGAAAGAGAGAAATAAAAATTCATTCACCTAAACTTATATTTGCTAAGATAGAAGTTTTGAACTGAATATAGTGGTTTACATCAGTAATCCCAGAATTTGATTTCTATCATGATATACACCATCAATCATAATGATATTAAACATTATCTATAAGAAATACTTTGCTAATGTTACACATTTTATTTTATAGAAATCTTACAAGAGTCCATTTTAATGAAGAAAAAACCAAGAGGCAAAAAATAAGAATCAAGAGAGAAATGGAAAAGTTAATATTTAATATTGGTATATAATCATAGATAATAATAACATATTTCTTAAACACCTATGCCAAAATATTTACATACCTTAGGTCTTTCAATGTTCACCTACCTGTTTTCTTCATATATAAACTTCAATATATCCTCTTAACAGATGCAAATTCTAAGGCTGGTAAAAATTAATAAAATTTCACCAAATTACCCAGTCTTGATATATTTCATTAGGGAAGTTTTAAAATTTTGTTAGAAGAACACATCAAATAGTCTTATTATAGCTGTCCTTTTTGTTAATAATTAAGAAGTAAAGAATGTATACTTGGTGTTTTATTTTCAACACATCCTCAGTCCACAGTAAAGCTTTTATAAGTTCTGGAGAACTTATTGAAATCCTTTGTCAAAATAATTCTAGATTAAAATTTTCCACATCATCCAAATATAAGAAAGTTCAGTAGGAAGGGTCGAAATAATATTTTGCTGTGATTAGACTTGTTTGTATTTATTCTATTTTAAAAAACCCAATAACTTAATCAGTTTGGCCCTAAAATTTGCTCATAAATTGGGACTTATGTAACAGTATCCCAAGATAACCTCACTACATAAATAATAGACAAGGGACACTGTTTAAAAGATTTGAATCATACTATGCACCACTACAAAGTCTCTTGTTCTCCATGAAAGAACATTAATAATGTCAAAATCAAAAGGGTTCTAGAACCTTACTTTTTAGGAAAGTCAAATATGCCCTTGAAAATGAGAAGTTTTTTTGTACAGGTAATTGATTTTTTTCTGTACTTTTATACCCACTTCTACAATAAGGTCAACATAGAACCATAGTAGATACAATTAATACTATATATGGTATGCATGCTGGAAATAAGTGTTTATGTTGTTAAACAATCAAGGACAAGTTTGCTAAATATTCTGGGATGGTGGAGGAAAGAAGTAAAGAATAAAAAGCATAAAAATCATGTATTTATTATTTCTAGTAATGGGGTTTGAACTTGTGGCCTCTCGCATTTGCTTTACAAGCGCACTACCACTTGAGCCACACAAACAGCCTAGCAAGAAGATTCTTCCTGCCTTGGTCAGAAGTATGGATGCTTATTAAAAATTAATGGCCATTCCTTGGGTTCAGAAATATAGGCAAAATAGGGTTCTAGACAACTACCTTGGGAAGCCGTTAAAACCTAACTTAATGTAGAATCTATAATGTAATGGGAGTCTTCAAATGCTTCTGTTTTTGTTTTTTGTCTTTGCTTTCATTAGTTGGAGAGGTTTCTGAGATTTGCTTGGAAGCTACGGATTTTTTGTGCCAGAACAAGAAGTGTATTCCATCCTACCTTGTGTGTGACTATAAGCCAGACTGCCAGGACAGATCTGATGAAGCTCACTGTGGTAAGTGGATCTGTCCACATACAGCCAGCCAACTAGCTCAGGTTCGCACCTTGTGAGAAGAGTAATCTATTGACACTCATGGCTGAAAACATATATTCTCTCCACGCACTAGCAGTGACTCAGACTCACCAAACATTTTCCCTACCGTTCTATACAAGTACCCAAATGGAAGTCTTCTCCATTGTAAACTACAGCAAATTACACATCACATAAATAGGCAGAATTATGTAGGGCTAGAATTAAAATGCCTGGAAACTGAACTAGCTCTCTAAATTTTCCCATTAGCTTTGACTTCCTTTTTCTCAATATTGTCTTATTTCATACATGAGGATCAATATTAAATAATGACTAGTTTAATACATTTTATGAATTACAGTGTAAGAGAATGAAGACTAGGAGTGCCTCTACTGGTTAATTTAAATCCAAGATTTAATTCAAGCTATTTTAAAAAGCTATCTATAAACAAGTATATAATATAAAAATACAATATATTGAAATTCAAATACTTTTGTGACTCTTGTTGATGAGCTTCCCTATGGAATCTTGATGTTTCAAACAAGAAAAGCAACCCCTAATATTCATTACCTCAATAACAATTTCAGTTTGGTTGTCTATGGGTTGAATATGCCAGCAGGGAGTTTGCTATTAGTTGGTATGATTGGAAACCATCAGGTGGAACTGAGCAGTCACTTCCATAATGGCTTATTAAGTTTAGAATTTGGCATTATTTTTGTCATCCCCCCGCCCTACTTCTCAACTTCACAGCAATTTATTCTCTGGAACTTTAGCTTTACACAACATGGCAGCTACAAAGAATAAGATAGGCAGCCATCATCCTGGTTTCTGTGGATGCTAGAATCCCAAGAGCTAGTCTTCAAGGACCCCAGGAAAACCAGTGAGATGATTTAGATTGGCTTTCACCTATTTGATATATGGGAAATTTTAGTTTTTAGAAACTAAAATCAGTTACATAGTCATACGATTAGTGGGACAATTTCTATTGATCATTCCAAGAAATCCTTACCTTTATTACAATGAAAGCAATATGGTGTCAATTTGAAGTCACTTTTCCTAAAACCTCTTCATGGATTTGGTTCAAATACATAAAGAACACTGAGCAGCACATATCATTAATATGTTAATTGATTTCAAGACTTTTTTACACTGATGTTTCCTGAGGAATTGTAAGCATTAGAGCTGGATTTTTGCAGTCAGATAGGTAATATACTTTATGCAATGGCAGAATGGCAATATTTTCCAAGTAATAATTAGGGATGTATAAGAAACAAATTGAGCTTGGGGTTATTAAAATGCAGTCTTCATTTTGACTACATCTTCCATTTGTTGGGCAGTTATTTAAGTTCTCAGAGATTCATTTTCCTCATTTCTAGTTGTTGTAATAATAACCAGCCAGTAGAATGTTATGAGCATTAAGTAAATATATTGCATAAATGAATATATTTGATTATGTGAACTATTTGTTTAACATTCTGGAATTAATTATTTTAGCCTCTTCTATTTCAGTATTTTTATATTATTTGAAATTTGCCAACTATAATTCTTCACACTATCATAAAAGAAATGCAGTTGTTCTTTGTGATACAATTATGACCATTGGTTAATAACAAAAGAAAAAACCCTTCCTTTTGTGCTTGTTATTACCTGTTGCAGGATTGCATCATTTGTATCAAATGAGATATTTATTTCTCAAAAAAAAGTAAGTCAGGGGCTGGGGATATAGCCTAGTGGCAAGAGTGCCTGCCTCGGATACACGAGGCCCTAGGTTCGATTCCCCAGCACCACATATACAGAAAACGGCCAGAAGCGGCGCTGTGGCTCAAGTGGCAGAGTGCTAGCCTTGAGCGGGAAGAAGCCAGGGACGGTGCTCGGGCCCTGAGGCCAAGGCCCAGGACTGGCCAAAAAAAAAAAAGTAAGTCAGAAGTAGGCTAGGATTTTTTATAGAAAAAAATTATCTATATTTGGTGTAGACGGTTCTTGTTGGAAGTGTGCAGTATTTGTTTGGGTGCTCTTTCTCCTCTCCTATTAACAATTTAGAAACACATAATTATTCCATCGTAGCACTGTCTCCATACCCATAATCTTTGAAATCCTTCTCATTGTAGCAAGAAGGCAATTAGTAATGAAAACTATTTTTCACTTGAGAGAATACTATTATTTAAGTGTCTTGAATTATGTTATAGCATAAAGGAAGACTGTGTGAACATAAGGAATTAAACATGATGACATATGGAGCTATGTCTTTTAAAATGAAACTTGAAAAATATTTTACTGATAATATAGCCATATGGACAAATATTCCATCATTGGGACAATCACAGTTGTTTTTTGTGTTATCAATTCTTCAATTCCCCTCATGGGATTGTGACAAAAGTCACAATCTGCACTCATTATTTTTTTTAAATAAAGTAACAGCCATTTTTAAAATACTGACACACACACACACACACACACATATATATATACATTAATAAATATTAAAGTATTTATATAATGTTCTTTTGGTAGATATTTACTAAACCATCTAAATTTTATAAGAAGCAATTGAGAAATCTTAGCAGTTTACAAATACATGTTTATAGTAACTACATGTTGAGATAAACAAGTAATGGACTTCTAAATTATGCTTGGTTACTGGTAAATAAATGCCTTACACACCATACCACACAGAGACCAAATGTGGTCTGCAAAAATGAGCCTTGGACTGGTTGTTCACAGATGGTTTGATTTTCTTAATAGAATGGAGAAGAGATACAAACTAAGATCCCTAGAGGAGAAAATTGGTATAAACACCCTGGCAGTATTTGCTGGGTACCTAATTCCTTTATCTTTCATAAACAAAAAATGCTCAATTCTGGTAGCATTGGGAACAGCAAAAAAAAATCATCTTCTTCAAACTTTTTTTTTTAATTAAAAGAGATCCATAGAAATTAGGGGATGGGATCATGACACTGATGTACTTCATACTGAGAGGAAGCCAACTATGATTTTTTTTTTTTATTCATCATGCTCGTCATGGAACCATGGAAGAGCACAGGAAAGAAAAGATGGCAAAAAGAAAAACTAAGGATTTGGACCACACCACTTGTTCCAAAATCATAACTTCCAAACCTTTATTTAGTCAGATAAATTAATTCTGTCTGTTAAAGTTAATTTAATTTGTATTTTAGATTCTTGGGCCCAATTGCAGTCTATTACAAACAATAAGCAACATATATTATGTTAGGTAGCAAGAAGTTTCAGGCTTAGCAACTCTAAGTTGGTTAATTCAGTAACTTATTATTAACATCAAAACTATATATTTGTATGGGCTCCTTTTATGCTATGCTATCTGCAGGCCTTTTGTTGTTGTTGTTGTTTTTAAATCTTTGAAACTAAAATTCTAGACATCAACAAATGGATTTTCTTCCTTTTTTATGAGTTAAGGCAAACTTTCCCCTGAAACCACAGTAGGAAAATTTCCATGGTAAGCCTTGTATTCTGCAGTTGCATCCCAAAACTATGCCTGATCTAATAGAGATGATATAAAAGAATTAATCATGTCCACAATTGAGTAGATGAACTATGAGCCACCTTGAGAGACACACCTGAGTGACAGAAAGACAGTCCTTGTATCACCTTCCTGTGGTTGTACCTACACTATCTCTGTAATCTTATCTGAGTATATTGGAAACCGTGTATACTGGTATTGGAACTAGGAAATTGAAAGGGAATACCAAAATTGAGAGACACAGGGTATAAAAAAAGACAAACAACTACAAAAGCAATACTTGCAAAACTGTTTGGTGTAAGTGAACTGAACACCTTGGGGGGGGGGGAAGGGTAAGGGGGAAGGGGAGGGGGGTATGAGGGACAAGGTAACAAACAGTACAAGAAATGTATCCAATGCCTAACGTATGAAACTGTAACCTCTCTGTACATCAGTTTGATAATAAAAATTTGAAAAAAAATATACTAGTAAATCAAAGTTCTGTCTTAAGACAGTGAAAAAATGACTGAGAAAAGTCATCACCTGCTATAGAGAGTATGTTTTAAGTCAAAGAAGTAATCCTAAATAAACATGTTTTTTTAATCAGTTTATGCATTTGAGAGGTAATCTGAAAATTTGGCTGGAATAGAGAGAATTTTAAAATGAGACATATTTCATCCTAAAAATACTTGCATCCAAATAAATGTTATTGTATTCAAAGCAGTAAGTTGTGGGAATATTTTCATATGGTGTGAAGAACAGAATTCTTTAAGCAAGAAAAAGCAACACAAACGTAATCTTCAAGATGCTTAATGTGAATTGTAAGGTGGACAGAATGGAGCCTACACTAAAGACAGCCTTTTACAATAAACCGGGCATTTGACCCAATGCATAGTCATGAAACTTACAAAGAAGGGAAAACTAGCGATGTTCTCAAGAAAGAATCTATGGGGGCTGGTGACACATTGGAAAAGGAAGGGAAGAACATGAAATCAAAGGTAACTTTGAAGGTTTGAGTCCCTAAAAAGAAGATTCATGTGGGGAAATTGAACTGTAATCTCAGAGAATGACCCATTTGTAGAAATAAATGATGAATAGATTTGAGGTTTGTTGGTTTTGAAGTGACAGTTGCATATTCCAAATGAAATATTCAAGAAGCTTTTGAAGATGTTAGGCTGAATTCCATTGTAAGTTGTAAGTTTGCAGGCCATCTGTTTAAAATGTCAAAGGCTATGGGAAAAATATGAAAGGGGATTTATAGAGTGAGAAATTTAAGCAAATAAAAATCTATCTACTATCTATCTATCTATCTGCATCTATCTGTCTTTCTATTTATCTACCTATCTATTCATCTATCCATCTATTATCTATGAACAGAGCACCTGTGTCCATCTGTGAGTCACAGGAATGACATGAGTAGAGAATGCAGGATTAAAAGACACGGAAACGTTGTGTGCTTTGAAGAAATGAAGCTGTGGGAAACAAATAATGATGTTTTGATGACTTGAGATGAAGGCAGAGTTTATCCTATAACAGGAAAGATGACACCTTTTCAGAAAAGGAAAAGGGACATATTTTGAAGTGGAGAGAGAACAAACTGTAAGAATATCTATCTAGAATTGACAGATGTCTTCAAAGTCAAAGATAAAGCCATGTGACAAAATGGGACAGGATGGACAGTAAATAGGAAAGATGTAGATAAAGCCATATAGCTCCAAGCTGTGTCTTGGAGTGAGTTACATAAATATAGAGCAGTACCAAACCTGTATGCAACATCATGTGAAGAATATGCAATGACAGTTTCACATGTATGTTGTAATATTATATATATCATAGAAGCTTATCTAGATATGGTAAAATTGATTTTCTTATTTACATACATATATCTATGCATTCTTTATTAAATGGATAAGACATACACTAAAGGACATACAGATTCCATACATAGGCACACATAAAATAAATGAATTATAGTTATGCAGAGGAGCGAAAATAATGTGCATAATTAAAAGTTAAGATGCAATGGAGCCTAAGAAGTAAAATGAAATGTTTTACAAATATCCACTGAAGAATCCAGAAGACTGTGTATAAAAACATGAAAACTGTGTTTTCAATATTTGACATCCACATAACAAAAAAGATTTTTCAGATTAATATTCTATACGATGATGCTTATTTGATATTCAGAGAAAGTTATTGACAAGAAAAATGTTTATAAAGAACACAAATTTTAACATATACCTTTATAAATGAAAGGAAATGTCAGTGACAATCAGTTGATTCATAATAATTAAATAATCTGATAACTCATTCTGTCTATAATATAGCTAAGTGTTAAAAAATAATTACTTCTTTGCTGAAAAAAAAAGAAAAAGAAAAGCCTGGATATCAGGGTATTATTATGGAGCTCTTCACAGATTACTAGTGGATATTCACTTATTAATTTTTTTCTTATGTACAATTTAATTTTTAATGAGTTATCAATCAGTGCTTTTTAAGAGTTTCTTCCATTATTCAGTGATTAGCTCTGAAATGTTGTGCTTCTGTGATTGGTATAATACCCAAAGGCTTTGTGCCCTGTACTGTTTATTGCTTTTCCCCAAATCACCTTTTCTTTTAGTAAATGATGTTGCCTCTCTAGTGGTGTTTGTTATTGAAACATCAGAGTGATGAAAAATATTTCATTAAATATACGAACAATGGAAGTGTTCTATTTATTTGATCTGAATTATCCTTTTTTTATAAGTAAATGCGCTGTTTTTTGTTGTTTGTTTTACATTTTTTATTTATGTTGTACCAAGGAATTGAACTCAGGGCTTCATGCATCCTACCACTAAGCCACAATCCCAGCCTTAATTATCCTTATTATCATAATGTTATCTACATTGTTCATTTATAGACAGTTTTATCTGTCATCTATAAACACTATTAGTCATTTCAGGTAATTTCTTAAGGTATAAATGACATTATTCAGGCAGAACCTGCTTCCAGCTTCTTTGATAAATCATCATGGAAGATCACTGACGCAAACAAATGGTTTTATTGTATATAGCTTGCTCACGAAGATCTAAAAAAAGGCAAATACTAATTCAAAATGAATAAAACATACAGTGCAATAGAAATATGATAAATTTTTCCTGAAACTTCCTTGACTGTTTGTGTTTCACTAGGCTATTATACAAATACCACCGGAAGCTGTAATTTTGAAACACCTTCAGGAAACTGGACCACAGCCTGTAGTCTTACTCAAGGTCCGGAGAATGACTTGGATTGGACCATTGGTAACAGAATTCCTACCGAAGCATCAAGTCCAGATTCTGATCATACACCAGGTAAATCTAATAATCTAAGTCTGTGTCCACAGGCTAGAAGTCTACTTCAATCGTCTGTGTGAGTGTTCCAGTGCACTTTTTGTGGAGTCTGCTCCTTTGTTTCATCCTTTCTATTATTAAATAGACCCAGAGCTGACCTTCTCTCAAAGAAGCCTATTACTCATAAGGTTTCATTCATGCCACCTTACAGTTATGATTGGCATTCAGTCATAACAGAGGTGGGTCATTTAGATGAATGGACACAACAGGTAAACATATACACCTGGTAGTGACAAGGGTTCTCCTGCTTTCACAATGGACAGCCGCTGACTGCTCTTACATTCTTGTCCCTCTGACCTGCAGCAGCCCAAACAGGAAAGGTAAGTGGTGATGATCTGAGAGAACAACAGCTTCCCAAATCCTGCTCTGTGCTTTAAGATGAAAGTAATCTTTAATAGCTTTATTACCAAAATAGAGGTAATCCTATGTTCTCACTTCCTTTTATCTACAAATTCTGAAGAGTCAACACATTTGTTTTATTTATTTATTTATTTTCAGAGATCTAACTTTTGTGATGGATGAAAACAATGAATTACATAAAGATAACATATAGAATTTCTTAAAAATGAAAAGTAGCCTGAGATATTTTTGATGTTTCAATCGCAGCTTGAATTTACTTTTAGGTGAGGTAAACATTTAAACCTTGACTGAATCAGATTATCCTCCAAAATCTGGCATCCAATCAGAGAAAGGTCTGAATAGAACAGAACAGACCAGCCTCTGAAGCAAGGGAGAATTCCTCAATAGATTGTCTTTGGACTCCATCTTTACCATGCATTTACATGGGTTTCTTTGCTGTTAGTCTCCTCTAAAAGATGTGGATTATACTTAGAAGACTCTGGAGCTGCATGAGCCAATAAATCTTAAAGTAAATCTTTTTCTGTAGATGTGCAGATTTTATTGGTTCTGTTCATCTGGAGATCCCTAATACAATATTTTTCAAAACAATTGAAACATAGGCACAATGAAGTAAAACAAGGAACAAGGTGATATGAAATTAAAGTAACATTGAGAAGGCAATGTATGAAAGATTGGTTTTACCATTATATGACTAATGAAAAGAACACCTTGTTTCATTATTTTTAGATGCAAGGCAGGCTGACTATATCATGAAGCTCAGTTTTAACATGGGTGTCTGGTTTATTTTAATTATGATCAAGGTGATGTAGAGAGGGGTTACAATACCTACATAAGGTAGTGAGTATATATCTTGTCGAAAATCATTGTTACCCCCTTCCCTTTTTTTCTCCCACTAGCTCTCCCTCCCAGCCCCCCTCAAGTTTTAAACTTCATTTCCAATATATTGTCTTGTGAGTACTGATGTTACATTGGTTTACCCTTTGCCTCACAATTTTGTTGTTCCCCTTCCATTCCCTAATTCAGATAAACATATGTGCAATACACAGGGTACCCAAATCAAATACAGTGATAACAGGGGATTAAACCGTAGTACATTAAAAACAATAATAATAAAGAAAGACCTATTGGAGTAATTTTTAAAATTCATCTTCTTACTTATATTTCCTTTTTCTTTCATAGTATTTTATTATAAAAATATGAATTTGATGTATAGTACATTTGAGGAGAATAGAAAGCCAAGAAGCTGAGATCATAATTAGTAGCTTTCATGTAGAACAAATATGAATATTTTAACTCAATGGGAAAGTGGTGCTTTTTTAATATGATGCTAACATACCTAGTTATCCACCTACAAGGGCATAAAATTAAATTCCAGCTCTATATCACATTAAGATATGTATTCCAGATGGAGTAAATGCTTAAATTCTCCCAAGAAAACAGAATAAACTATGTATGATTCAGAGGCAGGAACATTTAAAAGCCACTTTCTAAACCAAATTTAGAAAGCATTCTGGTTGCATAGACAAATAAAAGTCTACACTCAAGGACTTATGTGTCAGTATATTTATTTCAGCATAATTTGCAGCAAAAATAATAATTGGGGAATTAAAAATGCCCACTATACCATCACTTGTGTTCCTTTACTTATTCATTTATTCAAATATCAGACACTTTCTAGTTCATTGGTGCATAAAGTAGACAGAAGTCACTACTGCGGTATGTTGCTTACATTCTAGATGGGAGGAAAATATAATGAACAAACATAATAAATTAAATCCATAGCTTGTGAGAAATTGGAAGTAAAAAGGAAAGATTTGCATTAGTAAGTTGGGAATAACTGCTCAGGTCTGGGAGCTGAAACGGTGAAAATGCTGGTCAAAACAGGCCACAAACAAAACAGCATTAGGCACAATAATGGGAAGGGGTGAATCACCATACCCATCAAAAGAGAGATAATCATCCTATGCCTGACTGATGTTTCAAACTGGGTGCTGGTGACATTTGGGGAGGTCAAATGAATGTAGAGGGGTTGTCATGATGTTTAGCAGACTCTCAGGCCTTTATGAACTATGGGATTTCTCTCCACTTATTCAAAACAAATCAAGAGTATTTTTTAGAACTTGTCAGCTATGTCATAGGGGACAAAATCTCCACCATTTGAGAATATAGATCACTCTAGAAACAAAGGTCACTTGTGAGATTCACAGAATGCAATAACATATCCCCAGTAACTAGGTGCATATGACCATATGAAATGATGCTTGTAGAAGTGATAGAAGTGTAGTCCTTTTTTTTTCCTTTCCTTTTTTCTTTGGTTTATTCCCTTTTGTCACTGTGTTTGATTTATGTACCCCTTTTTACTTGTATATAAGTCTATCTCATTTGGGAGAGGAAGGAGAAGTGGGGCAAATGGTGAAGCTATTCAGAAATGATTTTCAATAGACCCTATGTTGGGAATGAACTCTACAATTTGGGGGGAGGGGAACTGGGAGAGAGGACAAGGGAGTGGGTGACACTGTTCAAAAGAAATGTACTATGTAACTGTAACCCCTTTATACATGACCTTTACAGTTAATTTTTTTTAAGTTTAGTAACATGGGACTGGGAATATGACCGAGTGGTAAAGTGCTTGCCTTGTATACATGAAGCCCTGAGTTCAATTCCTCAGCACCACATGTACAGCAAAATCCAGAACTGATACTGTGGCTCAAGTGGTAAAGTCCTAGCTTTGAGCAAAAAGAAGTCAAGGACAGTGCTCAGGCCCTGAGTTCAAGTCCCAGGACTGGCAAAAAAAAAAGAAGAAAAAGAAAAAAAAGTTTAGTACTGTGTACTGGATTTTTGTTGATTTCCAAAAATATATTGTGAAAATCATGTAATATCATGAATGCACAATGAGGTTCAGTTTTTCTAAAGCAAAAGTCATCAAACTCCCTCTTATTTGTGCATGTGTGTACATATATATGTTGACATTTCAATGAACAATGAGTAAAGGGAGAAAACTAGTCTTTAAAAAATTAGCATGAATTGTTTTGAAGCATGATATGATTTGGGGTGGTGAAGAGTGGAAATAAATTTAAAACCGAAAGAAAATAAGTAAATAATAACTAGAATTCCATCCATGGTAGCATATTTGTGTTTGTGCTAGATATTGTTAGAGTTTGTCATTAGAAAAGTCTAAGGTATTGCTTCTCAATTTTATCAGTTTTGTTTTTACTAAACTATATATGATTTCTAAAATGTTTATAATAATAGGCAAAGAAAAATTCATCTGTAATACTAGTACTGAGTTCTACCTTCAATAAGCTTTCTGTATATACTGCCAATCTTTCACAATGTGCATGTCTTTAAAGAAGAGCAGGCTTTTGGTTTGATTTAGCAATTTCAGTAGTATGCTTCAAATAAATTGGAATGTTGTGAAATTGTTTTAACAACATAGTTTTGTTGTAGCATAGTCTTCCAATTTAGGGATATATAAAAATCTATACAATTAGCTTATAATAAACTATTAAATTATTTATGAATACTTTATTGCAGTAAATATTCCAATGGAGAGATATTTTGTTTTTGTTTTGGGTGCTGGTCCTGGGCCCTGAGCTGAGTGCCTGGGTGCTGTTCCTGAGTTTTCTTTCTTACAGTTAGGGTTAGTGCTCTACTACTTGAGTCTGAGCTCCACGTCTGGCTTTTTGGTGGTTACTTGAAGATAAGAGCTTAATGGAATTTTCAACCTAGAATGATTTTGAACCTTGATCCTCAGATCTTATTCTTCTGAGTATCTAGGATTACAGTTGTGAACCACCAGTGCCCCGCCTGAACAGATATCTAAATCTAATGATTCTACCCTACAATAAGTTTTTAGGAAGAATTTATTTTCCTTAGGAAAATTTGAGAAGTAAACAATTCTTATATTTGCTATCAAGGTCTATGTAATAGCATGTAGATCGAAATGCCTAAGTTATTTAGATACTATATTTGAAAGTTTCTCTTATTTGAAAACTAGAGCGCGTGTTTGCAGGGTAAACCATTACCAATAGTATAATATGTAGGCCTACATGTACAGAGGACAATAATGTCATCAATAGATAAGAGAAGAGTCACATCCATTGTTCAGAAAAGCACATTTGAAAAGTCTTTTCCAATAATTCAATGATCCTTTCAATAAACAGATCTATTGAAAGGATACATGTCCACTGACCTTTGCAATGAAGTAGTTCAGGACTATTAATGAACATATCTATTTTCTTTTTTGAGACTTCTAAGATTTGTGTGATTCTGTAAAGACCTTGGAGAGAGTTTTGAATCTGGTTAATTATACAATACTTTGTACAACTATGATGACCACAAATGAAACAGAAATTATTCTGACAGGATACCACATTCTCCTCCTGGCTAAATGCTACTTGAGACAGTGGATTTTTTTAGAGTGCTCTCCTCAATGCATACTAATTAAACTATCCTCAGTACATGAATGTAGCTCAAGGCCCTTGTTTAGGCATCTTTGAAACAATGGGCTGCTAGATAAATTGTAAAGACACTAATTAATTTTGACCCTCTAGGAAAACAAAATTCTCTGTAAGAATGTCAACGTATTCAAAGAGCATTTCTAAGCATCCAAACATTGCTGTTAATTAAAACTGTCCTTAATGAATCTTTTCAGCTTATTGTTAGCAAGATGGAGAATGAGGTACTCAGTGAGGCCATTTCAATGCTCATCACAAGTGCATTGATGAGTTCTTTTGGAGATTTTGCTAATTTGTCAAGAGAACCTCCAAATATCAAGTCACTCTCTGTCCTACCCAAGAATAATTTTTTTGGTCTTATTATAGATGAGATTTAATGGCAAGGGAGACATTTGTGTAACATGAATTAATGAAAACATAACAGACAAGGCTGCTGTCTCTTTATTTATTTCTCTTCATAATTCTATTTTCTTTTTAATTATATAGTTGACCATCTCCACAAATTCTAATTATATAGGAGTCACATCTTTTGCAATGTTATGAATATATGATTGTATCTTATTGTATTTTTAAAATACACATATCAAAATGCCTTTATGGAAAGTTTTACTGTGTACATTTAATATGTCAATAAAATAGAATAAAAACAAACATTAAAGTATCACTAGCATAGTGCTTAAAAGAATGAATTCTGAAGCTGGATTTCTGAGTTTTAAATTCTGATTATTTATGTATGACTAGCCATTGCTTAAAAACTCTCTTGTGCTAAAATGAAAAATAACATAACTTATTTCATAGGGCCTTCATTATGCTTACAAGATGTTTTACATATGTTATATACAATATCTTATATATACATATATACACATATATGTATATGTATATATATACTAACAGCCTTAGGTACAGTTTTAGGGATTTCTCTATCTTTGGCAATTTTTATATTCTTTTGGCATTTAATAAGTTCAAATAATACTTGATAAAGAGGGAGGTCACAGGGCTAGGAATATGGCCTAGTGGTAGAGTGCTTACCTCATGTACATGAGGCCCTGGGTTCAATTGCTCAGTACCACATATATAGAAAAATCCAGACATGGCACTGTGGCTCAAGTGGTAGAGTGCTAGTCTTGAGCAAAAAGAAGCCAGGGACAATGTTCTGGCCCTCAGTTCAGGCACCAGGACTGGCAAAAAAAAAAAAAAAAAAGGACTGGGGTCACATGTTTCTTGGCTGTAGCCCATGCTGTATTGGTAACAGCAGAGTAATTTAGATTAATTCATGCAATGAACATTTCCTCATAGCCTGCTAAATACCAAACACTGGAAAGAAATAGCTTGCCTAATAAACCTGTGTGCTTATTATTATATTATTATATTCTATTTTCACCACCTAAGTCTGAAAATATTCTCTAGTAATATTAACTACTGTTATGTTCATATGTATATCAGCAATTGAAAGTATATGTTGTGCCACACATATAACTTAGTTTAATACTTGGTTGACAGCATCCTGCGGATTAGACTTTCTATACTCTCTCTAAGGCAATGTGAGTATATTTGGAGACAGAGACCTGGAAGTATTAATTAAGGTTATAGGATATCACAAGATTGGGGCCCTAACCCAAGGGAATTGCTGTCATCATAAGGCAAGACAACAGAGAAGACTTTGAGAGGAAAGGCTGCACAAGAACAGTGCGACAGCATCCTCGGCAAGCCAAGGAAATGCACACAGAAGAAGGCAGGTCTCCTAGCTGATCATAAATTGCCATCCTAGAAAATGAATGAAAATATCAAGAAATTTCCCTAAAAATTCTTCAGGGTAATTCCCTAAGAAGTATTGTTCAAAACACCAGGGAAAGTTGGGAATATGGCATCACCCCATATATCCCCCACAATGATTATGAATTCCAAAATCAGCTACACACAGGTATGGATTTTTACCCCTGGCTAAAATTCAGAAAACTGCTGCGAAGTTGGACATATGCCTGGTGAAGGTGTTATTATGAGATAATTACAGCTGGAAACAGAGACAGATGATTGCTTGAGGTAACATAGTATGAAAGCAATAGGATTTTGTGGAGATAATTTTGGCCAAGAGTAAAGTGAAGTTTGCTTTATGACTCCTTGGCCTAACAAATGAGAACAGTGGTGTTCAACCTTGGGTACATATTAATATCATTTGGATAAGTTTTCTAAATATTAATCTCTATGATTCATCTAGAGAGATCCTTCCATAATTGTAGTAGTTTGTGGTTGGGACATGATTGCTGTAGGTAGGTTATAAGGACATAAAAAAAGGATGAGAACTTCCTACTTTATAAGGAAGTATAGTAGTCTCTATGCCTCCATATGCAGGGCACTTGCTGATCATTCAACAGCTAAAGCTGTTGGGAAAATGATTTGTTGTTATAAACACTATGAACATTCCTTTACTAAGCAAAACAACTCTTGTCTATATGTTTAAGTAGATAGTAAGAATTACAAGACATGTAACAACTAATAAGAAAAAGATGAAAAATGTTGGAAGAAAACTATTGTCCCTGAAGGAAATTAATAACTGAGTGTAATGGACAAATGTCATACCCCTAATTAGAAAAATATTCTTGGGCTTATTACCCAGCCTGTGATACTCCTCGCACCCAACTCCTCATGTGTGTAGGATGAAAGTTCCCATTCCAGATCAGATGCATGTGAGGAAGATATGGACTGAGAAATAAACAGCATTTATTCTGTTTATCTCAATATCCAAGTATAACTACTTTCATGTGTATGTGTATCAAGAAATAAAAATGATAAGATTACATATTCCCACATACAACCAAATACATCCATTCTAATACATATATATGTATTCATATGAAATACATTTCCTATTGGCTATTTAACTCCTTTTTAGTTATTAGAAAGTAAAATTTTATGTGCAATACACAGTTTTATGAATTAGGAGCCTTAATCTTATAGAAATAGGTGTGATTTGAAGGATCATGTGATGTGCTAGCCAGGATTAGTTGAAATAATCCAGTTGAGGATACCAATGGGAATATACAGAATGCAACATTACATGCATAATCTGTAAATCCTTCTTTTTTACCCTATCTGACTTTTCAGTAATGCATTGGAATTATGCTAGTAGCTCAGAACAGATTTCTATTAATGACTCATGTGGAGTCTTTACTGATAAGTTACTATAACTACAACTAGGAAAATGGCATTAAAGCCTATGAAGACTTATAAAGGATACATCAGCTGTGTGTGTATGTTGTATTTCAGTAAACTTTAAAAATATAAATGTTAGGTTCTCTCCCTGAGGGCTACATGCAGATGTCCCCACCTCATTAAGTCTCCACCCAGTTACCTGGGTAACCTGCAGACCTGGAGGCAGTTACCTCCCCTTTCCCCGAGGTCACCTCCTAATCCACTTGGCCACACCCCTTGCCCCTGCCCTAAATAAAGCAGGGCTGGGTTGGGGTCGCTCTCTCTCGCTTTCTCCCTTCTCTCCAGCCATGGATCATCTTGGCCACAGGCCAGCAGTTCGGTAATAAACTTTCTTTCCTGCCTGAATACCGCATGGCGTTCTCTTTTACCGGCTACCTACTTTAAAAACCTAACATATATGGTGCCTGAGCTAATGGCTGTTAAACCCAATATTCACCACATGGTCAATGCTAGAGAAAAGAACTTTTAGATATCTTTGCTGACAAACCACATTGGTGTTAAAGTAGGTAGCCGGTAAAGGAGAACGCCACGCGATATTCAGGCAGGAGAGAACGTTTATTACTGAACTGCTGGCCTGTGGCCAAGATGATCCATAGCCAGAGAGAAGAGAGAGAGAGAGAGAGAGAGAGAGAGAGAGAGAGAGAGAGAGAGAGAGAGAGAGAGAGAGAGAGAGAGAGAGAGAGAGGAGAGAGAGACTTAATGAGGTGGAGGCAGATACCGAATGTGAAAAGAAAGTCTACTAAGGCTCTACTTAATGCAGAAAAGATGATAGGTTTAATCTCTTACTTTTTTCTCTCGAATTTCAAGAAAAACTAACCAAAGTAGATGTCATCTTTTTAAATAGATGTCTTAATAATATATGTCTGTCAAAAACTTGGTAACTCAAAGCTACTGCTCGTTGAGTACTAATCACTGGACATCTGACTTTAACCAGATCCTTTAGCTTAACCCTCACAAGACCTTGAAGTTTGCAGGAAAAGAATGCCTGCGAGGATGCGTTACTCCCCCCAGTAACACAGAAGGAACTTGTTAAGCCAAACATGTTGGCGCTATGTCATTCTGAAGCCACAGTCTGGATTTCCAAGTATTGATCTCCACACCTTCACATGACTTTCTAAAAATCTTGTAATTTGATGGGGTAAAGTGTGTAGCAATCGATCGCTATTCTTCTACTATCTTTTTCTTCTTCTGAAATTGGCATCATTCTTTCTTTTTCATTTTTGTCTATACAGAATGCCTCAAAACAATGTGCCTTTCCCCCGATTTCTTATTTCAGTAGCTGGGTTTTTTTTTTGCCATAAATCTATTTTCTCTGTTTACCATTTGAGAAATGCTTTGCTTTATTTTGGCTTATTTGCCTACATTCATTTAAAAGATTTCTATGAATAGCAACTATATTAAATTGAAAGCAATTATATTTACTTTAAAAATAGTGAAATGCACAAGAAACATACTGAGTGAAAAGCGTATGAATTAGACAATTCTCATGAATTCTGAATGACAAGAATAAACTCTTTAAGTAAATGACCTGAAAATATTTCTAGTCATTTAATTCATCTTTTTTGAGTATCCAGATAACATAGTTTGTTTTCCAAAATGGATTTACTAAATGCATTCTTATTTACAGACTTTACTTTCCAGTAAAACACATGAAGTTTATCCTTTTCTCTCTTCATGTGTTTATTCACATTTTATTTTATTTTATTGTTATTATTAAATGTTAAACCACTCAATCATTACATTGTTTTCAAATATCACATTGCTCTTCTACCTGATGCAATAAAGTGAAAGAGAAAATGAATAAATAAAATTTCTTCACAAGTATTAAATTTACTCATCAAGACCATGTAGAAATAATTGTTTATGAAATAAAATGTCATTTTTTCCCTTGTGGGTATACTGTAGCTCTTTAAGAACTTGGGATCATTATGCAGATCCCTTTACTCTCTCTGCCACTTCATGAAATTTTAACATGTGTTTTCCTGACCGTAGACTTATTACTTCCCTCTAATATTATATTGCCATTCATTCTTTTTGCTTCCTACTTTTAAAACCTGCATGTACGTCTTTCCCCATATTCTAACTTGGGACTTGACATCACTTCCTCCATGGTCTAATGGCTAATCCTCTGGAATTTGGTCATTAGGTACATGTTCTGGTTGCACACTGTCCCTCACTAGCTAAGTAATTGCCATTATCCTCACATCATATCTCCAAATTTCAATGTGTCTTGCTTTCACCCAGAATCTCTACTTTCTCACTGTAGCATTTCAGTTGTTGTCATTATCTCTCTTAACACTGTTCACTTTCTCTCCCTTGCAAGTTCCATTGGCATTTTCTTTTGTTTTAAACTTTATTCTAAAGCTGGTGTACAGAAGGATTACAGTTACATGAGCCAGGTAATGCACACATTTCCCTTTGAACAGTGTGACCCCGCCTCCCACATTCTCTCCCAGTCTTCCCCCTCAAGACTACTCTCCCCCAAATTGTATAGTTCATTTCCAATATAATGTCTAGTGGGTTTCAGTGTTGAATTGGTTCACCCTTTGTCCCACCATTTCTGTGATTTCCCCTCCCCTCCCCAGATCAGATAAACATATACAAGACAAAGGGTAGAGAAATACAAAACAGGGACAGAAGGGAATAAACCAAAGAAAATAGGAAAGAAATAAAGAAAAAATCCACAAACAGTACAATAAAAACCCCTTGCTTCCATTTCTTGGAGTTCTTTTTGATAAGCATGATTTTATATGATTATATGGCATGTGTATTTGATAGGCCGCTCTGATAAATGTGAATTGGTAAAAATGTAAAAAGATAATGTTATTACACCAGGACAAAAAGAGATGTTGATTAAATTATTCACATCTTTATAGAGGGTTTTTCTTTTAGTACTTTTTTAACAAAAGGCTTGGTAAAGCTTTAGATATTTCTGAGATTTTTTTCAGAAATTTGACAAATCTAGCCTTAAAAAACCCATGAACCTATTAAGATACTTCCATATATCTATGCCAATGAAAGGAGAACTGGCAAGAATATATTTAAATTGCAAGTAGTAAGTCACAAAATAACCTATGAGGAAAATTTTGAAAATATCCAGGCAGGCTTGCTACTACATTTAGACTGCTAACAGTTAACACCAAGAGAAAAACAAGCTTTTATTTTGTCATTTAAAAAAAATCTCCACATTTTATATTTAATATTAATATATTTGATAACGTAAGGTAAAAGTTTTGTGATCATGAACAGTGTGATTGAATTTCATGAGATCTTTGAACTTCAGTTTTCCCTGTGCATTCTCCAATATAACATATTACAATGATAGCTCAAATGATCACATGCATAGACCATCGAGACCAGCTTTGAGCTCCCCACCTTCTGTTTGGATATTGTTCCAGCTATTCTTTTTTGACACAGTCTTCATTACCATTTTTTTAATGTCTACTGGTCACCCTAACTCCCTCCTGAGCTACTACAAATGTCAAGGCAACTCATCTACAATGCAAATATCTCCATAAACCAAGCCATTCTTCATACTGACCAAGTCTGTGTAGTACTAAATGATGATGCCCATTGCTGTGACTCTTGAGAGGCATCCCATTGCCTTTTAGTTCAAAATTTTCCCAAACTGAATTATTTTGGAATTACTGAGGTTTTAACTATGGTGTTCTCATTCACTGAATGGTACTTTACTACATAGGCCATGCCTCAAGCTGCATTTTTGCTGGTTATTTTTATGATGGGGCCTAGGGAAATTTTTCTGCTGGCCTCAAATCTCTATGTTAACCTTCTGAAGAACTAAAATTACAGATTTAGGCTCATTTTTCTGCAAATTGTTCTCTGGTGATAAAAATATGCTACAGGGAGTATAAATCAGCATTTGGTCTTATTGTTTTAGAAGAACTTGTAATTTTTTATTGATAGAATGTATTGAGTACTAAGTAAAAGGAACCGAGGTACTAAAATATCGATGTGTAGTTTTATACTTATCAAGTAAATTTTAGATTGGGTTTTCCCTTTGCTATAACAGTAGATGTCATCTGTTGTTCTTGTTTTTGTCTTCCTTGTTGTATGTGAGTTTCTACAGAGGTGTCTTCATAAATAAGAAATATAAAAATAAAATACAAGTCTTTCACTTGTGGTTCCTTGTTATTATATAGCCCTTTTTGGAAGTCTTTCTTCATTTGCCAAATTGAATCCATTTTTATGTATTGAACTACATAACACTTACAATCTATGTCAATATTTGTTTTTATATATTTAGGATTATGCTACATATCCCCCATGATAGAGTATGTAGCCCCTATTTTTAGTACTTCATAGAATAGCTGGTAAAGGTAAGACAGTGGACTTGAAGATTTTCCTAAAGTCACAGTTTTCAAGTATCAGAATGTGGACTCAAACACAGGTTGTCTGACTGAGAGCCTGTCTTCTAAACAGCATGTAGCATTGCATTTCACTTTTCTCCATCATATCTCACCCATCTTTCTAACACCCAAATGGAAATGGAAGGGACAGTGTCTTCATGCAGCAGTTATCTAATCAATAACTTGACAGTCATTTTCTTTTTTCTTCTGAATCATTTTTATGTCTCTTCTCAAAATTTCCCAGAAGAGTGGCACTAATTTGCAATTGTGTTCTGAACACCCTACCTGTACTATAACATTTAATTTTTACCACAACCCCTTGAGGCTAAATTACTTACTGTAATTATCCCCTATTGCTTCTGAGTCTTGGATAATTTTTTTTTTTTTTTTTTTGGCCAGTACTGGGCCTTGGACTCAGGGCCTGAGCACTGTCCCTGGCTTCCTTTTGCTCAAGGCTAGCACTCTGCCACTTGAGCCACAGCGCCACTTCTGGCCGTTTTCTGTATATGTGGTGCTGGGGAATCGAACCCAGGGCCTCATGTATACGAGGCAAGCTCGCTTGCCACTAGGCCATATCCCCAGCCCCAGGAGAATTTAAATCAATTGACAAGGTCATTTATTTAATAAGTGGTAGTCAGTAGTTGACTCGAAGCCAGTATCTCCAATACCTACAGAGTCCAATACCTACATCACTTCTGCAATTCTGGTCAGTCCTGATTTGTGGGGGGGGGGGGGGGAGGAGGGAGGGAGGGAGGAAGGAAGGAAGGAAGGAAGGAAGGAAGGAAGGAAGGAAGGAAGGAAGGAAGGAAAGAAGGAAGGAAAGAAGGAAGAAAGGAAGGAAGGAAGGAAAGAAGGAACAAACGAACGAAAGATGAAAGAAAGGAAGGAAGGAAGAAAGAAAGAAAGAAAGAAAGAAAGAAAGAAAGAAAGAAAGAAAGAAAGAAAGAAAGAAAGAAAGAAAGAAAGAAAGAAAGAAAGAAAGGAAGGAAGGAAGGAAGGAAGGAAGGAAGGAAGGAAGGAAGGAAGGAAGGAAGGGAGAGAGAGAAAGTCTAATGATCAACTGAGGCCCTTCTGCATGCTAGGTAAGAACCCTGGTGACTACACTCCTTTGAGAAAAACAGATCTGAAATCTAAACCAGTGAGAGCCTTTGGTAAGTTTTGGATTATATTAAGAACAGTGTTTATAGTTTATTTTTTAGTTCTTCCTTCTTGCATGATGACAAAATCAGTTTTCTTGCCAGTCTCATTTTAGTAAATGTGATTAAAGTTATAAAGGAGTTAAGCCAAGGCATGATTCCCATGATAACTTTTTGAATAAATGATACATTAAGGTCTTTGTTATCTTCCAGGATGAGGATTAAAAGATTTCACTTTCCTAGCCAATGGCTCACATCTGTAGTCCTAGCTACTAGATTGGCTGATAATAAAAGAAATGTAATGCAAAACTATCCTGGGCAAAAACGTTCACCGGACACATTTTTTTCGGTCATGTGGCTTGATCTCTGGGCTTGGGCCCTGTGGGTAAGCTCTTCAGCTCAGGGCTAACACTCTACCAATTGAGCCACAGTGTCACGTCCGGTTCTCTTGTGGTTAACTGAAGAATCTCACGGATTTTGTGCCCAGGCTGGTTTTGAACTGTGATCATCCTGAGTAGCTAGGATTACAGGTGTGAGCCACCAGCACCTGGCTCACCAGACACATTTTTCACCTACCCTGCATGTGGTGGCATGAACCTATTCTCCTAGCTGTGATCAGAGTGATGGTGTTTTTAAGCCAGCCTGGGCAGGCTTCATTGAAACCTCATCTCAATGAAGAAATAGGGTGGGTAGTATGTGCCAACCATCCTACACTGAGGAGGAAAACATTGGAGGATTGTATTCTAGTTACATGGCCAGGTAGGAAGCAGACACCTCTCTCAAAACTAACTAGTTCAGGAAATAGAGGTGAGGCTCAAGTGGTAGAGCGCTGCCTTAAGTACAATAGCCAAACAACAGCACAAAAGTCTGAGTTAAAGCCCCAGTACTGACAGAAGAGAGAGACAGAACAGAGAGAGAGACAGAGAGAGAGAGAGAGAGAATGTGTAAATATGTAACTCCAGGTTAGAGTACCTCTCTAGTAAATTGCAGGCCATGATTTCAAACCCCAGAACTGAAAAAAAAAAGAAAAGAAAAATTAAAACCTATAGAAAGAGCAAATTAATTCCATTCATGTGATTGAGTTCTTCTTACCACTGAGAAAATTAGGAAATCAAAATGAGATGAAACCCTGTACAGCCTTGTCAGAAGTAGAAGCTTCACTTTCAGTCTGATGGATGCTACTACAGGGAAAATGTGTGGTATTGAGCTTAACAGTTAATGCACCAAAACGAGACAACCTGTTGAAAAGTGTTTTTTTGTCTAAATAGATAACAAATGGTCTAAAAAGAGAATAATGCCTAAAGAATAAAATGTTGGGGAAAGTAGAAATAAAGAACTACCATAATGCAGTCAATGTATAGTTCTTCCCAAAATCAAATGGAAGAAATGTGAAAGCAGTTTTAATATCCAGTTTATGAATATGAAAATGGAAACAAAGAACCTGAGGCAGAGGGTAAGGTTGGGAGATTTGGGGGAGAACAATGAAAGGGTGACATTAATCACCATGACTGTACTCCTAAACTGCCATGCCGAATTAAAACCCCTATGCACAACTGCTTCATGATAGTAAAAAATATATATAATAAAAATGAAAGTAATATGGAATAGACATTGTTATCAGATATCATGATGGAAATTTACTTTACCATAGAAATAATGCCAATGTGGTGTACGTTATGACAATTCAGAGGAAAGTTTTGTTTTCTCTGAATGAGTTTAGATTCCACAGCCTGTAAAAATTGCAGACATGAACAGTCAGACCCTTGGGCCCCTTGGAGAGCTGGGGAGAAAATGAAAGTCCACAGAGAAATTGAGGGCATTTGAACTGGTCGTCATTACATACCCTTCTATTTTAGAGTGAAGGACAGGCAGAAATTGTAGAGGTTGTAGAGATAGACACAGCCAGTCTCACTCTGAAGGAGGGAGAATTCACTGTTTTGAAAGGGAAAGTATATTGCATAGCATTTTGGAACATTTAGGCAGCTTTATTTTATGAGCAGGAAAAAAAAGATGAAAATTGCCTCCAGTTTAAAGCAGAGAGTGAATCCAGGTCATTTTAAGTGGGAACTCATTTTTGTGATTTGACCCTAGTGCAAGAGAATATGATTCTTCCTAGGCACTGCACTGTAAAAAATATAGCTGTCCTTTTTTTCTTTTTTAATAATTACTTATTTATTGTCAAAGTGATGTACAGAGGGGTTACAGTTTCATACGTAAGGCAGTGGCTAGATTTCTTGTACAATTTGTTACATCCTCCTTCATTTCCCCCTGTCTCCCCTCCCTCTTTCCCTCTCCCCCCATGAGTTGTCCAGTAGGTTTACACCAAATGGTTTTGTAAGTATTCCTTTTGGAGTTGTTTGTCTTTTTATCCTTTGTCTCTCAATTTTTATATTCCCTTTCCCTTCCCTAGTTCTAATACTAGTATATACAGTATGAAGGGTACTCAGATGAGATACAGTGATAGCGTGAGACAACCACAGGCAGGAGATACAAAAAAAAAGTTACGATTTCACATGGCATGTTGAAAGTAATTACAACAGTGATGTCACACTCGTTTCCATAACATGGAGTTCATATACACAATTGAATTTTATGCTACTATCAGAAAGAATAACACTGCCCCATTTGTAAGGAAATGGAAGGACTTGAAAAAAATTTATACCAAGTGAAGTGAGCCAGACCCAAACAAACATGGACTCTATGGTTTCCCTCATAGGGAATAATTATCACAGGTTTAGGCAAGTCACAGCAGAGGCCCACAAGAGCTCAATAGCTATACCCTTATGAACACATAAGATGATGCTAAGTGGGGGAAAAAAAAATCTGTCTTTCAAAAGTATTTGCTATCCTTTTTATCAAAAGGAAATATCAAACTCATTACACAATAATTCATGAACTCTACCATGAAGATTGTAACTATCCACATCTAAAGACAAATTAAATCTGCTGCTTCTGCTGGCACCAGAGTTAAATGACCTGTGCTGATGGTTCCTGCATGTGGCTGACATATTTTGGTCATTCTCATGTCATGTGATCATTTTGATTTGAACCAAACCCATTTTGATATGCTGAAAGTGTGCATAAAATATTTAGGATAGAGTGAGAAAAGAGGAAAAAGTCAGACCCCAATTCAAACATAAATTTTTTAGAAAATGATGCTATAAATGCTTGTCCTGTGAAGACTGCTGATTATTCTAGAATCAGATATTAAAAATGAAATTAGCTGAGTGCTGGTGGCTCACACATGTAATCCTAGCTATTAAAGAAGCTGAGATATGAGAATCACATTTCAAAGACAGACTAGGCGGGAAAGCCTGTGAGACTCTGTGGCTTAATTGGTAGAAGTCTAGCATTAAGAAAAAAAAAAAAATCACATACAACAGCCAGACCCTGAGTTCAAGCCCTAAAACCAGCATAAAAAGAAAAAAAAGAGAAATGAATTGTGTAAGGACTCACTATTAAATCCAAAATACATAACACCTCTGTGAATTTTTGTCTTTATTATGGGCTTTAACAAATTCTTAACTGTGGGAGGCCTAGCTGACCTTCCTCAAGGATTTTTGTAAATAAAAATAGGGAGTTTTCAATGAAACAACTATAAGTTTATATGTTTAAAAACAAGTCTAGTCTAAGCTTTTCCAATAAAGAATGAGTTTATTTCTTAAGGTTTCTTCTAGGTAAGGTCTTAAAACTTGGTGATTCAGAGCATAGTGTCTGGGTAAGTTGTATATTTCTATTCATATTCTCAAGAGACTAAACAACATTTCACTTCTATGAATCTCAAGAGAAAATCATGGCATTAAAATAAATTGTCCCCTTCCAAACTCAGCCTTTGATACTGTAATTCCAGAATTAAAAATTACAAGGCCAATTGCTCCAGGATGGTAATCCTAGCTATTCCCCAGGCTGAGACCCAAGGATCACAGGTCTAAGCCAGCCCAGGCAAAAAAAGTCGGTGAACTTCTATCTCCAAGGTAAATAGCAAAAAAGTCAGAAGTAGATGTTTGGCTCAAGTGGTAGAGCTCCAGCCATGAGTAGAAAACGTAAGCAAGAGCATAAAGCATGTGTGCAAGCACATACACATACACTTAGACATGCACACAATTGTCAAAATTAATTTACAATACTGACTTGTATAATTCCATGCAACCTCTTGTATTCTTGTGTTAAAGTACATACAGTTTCGCAGTGACATGAATTAATATTTGAGCTAGGAACTGATCTTATAATTTTTGTGTTCAACTGCAGGATTCTAAAAACCCAAAACCTCAGTACATAAAGTGCAGCAAGCTATGTGGGGATATACTTTTTAAACTCAGCCCAGAGTTTTAGTAAAAGAAAGATAAATATTAAAGGGATAATAAAATAATTCCTTAAATAGTGAAAGAAATTTCCAGCTCTTGATAGCAAGCCTTACATGACACTGTTTTATCCTTAACTGAATACATTTGCTGTGGTGAAATAATAGGTTATCATCAGCAAGGAATAATTAATCACTTTGCACTGTATTTTGTGATGTAGCATTAAATTACACACATAGGTTGCATGCCATTTCTCTTAATAATATTGTATCTATGCAAAAATGGTTTCCAGTAGCTGCTGTGACAAAAACAAGTTACTGGGGAAAATCAAAGTTAGATGGGAAATGAAGATGATGATAAATTGGAATTCAGAATTTAATCAATTCAGTACTGCCCAGCATAGGCACATACAAACTTTAGTAGAAACTAACTGCTGGGTATTTGGGAATGAGGCAATACAAAGGCTGTCATTTCCATTTGTACCCATTACTTCTTAGTTGTTTGAGTAACTTAAATGAAGACATTACCTATGTCATGGTGTACTATGAATAATTTTGAAGTCCCCAAGACTTTTGTAATTTCAATTAGTCTAGGATTTGAAGGCAGAGAGATCACAGCTTTTAGAATTAATTCATGTTGGTATGCAACCTTTAATGTAGCACTATAAAAACAATAGAGGACTAAGATTAGGCACAAGAAACATTTGAGGTAGGAAAGTTCTATCATATTTATATAGCTAGAGGAATACACTTACTAAATAATACACTTACTAAAATATAAAGTTTCAAATCAAAATTCAATTCTAAACTTTATAAAAACCAATTAAACTTGAGTTGAAGAACATAATTACTCCTGCTCCTACTGCTTTACATATTTGAATTTCCATGTCATTTTAGCACTAAGCTTGAAAAAAGCTACTTAAATTCTGAATTAAACATGGTCTTTTCTTTGTAGATTGAAGTATGTAGAGTTTTTATTAAATATGTTACATCATTTGACAGTTAAGCTATGAATATAAAATAATTTTATACAAACATATTTGCTAATTAACTACTTATTTTGGTCTATTGCAAGGAAATTTCCTCACACCTAATACTGGAGGAATACATCTAGAACTTTCCAGGGATATTTCCCCATTCCTCCATGGAATCATCATGTGGAACAAGGAACAGTTTCACGAAAGGATTGTCCAGAAGCTGAAAGTGGAAGGGTTAGAGCTTAGGAGGGCAGTAGACAATAAACAGGTGACAAGTAAAGCAAGAGTACTCAGTGTACAGATATGATAAATGTAGTAAATGTGAAATGAATCTGGTGAAAGGGGTAGATGGTGGAGAGAACTATGAAAGGTTGATTCTGAACTGAAGCCCTAGATGTTTGGACACATTGAATTGTAATTCCCTTGTACAACCATTTTCTAAAAAGTTACTATATCTCATTGAGCATTTTTTATTCAGAATGTTTTCTAATTATCTGATAATGCTTAAATAAATACATATTGGAAGTCCTCAAATGTGAATTCGAAAATGTAGATATTCTTATTTAATAAGAGGTAGCATGGATTTAAAGAAAATATATTTCAAAAGAATAAGCCACAGGGTTTAGGCTTTTATAGACAGAGTATGAGTATATTTCTTCCATGTAAAAGACACATCTTCATTTTCCAGCTAAGGAAATACAGAAGTGATATCTTTGAAAAAAATGTAGATTTTTAAGAAATATTTTTACATGAAAGAATTAAATATTTTTCTCGCTTCTGCTGATCCCATACTTTCTAGTACATACCATATATTTCAAATGGAATTCCAGAAGGAAAGAACACTTACCAAGGCTGCAGGAAAAATACTACTAGTTGCTCATTTGCCCCACTCCTCCTCTTTTATTTTAAGGAAATATTTTTGCTTTATTCATTTATTTATTTTTACGGTTTCACATGGCATATTGAAAGTAATTACAACAGTGATATAACAGTCGTTTCCATAACATGGAGTTCATTTCACTTAGCATCATCTTATGCATTCATAATTGCAGTAATTCTTAGGTTGTGTGTGCTGATTATTTCTTGCAATTGAGATTCTTTTTCTAGCTTTTAGAAACCAGTCTAAGTGGAGTATTTTCAACAAGTTTTTAGAAACTATATCCAAGACATTTGTAGGTCCTACTCAACATGTGTGGAAGTTGGAAGGACTTATTTCCAGCCACACTTTTTAAAAAAACTTTAAAAAATTTAAAAGCTGAACAACTGGAAATCAATCTCTTCTTGGATTCATAAGAGACACAAGGTCCTAAGGAAAAGGCAGTGTGCCTCGTGTTGGAGAAGTGAAGGGGCTTCGTATTGGAGAAGTGAAGGGGTGGATGAGAGATCAGCTTACTTGGACCAAAGACTGTGATTTAAAAATTCTTGTAGTGCATTCTCTTCTTAACAGTTATTGTCCACAAAATAATCAATTTAGCCAGAACCTAAGTGGCCAAGGGGAACAACAATGGCCAGCAGTGCAATAAGAGATGGGGATGCAGATGGGGCCTCCATCAGCCAGTACGGGCTCTATTCACCAAGAGCTACCAAGACAGATGAAGGAGGACTTGGGTTAACTGTAATTTATTTTACAAGATGAAAATCATCTATTAGAAAAAGGTGAGTTTTAAAGATGTATACCTAATATACTAAGAGAAGATAAAAGTTATAATCATGTAAAATATGTAGTTGGAGCAAAAAAAATTTAAACAAAGATTTTTAAAAATTAGAGAAAAAAGTAACAAATGCAAAGAAGAAACAATTATGGTAGATATTTATTCCACTTTGTGTGTAATCACTTCAAACATTGATAGTCTAAGTTCACCAGTTGAAAGATAGAACTGTCAGATAGAAAAAAAAATCCCAAATGTCTATTGGCAATAAAGAACCTATATTTAATATAAAAAAGATAGATAGGTTAAAAGTCTGATACAGATCAAGAAAGAGATGCCACGGTAACATTAATCAGATGAACAGGGGAATTCAAGGTAGACTCTGAAGCAAGAAATTTATCAGTGACATATAGGAATATTACATAGTAATGAAGTTATCAGTATTCTCAAAAATAAGATAACCTTTAATATATTAGTGCTTAGTATCAGAAAAGTAAAATTAGTTAATCTAAACATAATCAAGTTGCAAGGAGTAGTGAATGAATTGGAAAAACCAAATGTGTCTATCACCAAAGTACAGATATGTCAGAAAGGAAATCAGGAAGGATGTGGTTGAACTGAAGAGAAAATTAAATCTACTGATGAATCTACTGATAATCTGTGTATTATTTCATGAGACAAGAGCAGAATATACATCCTTCTCAAATTCACATGTAATAATCACTAAGACACTCATATTATAGACATTAAGATGAACCTTAATGGGGGGAGGGGGAAAAGGAGGGGGGGAGGAAAATGAGGGAGGAGGTAACAAGTAGAACAAGAAATGTACTCACTGCCTTTCATATGAATCTGTAACCCCTCCGTATCACACTGTGACAATAAAGAAAAAATTTAAAAAGAATTAATTGTCAAAGTGCTTTACAGAGGGTTGCAGTTTCATACATAAAGCAGTATTTTTCCTATCAATTTTGTTACCTCCTCCCTCATTTTTCTCTCCCCTCCCTCCTCCCCAATTCCCTCCTGCCCCCTCCGAGATGTACAGTTGGTTTACAGCATATTGTCTTGTAAGTATTGCTGTTGTATTGGTTCACCTTTTACTCTTTGTCTGGACATTTTGATGTTCCCCTTCCCTTTCCGAGTTCTGACAATACAATGCCCAGGGTACCAACATCAGTTACAATGACAGCAGGGGTAAAACCGTGGGGAAGAAAGACAAAAGAAAAAGGCATAATTTCACATGGTACATTGAAAATAACAACAATGATTAGATGCATATATTTGAAGAGAAGAAAGATCACAATAATCTAAACTTTAATATATGAAGCTAGAAAATAAAGAGAACTTAGATCCAAAGTGAACAGTAAAAAAGCAATAAATATTAGAACAGATATTAGTGAAATTATATTAAAAAATCAATAGAGGAAATAAAAGAGACTAGATGTTGATCATTTGAGAAGATCAATAAAATTGAAAACATTCTAAGCACATTAACAAAAATGTGAGGAAACATAAATTACTAATTTTCAAAAGGGTAGGGAAGGTTGTCATTACTAATGCATTACTTATACCATAGGAAAAAATAATGGTACTTAGAAAATGCTTTCATAACTTTGATAGGGTATGTGCATATAGATATATCAATATATGTATCCACAAAAATAGCTTTATAAATTTTGACAATGATGTCGGAAACAAATGCAATTGAGTTTACATAAAGAGATCTTTCATCTGCTAAGGTAACTGAGGAGCACAAAAGTTACTATAGCTAAACAATAATTGGCATGATGACACAAAGAATCATAGTTCCTTGGAGTTATAACCCCTTACTACTACTTTAGCCAGCACAGGAATCAGAGCAATAGAAATTAAGATACAATATCAATCACTACCCCAATGTACACTCTTAGCTGTTTTAGGCCCTACACAGTTGAAATAAACCAACTAGGAGAAAACAAATAATTGATCACTGAGTGCAGCAGTTATCTGCCAAAGTGATTAGAGCAACAGTTTTATTGTTCAGAATGTTATAGTTAGATGATTCACCAGAATCCAAATTACGCTTGTCTGTGTGTGGATGGAGAAAATAGTACTTGAATGTTGCTAGAACATACTATATCCCATGCTATAAAATGTATTCTTAGTTCTAATACCAATATACCCGGTTTCCAATATATTCAGATAAGATACAGAGCAAGTGTAGGTACAACCACAGGAAGGTGATACAAGAAGATCATCAATAATAGAGGCTACAATTACATATGGCACGTTGAAAGTAGTTACAGCAATCGTTTCCATAGAACTAGGAAACTGGAAGGGAATACCAAAATCGAGAGACTCAGGGTAAAAAAAAGACAAACAACTACAAAAGCAGTACTTGCAAAACTGTTTGGTGTAAATGAACTGAACAACTCATGGGGTGGGAAGGGAAAGGGGGAGGTGGGAGGGGTGAATGAGGGATGAGGTAACAAACAGTACAAGAAATGTATCCAATGGCTAATGTATGAAACTGTAACCTCTCTGTAATTCAGTTTGTTAATAAAAAAATATATATAAAGTCAAAAATAATCCTGACAATTTTGAAAAAACAAATGGATAATTTAAGTTGCAAGATATTAAAATAATAAAACTAAAAAAAATAGAATGTATTCTTACATTGAAAAAAAAACTGGTATTAATCATTTTCACAGGTAGTGGCCAATATTTCCTGTATGTCAATTCTTCTGGGTCCAGCGAAGAGTCCACTGCAAGAATCATGACCACCAAGCACTTCCCAGCAAGCCTTGGGGTGTGTACTGCCCGATTCTGGTTCTACAAGGTCGATCCTCAGAGGCTGGGGATATTAAAGGTACAAAACAAGACAGATTTGAGATATTTTTCACATGAGTTTAAGTATTCTCCTTTTTTTCTGCAGTCACACAACCAATACTGATCTCATTAATTTCTCATTTCTTGCTGGGGCCATGAGTCTTTGGCATGAACTGCTGTCATTCATCTTAATCTCAGTCAAGATTTAGCTCACTGATGGCTGCCACCTGAATTCAATTAAAGTGCCTGCTATTTAAAAGATGACCTTTTATTTTTTTCTAAAAAGACTTTGGGTAGATTGTACATATATTTTCTACTAACAACTAGGGACAATGAAGGAATGTGATGTTAGGAATTTTGTACTTTACACAGAGCAAATTTAAAATTTTCATAATATGAAAACACTTGCCTGCTCAAATTTAATGAATATAAGAATCTATACCAAAAAGTAATGACTTTAAAGAAACAAGTTGCTTCATCTGTGCTGTTCATTCTATGAAAGATGAATAAGACTTTTGATCATTATGAATGAATTTTGAAATTGAGTTCTAACTAAAAGAGTGCATATTAGGACCCAGCATCTATTTATTATTAAAGGCTAGAAATTACATGATAAAATGTCATTTAAATAAAAAGAATTATTCTCTTTATTAAAAATTGATCCTTATTAACAGTAACAGCTATTAGGAAGTTCATCCTAGCTATCAAGTTATCTGTTATAAACTTTCTGTGTGATATTAGCTTGCATTTTCACAATCACCTCATGCTGATATGGTAAGTACATAAGATAATCAAGACTTAAAAGATTTTGTAAATTTTCTTAGATTGTACAATCAGCAAAAATTATGATATACAGAAGTTCATATCCATTATCCAGTGTTCTTTCTCAGGTTTTCTGAGGTCTAGAAAAACAAAACAAAAAAACAAGGAGAAACATGAAGAAGGAAGAAGGGCAATCTTGATTCTCTTGATAAAGAGGGAGTTCAGATAAATGTATCAGCATGCAGACAAAAGTGGGAATTCACATTGTATGTTATCCTAAAGAGAAAACAGTACAAAGGAAACAACAAAGGAAATCATTTTTTTACAGCATAGGGATATGCAAATAAATGTAGAACATATGAACATTCCGAAAATTATTCATAGGTTTTACATACAATATGTAGGTTAATCAGTAGGTTAACTTATTGCTTCTGATCAATTTTATGTAGGGTGATTTACAACTATGGACCTTACATAGACTCCACATTATAGTATTTCTTCTTGTATTCTTTAATATAGATTGTTCAAATTGAAATTTAGTGTATGTTTATTTATTCTTTATGAAACTAAGTACCAATAGGAAATCAATGGAACTATCAAAATAAAACATAAAGCTGTACTGGAAAGCAATGCTTACAAATAATGATTGGGATGTACATCTCCCTGTCCTATTGAGATTACTTTCTTTTCCTTTTTTTAAACAGGTATTATTTGTGCAAGGAGTAGGCCTTCATTTTATTGTTTCCATACGTACATATAATGTACTTCAATCAAACTCACCCCTTTTCCTCACCTAATCCCCCTTTCGACAACTATTTCAACAAGCTTTGTTTTATATTTTTATACATGCACATAAAGTACTTTGACAATATTCATACTCATTCACCCTCTTCATTGGCTCTCTCCCTCCCTTTACTACCTATACTCCATCATAACTTAGGCTGTCATTTATTCTTTACTATTTTTAGAATATATTATATGTACAAAGGGATTTCACCTTGGTACATTATGTGTTTATTTATTATAATTTGCGCAAATAAATCTCATCTTTCCTTTCATTTTCTACTCATCCTCAAATCAGACAAGAATAGAACAAAGAGAATTACAAAGCAGTTTTCTTTGATGGGCATAGATGAATACTTTTCCAATAAAACTTGCAAATTGAATTTAACAGCATACAAAAAAAATCATATACTATGGTTTTATCCCAGGAACTCGTATGTAAATTAATAACTGTAATGAACAGGTATAAGTGAAAAAAAATAGATGATCATCTCACCATGCAGAGAAAATTCTCTAACAAAATTCAACATCTATAAAACAAGGAATAGAAGGAATGTACCTGAGCATAATACAGGCTAGCTATGACAAGCTGAAGGCCTGTGCCTTATTGAAGTCACTTACTTTCCACCTGAAATTATTTGGATCCAGTAGTTTTGTTTTGCAAATCCATCTTGTTCCAACATGTAATGAAAGTATGCATAAGTTAATTAGTCTAAATATTCACACAGTCAGAACACAGTAGGGTATTCTTAGGAGAGGATCACAAGGGCTCAATAGCTATTGCATATGATCATATAAAATGATACTTCTGCACAGAGAACAAAGGGACATGATCTCCCTGATGTGTGGATTTTTTTTTGGTGGGGGGAAGAGTAGAGATCCTGTCTGTAAAATAACAAATTTCTTCTCAAATGGTAAATAAAATAAAATAATGCTTCTGGAAATGAACTCCAAGAAGTGGAAGCAAGAGTTTATTACACAGTTTGTGGTTCTTCCTTCCTTCTTTTCTTCTTTCCTTTTTTCTTTGGTTTATTCCCTTCTGTCCCTGTTTTTGATTTCTGTACCCTTTGTCTTGTATTTAAGTTTATCTGATTTGGGGAGGGGGAGGGGTAGCACAGAAACGGTGGGACAAAGGATGAGCCAATTCAGCGGTAAACCCAGTAGACACTATGTTAGAAGTAAACTGTATAACTTGGGCAAGGAGGGAAGTCAGGGGGAGGAAACACTGGGAAAGAAGTAGACGAGAGGTGACACTGTTAAAAAGGAAATATATTCATGACCTGACTGATGTAACTGTAACACTTCCATATGTCACCTTACAGCATTTATGTTAAAATCATAAAAATGAATAAAATAAAAATAGAATTGAAGTTTTGCCAGGCATAGGTGGCTCACACCTATAAATCCTAGCTACACAAGCAGGCTGAGATCTGATGATCATAGTTCAAAGCCAGCCCAACAGTAAAGCCTGTGAGACTCTTATCTCCAATTACACACACACACACACACACACACACACACACACACACAGAAGTGGAGCTGTGGTTGAAGTGCTGTGGTTAACGTGCTGGAGTATTCATTCACTTTGAGCACAAAAGCCCCAGGGCGACACCTAGGTCCTGAGTTCAAGCCCCAGAACCAGTAAAAAGAAAAAAGAAAACAAGGTGAAATTTGGCACAGGATAATAGAATTTCTCTAGGAACTGCTAATATCCTTTTGTCCTTTTATTACTAATATCCTTTTATCTTTTAATTACTCCAAACTCAGTTTTAAGGAGATCAAAGGACAGTGACTAGGTAGCATTTACAATGTAGACTTTTATAACACTTCTTTTTGCAAATTATACAAATCTCTTATTGCTTGTGGAAAACAAACTACTTTCTAAACCTTGCTCCTGTGGCAACAGAGGAATGAATGTAGCTAAAAGGGATCCTAGAGGCCTATTATTCATGACAGTTAGCCACTGTGTTGAAATGCTTTTGATCTTAGGATTGAGTTTTTAGATCTAAATTATTTCTACCCAAAATGACAGAATATAACATTATTACTGTTAGAAATGAAATTTCCAAAGTTTCACTTCTGTGATTGTCATTACCATGGATCCACGGACTCCAGTTAGTCACCAACCCTCCTCCCGTCCTGCCGAGGGGTGAGGCCCATGCTGTTCTGAGGACCTTCCTGCTGCTCTGGTGACCAGCCCAACCCAACTTTTGAAGTTGGTATAGTTTTAAGTTTGTTATCAACCCAAAATAAATGTATGTAGTTATTGGTACATTGCGATATTCCTAAGTGTGCACAATGTGCAATGATCATGTGGTATAATTAATATTATAATACCCTCAAACATTAGTGATTTCTTGTATTGGGAACAAAAATCCTTTTTTTTTTAGCTATTCTGAAAACTAAGATGAACTATGGTGATCACTTTCTTGTGCCAGAACACACTATAATTTATTCCTTCTACCTACGTGTGTGTTTCTACCTGATAACCACTCTGTTTTTTAATCTCTCTCCACTCTCACCCTTTTCAACTCTGTGTTCAATCTCTACTATGTTGTGATAACATTTTTAGTCTCCACACATGAATTAGACCAGTGCTTGGTGTATTTCAAGCCATACCATGCCATCCAGTTTTCTCTGTATTGCTGAAAAAGATACATTTTGTCAGGAAGCTTATAAATTGGGGCTTATGAGTTTTGGTTTGCTTTACGGTGACATTTAGAATGATAGAAGAGAGACAGAAACCATCTACCAATGGTTGTTAGAATCTAGTCCTTTAGAAGGTGCTTTGTGTATATTGCTTTATCCATGTTATAGTTTTCAGTACAAATGTGATTTGAATGACTACTCTTTATGAAACACACAAAATGGCTTAACAGTGATTTTCATAGACCAAGATGGTGAAAAATGCCCTTGATTGTACAAAATGGCAAAAGGAGTGCTGTAGGTTTGTTTTACCTAGAGTAAAAGAAAGTGTATGTGACATCTCATGTGATTCTTTCATTGAGCTGTTTTTCCCCCCTTTGGCTGGTATTGGAGTTTGAACTCAGGACCTTGTACTTGGTCAGCTTGTTTGCCTGGATGAGGCATTACTGTTGGAGTATGTTATTTTGCTAATTAATTAGAGGTACAGTATTGGAAGACTTTTCTGCAAAGACTGGTCTTGAAATACAGTCCTTAATATTCCAGCCTTCTGAGTAGCTAGGGTTTCAGACAGAGCCACCTACAGCCTGCTGTCATATGGTTTAAATTTCAGTGAGCAATCCAAGGACAAAACCCACCAAGACTTCACTGTTCTTTTTAAAATTGAGATTGTCTCTGATTTTTTAATCATCTAGTGTATGTCATTGAATCTCTAGTTGTCTTTGATGAAAAGACCAATCTCATCATACAAAAAGAGTTCTGTTCTTTGAGGTGCTCCCAGATCCACAAACTTCAGAGTGGTAAATGTGGTAGAGAATGACAAGAGTCTCATTCTAGTTCAGTGTGTTTCTTCATTGCAGAATGGCCATAGGACCCCGGACTGGTGCAGAGGTACTGGCTACCAGCCTAAGACAGGTACTTAGAGACAGAAATGGCTTCTTATACATTGTTCAACATCTGTCCTTACATAAACAATAAGATGATAATCAGAATAATTGAATAATAGACCAGTGAAATAAGGTGAATTAAGAGCTGCTACTAGAGGAAATGTGTTTTAGATTTATATTCACTTAACCCAAGTACAGGGCTATCATTTACTGCAGTTGAAGTCATAATTTGCAAAATGACAACTTGTACTAACAAGCCACTTAAATGGCTCTGCTTATTCCTCATGGGATATTACCACATAGCAAAGGACCTGGCCCATTTAGTATCTGTCATCTGTGCTGCAGAAACTTTTCCAGACATTCATTGTATAGAGAAATTGGGTAAAATGACAAGTTTCAAAAAGAGAAAACAAGTTGGGCACAAGTGTCTCACACCTGTAATCTTTGCTATTCAGGAGGCTGAGATGTAAGGATTGCAGTTCAAAACCAGCCCAAGCCAAAAAGTCCACAAGACTCTTATTTGCAAAAAACTACTCAGAAAATGCTGGAAGTGGCACTGTGGCTCAAGTGGTAGAGTGCTAGCACTGAACACAAAGAAGCTCAGGGATAGCTCCTAGGCCCTGATTTCAAGCCAAGGACAGGCAAAAGAAAATTAAAAATAAATAAAAAGAGAAAACACACCAAATCGAATACGTTGATTCAAACCAGATGCTAGTGGATCATGCCTATAACCTTAGCTACTGAGGAGGCTGAGATCTGAAGAGCTCTGTTCAAGGCCAGTCTGGGTAGTAATGTCAATGAGACTTAAAAAAAATTCTTGTCAAAGAGATGTACAGAGGGGATACAGTTTCATACCTAAGGCAGTGAGTATATTTCTTATCCAACTTCCTCATTTTTCTCCCACTTTCCCCCCCCCAACTCCTTCCCCCACCATGAGTTGTACAGTTGGTTTACAGCATATAGTTTTGTAAGTATTGTTGTTGCATTGGTCCATATTTTATCCTTTGTCTCTCCATCAATGAGGCTCTTGTCTCCAGTTATCCACCGAAAAAGCCTGAGTTGGAATTGTTGCTCAAGTGGTAGAGCACTAGCCTTGATCACACACAAAAAAGCTCAGTGACAGCACCTAGGCTCCAGTTAAAGCCCAGGAGTGTCACCAAAAGAAAATGTAGATTTGCGGCAAATACATGCATCTCTCTAGTATGGTTTTTTGGGTAAAAGTGGACATTTGTGTTGTTACAAAATCTGTTAAGAGCCACTGTTAGAGCTGGTGGCTCTTGATTGTAATCTTACCTCCCCAGGCCAACCTGGAGGCCAGGTGTGGGGAGGAGGGGTGGTTCTAGACTCCATTTCCAAAATAATAAAAAAACCGGGAGGTAATTTTTTGTAAACATAGCAGTTATCTTTTATTTCTGCTTATGTTGAACTTTGTCAGTAGCCTTTGGAAAAAGTATTAGGGAATATTCATAAGAAGTACCAGTAATATGTACAAATATCCTCATGCATAAAAGGTCTAGTCATATATACAGGGGTTGTTGAATATATTTATCAAATTTATATTTTCTAAGCAGACTTACAAAAAACTAATTTCCTAAATATCAGCCCATTTTTCTATTTTAAGCAGAAATATGGAAAGCAGTATACTAGTGCAATAATTCTCAACCTGTCACCTACCCTGGTGTGTTGAAATCAAATGTGTGATGTGACACATAGAACCTAACACTGTTTAAGATGATCCAAGATGGTTTTAGTGGTTAACCCTAATTTTAAGAATGGATTCGAGGTTCTATCTACTATGAGCATCGCATGTCCTTTTCACTGAATGGGTAAGAAAAGCACATTTTTCTCCCACATGTCAAGGTAAGGACACATCATCATCTATCACGTGGTTAGAATCATGTGTCCATATTTAAAGTTTAGCAAAAATGAACATATAGGTTTTGAAAACAGAGATACTTTGACAGCTTAGAGAAGACTACACTGAATTGTTTTATGCATCTGCCACTGTAGGTGGTAGAAAAATAACCCTCAGAATGGTAAAAGAAACATTCTTTTTGTGCTGCCATTAAATTATAAGTTAAGGAGGATGGGAATGCACCACACAAAAAGCAAAGGTTGACACTAGAGAGAAAGAGCTAATCTAAATTGACCTTCAAAGTAGACTTGCCCTTCAAAATATAATGAAAGTAGGAAGAGAAAAGTGACCTCCAGTTGAAGAGGTGTTCTGCTAAAAATTAAAATCAAGTTACAGTTTTAAATCGGAGATGTGAGAATTTGCAAAAAAAAAAGGCATTTCTTATACCTGACTGTAAATGACTGTACAAAGTCACCTTGAGAAAGAACCAGGATAGGCCTTGCTTGCAAGTCTGGGTCCCAGGCTGAATGTGATTTCTTCAAAAATCCCTTTAACGTATTCAAAGCTAACTCAACTTTTCTTATACATTTATCTTCTATATTCCTTATACAATCTGGCTTTAATGTCATTCTTCAGAAGAAACTATATATTCTATTTGTTTTAGTTATTGTGTAATTATGATTTGTAGATATAACTAATTAATCTACTTGGAATATATATAAAATAAATATATATAAATTCCAAGTATAGTTAATAGGTTAATATCTTAGGAATTGTTTTTATCTTTAATTTGTTTTATTAGAAGGGTGATGTCAGAGGGTTTTCAGTTATATAAGTAAGGTAATGAGTAAGTTTGTTGTCAGATATTGTTACCCTTTCCTTTCCTTGATTTCTCCAATTCCCCTGACCTCCAATACTCTGCCCCCACAACCAAGTTGTAAAGTTCATTTTCAACTTAGTGAGTATGGCTGTTGCTTTAGTTCACCTACCTCTACATGAGAATGCCTTTTGGACTAACAAGGTATTTGTTTTAAGAACATTGATTCAATTCCTTCCTCCTCTGCTTGATTTGACATGTTTCTATTATTGGATGCTAAGTTCATATACGCATGTGTAAAATTTTATATATGCAAATTTTCTTAGGTTTAAGAATGATTGCTCCTCAGTCACAAAGCTAGGTAGATTTATGGTATCTTTGCTGTTCCTTCTCACTGTTATCTGCCTCATTTTCCAATATTCAAAGTCCTAACCTTAGAGTTCATATGTTTTTTTATATGTGTTTATATGTGTTACTTGTCTTTTTATCTTCATATATCAAAGATAATTTGCTAAGGGCCTAAGTATTCAAAACAGTTTCATCTGCTAGAGAATTGTAACTTTTGTCACCATTATGTATATTTTTACTTTCTCCGGGAGCCCTATTTTTACTGAAAATGACATGTATGTTCTACTGGGTTGTTTTGTCACTGGCTTTATATTGTAACTACTCTTTCATTTGTAATTACTCTATGATGATTGGGTTTTGTCATATTACTTGTAAGCAGTATATGACTAGATATATTCTGCTATCTAAGCTCCTGTTTTTTAATCATCTGATTTCTTTTTTTTTTTTTTTTTTTTTGGCCAGTCCTGTGCCTTGGACTCAGGGCCTGAGCACTGTCCCTGGCTTCTTCCCACTCAAGGCTAGCACTCTGCCACTTGAGCCACAGCGCCACTTCTGGCTGTTTTCTGTATATGTGGTGCTGGGGAATTGAACCCAGGACCTCATGTATATGAGGCAAGCACTCTTGCCACTAGGCCATATCCCCAGCCCTCATCTGTTTTCTTGTTCCACTTATTTCATCATCTTCCTCTTAAGTTGTTGATTAGAAACTTTTAATTTACTTCTATTATTTCCCGTGTTTGTAAGTTTTAATTGTTGTCTTCTTTTCTAAGGTGGGTATTTTTAAATTAAATCAATTAATCATACTTATACATTATAATAGAAAACTATTTGCATACTTCTGACCTCATTACCCCTCAAGTAAAAGAAGACCTTTGGTTAGATTTTATTTGCTTGTCTGTAGCTTCTTAAAATTGGCTAGACCATTGTATCTAATAAATAAATAAATCTCCTTTTTTCACAATAAACGTTCATTAAAATACCTGATACTTCACAGTACATTCTTAAGTAATACAATATATTTAGCAGTCATATTTGTTCACTACTCTATTAATTTCTTTTCTATTTTAAGGTAGTTGTACAAAGAGGTTTGGACTCAGCATGTCAATTTATGAGTATGATACATCTTCATCAGTATAACCTCTTCCATCTTTCTTTCTTTTTTCTTTTTCTTTTCTTTTCTTTTCTTTTCTTCTTTTTTTTTTTTTTGCCAGTCCTGGGGCTTGGACTCAGCACCTAAGCACTCTCCCTGGCTTTTTCTTGCTCACGGCTAGCACTCCACTCTGCCACTTGAGACACAGTGCCACTTCTGGCTTTTTCTATATATGTGGTGCTGATGAATCCAGGGTTTTATGTCTATAGGCAAGCACTTTTTGCCACTAGGTCATATTCCCAGCCCCCCTTCCATCTTTCTATCCATGCTAACCACTGTATTGGATTACTTTGTTTACAAAGCTTACCATAACAAAATAGACAGACTAGGTTAATTTAATAATGGAAATTTATTTTGTGGCAGTTCTGAAACTAGCAATCCATGGTCAACATGAGAACAGATTTTATTTTCTTCTGAGAGCTCTCTATAACGTCTCATGTTAGCCCCTCTGGTCCTTCCTATGCACATACACAACACTGCTGTTTCTTTCTGAGTCCAAATTTCCTCTTCTGAGGAGGAAAATATTCAGATTCTGCCACTGGAGTTCATGATTTTCCTAGAAATTTGAAGGACTCTCAGTTGTCACCAAGAAGATACTTTATTTTCCTTAGTTTGTCATGTCACTTTGTATTTAATCTGGGTCACTTCTAATCGGTTTCTTTCTGGGATTTTTACCTGAGCACTAATATTCCTAATTTTCAAGACCTCTGGTTACAACTTTTCCCTATATACCTGGTAGAAATGAAGTGCTCCAATGTCTCAAGGGAATTGATTTTATTCATTTATTTATTTTTCATTTAGTTCATTTATTTTTCCTTTGGTTCTACTGGCAATCTTCTATATGATGTTCAGTGTTCTCTCTTCTTTATTTTCTCTCTTTAAGTGGTGTTTCTCAGCATCTGGTTATTCAATATCAGCTTTCTATCCCTGAACATCAGTGAAAGTAGCGTATTGTTACTATATGCATTTCAGTTTCTCAGAACAAATAATGGACATATCTCCATTAGGCCCGAATATATACACTGATTCAAGATTCCTGTATCTGTGTGACTCAAATGCCAAAGAAGAGTTGTGCTTTCAGTAGACCTATGAGCCTGATGTTATTTGTTGTTTGTTGAGGGAGGCATAGGTACTCAGAGGTACTCTGTGGAAGTCATGAGAATCATTACCTCATTTCTTGGGTCTAGTATTCACTCAGAAATCCCTGCCTGAGACCACAGCAATATTTACCTACCCCAGGTGCTCTGGCGCAGAAGCTGAAATCAACAACTCTTAACAGGAGTGGTTGGCCTGTCTGGTTTTGGAACCTATGATTAATGAGTAGCTGGTACCAGTTCCTTGCCTCTGATCCATCTCTTTTGAGTTACTCCACAATTCTACTGGAAAGGTTTATCTTTTTGTTCTTATAGCTAGTGGTCTTTGCTTGCACCAGAAGTATTTAAAAGTGTACTAGCTCTGTTTGGGAATTTCCATTCAACAGCTTCCTTCTGGCTGAAAACTTCCAGAAAGTTCTATTTTTGTATGTTAGTGATGTACTCCAAATGTTCCAGGGCTTCTGGGGATTGATGTCTGTGTTTTTGGGTTGTTGTTTTTTTTTTCTGTCTTTGAAGTGGAACATTCATGGGTAGCACAGGTAAGCTTGTGTTTTCAGTAAGTCATTACGATTAGAAACTTTTCCCCTCAAATATTTACAACTTCTGCAGAGGATTCTAAATGGGAGATAAATCAACTCGTAGTTCCATTTTGATTTCTAGTACATTTCCCTTCACTTTTAGATGAGGTGCTTTGAAGGCACGCCGATGGTGGTCTGTGAAGTGATGTGATTAACCAGGAGAAATACGTTACTTATTAGGTGAACACTGAAGAATGTTCAGGTCATTTCTCCTCAAAGAGACATTCTTGTTGGTTCTTTATTTAGATTAATCCTAAATGGTCTTTCTCTTTCAAAGAAGTGAGATTAACATTGTAGAGATAAAGACAAACTAGATATTCAATTTCCACATGTGTAGTAGCTAAAATTTTTTGCATTACTACCTCCTCTGAGACATCAGTGGTTGTTTATAGTAATCTAAGTGATAGAGAAAAGCCCACCCAATTCGAATACAGGAAACCTGTCTTCTGAGCTCCACCTCTGTAAGTCTCTAAGGATTAAAAACTCAGAAAATAGCTAAATATCTCTAGTTCTTATTCTCCTTATTTGCAAGAACCTTGACAACACTTTCTGTTTCAGTAAAAAAAAAAAATAAGGAAAACTTTAAATAACAGCCTGAATTTTTATTATCCCACACAAAACTTCATTCCTTATAATGAAATCACCCAGTACACTTTTAACAAGACTCAACCTGTTCTTTAAAATATGTTTGACAATTTGTAAGGTAGGTTCTGTCAAACACTCAGATAATTTAAAAAGTAAACTAGTGTTAATATTAACTTAAATACATTTCTTCTAGAACAACAACAACAAAATAAAACATTTGAAAACTAGCCAGGTGTGGTGATGCATTCTTATAAACCCAGCTATATGGGAGGTGAGGCCAGTGGATTGCTGAAATCTTGGCAGAGATAGGATCAAAATCTGGATCCTGGCCTCCTGATCTGTCTAATCTTCTTACTGCTAAGCACTAGTGGAAAGTTGTTTGCTTTGCAGATATTATAGATTTCTAGAATTCATTCTCACACTACAAATAATCAGTGATAAGAGCTTCAGATTGAACAAGTTTCCCTAATTTGCTTAATTAGAAAACAGTGCTTCTCAATGATCTGCCATCTCCATGGTCCTTTAAGGCAAAGGTAGATCTCCTTCTAACTATAGTGACTGAGCCAAATCATCCCAGATGCCATGCCATTCAAGGTCTAATTTTTCTACCCTTAGTGCTGGAAATTACTAATTCCCTAGGATGAATCCCTGATAACATGTCATAACTTAGGTATTACTTAGTGACACAGTCAAATCAGAAATGAGCATTGAGATGTGATTTTAATGACACAGAAATTGAAAAAGTATTAATAAGAATATTGAAAACTCTCACAGAAGTAACTGTATCATTCCAATATTTGTAAATAGATACATTTGTTTTTATAAATAAATGATGACTTTGCTTTGGTAGAAATTGCTAAGCAAGAAATATGAGATTGTAATTTTGTTTCTATCATTGGTGACCAGGGGATATTGGTAAATCTCTGATTCCCTCTAACTCCATAGGAAATTTTAGATTAGAAAGTCACCAATATCCTTTATATCTCTAAATGCCCTTACATTTCTAAATTTCTTATATGTTCCATCCATCTTAAGCAAAGTTTTGCTGAGCATCTATTATGTATATGGCCTTGATTAATTCATTTACAATGCATAAATAAATAATACATAGAACTCACTGTCTTACTTTTTGGTACAGTGAAGAAAGTAGACAAGTGATAGATTGGGTAGCTTCTTAATGATGGTGGTATGTACTGGGGCAGAATAGAAGTAGGGAAGATGTATTGAGGCTTGGTTTTCATAACTGTGGGTAGAGTTACCCTCATCATAAATGTAAAAGTTTGAGTAAACACTGGAAGAAGATAAAGGGATGAGCCTTGTAAACATGGGATTGGAAATGGAAAAGAATTTCAGAGAGAACAAAGCAGTGCTAAGCCTCAAGTAAGAAATTTAGTTTCCTGCTAAGCCTTATGCTCTGGTGTTCCTGAAGACTGGAAAATGAGGAAGAAATTCTCGAGTCAATAAAGAAGAGATGGAGTTTGCAGACACATTTTTAAATGTCTTGAAATAATGCTATGAGTCATGAGTAAGCAAGGTAAATTCCAGTTTTATTTAGAATAAATTTTTATGAAACTCAGAAAACATGTTGCCTTTTTAGAACACATTTGAAGAATCAGGTTATAAGGAAAACACAAAATATGTATATATATGTCACTGTTAAGCGAAGGTATAAACCAGTTTTCTTGTCTGTTTCAGTTGATGTAGAAGTAGATGGGTGATTGAATCAAAACAGGAAAGGAAAATTCAATACCAACCCTGTCCTATTTGTATTGTACATTCTTAAATTTGTTTTACTTAAACTAATGGATTTTATTTTTAAGCAGTTTGGGGATTACAAAAAAGAAACTTAGTGGAGAGAAAAACAGATGTCATACAGTTTAACTTTTCTTCTGCCCCCACCTCAGACCTACCCAGTGTCCACTTTGAATATCCAAAACCCTGGTACCTTTGTTAAAATGGATGAATCAATATAGTTTATGTTAGAGCTCACTCTGTGCCCTGCATTCCATGAGCCTTCACAGAAGTAAACTGAAATATATCCACAGTGTCATACAGGATAATTTCACTGCTCTCAAAACCCTGTTTTCTCCACCTACTCATAACCTGGCAATCACTAATACCTTTTTACCGCATTCATTGACTTTCCCTTTCCATGAATTTATGGATATGTGCATTCAGTTCTCTTTGTGTCTTCTTGTGGATAACTGACTCATCTTTATCACTAAATAAGAATGGCATTGCTAGTTGGACACAGTATCTCAATCCTATAAGCCTATCTACTTGGCAGAACAGGAAATCCCAGTTCTTGGTCAGCCTGAGCAGATATTCAGGAACCTGCATCTCAACCAATGGCTGTGTGTTGTGGCACTTAGCTCTTATCCCAGTGTAGAGGAAGCACAATGGCTGGGCAGAGAGGTGGGCCTGTAACCCCAGCAATGACAGGGAACACAAGTAGGAGGATTGCAGCCTAAGTAGGCCTGGGAATAAAGAGAAATCTTAGCTCAAAAGTAACTAATGTAAAAAGGGCTGGAGGCATGGCTCAATTGGTAAAGTACCTGCCTAGAGAATGTGAGGCCCCAAGTTCAGTCTTCCACAAGGCAAAAAAATAAATGAATGAATAAGTAAATAAATAGCATTCTATTGCAGGATTAGCACAGTTGGTTGCTTTGCTAATTCATGTTATCTCGATGGCTTCCAAATTTTCACAGTGATGAATCCTCATCTCAACCAGTATGATTTATGTGATAAAAGATTTTCAACTCATTTAGATTAATTTCAAATAGTATAATTACTAGAACCTATAATTTAATTTTGTAAGAAAGTATCAAACTGCTTTTAAAAGAGTAAGATTACTGTTTGTGTAGGAAACATTTGTTATTCTCAGTGATTTAGAAATTGCAGCACTAAATTGTTTAGGAAGATCTCATTTTCAAATGTTTGTAATTTCATGGTGTCATATGATGATGATAATTTTATCCTGTGCTATTTATTGTATAAATATATGCTTTGGTGATGAGTCTATTTATGTTTTTGTCAAATTTTGAAATTGATGCTGTTTTTTAATTTAAAATTTCTTTCTGTATCTTAAACACTAGATAGACATTATCTTTCCAGTTTCTGGTTAATTTTTCCTTCTTCTAAACAATGACTTTCATACAGTAGAGGTTCTGAATTAAATGAAATCCAATTTATCAGTACTTAACTACTGGTTTCCAATGTTGGCGTTGTATCTAAAATGTCATTGCAAAACCTAAACTTGCCTAGCTTATTATCATCTGTGATATATAAATTTTATAGTTTTCAGTTGACCATTAGGTTTAGGGATACTTTTGAGTTAATTTATTAATTCATTTATCTTTTTTTATATTTGCTTTTATAGGACTGATAATATTGATCACATTTTTCTGTTAGCTTTGCACATGGGTTAACCTGTGTCTAGGTTCTTTTATTTTGCAATTTTTGCACATGGACCATTTCTTTGTCCACTGAACTGTGTTCCTTTGTCAAAGGTCAACTATTTCTACTTGTGACTCTGTTTCTAAGCTTTTTAGTGCATTTCATTGATCAAGTTGTTTACACTGATAAAAAGCTTTCTGCACTACCACAGATTTCTATTATGCCTTGCAGTCAGACACTGTCCATCTTCTGTGCTTATTTTCTTCTACGTTGTATTGTTTCTTTCAGGCTCTTTTGCTTTTTTTTCTTTATAAACTTCTGAATAATATTATCACTATTCTAAAAACAACCTGCTGTTATTTACACTAGGATTGAGCTGCTTCAATTCAAACTGAGAACTTAGAGACTGGGAGTACTTACATCTTGACAATCCTGAGTCTACTTCACAACATCCATTTATTTATTGATGAATTTTCATATCCCCTTTTTTAGCAGCTTTGCACTGTTTCTAGTGCTCTGCATACATACAATGTGTTTTGTAAGATTTATACATATGAAGTCATAAACCACAGAACATATGACAGACAGATAATAGGACATTGATCTCAAAACACCTTCTTCCCAATGACATCTTTGCTTTCTAACTTGTGTACATGCATTCTATAATGTTTCCACAACCATGAAATCACCTAAGAGAACATAGAGCAACATTTTGCTCATTGTTCCCTGACACATGTCTGTGTATTTATTTTTGTGGGCTAACATAAATGGTCTTTTGTATTTCAAATTTCAATCATTCATAGCTGGGTCCCTGATAATAATCCTTTTAGTATTCATGGACTAATAGTAATGTCCCCTCTTTCATTTCTGATATTAATGATCTATGTCTTTAGGGTTTTTTTCTTCAGGCAACCTGATTAGAGATTTAGTTATTTTCTTGATCTTTTCCAAACACAATATTGGTTTTACTTCTTTCTTATTTGCTACTATAGGCATTCAGTGTTTTAAAATTTTCCCTACTCACTATGTCACTTCTTCCTACCGACTTTCATTAGTTCTATTTTCATTTATTTTGGTGACTCTTAATTTTTCTGAAGCTTTTTTAGCCTGTGTTACTGTTGTTTTAAAAATGTCAAATTATTTACAGGATTTTAGCTCTCATGTGAAGAATTTCTTGCTTAACTCCATTGTGATCTGAGAGCATATATTACATGATTTCTATTCTTTTAAATTCGTTACAGTACATTTTATGTCCCAGAATGTCATCAATCTTGGTTACTGTTATATTTGAGCTTAAGAAGTGTTCTGTAAATGTAAATTAGACCCAGTTGATTGATGCTATTCAGTTCAACTCTGTCCTTACTGATTTGTTGCCTTCAGACCTGTCAGGTACTGGCAAGACTGCTCTAGTCTACAACTGTAGTCCTATTCATTTATTTCCCCTTGCAGAGCTGAGCGCTTGCCTCAGATAGTTGATGTCTCTTATTAGGTGAATGTTAGTTAAGTATTAGCATGTCATTTTGGAGCACTGATGCTTTTATAGTTATACAATTCTATACTGAGGATGCAATAATAAAATAGCTTTGATAAGGTTGTTTGTGAACAGCAAAAAGTTTATACAACTGAACTGGGGAATAAATGCCCTTGGGTCACATTCATAGGTCAGTACTCCCATTAATGATGGCAGCCTGGTTAGACCTCATCATTATCCAAAGGCACCACCTTGTGTCTTAAAATCATCTTATAGGCAGGATTTTAAGGAAGGAATTTAGCAGAGGGCACAAATGTTCCAAATATACCACATGGTCTCTCTATCCTTGGTATTCCTTCTTTAAAGTCTTCTTTGTCGAAAATAGATGTTTCTTTTCTAGATTTATTTTCATTATTTTCATCATAGTGTATCTTTCCCCATCACGTTACTCTTCATCTGTGTCCTAACATATATCTTGGATTTCTTCTAGACAACAGACCGTTGACCTGTAACATTTTCCCACTCCCTGACAAGCGTATTTTATTTATTCTCATGTATAAGACAGGACTAAAAGCAAAAAAATTGCTTACCTGGGAAAGATTTTATTTCTCCTTCATTTTAATAAGAATTTTGGCTTGATAGAAGATTTGTTGGAAGTTTTTCTTTTACCATTTAAAGCGGTTTTATATTTCATGCATCACTATACCACTTTCTGAAAGATGTTATATATATATAATTCTTCAAACTTATTTTTTTTTTGCCAGTCCTGGAGCTTGGACTCAGGGTCTGAGCACTGTCCCTGGATTCTTTTTGCTCAAGTCTAGCGCTCTACCACTTGAGTCATCGCGCTACTTCTGGCCGTTTTCTACATATGTGGTGCTGAGGAATCGAACCCAGGGCTTCATGTATACAAGTCCAGCACTCTTGCCACTAGGCCACATTCCCCGCCCTATAATTCTTATCTTTCTCTTCTATCAACAAAAATGAGTTCTTTAGTTTCAATTCGTTCAATACTTTCACAAAAGTTTCTAGCTTCTTAAAAATCTACAACCACAAATTTATTAGTTTTCAAGTTATCCTGAATTCAACTTCCAATAATTCATTAATTTCAGTTTAGATTTTCCTACTCCTTACTAGTGTACATAGGGGTTTCAAGACAATGCAATTCAATGTATCTCCCTCTTTCTATTTCTTTTTTTATTTTTTTAAATAATTACTTATTAATTGTCAACATAATGTACAGAGGAGATACAATTTCATACATAAGGCAGTGGGTACATTTCTTGTACAATTTGTTACCTCCTCCCTCATTTTACCATTCCTCCCATGAGTTTTTCAGTTGGTTTGCACCAAATGGTTTTGTAAGTATTGCTTTTGGCGTCATTTGTCTTTTTATCCTTTGTCTCTCAATTTTGATATTCTCGTTGCTTTCCCTACTTAAATACCAGTATATACAGTATCCAGAGTACTCAGATGAGATACAGTGATAGCACGGGGACAACCACAGGGAGGGGATACAAGAGGATCATCAACAAAAACAAAAAGCTACCATTTCACGTGGCATGTTGAAAGTAATTACAACAGTGATATAACACTTGTTTCCATAACATGGGTTCATTTCACTTAGCATCACCTTATATGTTCATAAGGGCATAACTATTGGTCTCTTGTGATCCTCCACTATGACTAGCATAAACCTGTGCTAATTATTCCCTATGAGGGAAATCAGAGTCCGTGTTTCTTTGGGTCTGGCTCACTTCACTTAGTATAATTTTTTCCAAATCTTTCCATTTCCTTACAAATGGGGCAATGTCATTCTTTCTGATAGAGGCATAAAATTCCATTGTGTATATGTACCACATTTTCCTGATCCATTCGTCTACTGAGGGGCATCTAGGTTGATTACCTATTTTGGCTAGGACAAACTGTACTACAATGAACATGGTTGTGCTGGTAGCTTTAGTGTGATATTATTTGTAATCTTTTGGGTAGATGCCCAATAGTGAGGCTAGTGGGTCGTGGTGGGGGGGGGGAGCTCTATGTTTAGCCTTCTGAGGAATCTCCATACCACTTTCCAGAGTGGTTGAATAAGTTGGCATTCCCACCAACAATGAAGTAGGGTGCCCTTTTGGCCACATCGCCTCGAGCATTTGTTATTGTTAGTTTTCCTGATAATGGGCATTCTTATTGGGGTAATGTGGAATCTCAATGTTGTTTAGATTTGCATTTCTTTTATGGCCAGTGATGTAGAGCACTTTTTCATGTGACTCTTGGCCATTCTCATTTCCTCTTCAGAGAAGTCTCTTTTTAAGTCTTTTGCCCACTTGCTGAGTGGGCTGTTGTTTCTTTGAGGTTTTGTTTTGGAGGAATTTAATTTTTTTAGTTCTGCATATATTTTAGATATGAGAACTTTGTCCATTGTATGGCTGGTAAAGATCTTCTCTGTGGGCTTTCTGTTTATCTCACAAGCCATGTCCTTTGCCCTAAGGAAACTCTGCAGTTTGATTCAGTCCCATTTCTTTTTCCAACCTTTCTCTGATTTGTTGCATTTATGGTCTTTGTTAAGGAAGTTTCCTCCTGTGCCAAAGAGCCGAAGTGTATCTCCTACTCCTTCTTGGAGTGTTTTCATGATATCTGTTTTTATTTCGAGGTCTTTGATCCATTTGGAATTGATTTTGGTGCAGGGTGATATATAAGGATCTAGTTTTAATTTGTTGCAGGTGTTGAACCAGTTTTGCCAGCACCATTTGTTAAAGAGGCGATCTCTCTTCCATCCTAATTTTTTAGCTCCTTTATCAAAGATTAAGGAGATATAGTTCTGGGGGTTCATTTCTGGGTCTTCAGTTTTGTTCCATTGGTCTTCAGGCCTGTTCCAGTGCCAATCCCAAACTGTTTTTATTACTATAGCTTTGTAATATAGCTTGAGGTTTGGTATTGTAATTCCTCCAGCACTGTTCTTTCTACTTAGGATTGTTTTTGTTAATCAGGGTCTTTCATTGTTCCATATGAATTTCTGGATTGCTTCCTCTATTTCATTAAAAAATGGTGTTGAGGTATTAATGGGTATTGCATTGAATTTGTAGATAACCTCAGGCAATATTGCCATTTTGACAATATTAATCCTCCCAATCCAGGAGCATGGGACGCTTTTGCATTTCCTTGGTTCTTCCTTAATTTCGTTTCTTATGTTTTTAAAGTTCTCATCATAGAGGTCTTTCACTTCTTTGCTTAAGGTTATTCTTAGATATTTTATGTTTTTTTAGGCTATTGCCAAAGGAGTTGCTTTCCTGATTTCGGCCTTGGTCTTCGAGTCATTGGTAGATAGAAAAGCCATTGATTTTTTTTTTTTTTTTTGGCCAGTCCTGGGCCTTGGACTCCGGGCCTGAGCACTGTCCCTGTCTTCTTCCCGCTCAAGGCTAGCACTCCGCCACTTGAGCCACAGCGCCGCTTCTGGCCATTTTCTGTATATGTGGTGCTGGGGAATCGAACCTAGGGCCTCGTGTATCCGAGGCAGGCACTCTTGCCACTAGGCTATATCCCCAGCCCCAAGCCATTGATTTTTGAGTCCTTATTTTATATCCTGCTACTTTGCCAAAATTTTGGATCTGCTGAAGTAGATTGGGAGTAGTCTATGGGGTTCTTTAGATATGGGATCATGCCATCTGCAAAGAGAGAGAGTTTCACTTCATCTTTTCCTATTTGGATGCCCTTTATGTCTTCCTTTTGCCTTATTGCTCTGGCTAGGAATTCTAGTACTATGTTGAAGAGGAGAGGGGAGAGACGATAACCTTTTCTTGCTCCTGATTTTAGAGGACATGGCTTTTGCTTTTCCCCGTTAAGAGTAATGTTCATTGTGAGTTCTTCCTAGACAGCCTTAATTATATTCAGGAATGTTCCCTGGAATCCTAGTTTCTCCAAAGCTTGTGTCATAAATGGGTGCTGGATTTTATCAAATGCTTTTTCTGCATCTAGTGAAATAATCATGTGGTTCTTGGCCTTGCTCCAGTCGATGTGGTGGAACATGTTGATTGACTTGCATATATTGAACAAGCTCTGTATACCCAGAATTAATCCAGTTTTGTCATAGTGTATGATGTTTTGATGACTTGTTGAAGTCGATTGGCCAGAATTATTTTGAGAATTTTTGTGTAAAGGTTCATCAGGGTAATCAGTCTATAATTTTCTTTACTTGATGAGTCCCTGCCAGGTTTGGGGATAAGGGTTATACTGGCATCATAGAATGTGTTTAGTAGTGAACTTTCACTTTAAATTTCATTAAAGAGTTTGAGAAATATTGGTGTGAGTTCTGTTTTGAAGGCCTTGTAGAATTCTGCAGTGAATCTATCTCGACCTGGGCCTTTCTTGGATGGGAGATCTCTTCTTGCAGTTTCTATTTCAATGATGGATATGAGTCTGTAAGGTTTAAATCTTCATAGTTTAGTTTAGGCATATCAATTTTGGCTAGGAATTCGTCCATTTGTTCCAAGTTCTCAAATTTTCTGGCATAAAAGTTTGCAAAATAGTCCCTTATTGTGTTCTGAATTTTGTTTTTTTCTGTGGTGATGTTACCTGTTTTATCTCCTATCTTGTTTATTTGGGTATGCTGCTTTTGTTTTTCTGGTCAGATTTGATAGGGGTCTGTCTATCTTGTTAATTTTTTCAAAAAACCAACTCTTAGTTTTGTTGATTCTTTTGATTTTTTTTTATTCCATGTCATTTAATTCGGATTTAATTTTAATTATTTGCTTTTGCCTATTGGCTTGGGGTTTGGCTTGTTGTTTCTTTTAAGGAGGCTTAAGGTGCGTTTCTCCAGTTTGTTGATGTAGGCACTCAGAGATATTAATTTTCCTCTGAGTACTGCCTTTGCTGTGTCCCAAACAAGCTGGTACTTTGTGTGCTCATCTTGGTTTAATTCCATAAACATTTGATTTTCTGTTCTAATTTCTTTAATGACCCACTGGTGTTCAGCAATGTGTTGTTTAGTTGCCATGAATTGTAGTATTTTCTATGATGGCTGTTTGAGTTGAGCTCTAATTTCATTCCATTGTAGTCTGAGAGAATGCAGGGAATAATTTTGATACTTCTGAATCTGTACAGATTTGCTTTGTGCCCTAAGATGTGATCTATTTTGGAGAATGTTCCATGTGCTGCTGACAAGAATGTATATTCTGGTGTTGCTGGATGGAATATTCTGTAGATGTTGGTTAAGTCTAGTTGGTCTATGCAGTTGTTTAGTTCTGAGATTTCTTTGCTCAGTTTTTGGCATGTTGATATGTCCAGAGGTGACAGTGGAGTGTTAAAGACTCCAACAGTCAATGTGTTTGGATCTATGAGTGTTTTTAGAGACAGTAGTGTTTGTTTGATGAAGTTGGGTGCTCCTATATTTGGAGTGTAGATATTTAAGATGGTTATATCCTCCTGTAGGAGAGATACCTTTATTAGGATGTAGTAACCTTCTTTGTCACTTCTTACTATTTTTAATTTGACGTCAATTTTATCTGATACTAGGATTGCAACTCCAGCCTGCTTATGGGTGCCGTTTGCTTGTTAGACTTTATTCCAGCCTTTCACTTTTAGAAAATGTTTGCTTTTCCTGGGTTGCTGTGTCTCTTGGAGGCAGCAGAAAGATGGATCTTGATTTTTGATCCAGCTTATGAGTCTGTGGGGTTTAATTGGAGAATCAAGTCCATTAATGTTGAGAATTAGGATTAAGAGATGATTATTTGTTCCTTTCATTACAGATATCTTGTTGAAGGCTGTGTCTTTCTCATTCTTGATCTGATATTCCAGTTTTCTATTTAGGGTTCATTTGTCTGTCTATATTTCTTGATTATTTTTCACATATAGGACATCCTTGAAGATGATGCTTAGTGAAATGAACTCCATGTTATGGAAACGCTTGTTATATCACAGTTGTAACTACTTTCAACGTCCCATGTGTATCTGTAGTTTCTAATATTGTTGATGTTCTTGTATCACCTTCCTGTGGTTGTACCTACACTATCTCTGTAATCTTATCTGATATTGGAAACCGTGTATACTGGTATTAGAACTAGGAAATTGAAAGGGAATACCAAAATCGAGAGACACAGGGTAAAAAAAGACAAACAACTACAAAAGCAATACTTGCAAAACTGTTTGGTGTAAGTGAACTGAACACACCATGGGGGGAAAGGGAAAGGGGGAGGTGGGAGGGGGGTATGAGGGACAAGGTAACAAACAGTAAAAGAAATGTATCCAATGACTAACATATGAAACTGTAACCTCTCTGTACATAAGTTTGATAATAAAAATTTGAAAAAATAAAATAAAATTTAGTGTTCACACACACACAAAAAAAGATTTTCTGTAATGCTGGGTTGGGTGGAGATATATTGTTTCAGTTTTTTCTTACTGTGGAAGACTTTTATTTGACCTTTGGCTATGTATAAGAGTTTAGCTGGATACACTATTGTTGGTTGATAGTTATTTTTCTTTAAGGTGTGGCATACTTCATTCCTGGCTCTCCTTGCTTTCATGGTCTCCTTAGAGAAGTCTGGGTTAATTTGGATTTGTTTTCCTTTATATGTGATTATTTTCTTCTCCCTAGCAGTTTTTCTTTCATTGGTCTCTGTTGATACTGTTTTGATCACAATGTGTTCTGGTCCGGTTGGTTTGGTGTTCTAAATATTTCCTGTATCTGAATTGGCCTATTCTTCTGGATATTTGGGGAGTTCTCTGCTATTATTCTGTTGAACATGTTGCCTATTCCATTAACTTCTTGCACTAGGTTTTCCTCGATACCTATTAGCCTCAAATTGTGCTTCCTGATTGTATCTTGGAGCTCATGAAGTGATCAGTTTTGCTGATTGGATTGGTTTTGTATTTGTTGTTGTTGTTGTTGTTCTTTCTCTATAGATTCTAGGGAATCTTCAGTTCCTGAGATTTGATCCTCTACTTCATCTAGCCTGCTCTGTAGGCTAGTTACTTGATTTCAAATCTCCCTTGCTTCTGACTGGTCTTTCTTGATGGCTTCCATGTCTTTACTATAATTTTCCCTTAGGTTCTGAATAGATTTCTTTACTTCATTTATTTGGTTCTGAGTGCTGTCTCTCAAATCTTTTATCTGGGTAGCTGTACATTGGACTCTTGAAGTTCATTTATCTTTCTATTTGTGGAGACCATGAAATCCTCTATTACTTTATGTGTGGATTGATGTATTAATCTTTGGCTTGCCTCCTCATGCTCTAGAATAGTTGTCAGAAGAGATTAAAACTTTTCATTTAACATTTTTATCAGTAGAATTTGTAGAGTATTTTGAGGGTTCTCTTCTAGGTCTTTGATTGACTGCTCTCCTTCCTGCTTGTCTTGAGTGGGAGATGAGATTCCCTGGCTTGCCATCTTCTTGTGCTTTTTCTGCCCTTTTGGATTGGAAATGCCAATTTACAAGCACCTCTGAGCACCGTATAAAACCCTAAGCAGACCTTACCAAACACTTTTGTATGAACCTTAGAAGTTCACATTTATATATAGATGCCTTCTCTCTCTTTTTTGTATACAAAAGCAGATATGGCGTCCCCAAACAATACAATTTTAATATAACAACCAACCCTGAGTCCTGTATTCAGTAGTTATTTACCATTATAACCATATGGGCAATTTTGTTCTTACATTTAGTTCTTTTTGGACTGGTGGGATTTCTCTATGAACCCCTTTGATTCACTCAGATTGAACAGAAATACCCTCTATTTGATTACCATGGTCAATGAAGTCTGGAGGTCCTGGAAGTAAATTTGGGAGTGTAAGTTAGGGGTAGTGAAGAGAATAGAGTAAAATGAATGGGGGATGATGATTTTGATTTAGTGTCAGTGGTGGAGAAGAGTAGAATCAGCAGAAAGAACAAGGTTAAAATGATAGACAATGGAGAGTCAACAGAAAAGAGTAAATGCATTAGTCAAAGGAAACTAATTTTAAGGACAAAATGTAAAAGTAGAAACAAAGAAAAAATACAGGAATACAAACACATAAAACAAAAAAAATGTATAACCAAAAGGCCTAACAAAACAAACAAATAAGAAACAAAAAAAAAGACAAATGACAACTCAAACATGAAGAATAAAAAATTAAAAAGTTTAAAAATATTTTAAAATGGAGTCTTCGTTGTTTGGGTGGGCTCTTTTCAGTCTCTGGTTTCCTTCTGATGGCCTGTAATCTACTTTCCTGCTGCTTTCCTGGTTTGATTTGCTTTCAGTTTGCAGGGGGTGGAACTGCTCTGACCCTCCTCCCCTATTAGTTAAATTCTGGGGCTCTGTGGTTCTCACAGCTTGCAGGTAGGACTTCATTGTCCTCTGTCTTTGGGGATGCTGAACAGTCTTGGAAACCATGGCTCAAGTCTGCTGTGGGGCCACAGCCTTTAACAATTGGCTCTGACTAGGCTGTGGACTCAGCAGGGAGGGGTGCCTCAGGCCTGGTTTACCTTGCTGAAAGCTGCTTGTTCCAGGGGAGGTTCCTACCTCCTGGGTAGGGCAACCTTCTCCTGGGCAGAGCTGGCTGTGGAATTCAGCTTGGGTTGCTAGTGGGAATTGGGTGTCCTCTGTAAAGGGGCTGTTGATCCGTCGTGGGAACCACTTACTCTCCTGTCTGTTTGTTCAATGCTGTCTGTAGTTGCTTGCTGCTTTTGGTTTGATATTAGAAATTCCGGCTGCTGGAGAGTTGGCAGCCTCAGCATCAGTGGGGTGGGGCAGGGCAGGGAGGGGCACCTCCTGCTGGGTTTACCTGAGTCTGTGAGCCTCCCGCCTGGGTGGGGAGACCTTCTCCTGGGTGGAGCTGGCTTTCACAGGTCAGTTTCTCTTGCCCTTTTCAAAGATGGCCCCTTTGTCCTCACTTTCCCTTGGCTGGCTTTAGTTCCAGTCTGGTCTGACCAGGTCTATGCCAGAGTTAAAGATGGCGCTTGGCTCTGGTGGTGGGGGAAGGGCTACCTTCCAGTTGCTGCTCTGTGGGCATGAATGAGAATGTCTTTTGTGGGGTACTCATGCTTTCTCTGGAGTTTCGGCTCGTCCGTGCTCAGCCTGCGATCCGCATCTGTCTGCCGCCATCTGGAGGATTTCTTCCTGGTTGCTGCTGTGTACTTTAGGTGCTTGGAGTGCATGGTGCTGTGCTGTAGCCGCCTGGAGTTCAAACCTCTGTTTTCAGGCCAACAAAGTCGATTTTTCCTTCCTGGCCAGAATCCCTGTTCTGTTATAACTTACTTGGGCTGTCTTTCTAGGAGTAAAAGTTTCTCTGGAGTGGTAAAACTGGGATGTCGGAGGGAGTTTAGCTAGGGCTCTGCTGCTCTACCCTCTTCCTGGAAGTGTTTTTCCCCTCTTTCTATTTCTGATTTTAAGGCAGATGTTTCTTCTGCTGTCTCAATTTTCTGGGGGGTTCTAAGAAGAGTTGTTGACTTTCAAATTCTTTTTTTTTTTTTTAGGACAAAAATCATGATTTTGAATCCTTTTTTACGTGGTTCTAAAGACTACAAGTTTATGTTCCATGTATTCAATAATTATTAAATCTCTATTTCTCTCACTGCAGAGCTATAATGGGCAAGGGGGTGTTTTCATTTGTAACAAAATATGCAAATAGGCTAAATTATTATTAATATAGGCAGCATTGCTATTATTTCTACTTTTATACATTATTAACCTAGATCACTCCCTAAGATCACTGACTGGGGAAGAAATACCCCATTCTGTTTCATTTGATATTTGCTTTCTTTTTAAATAAAATGTCGGTATTTTCAGGTGAAGCCATACACCCAAAAGGATGGAGCAGCAGCTCATTGCACTGTTTTCACCTGTCAGAGGTAGTTAAGGAGCAGAATGCTTGAAGAACAGCTGACAGCAGCTGGCGACCAGTCACATTGTCCTTTCAAGCGTGCATTTTATACAGCAGTTTAGTGAGCTCAATTTTTAATGAAGCCGATGAAGTGATCCTGATATTCAAAGGTGTCCACTCAGAGAACCCAAGTCAGAGCAGTGACTCACTTTTCTATGTTACAGGAACCTGAGGTTTCCCAGTTGCTGCATGAGAACTAAAACAACAACAACAACAAAACCCCCAAAACAACCCTATTCTGTTTTTATAAGTTTTCAGCTAGGAAGCCTAGATACATAAATATTGTTGAAGTCATTGGTCTCCACAATTCTTACTACTCTGCAAATTAACGGTCAACACTTAGACATTTCCTAGTCTTCATCTTCGTTTTTCAATGATTTTCTTCAAGAGGAGTAGGGTGCGCGCATTCCCATCCTGGGTCTTTATCTCAGGGCCTGGATGCTGTCCTTGAGGTATTTTTGTTTAAGGCTAACACACTCTAGCACTTGAGCCATAGCTCCACTTCTAGCTTTTTGGTGGTTAATTGCTGATGAGAGTCTCATGGACTCTGCCCAGGGCTGGCTTTGAACCACAATCCTCAGATCTCAACCTCTTGAGTATCCAGGATTACAATTATAATCCATCAGCCTGTCCAAAGATTTTTTTTAAATAAACGCTAAGAAATTACTTAGCAAAAAACACTTACCATGGGGCAGGAAATGTGGCTTAGCAGTAGAGTACTTGCCTAGCAAGCATGAAGCCCTGGGTTTGATTCCTCGGCACCACATACACAGAAAAAGTCAGAAGTGGCACTATGGCACTAGTGGTAGAGTGCTAGCCTTGAGCAAAAAGAAGCCAGGGACAGTGCTCAGCCCGAGTCCTAGCCCCATGACTGGCAATAAACAAAACACCATGTATTTAATGGAGTAATATATTTGCATTTAGATGACATCATTGTTTTGTTCTAACTTAAAACTTTTTTCCATCCCACATTACATAGACTTGCTTTTATAATAATATAATCTTCATACATAACTTTTATTATAGTATAAGGTTTATTAAAATTCAACATCTAGGATTTTCTTTGATTTCATGGTATATTTATGATAGTTATGATTTAAAAAATTATTACTTTAGGCCAGGTGCTGGTGGCTTACACGTGTTATCCTTGCTACTTAGGAGGCTGAGACCTGAGGATTGTGGCTCTGAGCCAGCCCAGGCAGGAAAGGCCTTGAGGCTCATATCTCCAATTAACCACCCAAATGCAAAGTGGACCTGTGGTAGAGTGCTAGCCTTTAGAAAACAGCTCAGGGACAGCACCCTGAAATTCAAGCCTCACTACTGACAAAAAGTTATGTCATAATAACAATGTTGACCACTGCCTTGTTATGGGTTCATGTTCAACCAAATATTCAAGAAAATTCATCTAACAAAGGTTTTAACAAAGATGTCTCAAATTTCTATTATTCCTCTGACTGGTTTTTCAGTGATATTTGTTTAATGAAATGTAAAATTGAAAACAAATTCAATTAGAATAATTGTATTTCAAGAATTCTAGTAATTTTGCTTTTTTAAGTAGTAGATTTTCAAGGGTATGAGAAATAAATCTTTTCCTGAGACTTACCACATAAAACTGAGAATACAGTTGATAATATTGCTATGGGAAGATAAGAATATATGCTATTATTTTAGGCTTTTGTGCATATCTCACTATATATTTTAAATAAAAGCATTGTGTGAAGAAACATTTGATATAATGTGCTATTGTTCACTATTGATTATATAAATATACATTATTGAAACAACCTACAAAGTATTTGAAAATTATTGAACTGAGTGATGAATTACTGAAGTTAGAAAAAAATGAAATACATGTATGGTTAAGTGGTGAGACAAAATGTGTTGACACTTATTGACAAATGTTATTATTGAGAAGCAAATGAGAAAAGAAGAAAAGGAAGTACAAGATTAGTCAAAGACAAAAAAGACTATATTCAAACAGAAAAATGAACTGTAGATATAGTAAAGAATTAAATACCTACATGCTAAGGTTTCTGGAAAATCAAGGAGCACTAGAATTACATTTTCATGAAATATTTTCAGTATGTTTGTGTATGTATATATATGTGTATATATATGTATGTATATATACTATGTATATATACATATGTGTGTATGCATACATATATAATAATGCTTTTGTCATCCTTACTTATCTTCTTGTATGGGCATTTTTAATTTATTTTAAATTGTTTTCACTGTTGAATACCTACTAAAACTTAATATTCCTTTTAGTTTTGAAGCTTACTCTATACTTCACTGCTTGATTGTTGTATGTGGTTGGAACTTGTACTTTAATATTGAATAGTGACATTAGTTTATCCAGGCAGGCTTTCTGTCTATGAAAATATCAAACATCTTTGGCATATTACTTTGTCTTCTGAAACAACGTGCATAATCTCATAGCCATTTATTATGAGCTTCTTTTTATTTTCCAGAAATAACACCTTTGTCTGACATAGAAAAGTTCATTCGAAGTATAATTTTCTAATTTTGCATCTCTAACTTTTTAGGTATTTCAATGTAGTTGCAGTTTTAATCAGGCCATTTGCTGAATGTAAATTGGAATGGCAAAGCCAATGTAATATCTTTTGATATAATTTTTAATGTTTTATAGTACTGTTGTTTAAATTCAGGGTCTTGTTAGCTCACTAGACAGGTGCTTTCCTACTTCAGCTGTGTCCCCAGCATAACCAGTTTCTACAGAGAAAAAATGTTATTGTCTCTGTGCTGAGTGGCCACATTCACCAACTTCTCATCTGGCTATTCAAATACCGCTAATATACAACTATAAAGTACCATTTCTTCTGATTATGTTCATTTCAGGTGTACATCATTGAGGAATCAGGACTAAACATCCTGGTGTGGTCATTGATGAGAAATGAAAGACTGGAATGGACCTATGGGCATGTACATCTTTCCAGTAACAGTCCATTTAAGGTGGCATTTGAAGCTGATTTGGGTGGCAATGATATCTTTATTGCTCTCGATGACATCTCTTTCACTCCAGAGTGCATGTCTGGAGGTAAGTGACTGTTTCTATATTGAAATATAGGATTCTTGGGAGATTCAGAGAAGAATTACCCATACAATGAAGATTGCAAGTATATAGAGTAAGAGATAAACCCGGTCTCTACCCCACATACTGGGTCATGTTAATGTTGTAGTAAACTTGTTACAGGAAGCCCTTAGGAAAGGTATTCCATTAAATGTAGCACTCTACCACTTGAACCATGACTCTGCTTCCAGCTTTTTGGTGGCTAATTGGAGCTAAGAGTCTCATGGACTTTCCTGCCTAGGCTGGTTTTGGATCCTGAGATCTAAGCAACCTAAGTAGTTAGGATCATAGGCACAAGTCACCGGTGCCCATCCATGGCTTTTTGTTGTCGTTTGTTTGCAAAATTGTTCTTAACTCAGGCAGGCACTCTATCACTTAAACCCCATTTCTGTCATTTGGGGTTTTAAATTTTTTTCATACAAGTATCATGTTGAGCTCAGACTTTAGTCCTCTTAATTCTCTGTGTCATTTCATCAAAATATAAAGTGCTGATTGGAAGCATTTGGTTAACCAATCCTCTCTGTTCCCATGCGAAAGTTGCAGTACTCTATCATCCCTAATTTCCACATCACTCTTCTCTGGACTATTTCTTTTCTCCTTTTATCATAATCAAACTTGAAAGGCTGGAACATTTAGGACAACTTACAGCATGGACCAAAAACAGTATATCTACTATTTTTAGTCTAATGTCATATGGGAGAAAGACAAAGACAGAGAGACCAAGGGAGATCTGAATGCAGAAATGCATACAAGTTACAAAAAAGAAAAATGCTTAAAGGTTCCCACTTGTTTGCTCTTTAGTACAAATTCTGTCTTCTTTCTCTGCCTCTGTCTATAAAAATGATCCTTTCAAAGAGGACCTTTTTCTTCTCTATAGTCTATGTCCTCTATCTCCAGGACTCTGGTCCTTTTGCTTGTCAGGAGGAGAATGTCACCTGTCTTGTCTACGCTGGAGTAAATCTTTCTCCATTTTCAAGAGCAGAGGAAAAGCTGCCTTCTTCAATATTTTGCCCTTAATCCTCTCCACAAGAACCTGCCCTCTGCTTCAGATTCTCGATAGCTTAAAGGTGCACTTTCATATAATATATGTCACAATGTATTTTCTGTTCTTTGTGGTTTGTTTCTTTGTCCATTTCTTGTTTGACCACACTGAAATATCCCCACTAACATCACTCTGATTTTAATTGTTAGAGATTTTCTTTTCATGTTTGTGTTATTTTGTGGATTTGGAATTTTGCATAGCAAATGGTATTTGATGGTGATAGCTGTGACTGAGAAAGCTGTGAGGTAGATTTCAAGTCACTATGCTGCATTATATATGATAGCAAATGTAGATAATATTTTAAAGTGTGAATTTTAATGCATAGCTCATTATTATAATATTGGTTCGGTGAGTGATTCATAAAATGGCCTCATTTTAAAATGAATACTAATGAATAATGACTAAAATGATGAAGGAAAGTGGTTTTCAGACATTCTTGATTCGTTTGCTGGATTATAAAATATTATTCAGCTTTAAAGCTATTATTGTGGGCCATGAAGCTCTCAAAATCTTTTTGAGAATAGAGTAATTCTGCTTTACTCCTGGAAGGGGAATGAGATTTGCAGGCAAAACATTAGAACCAGAAAATGGCATTAAAGCTAATACCGGGTAGACTCAAGGGAGAAAATCCCAACAACCTTTAGGAGACTCTGCCTACTAAGTAAGGGGTGGGTCTTTTTTGATTTCCTGCTGATCTTGAGGCTGAAAGAATGTAGTTGCATTAAGAAGCAGAGAGCCAAATGACAACTATGAAAAACATCACATTCACTGCATTTGATAAGGCCCTCCGATTGAGTCTGAAGATAAAACACAAATCATTACTCCACATCTTTGTCCTAAAGATGAGAGTATTTCATGTGATTAGTGATAATAAGTGTGTAAACATGTAAATGTACAGACTTTTTACATACCCATAATGCATAGGCAAATATGTATGCAATGTACATTTGTAATCAGACATAGAAATAAAAGAGGAACTTGTCATCTGGAAACAATAATCAATTTGTAAATACCTCATCATTTAAAAAAAATTATTATACCCTTGCTGTTTCTTTGCTTCACTCAGAAATGCATCCAAGTATTTTATGAGGCCGACCAAAGCATTAGAGAGATTCAGGCAGGCAGAGTGATCTTGGTCCTATTTGTATTTCTTGAGTGCATACAGTTGATTTTTATTATGATTTTCCTCATTCCCCCAGACATATATGTTGTGGGTTGGAACATAAAGTCAAGTTTTCTGTCTGAAAAGTAACAGAAGAGCATGACTCTGTTTAACTTAAAAAATCTACCTTCACTGAAAGATTTGTTTTCAAATAGAAAAATAAAAATGACTTCCATAGAATGACTGATTTGCTAAAATATTGTATTAACATAAAGGACCATTTTTCCCCAAAAAGATTCTTTGTAAAAGTAGGCAAAGATTGGGACACTTTTTTTCTTGACTCAACCAAGAGTGGCAATGTGTATCATTGTGCCTTGTCACTTCTCATTAGCATAAACTTGCTCAAAACAAAAGACTTGAGGTTATAAAAATGACTACAGTTTGCTTTTTAAAAAGTGGGGAGGCCCAAGGAAGTAATAAATTCATAGCTGGGTCTTTTCTGCTAGGTAGAACACATGATTAACCAGTTCAGAGTTCAGTCTAAGATCCAAAGCATCTACACTTCACCTCCTATCCTTCCTGATTGTATGGAACTAATGTGCTCACCAGATACACCTCCTGTAGGCTTGCACAGTGATATACTTGAGTATACAACTTCTTTTTTTTGGGGGGGGGGGGCAGTCCTGGGGCTTCGATTCAGGGCCTGAGCTTCTTTTTGCTCAAGGCTAGCACTATGCCACTTGAGCCACAGTGCCACTTCTGGCCATTTTCTGTATATGTGGTACTGGGGAATTGAACCCAGGGCCTCATGTATATGAGGCAAGCACTCTTGCCAATAGGCCATATCCCCAGTCCAGTATACAACTTCTTGTTGGTGCTCCCTAGTTTGATCAGCAATCTCCAATCTCCAAGAACCTATTTTTTGTTTAATGGAACAAGATTACCCATAACTACTTAGCATTACTAGTCTTTTTATTATAAAGATGATGTACAAATGGGTTACAGTTACATATGTAAGGTAAGAAGTAATTTTTTTTTTCAAAGTGTTAGCAGCTCCCTTATTTTTTCCCACTTTCTGATGGACTATTAGGAAGGCAGAAAGTAGCCAAATAAATGCTACATGACTTAGTGCTGTTAACTGGATTAATGCAGTGACTGATGATTGTGCTTTGTTGGTCATAGAGGCTGCTGAGCCCTCATCGCACTCAGGTGGTCCCATATGGAAGTGGAGCTGAGGCTCAAGTTGTAGTGTGCTAGCTTTGAGCAAAAAAGTTCAGGGACAGGGCCCAGGACCTGACTTCAAGCCCCAGAACCAACACAGACACATAAAAAATTAATAACTTGACTGGTGCTAAGACATTGGCTGTTAACTTTTGTCAGTAAAGCCTTTCCATTAGAGTACTGATGATGATGGCATCCCATCCTGTCCTTACCCTAGCAAGCCAAGGGAGTAATGCTCACCGGATCATCTGAAGATTCCCAGCCACATCAAGTTTAATGGGGGAAAATATAAATATAGATGATTGTGAATCACATATCAGTTCACCGAATACTGACTAAATACAGTGAACTTTATCCTTCAGTACTCTGAAGAGGCAGGGTTTTGTTTTTGTTTTTTTGGGAGGGAGATGTTAAGAAGAAGTTTTCCTCTGGGAAACGTATTCAAGTCATTTAAAGGATGGATTAGAAGAGAGATGTTTAAGATTATTGTATCTAAGCTTAGAAGTGAAGAGTTTAGACTTGGGGGAATTTTTAAGCTATTAAAGTTGCAGTAGGTATGGACTATCAGTGAACAACATTCAGTTAAACCACATGTATAACCTGGTCTAACTTCACATGTAATTGTGGCAACCTTAGCAGTCATGTCAAATCAGGAACTTTAGCACCATTTGCAATGACAAAGCAGAAATCCCATGGCAAAGAAGAAATAACCAGCAAACACTCTAACATTGTATATTTCTGTAAATTTTCCACCTTCATGTAAGTTTTAGATTATTTGGGGTTTCTGAAGTTAAAACAAAAGTTGTTCAGTTATGCAATTGAAGTCATTTGAAGTAATTTCCCTGGTTTAGATTGGGGAGCAACCTTCTTACCAACACTGATGTAGAGTGAAGGATATCATCTATTGGAGCCACTTTGTGCATTACCTCAGCTTTTAATTTGCTTTCAAGTCTGTAGTTTTCTTGATGTTCTGTTCTGGGGAAAATAGAGAATCCTGATTATGGGCCATTCACACCTCTACCACAATCTGATATTTCCTCTTGCTTACATTGCTCATAGTCCAATGCAGTATTTTTTTTTCTCACTCATGAATAGTTTCATGGCTTCAAGTATGTCTGTGTGAATGCACATGCACTACATGCACAGGTGCATGTATGCAAGGTATGTGCATGTATGTGCACTTGTATTTTGCATGTGTGTTGCCCCTCTTTTGATTAGATTTTAGCTTCAGCCTTGTCTAGTTTCAGATGCTCACTTTGAAAATTATTGCATTCACACCTCCCCACTGTACTGGAGTTTTAGCTCAGGGCCTTATGATGTTCAACTGGCACTCTACTTCTTTGAGCCACATGTCTACGTGGGATTTTTGCAAATTATTTGGAAATGGAGTTTGATGGGCTTTTCTGCTAGGCTGGCGTTGAGTTGTGATCCTTCAGGTCTCAGCCTCCTGAGTAGCTAGGATCATAGGCATATCCCCGACCCACACCGTGTCTGGCTGTAACAATCACTTTCTCGTTGGCATCTGTTCTCAGATTCTTAGCAACTTCCACATTAAGGGCACTGTCCCTGAACACTTTTCATCAGGGCTAACACTCTGTATCACTCAAGCCACTGCTTTTCCTCCAGCTTTTTTGTTGTTGTTGTTGTTGTTTAGTAAATTAGAGATAAGAATCTCAAGTACTTTCCTGGCTGGGCTGATTTTGAATCACAAACTTCGAATCTCAGCCTTCTGAGCAGCTAGGATTCCAGGCATCAGTCATCAGCACCTGGCTTAGCTTTTGATATTGTACTCATGGATAGTGTTGTGACTAACTAAACAAGCTTCTGTCTCCTATATTCCATAAGCTGTCAGTAGATCTCCATGTGTGCCACGTTGTTCTTATGTCCTATATTCAAAATAGAACACTAATTGATTTTCTTTTGGTTTTCCATGACAGATTACTATTTTTCAAGTTGGAAAAATACCCTTGAATTTGTATTCTGTGAGATTGGCTCACACTTGTTATCAAACATACTCAGGAGGTGGAGATCAGGAGTACTGTGGGTCAAGGATAGCCTAAGCAAAAGTTTGTGAGACCCCCTCTTTATCCCTAATTGCATGAGATGGAAAAGCTACATGGGAGGCTGAGATTGGGAGGACTCTGTTTTCAATCTAGTACAGGCACAAAAAAGACTTGAGAATCCATTTCAACAGAAGAAGCTAGATGTTGTAGGGTATATCCTTCTTGCCATTATCCTAGCTATGAAAGAAGCATAAATAGGGGATCTATTTCAAAAATAATCAGAGCAAAAAAATGTACAAAATAAAACCCTGAAAGGACTGCAGGCATGGCTTAAGGGAGAGAGTGCCTTGCTAGAAAGCAGGAAGCTCTGAGTTCAAACCCCAATACTACCAATATATATTATATACATACTGTATGTATGTATATATATATGTATATGTGTGTGCGTGTATGTTCATGTGTACACACATATATACATGAATATTATATACATATTTGCACATAAACAATTCAGAATGAATCAAGAATTCTCAAACATAATGGCAAAAAACTATATTCTCCCCACACACAGTTTTTGTGGTATCTTTTCATGTCATTGAGCTAATAATACCAGAGACAATTTGTAGGCAATACACTACAATAAGAATTTTTTATCATCCATATCAACAAACATAACCATATGTGGATACAGCTGAACTTCTCTTTAAAGTTTGAATTTCATGGGAATACATTTTCCTTTTGAAACAATCAATTTTAATTTCAGTAAGCATATTAATAATAAACATCAAAATCTATCATAGGAGCCTTGGGAACCAATTTCATTTCATTGAACTTAAATCCATGAAAATAATTCCTTGAATTTCACTGTAGATGGATGCAAGGAGAAATATATTTCAATATCATATAAGTAAAAGTAAACAGAACAGTTTCACATTCTGTAGAAAGACACAGAATCGCAATGTCAGGGATCGGACTGTCTAGCACAAAAACAAATGGGATGAGGCTTGCACAATGATGTTTTGGCTACTAGGAAAGTTTAAGATAGCTAACAAGCATCACTTCCTGTACTCTTTATACCAGGCATGTTTTTGAATTACTGTTGCTCAAGAGCTTCCTTTTCTCCAATACAAGTTCTGTTAGCAAAATGGAAGGTTTCTTCCGTATTATATATACATAGCATAGTTTACAATAGTTCTGTGTTGTAAAACTTCATAAAACTTGTGAAACAGTGGGTAAAGTTGGGAGATTCTATGTGAAATGAGCTATTGCTTTAGATACTAAAATATCATTTAGTACTCAATTACTTCATGCGTTCTACATCTTTTTGTTTTGTTTTGTGGTTGTTGTTGTACTGGGGATGGAAACCAGAGACTCAAGTACTTGTGGATGCTTGGCAAGTGCTCTAACATGGAGCTACATCCTCAGCTCTAACTATTGCATTCTGTAGTTCATCTGTTATCTATATAACTTTATATTTGTCTTCCAGGGAACTATAATTACATTTCAAACTCTTTAGCATTCATCAATGTAAGGAATGCTTATGGAAACCATGCTGAATGTTACTAATGCTGTTGAGCACTGAGGTATTGTCATTATAGTATAAAAGGGAGGTAAATACTTGCTCAGTTCCAACTTAGAGTGCCCAGATTTTATGTGACATCAGAGCTTTAATTAAGTAAAGATTTGGTAAAGATGACACTTTACATGCAACTGCACTTTCATGATGGCCTCATGTTACTTATTGTTGTTTCTGGGTTTCTGAATCACATTTTGTAAAGCAACCTGCACACAATTTCTTTTTTTAAATAATTAGTTATTGTCAAAGTGATGTACCAGAGGTGTTACAGTTTCATACGTGAGACAGTGGGTACATTTCTTGTACAAATGTCTTAAACTCTAAAGCAGTATTTCCTACACATATTTCCTGCAGAGACACATAATGGCTGGTATCCATGTACTCATCATGGACTTATGAATATAAACAAGAATAGTTAATGCTTTGCTTGCAACTTCCAAACAATCATAGTAAATCCATACCCTTGCACTCCACTGAAGGAAGCATATTTAGTAGGATACAAGTGACTGAGAAAACTTCATTGTTGATACAGCCCTCAGTCAGTTCTGAGATACAGAGAATAAATCAATCAAAAACTGCAGAGGAAAAAGACTTCGCTGATGATTCCAATTAACTTGAAACTTAGGATCCTCCTTTTCAGAAATACATCTGTAACGCTTTTAGTGCACATTTTATTTTAGGATTCTGTTTTTTCCCTCTTCTCACAGCATCAGGACTGTAAGACACAACAAATAAGTTTGGTTTGACTTAAAACAACAAAACAAAAACTGGGAGAAAAAAGAGGGAAGAGGTGGCACTGTTCAAAAAGAAATGTCCTCATTACCTGACTTATATAACTGTAACCCCTCTATACATCACCTTTATAATAAAAAAATTAAAAACAGAACTAAACACATAAACTACCTATAGGTAACATAATAAGTCACATTTTCAAAATAAATCAGTCTTTTGTAGTGTTGTCCATTTTCTCTCTCTTTATCACAATCATTACCATTGCTAGATGCCCCTGTCATTTTTTTCTTTCATCCTTTCAATTTCAACTACATTTTGTGATACAGAGAACACTACTAATGCAGACTGTGCTATATCATTTTGCTTTCCTGGTGTAAATTTCCATTTTACAATGATCATTTTAGGGTCTTCTGCACAGTAGCTCTCTCACATAAAGAACAATTCAATTCCAGGGAAGACAGTTGTGGATCTCAGGGATCTAACTTCATTATCCCTTTACATTCACTCCATGCCATTGAGTTCAAACAACCTAACAAAAAAAGTACTGGACAAGGTAAGAAATGAAGTGTTTGAGAAATGCAAGCCACAATTACCAAAATGCTATGCATTTTAAAGTTTCAGTTTCTATGTTTTAAAAGAAATTTCAAGAAATTAGAAGCTAGAAATTTCAAACTCCAAGTATGAGTTAGAAACTATAGTGTAATTCCTAAAGGATATTTAATTATATGTATATATAATATACCTACACATTATACATAATTCATATATATCATATACCTCTATTAATATATTATACACCAGCTATCAGCTACAATATAGTTTTTAAATGATACCAAATTATATATAAATATATATCAATTATAACAATATATAAAGTGTGTATATATGTACTTTATGTATATACATAAAGAATACATATATACTTTATATGCATACTTATATAAAATGTGTTTACACACACATTTTGTATGATAGGATTGTCATATTCACAGAAAAACTAAACAGAAAGCATAGAGATTTTTTTACATACTCTCCAAGACACACATAGCCTACACACATAGCCCACACACCACACACACACCACATAAACAGCTTGCCCAAACATCAGTATCCCCAGCAGTGGTGGTACATAGTTACAGATGACACACTACATCTACAGCTGGCACTTCTTTATCAGCCAAAATCCAAAACTCACATTTGAGTTCACTTTATTTGCATTCTATAGGAAACTATTTATCTTGAAAAAACATAGACATACTGTGTAGTAAAATACAAACTTTTCATTAGGATTAAACATGGAGAACTGCTTTCCAGCTAGACAACCTACTTGCATTTTATTTAGGAGTGAAAATCTAGTTTCTTCCTTTATGAGAAATAGTTCTGTTGAAAAAATGAGAAACATGCAGAGAGGGCATAATTTAAGACAAGATCAGCCTGGTGGTTTGGAAATATTTTAGAACAAGCTCCCTGGAAAGCCAGCTTGGAGGCAGATTCCTATGTTAAAGTTTTATTAGAAATTCTCTTAAGGAGAATTTTGGGATGAAGGAAGAAGAACTGAATGGGGGAGAGACTACTTACAGTGGAATGCACCTGCAACCAGGAGCCTCAGCTGATGTTATGGAGAGCTCTGGGGTTGCCCTGGCCTCTGTGCGTACCCACACCAAAGCAGGGGCCTAGCCATTGATTCTCCAATTCATCGGTGATTGGAGCAGCCCATGGGAGGGTTTGCCAACTTGGAGGCAATTCCTGGAGGTGGACTTACTGTGGGCTATCTGTCACTGGAAACCTTCCAGCAGATGGCAAACAATGGTCTCGGTATTAAAGGGATCATTTGTATAGCACAAGACAGAAGCCACAATAGATCGCATAAGCCTGCCAGCTTCCATAAACACAAAAGATAGAGAAAATATTTCTCAGTCCTTTTAGATGAAGATGGTTCTGGAATTAAATTCCATTGCTACCTCCAAATAAAGGACAGGAACTTATTTTTAAATCTATTAGCAGATATAGATTTCCCAGGTTTGGATATGAAGAGACAGCTAATAAACTGTTTACTGATGTAATAATAATTGCCTTACATTCTAAAGTTGCAATACATCTTACTATGTACCTGATTTTACTACTTAATCTAATATCAATCCAAACTTAAGGCATTCTTTCATTTGAAAACATCAGTTTCATATCCACGATTGTCTGTTTTCTTCATAGTCTTGACTGTTGAAAGTTCATTTTAGTTCAAATATTGACATCTATTCCCACAGATCAAATCTGGCATGAAACCCAACTTTGTGTGGCTTATGTGCTAAGAAAGGTTTTACATTTTCATTTTCCCTCTTTTTATTTATTTTTAAATTATCTTCAAGCAATTGTACAAAGGGTTTCTCCCAAATATGTTAATTTATGATTATATACATCTGATCAAGCAATGTCACCTCTTCCAACATTCTCCACTTCTCCATTCCTCTCAGCCTCTCTTATTAAAGAAAGTTACACATAAGAAATTCTCTCTATCATGGAACCACTCATGGTTGCTGGTGGAACGCCAGGGTTAGCTTCATAAGAAAGCTACCTTTTTATGGATGTTAGCAGTTTATTGACCTGATATTTTTAAATGGTCTGTTTGGGCAGGTAAAATTATGTAATGCAGTGTTCAAAACAGGAGAAATTTTTTTCCTTTTATTTCTTTTTTTAAACTGTATAATGTTCCTCAAGTTAATGGCAGTGTACCTTGTGCCACTGAATTTCCAAAGTGTACCAATTATTTTTTTTACTGTGCTTCAAATAAATAGAAAACATAGTTAATACTGAAAAAAAAGAAAAAAAGAAATTCTCTCTAATGATATCCACATGCTTTATACAGTTTGCATTTACCATTTGGAAGTTAATTGACTTAAATTACCAATCTGTCTTACAGTTATGCAAAAATACATGTATCCTGCAATGTTGCAATACTAGACACAGAAACAACTCATCCCAATGCCAATATGGCATGACTTGCTCTCATTTCTAGGTCCTGTCACAACTCAGCCATCACTCTGTGAAGCTCATCAGTTCGCTTGCATCTACACAGCACAGTGTATCCCCAGCTCAAGGAAGTGTGATGGGCTGGAAGATTGCATAGACGGATCTGATGAAATGGATTGCTCTCTGGGCCCTTCCCCTTGGCTCTGTGGTGACAGGGAATTCCAGTGCTCAGCAAGCCAGTGCATCCCGTCCCTCCTGCTCTGTGATGGAGTGGCTGACTGTCACCTTAATGAAGATGAATCCAGCTGCTGTGAGTTACTCTCACTAATTCAGTGTGCCGGAGAAGAAATGATGTTTTGAAAGGATAGACAGAGCTTGACAGATGAAGCAAAGTTCTCTAGGGTCTTTCCATGATCATATCATCCGTAATCAAGTTTTTGTTTTGTGTCTATTACATCGCTAAACAAAGCATGAAGGTCTTGCTAGTCATTTTTGGAAGCACTCCTTCTGGTTCCACTAATGTCTGTCAATCTGCTCTTATTTCATTTTGCATTTATATCTAGGTCATTCTAATGTGGGCTGCTCTTACACAGTTGTTATCTTTTTTTAATGCTTATAGAATTGGCTTGAAGATACACAACCCTGATTTCTTTCCACGTTAAAGGTTCAGGAAGATAATTCTAGTCAGAGGCTACTGGCAGATATCAAATTAAATGAATGCATCTAGTGATGATTGGGTCCAGACAATTACTTGGGTAGATAGCATAGCATTATAAGTTCATACTCAATCCTTAATGATAGAAACTGTCTGTGTAGGAATTTGAGTGTTTCCAATTGCATTTCATTCTGCTATGTCAAGACCACCTAAGACTGTGAAAATTTCTGCAAGGCTCAAACCATTTGAGCAATACTATGAAAATCTGAACAAATAAATGTAAAATCCAAGTCCCTGGGGCTGAGTACCTTCTCTTTTTAATAAAACTTGCTAATAGAAGATAGAAAAACATGTTTTAGTTAATAGAATAACACATTGTGATACAGTCCATGCCTGTTTTCCAAGCTAAATGATAGATGGAGATAGAAACTGGAGGCTCAAGGTAAGACCAGGCAAGATTTGGAGAAATTGTATCTCAAAAACAGATGGCAAAGTGAAACATGCCTGTGACTTCATGCTACTCAAGGGGTACAGATAGAGAAGATTTTGGTCCAAGGCTAGCTCTCAGCAAAAATATAAGACCTTATCTGAAAAACAAAGTAAAACACAATTTCAGGGGTGTTGATCACATGGCTAGAGTGCCGACCTACCTAGCAAGCATGAGACCCTGAATTCAATCTTTAGTAGTCTCTAAAATTGGAAAAGTAATTGTGCGCATCTAAATGTGAGTCCCTAGTCACAGCAGAGTACAAAAATGACTAGCATATTACTTGATTATTGGTCTGCTTCCTGTTTCTTCATTTTGTCCTGCTTGGCGAGGACTAAGAGGTTCATAAAGCATATATATGTTAATGAACATACTGTGTTGAACAAAAATATCATTTGGGAATATAACTATAAAAGTGAAACAGGGAAGGACATGTAAGACAAACTCAGGGTCCTAATTAATCAGACCTAGAATTCTGACTCTTGGAAAAGAATCAGAGATGACGGGAATATAAGAAGAGAGCCTTTGGATAATTAAGGGCTTTAGCCTTAAACCAGTAGCTCTTTTTCCTGTATTAGACTTAGACATTTGTTTTCTACCATTCTGTTATTTTCTGCTTGTATATTCTCTCTGTGAAAGCAAATAGGCAGGTCTTGTAATATTTTCTTAGAAGTAAGCAAATGGAGGTGATTCTAAAAGAAGAACTTGGCCAAATTACTTATTTTTGTTTCCATCACAATTCTAATGCAATTTGGCTGACAGAAATAGTATTAGTTTCCACCATAGTCATATAGTTTCACTGTAGACATATGATATCTAGCTCCACTAAGAATGTTATTGACAGAAAAGCTTAGAAAAGTGCTGTGCTGTTATAAATTATGATATTCATTGGCATTTTGGAGATTGACTAGTCAGTCATATGAGCTTTCATTTTTCAAGGAAACTGAGTGCAAAGTAGGACCCAGCTGAGGACAAAATACTACAGAAAATTATAAAATTAAATCATTGCATGATCATAATTTGCCAAATATTTAAGATATCTTTTACTGCTTAGCTCCCCTTGTGATTTAGAATGGCATTTTCACAAAACTTCATTAAAAATCTAAATGATGCCACATATACATTGGGCTTTGATGATGCATGTATATAGAGAACTGTTCCAATTCAGAGTGTAGATGGATCACATACCATTGAACAAGGCCATAAAGCGAGACTAAGGGGCATTGCAGGATGACTTCTACTGCAGAAATAAATATATTGGTAGAGCACTTGACATACTCTCTAACAGCAGTGTGACCAAGTCTATAAATTTCTACAAGAAAAGTGTCTGCAAAACCAGACTTGAATAGACAAGCAATGACTAAACAAATAAAATAGAAAGGCTTGTCTCGAGCAAGTACTACTTCAGGCAAAGAGAATAAGTCATTTTGTATTACCAAAGCAGGATTCATGGTATGAACTGTAGAAAGTTCTGGAAAGAAAATGGAGGACACAATCTTAGCAAATCCTCACTTATCAGAGTGGTGCTCCTCAAGTGTGTTTAATTAGTATCACAAGTAGAGAAGAGAAACTGGTTAGGAAATGCTGCAATTCCTAATGAAGACATTGGTCTGCTATGTGTGGTGAAGAATATGAATGCTTTACATCCTCATGTGATGAGGAAGAGAAGGGAATCAAGAGTCACTTTCAAATCTCTTATTCAGGTATCAGGACAGCTGATGTGTCCATTGCTTGAGTGGGGGAAATAGAAAAAGAAAGACTTCTAAGAGGAAGACTTCAGCTTCCCTTTTAAGACATTGTAACTGGGGCAGCATTAATACATCCGCATGGAAATGTTCTCATTGTGTTTGGGAGTGGATATCTGAGTTCAGGAGAGAGATGAAGCAAGACATATGAACACATATGGTACCAGAACACATATGGTACCAGCATGATAGATGCTATGAGTGTAGGTGAAATAAACTACAGAGAAGACACATAATGTAGCAGACACAATCCACCAGAAAGTCTATTTTTTGCAACAGTAACAGACCTTCAAATATCAACTGCTATTGGTTTCCTTACCTAAATTGTAAACATCTTTAAATTCTTGTTCCTACATTTAAACAAGTGTAAAGCACTCCAAACAAGGCCACGCCGGCATCGCCCCTCCAGTGTCAGTGCATAGAATGGCCAGTCCACACTTGATTAACTCCTTGTCATGTGTCATTTAAAATCTCTTCCAGAATACTGGCTTTCGAGATTCATCCTCACATCCACTGAAAAGTTTTTCTCCATGGCCAACATTAATCACTACTTTGCTACTTCTCAGTATTCTGAATGTCCACCAACCAAGCCATTTTTCTAAAACAACCAAAACCTTGTAATCATAGCAGCTTCCATGATTTACATAATCAAATCTAGAAGATACTCAGGTACCACTCATGTCTTATGCCCCATTTGACAAGGGAACATCCAGAGACATTTCAGGATTGTTTTTAGCTCAATTTAGTATCAGGGACATGAAGACAGCAGCAGCAAGCAAAGACATCCCCCTTGGAGTGAATGTTGCCACCTCTTCTGAAACTCTATAGTTCATATGATGCATTTATTACATATAAAATGTCATGTAATATTTTTTATTATTCAGTGAAGTCTGCCATAAGAAAATACTCCAAACTATTCTCTTATTTGTAGAGTTCAAAATACAATATCAAAAGCAGTAACATGGGTGATGTCTCCTCTCCCTAGGCCTTGGTCCTTGGCTTATAGATGCCCCCTTTTTCACTTGTCCTCATATAGCCTTCCCTCTGAGCATGCACATTCCTGGTATTTGTCTTTTTTAGTAAAGACATTACTAGAGTTGGATTAGAATATTATTCTGATGACTTCACTTAACTGCAGTTGTTTTCTTAAAGGCTATCTGCAGATGCAGCTCTGTTAGGTTTTAAGACTTCAACATCAATTTGGGGTAAGAGCATAATATGTGCACTTGAGAAATGTTTCCATAAACATTTTTTTCTTTTGTAGAAAATTTTAAGTCAATTGAAACATTCTTTCAGGAGAACTGTCTCCTAAAATGTAGAATTAGAAAAGATAAACGATCATGCAATTCAGGATCCTATTATTTCATTTCATTATGAGAAATTCATTGGCTAACACCCATGCTTTCAATCACCATCATTCTTCTGTTTGTTGTTGTGTTTTCAGCCAATCAGAGTTGCCCAAACGGGGCTCTGGTATGCCCGTCCTCTAAGAGCTGCATCCCCACTCACCAGCGCTGTGATGGCATCGCAGACTGCATAGACTCCCAACTCGATGAGTCCAGCTGCTCAGGTGTGGTGTTAGATATTTTTTAAGTATAACCCAAAAACCTTTACCTGTGGACAAGAAAACTGTTAACACTTGACTTTATAAATGATGGCAAATATAAAATAGTTGATTTTTTATGACTGGTTTGGGGGCAGAAAGCACGTTAATTGCTATAATTGTTAACACTTGACAAATACACAGTATAAGAGACATCTGCTTATTTAGTATCATGTTTACTAAGTACAGTTAAATGGCCTAGCACCTGTGCCTCCCCTCTGATAACCCTAGCTACTCAAGAGGATGGGGTCTGAAAAATACTCTTTTATCTTTCAAGATACAAAGAAACTTATAAAATAAGCAAGAAGATCACATTATTATAGTGACAATAAAATGTGCTTTTCTTTGTACTGTTTAAATTTGTGAAGGCAATAGGGATGAAGACGTGAATCGATCTAGTCCCACAAAATATGCAAAGGTAATAATACACTTAAACAATGTTTTTCAGTGTTATTTCTCCAATAATCATGCTTAAGCTTCAGATGAAAGTCCCCCACAGGAAATTCTGCTACTCTCCTTAAAGAAGAGAGTACAGAGTTGTAAATAAAATAGTTCTATTCTTTGAAAGCATTAAGTCACGCTACTTACGTCTAGTGCCTGAATTTATTTGTGTGATGGTGAGATTTTTCTCCAGGATAGTTCTGCATGTGCACAGGCCACCGCATCTTATAATTTATTGTCTGTGTTCGTATATATGATATATCTTTAAAATCAGGGTCACAAAAACAGAAGACCTGCCACTCATACTGAGTGATGGACAATCTGTTAGTAATTCTAAAGAGCACATTTTCCTTGTCCTGCGCATCCATTTCAGCCAGGCACCCATCACTCTGGGTCACTTGCAAAGTGCAGCTCATATTGGATTAGAATACCATAAAGAACAAGGGAAACATCATGTTTGGAAATAAAATCCATATTCTGTTATGCTTTTTTTCATTTTATATGCTTCTTGGCTTGTCAATCAAATATAAAGAAGCTAGTGCTTAATGCCTCTAAGACTGATTAATGCTAAAGGTTTGTCAACATGCATTATGCATTCCTTTGTCTTTCCAAATGCCATATTCCTTTAAGGTCAGCATTTTCTAGAATTTGATGAGCCCAATCCAAACAGCATCCAGCAATCCCCACAATGGTCACACAGCAGATGGTGAGCATCTGGCCTCACTAACTCAGGGTTTAAGTCATTAACAAGAAGATGAAGTTCAGGCAGGCTAAATGTATTTCCATGAGTCCTGGGCACCCCTGAATTACATCAGAAAGGTGTATTATTTTCAAATCTGCATTACTTCCTCAATAAAAAGTTATTGACCAGAATTTTCCTGACCACATTCTAATGGGGAGTTTTTTTCCTAGTTATTTTCAGTGGTGGAATTAATAAAGTATACTGAAGCAATACAGTAATTATAATAATCACCTAGAGAAACAATTAGAAAAAGACATCGAAATAGACAATTGTAAGATGGGACAAAAGAATAAAATTTTACATGTGTAATGTACACTGATGATGATGATGATGACGATAATGAGGGTGATAAAAGCTTAACAAAGATTTAGAGGAAATTAAAAACAAAAGTACAAACATTTCTCAGGTAGTTATTTTGAAGCTATTTCAAGTTTCTGCCACACAGTGAACTCTCCTGCAGTCCCTATAGAAAGCAAGCGATAGGGTTAGAGGGATAGATTAAATATTGTTTTAAAAAAAAAGTGCAAGGATCTGAGTTCAAAACCTCATTCTCATCCCCCCCCCCCAAAAAAAAAAATAAACCCTTGGTTCTGCCCACTAGGGTCTTAGTTTGTAGCAGGCCTTTGTATCTAAGCATATTTGTCTGTTGCATCCAAACCACAAGATTCATAGCATCCTGAGATCATAATACTTAGAAGCTCAAGGGATTATACAAATTCAGATCTAAATAGGAAATGATTTGTAAGTTTTAGATTAATAGGATCTGGATTCAGATGACCAGAAATGAGCTCACATTTGTATGCTTCTTTGCTGTTATCTAAAGAAAGTTATGCTAACCATATGAAGCCTTATTTTCTTTTTCCAAACAATGAGGATGATTGTGTTCTGTGAGGTGACACATGAAAAATGCATAGTAGAGTCCCTGTCTTAGCAGGCTTTCATTAAGTGATAGTGGCAGTGGTGATTATGATGGTAGAGGGAAGGACAAGAGGGAGAAGATGAAGCATCAGAGCAATAGTAATGAAGTCTAGTTTCTCAAGCAATTCAAAGATCCCCACCCCAACAAATATAGAGATGAATGAGAACTATTATCCCCTACCTTACACATACAATTCGCTAGTATTGAAATGTTACCAAAAAATTTAATTTCATCCTCCCAGCAATGCTATAAGGGAGTAATAGGGTGCATACTTTATATATAAAGAAACTTGTATTTAAAGTCCCAAAGCCACATAGCTCATAAATGCCTGAGCAAGGTTTCACAGAGGGAAAATCAGGGGTCATGTGGTGACCTATCTTCCCAGAAAACTTTTTCCATGGAACAGCATTTCTTTTCTAGGTCTGTATATATACTTTTTAAAAGAAAATATAAGTGCCTATTCACATATTTAAGCTTGAAAGTCACTTTGGCTATTACATGTGTGTTCCTGCTTGTCAAAAGTGATACACCAAAATGGGATTAAATGTGAAATCTACACAGAATGGCATTTCTATGTAATAGGAATGATGTAAAGTGATCTGTGTGCATTAGAAAAATAACAAACACAAAGAGTAGAAACCAGTGAGAATTTCTGTGTCTAATGGACACAGGACTTGTGCTAATTTCTATATTTATCTCTCACGTATTATTTTATTGATTTATTTGGAAATTCTGAGTCTCTCCAGTACTATCTCATCATAACTATCTCATCATATCCTTCCATTTCTCATTTCATCTGTTCAAATGCTCAAAATTGTTTTTGAGAAAATGAAAGATGAAAATACTTTGTATAGTGTCTCCATCACATGAATAAAGAACTGGGACTTAAGATAGAAAAATAAAACTTTCTCTGAAATAAACTACAAATCTATTCTCAAAAAGACCAGAATTCTGTTCTGCTGTGTTCCCATCTACACATCATGGGAATGGGCACGCTGAGATTCCCATAGCACAACACTGGACAGATAGGAAACAAGCTGAGGCCTTAATGTGTATTTATTCTTGTGGTGCTGAAGAGAGACCCCGTGCTTATCTCACGCTCAGAAAGCTCTCCACCACTAAGATAACCACCTTTTCACTCTGTGTAATGACCTCAGAAGAAAATGTGCAGAACTGCTGTGCTGTGTGTGTTCTAGTGTCTATACAATCAAACAATTTCTTTTTTTTTGCTGTTTTGATAAAAAAAAAACAGCAACAACCAAGCTGTTCCTTAAGGAAGACTAACCCTGTATTTAAGAAAAAAAAAAGTAACCATAAAACATTCATCTAGCAATTCAGGTGTCTGTTATGTATTGTCTTTGTTGGCTCTTTATAGTCAAACCAGTTTACTTCTTGTTTTTGAAGGGATTTTCTAACTGTTCTCTTCAGTGAAGCAGACTTCCATGGCCTAAGAGGATGGACGGTTCTTTGCACTCATTTTCAGAACCCCACTCTTGTGTTTAATTAGTTAAGTAAGGACTGAGGGAAATCAAGATGAAAAATAAGTTCTTGAGAAGAAAAATTCTGGAAAACTTTCAAAATCCAAAATAATACTTGACACTAGAATGTAGGTATTAGTCTCATGGAATATTGAAAATATACCTTCTTTCCTTCCCTGTATTCCTCTTTTCCTAAACATCATTTTCTCTAGTATTTTGTTCCAGTGCACTTTGCATAAAAGTTCTGGTTTTCCACTTGAGCACGGGATATATGTGTGGTGGTATTGGTGTTTGAAATCAAAGCCTTTCCATTTTTTTTTTCACTCAAGGCTGCACACCACTTGTGCCACAACTTCACTTCTAACTATTTACCAGTTCATTGGAAATAAGAGTCTCACAATCAGGCTTCCTTCAAACTTAAGTCCTCAGGTCTCAGTAACTAGGAATATAAGCACAAGCCACCAGTACCTGGCTGCTCTTTCTCTGTTACTTTTTTTCCTTGACCATCATCTTTTCAATACTTTTTCTCTTTTCAGTAAGTTGGATATATTCTATAAAGACAGAATCTCTGAGAAAGCTTAGGAAATAACATTTGAATGAAAAGAAAAGCTTCAAATGTATATTTCTAGTCAATATTTCATCTGAAATTAGACTTGGAAATTCCATTGTCTAAGGATCATTTCCCCTTGGATAGCCCTTAGACATTTAAAACTTTGCATCATCTTTCACTTTAAAATGTTTCTTCCCCACAAATATCCAACCCAGTAAAAGAAACCAGCAGCTTAACCAGTGACCCAGCCAGACATCTAAGCATCATTTTTAACATTCCCAAACAATCTCCAAGTGTTTCACTTCAAGTCTTACAATTCACCTTTCATCCTCAGATAGTTCAACCAGGCAACCGTTATAGCATTAAGATAATTACGAAAGATGCTTAGCAAAGCTCCAGAACTTTTATCTTGGCTTTTCTCCTCTTTTGGTACACCACAGCCAGAATCTGCTTCAAGGATGACGCACAAAAACTTCCTTAGCAACAAATTTCTCTAACATCACTGAGTATATATGCTCTGGGCCTGAGTATCTCTGGCTTTTTCTCTCACGCCTGCTCCATATTATCCACAATCCAGCTTGTATTTCCTCCCATTGCTCAAACATACCATGTTCCCTTTGGGCCTCAGATCTTCATGCATAATTTCCCATAAACACAATCTTGCCCAAATATTCGCCTTTGTTGACTGCCTAAATTTGACTGAGGTGTTCTTGCTGATCCCATCTCTTTGTTACATCTGCTAGAGTGTTTACTTTGAACATTTTTGTGTTTTGGTGGTACTATGTTCTGAATGCAGGACCTTATGCTTGCTAGGCATGCACTCTACCATTCACCATGCTGTTATTTTATGGATGAGATCTCATAGTTTTGCTCGGGGCCAATCTTCCTACCAATGCCTTCTGTGTAGCTAGGATCACAGGTCTGAACCACGCTCCTGGCTTGTTGATGGAAATAGGAGTCTCACTGTTTTTCATTCTTGCCCAGGCTGGCCTTGAACCAAAAATCCTCCTACTCTCCATCCTGATTATCTAGGATTACAGACAAACATCATGCTCACCTGGAGATTACTTTCAATATAATGTGATTATACTTTACTTGCATTTTGTATCCTCTCTGAGTCTAGGAGTTCAATGACACCTTTTGAAGTAATAATTTATTGAACACTTTCTATGTACTTTGTTGTCTCAAAAACCCTATGAGATAAGTACTATTTTTAACTCTGTTTTATAAAGAAGAAACTGATACACAGAGAAATTTGTTACTTTTGCCAAAAATTACACAACAAATAAGTTGAGCTGAGATTCCAACTTAGGCAGCTGGGTCTAAGGCCTGCAAACTGTACTGTGTTAAACTACCTGAAATTTTAATTATTATATTTCCTGTGTCTAGCTCAGGGACTGACATTTAATAGATGCTCAGAATAAATATGTTGTATTAAAAAGGGAAGGTAGTGGGAGTTTCTTTCCATCCATTTATAAGACTTACAAGAGCTAAAGGAAAGAATAGAACCTTGCAAAAAAGAAGGTGTAATGAAGGCCAAGAGGAGTGAGTTAGGTCTTAAATGGACAGAAACCTCAGGCAGGACAGAAGGAAATGTAAACATGGTTATCATGAACAGCTAAAGGCTCTTCCTTTACAGAAGCTATGTAAAGTACTCGCTCCTTTTTAACCTAAAAGTAAAGCATGCAAATAAGCATTCATGATAAACAGACAGGGACCAGGTGACAGGGGAACAACGTTGAACTATGCTGATGTGGCCACAGACACAGAGGTAGGAAATATGCCTGCGCACAAGTGATTTATTTTATCCAAAAGACAAGACTACCCATGCACAATCGGCCACAATATGGGGACTACTGTGTGAAACGAAAGGGAAATACTTCAGTAAGCAAAATAAGTTCAGTATAATTACAGGAACGAGGTAGGACTAACCCAGCAGAGAAGAAATAGTCCCAATGTGAACCAATGAGGCACACAAAGGACATGCGCCGACCTCAACAAAAAGGGTCACTGCCAGACCCAAAGAAACATGGACTCTATTCCCTCATAGGGAATAATTAGCACAGGTTTAGGCTAGTCACAGCAGAGGATCACAAGGAGCCTAATAGCTATGCCCCTATGAATGCATAAGATAATGCTAAGTGAAATGAACTCCATGTTATGAAAATGAGTGATATATCACTGTTGTAATTACTTTCAACATGCCATGTGAAATGGTGTTTTTTTGTTGTTGTTGATGATCCTCTTGAATCCCCTCCCTGTGGTTGTCCTAGTGCCATCACTGTATCTCATCTGAGTACCCTGGACTGTATATACTGGTATTAGAAGTAGGAAAGGCAACGAGAATAACAAAATCGAGAGACAAAGGATAAAATGACAAATGACTCCAAAAGCAATACTTACAAAACCATTTGGTGTAAACCAACTGAACAACTCATGGGGGAGAAGGAAAAGGGGAGGGGGGAGTGGGGAATGAGGAAGGAGGTAACAAACAGTACAAGAAACGTATCTAATGCCTAAGGTATGAAACTGTAACCTCTCTGTACATCACTTTGACAATAAATAAGAGGAAAAAAAGGGTCACTGAGCAAATCTAGGCGCTTTAGGAAAGTACGCTAGGAGAATTATTTTAGTAACTGGGATGCCATTGACTCTCAGAGATTAAGTTTAATAAAATAATTAGTTTAATGCAATCATCCTCCTTTCTCTTAACAATGTTTATCACTAATTCTGGTCTCTGGGTTATTATTTTTTAGAGTGCCCGAGAAGTTATTGCAAAAACGGCGGGACTTGTGTGGTGCAGAAAAACGGTCCTATGTGTTGGTAAGAAACAATGTTTTTGGTTTTCTGATTTTTGCTGTTTTAGGTGTTTGTTAAATGTTTTCGCAAAGGTGATGTACAAAGGAGAGAGGTTACAATTACATAAGTGGGGGAAGATTACATTTCCTTTGGGATAATGTCACCCCTTCCCTCGCTCTCTTCCAGTGTTTCCCTCCCTCCCCAACCACAAGTAGCGTTCATTTTCCACATAGTGCCTAGTGAGTACCTCTGCTGCATTTGTTCACCTTTTGTCCTTCCATGTTTTTTAAACATTTATTATAGCTGACTTAATTATTTTGTTGATACTGATATAATAGAACAGAAGTCAATAAGTGGTTATTAAGGTAAACATAAGGGATAATGGCATTATTTACCTTTATGTATATAAAAAAGGATAGCTGTGTTTCAAAATTATCAATTATATCATGAAATTTTGTATGCTTTTCAATATTTCCATGTAAAATACATCATTTTAATAGTAGTTATTATTCCTTGCTTTTAATGTTAAGTTTTCAAAAGACTTTTTCTCATATGGATATCCCAGTATTTCAATGTATATAATGTTTCTTCACTTTCTTTTTATTCATATTTCTTCTTTCAAACAACACAGGATAATTTGTTTAAAAAAGACATTTTTTTGCAGTGGATCTTCTTGGATAAAATTAAAGTACAGTCAAAGACTATATTGGCATATTCAAAGCAAGAAAAAATAAAAATAAACCTGTACTTATTTGGAGGAATTAACATCACTGCATATCATAGGCTGTTTCATTCTATTCTTTAATTCTCCCTCTTCAGGGACTTGTGCCAAAAGTTTCATATACTCCAAAGGAATCACACATATTATACTGTATTTCTATTCACAATTTTTTAATATGACAAACCAATGGGTACATTACTTTGAAATTTAGGAAGTTAATAGAAGAATAATAATTAAACCCTATTGATGCACTCGTAAATACTTGAAAAACAATGGTTAATACTGGTTTAAATTTTTATATCCTTCTGAGTCAAAATTGATATTTAAGGAAAATTAGTTAATTTCTAAAAACAAAAAAGTAAAGACCTCTGGGCTGGGGATATAGCCTAGTGGCAAGAGTGCCTGCCTCGGATTCACGAGGCCCTAGGTTCGATTCCCCAGCACCACATATACAGAAAACGGCCAGAAGCGGCACTGTGGCTCAAGTGGCAGAGTGCTAGCCTTGAGCGGGAAGAAGCCAGGGACAGTGCTCAGGCCCTGAGTCCAAGGCCCAGGACTGGCCAAAAAAAAAAGTAAAGACCTCTATCAATTAAAACAAAAATTTATTAAGATATACTTAGTGTAGCTAAAGGCATCTTTAACATTGGTGAGACTGAATGACTGATGAGTCTCTCCAGCAGTTTTGTCTCTCACACTTATTATGTTATTGATTTCACCTCTCAACAAAATTGTACTTCTCCCTGCATCAGCTTGCATGGAAATTAATTTATCACAAACTGTTATTCAATAAAAAGACAAGATGCATTACATTAATTGGTAAAATTTCTTCAGAAAACTGAAAATGATGCCATAAGTAATATTTTTCAGAGATCCTGTAAGTGGGTAATGTATACCAACTGGTTACAAGGAGCTTCGCATTTTTGTCTTGTCTCACCATGATAGGCTGGAGAACTCCTGGCTCATTAGGTAGTCTCAGCTGAACAAGCAAAGAGCTCCACATCCTTGGGTGCTTAAATAAACATTAGCAATTGAAATCCAGAGGGTGAGAGTCATTTCTCCCAAATGAAACAACACCACTGTAGGGAATAAGATTATGTCAGAAGACTGAGAGAAGATGGGGCATAAGAAAGGAAATTAATGGAACCAAATGTAGAGTAGAAAGAAATTTACCTCCAGGAATGCCAGTAATGTTATGAAGTATTATTTTGATGGTAAAGAATACATTTGAAATAATCACCTGTAAAAAATAATCACCTGTAAAAGAGATGTGTAGTGTGAGAAATTTTGTAAAAGCATAATATTGTCCATCAGACAAAAAATGGAACTTCCCATTATCGAAATTCCACTCAGTAGCAGTGTAGTTTATCTCTGCTTAGCTATGATTTTCCTTCTATAAACACATATCCACACACAAGTCACATGCATTTTATAGAAATGTGAATCATACTTTATACATCATGCTACACTTTGATTTTTCCCTTCATGAAATATTATGGCTATACTATGTTGCTGTGTGTGGCTCTACTTCCGTTCCTTTCTAGATGAGGATTAAGAGTACCTTCTTTAAACTTCCTTGATTTCATCTTCCTGATTTCTCCATTTTAGTGAACTGTAGAACATTACAACAACACTTGATAAAGTAGTTGTGATGATTCTATGTAAAATATTCTGAGCATTGCCTATTGCTCAGGAATGCTAGTAAACAATACTAAGGCATCATTCTCTTGTTGTGAAACATACGCTATCCTTCAAATAGATGCTTAGTTCTTAAATATTTTTTAATATTCTTATCTTTCCTTTGCCATTGTTCAATTCATTTTAAGCATAAATTCATATAGATCAGTAATCATAATAAACATAAAAATGATAGTTAAAACATAGAGGTGTCAAATTGAGAAACATATATTCATACAGATAGCTTGACCTATTTATTACCACTGTTTTTATTTATGATTTTTTTTATCTATTTGCCATACTGAAGTTTGAACTCAACACCTTGCACTTGCTAGACAGACAGGTGTTATAACATGACCATGCCTATTACTTTTTAAAATTTTTTCTTTATTGCTATTATAAAGGCGATGTACACAGGTATTATAATTATTATAAAGGTGATGTACAGAGGGATTAAAATTGCATGAGTTAGGTAATAGATACATTTACTTTCATACAGTGTCTCCCCTCCCCGCCCCCGCCCTCCCTCCCATCTCCACCCACAAGTTGTATCATACACTTTCATCAATGTCCAGTGAGCTCCACTGTTGAACTTTTTTATCTTTTTCTCTTGAGTTCTATACCCTTCCCCACCCTTCCAAAGATATACACAAAAGTACACTACCCATAAAGAAATAAGACAGAATCATCAAACATTTTTTAAAAGATCTCTTGTTTCCATACCTTGGAGAGAGAGAGAAAGAGAGAGAGAGAGTAAAGAGGCATACATACACTGCTTCTTTGTGTTTATCTCTTAAGAGTATCCTCTTTTGGTCTCATTGTGTGTGAGTATCTAGCTCTTTTTGCTTTCATTATTTTTCTAATAGGATCTTGTTGTTGTTGTTCTGGACCACAACCATTCTGTGTATACTTCCCATATAGCTGAGATGATAAGGGTGTGAAACCACATTCAACTTATTGTTGGTCAAGATGAATTCTCTCCAACTTTTTGTCATAGCTGTACTTCACTAATATCCTCCTTGTCTCAGACCCTTGAGTAGCTAGGATTACAATGTGAACAGAAATGTTTAATTTTACTCTCTCTCTCTCTCTCTCTCTCTATATATATATATATATAGAAGAACATCCATAACTACAATCAATAACAAAAAAGATTTTGCAAATGAAAATTAAAATAAAGAACTATGACCGCATGAATATATCAATCCCAAAATTGTAGTTTAAACACACTTTAAGGGAGATATAGTGTGAAATTTTAATAAATACTTTATAATACTTTAATAAATACTTTATATACTTCCCAACAGGAAAACAATCTTATGTACCAAACAACATAGTCACAAAGTATGGAAGGAAGAAATTCTTAACTATTCCCAATATTAATTAAAACACGTGCTAAAATTATATATACATTCATAGGTCATGTCATTTTGTTATTTTATTTATAACAACAAGGAATGTACTGTACGCTATTCTCATGTCCATGGTATATATTGACTTATAATTATTTGGCTGAAAAAGGAACCTCTTAATAAAATTCTGGAAGGTTTTGTCCAGACGACTTATAGTCTAGTGAAAAGAGGGATGATCAATTAAATGCTGACAAAAGAAAAAATAATTCGCTTAAATAACATTGCTAGGAAACTCATACATTAAAAAGGCTCTTTAACCTAGAATTTTAAAAGCAATGAAATAACTACTCCTTATTTGTATCTTAAAAATCAGGCAGTATTTGAGAATGGATCACTCTTTCTGGTTCAAAGTAAAGTTAATTACCAATATTGAACATAGTCCTGGGATTGCAAGATCTATTAAAATACTGTACTGACTAAAGAATGAAAAGAAGGAATGGATGAGTAGAAATGAAAAGTTTTGATATTTCAAGGAAAAGCATAATTACCTTAAAAGATATGCTTAGATGTTTTGAGATACAAGCAAATGACATGACCTCACCATAAAAGAAACTGACAATCACAAATATCTACCAGGAAATTTCTGTGGCTACCTCAAGGTAGATATTAAATGAGCTTATATAGTGTTCTTACAACAAAAAGAAAGTACTCAAAGAAAAGTCACCCATTAAACATCCCATTTTGCTTCAATGACAGAAGAGGGTGCTCTTAAATTAAGAATATCACAATCTACCTCAAATTCCTAACCCTAACCACAAAAATGAAAAATACAAATACAATTTCCATTTATAAAAAGCTACTATTTTAAAAGTTAAGCTATGAACACCTTCCCTCTCTTTTCTTCTTTTGTTCTTAAACAGAAAATACTGCAAATGCAACTACAATTCCAAGTGAAATAAAATATTATTTGTCCTTTACTAAAAAGCACTTGAGAGACAGTTAAGTACATACATACTTTCACTGAGCAATTTGAAGTTAAAATAGAAAAACGAAACCACAAATTCAATTGACTAAGAATCAATTGAACACAATGAAAAATTAATTGAGTCAATTAAATTTATATAACATGGGAAAGAAATGAAATAAAAAGGAAATAAACATTGAATTGTAAGTCTTCAAGAGAACTTGGACTAAAATGCAACAATAATAAGAAATCATGAACAATGGCAGGAAAATAACCAAAGGAATGCAACAGTGGGGAAAAAAAAAGAATCAGAGAGGAAGCGGTTAGGATGGGCATAATTGGAGTACCTACCAAGGAAAATAAAACTGCAAAATAGAACTAATATTGAAACTATAAGCCAGGCACCACTGGCTCAAGACTGTAATCCTAGCTACTCAGGAGACTGAAATCTGAGGATCCCGGTTCAAAGCCAGCAGGAAAGTCTGTGGGACTCTTATCTCCAATTAACCATCAGAAAGTTGGAAGTGACGCTGTGGCTCAAGTGGTAGAGCACTAGCCTTGAGCTGAAGAGCTCAGGGACAGGTTGCCCGGGCCCAGAATTCAATCTCCATGACTGACAAAAAACAAACAAATGAACAAAAAAACCCAACCTTACTACCCAAGAAAACATTTCCTGAAATGAAACAAGACCAGTTTACATATGGAGTCACTAAATACCTGATAAATTACCAAATTGCCAACTTCAATACATATCAAAGGAATAGACTTTAAAATAAAGGAAAACAAAAATCTTATGACCTCCAAGGAAAAAGACAAAATACTATGCAAGTAAAAAGCATTATTGGACTTTTGAAAATAGAGAAAATTACTGTGATTGTCTCCAGATGTCTGTAAAATATTTTGACAGTATTATATACTTTTTTCTCCTATATAAATATAAAAAGCCATTAAGGGGCATGTGAACTGATGCCTGTGAATTATAATAAAGTATTTTTCCTTATTCTTACACACTGTGCCTTGCTTAATGGAGACTAAAAAGAAGGAGTACAATAAGATTAAAACCAAAGCCAGTATGAGCATCATCTCCAGTGATATTTTGTACTGTTCATGAGGAGGTAGCAGTCATCAATACAAACAGACCCTCCAAAAACAATAAACACTAACAAAACAAAGCACAACAAGCAAACATATGTGAGCCTTAGAAATGAAGCTACCATGATAATAGACCTGGAAACCCTTGAGCATTAAGGAAAAACGTTAATTCATATAATCAGCACAGTTCAGTATGGTTGGAGGAAATAGGTCAGTAGTTCACCTATATGGAAAAGAAAATTCTATTCACAATACCAACAATCAAATGTCCTTTAATTTGGGGATAAATTTAATAAAAATCAATGTGATAAAAGCCATGTGGAAAAACTGAAAAAACTGGAAAGACATTTCCTTCTCTCAACAAATGACTCAGTTTCACAAAGGTATTCTCTCTGCATCAACCCAGATTTTAATACAATTTCCACACCAAAAAATGTTGCTACCTTTTTATGTGGGTAAACAACACCTTAACTTATAATGGAAAATACACATGAACACTAGCTACAAAAATTCCAGAAAAAAAGCCAAGCTATGAGACCCTGAGTAGCAAGGTCTTTATTCTTGGAACAATGCAGTACAGCCACTGAGACAGACTTACTAGATTTCACATGAGTGAAGAAGTAGAAATTCTAGAAATGAATATGAAAGTTTAGTAAACAGTAAAAGTAGCATTTCGAATTACTGAAGATTAATCTCTTCAGAGACACGTAAAATTATTTCCATACCTCACATTACACACTTAACACCCACAGAAAACTTATAGATCAGTGTTTAAAGTTAAACCACTCATATACTAAGGGAACAAAAAGTAGTAAATTTCTCTCCATGATCTGGATATAGGAAAAAAGGATTTGTTCCTCCTGTAATTCAAATGCAAACAATGAAAATAATAATGATAATATTAACTAAAATATTAACTGAATGTTACCTAAAAATGTTAACTAATATTAAGTAAAAGTGGATGGCAAAATACATGAATGACAACATTGGCAGACATAGGCAACTTTTAAGAAAATACATGCTTGCATCACATATTTTAGAAAAAGTTTAATTATCCCTAACAAATAAAGAACAATGTTTAAATTCAAGGAAAGCCAAACATCATAATGGGGAAAAAATAGACAGAAGATTCACCTCACCAAGTTTAAAATGATGTTGTAGTAGAGTTCCCTAGAGAAACTGAACCAATAGAACAGACAGAAATGCAGATACTGAAGAGATGTCATGTGGGATTCATTTATACTGGTGGAAGGTGGAAGTCCCACAGGGTGCATAAGCAAGTTGAAGAAGCCAGAAAGTTGGTAATATAATTCAGTGAGTTTTGCGGCTGAGAGCTAGTAAGAGAACTCCCACTTTAAGGCTGAAGTCCAAAAAAACAAAAAAACAAAAAACAAAAACAGGCTGTTGGTATAAATCCAGTATCTGAAGCCAGAGAAGCAAGAGATCTGATGCCCATGGGCAGAACAAGATGACTGATCCATCTCAAGAAATGAGTGAATTCCCCCTTCCTCTGCCCGCTTATTCTCTTCAGGACAAGATGGATTGAATGCTGTCTGCCTATACTGGTGAAAATGAATCTTTTTGCTCAGTCCACTGATGCCCCAATGTTAATCTTTTATGGGCACACCTTACAAACACATCCCCAAAATACATTTTACTAGCAATGGGCATCCATTAGCTCAGTTAAATTAACTCATAAAACTAACAATCAGCTGGGTGTACTGGTGCTTACTTGTCATCACAGCTACCTGGGAGGTGAACATAGGAAGATTATGGTCTGAGGTTGGTCAGGTCAAAGGCAGGAGACTCTGTCTGAAAAAGAAAAGAAAAACTAAAAGCAAGAAGACTGGGGTCCTTATTTGAGTGGTAGTGCACTGGCCCTGAATACAACACATAAAACAGCCCAAAAAGTAAAGTAACAATCATAATGCTTAAACATGAAAAATGACTCAAGTTGATTTTCCAGTTCATTAATAAACAACTTGCTAATGGAGATGTAAACTGCCATATTTTTCATAGAAGTGAATTTGGAAATTCTCCAAGAAAACCACATACACATTTATATTTCTACGTTTTGTTTCCCCATTGGTTCAATTCTAACATTGTTGAAAATATATATCCAATTGGTTACTTACTGATGCGTGTATTATAGTTTTAAAAATACTGGGAACAACACCAAAATATGCTTTAAAAAATCATACACATCCAGTGAAATGCAGTAAGAATGGTTAAGAGATTATTTCTTTCACCGATGAAAGAAAAGTGTTGGAAAAGGAGAGCTAGAAGTTTTATACCAGCAGGAACTATTTAGTGACTTTTCTTTCATCTGGCTCAAAGATTAAAAATAATTACCTTAGGAATTTTCTATTGTCAATAATTACATTGCAGACACACAAGAGTTTTGTGTGTCCATAGCCACAGGGCAGGTGACGGTGTGTCTAACTTGGCAATTAAAGATAATATTGGTGGTATTTGGTAATTGTCCCAGCGACAAATCCTGATATGAACATGTCTAGATTCTCAATTTATTCAGACCCATATCTTTTGGTCAGGATCTGTGCTCTTAGGTTAAGTTCTCAACCCTACTGTAAATGATCTCTTTAGAGTTTCACTAGAGGGCTCATCATCCTAGGACTGAGAACCAACTTGAACCAAATGCTTTCTGAAAAGTGAGGGCTGAGTTACCCTTCCCTTCAAGAGCTTGTTGCTCCTGAAAACATTGTGAAAGCTGTTCCCTATAAATTTCTGTGTTGTTCCTTTTACCTATTTTATGCTATCTCACCTTTCCTTAGAAGACTATAGATTCATTTTTACATCCCAAATCATGTGCAGTCACCTTTCTAGGAATCTCCTAGAATCCATATACATATAAACCATATCCTGTATAAAAGGTAGAGTAGAGGACAGATGGATGACTCTGAAAACAGGAAAACCTGAGGTTGGATGTGACCTCTACCATTTACTAAATCTCTGACACTGAAAATTCTTGCTTAACTTCTTTCTAAGTCACAGGAAAAAAAAAGAAACTAACACTTGCTGCCATGATGAAGTTATAAATTAAAAGAAATTCCTGTATTACTGAACTATAACATTTACAATTGTTTTATTATCTAGGAATATTTAAAGATATTGTGTCCCCATGGGAGGCATAGTGAACCACTTGCCAAATGTTTATCTGAGATTATCTTAATTATTTCCATAGTAACAAAACAGTTCTTTTCAAAGTGCAGCACAAAACAAGTCATCTAGATGTAAGATCACAGCCTCTGCTGTTGTTGTTTGAAATATAATTCTCAAATACTAAAGGCTAAAAATATGTTCATAACAATGCTTAAGTATCACAAAGAAAAAAAATTACAAAGTTTGAAAAAGTCAATTTACAAAAGCCAGCATCTAGATACACTTAGGAAAACTTGAGAGGCTATGCAGTTTCATTTTTTTTCAAACAAAATATGTTGAAATAGACAATTTTATTAGAAAATACAAATTACCAAAATAGGCATCAATATTGAGTTGATTTTTTTAATGAGTTCATTTCTTTATGATGGACAATGTCACTATTTCCATTACTTTCCCTTGGGTTTCCTCCTCCTATTTCCGCCCACAGCTTACATCTGTCATTTTCCACATAGTGTATACTAAATAGCATTATTGCATTGTTCATCCTCCCTCCCTCCCTTTCTGTGCCACCCACATCCTCCTCCACCACAAAAAAATCCAAAACAGAAACAACAAACACCACCATCACCACCACCACTACTGAGCAGATTTTTAGCCTAGTAATAATTTAAGTCAAAGATGTAATTCCCTCCACTCAACAATTTAAATATATACTTTTTTCTTTTATAACTTGAAAAGATTATATGAATGCTTAACAATGTATTGGATTAAAAATGCTAAGAAAGTGGAATGTGAAGTGTTCAAATCATACAAACAAAGCTATGTATGTATACACATATAGATAGATAGATAGATAGATAGATATCAATTAATAGGCCTAATCTTTGGACAATGTATGCATAAGCACATCATGCTGTGTGCAATAAATGTGTATGATTTTGTATGTCAATTTTAAAATAAAAGTTTTAAGTGATAACATTTTTCCTTAAAACCAGAATTAATAAAACTTTAAAAGCCATTCATTCAGCACTTGGTTTATTGTAATAGCTCAAGAGATTTTAGTTAAAAAGACCACTGTTGAACCTGGGTAACTGCAGTCGAAATCAGGACACGGGGGATGCAAGGCGAGTGAACCAATGCATACTTTATTTCAAGAGGGCCAGGGTTTATATAGGGTTAGAAACCAATTTTACAATTACAGGGTAAAAGATCAATACAGCATGACATATGTCTCAAATACAAAGGAGGAAATTTCCTACTGTGTGGGCAGGAACTTGGTACAAATGCCTTTCTAATAACAGGAGGTAGTGACTACAAAGATTATTGATATCAAAACAAGGAACTGTATACAACCGAGGTAGAACTAATTAACTCCTAGCTACTATCTCCTTAAGGCTAGATAACATCAATCTTGACTTCTCCAAATACTTGTGAAATAACAGTGAGGAGACTTTCCTGTTTACTGTGAGAATCTAGTGAGGAGACTTTCCTGTTTATAGTGAGAATCTAGTGAGGAGACTTTCCTGTTTATAGTGAGAATCTAGCACTAAAGGCAGCTGGTCTAGCAAGTCTCCTAAGGGAGACTTGCTAAGTAGGGGGAAAGAGGAGATTCTCACAACAACTGGTGGCTTCCTTTGGCCCACAAACACCAGAAACTCCTTTCTGGGAATGTGTTCCCAAGGGCCTATTAGTGTGCTAATGAGGCATCAGAGTAACCGTGCTGGGGCTAAACTTTTCCACTGGTTGGAGACCTTAATTCTCCAACAGACCACCAAAATAGAACTGGAGCTAAACATACTCAAAATAAAAAAAAAGAAATACTTTTACAGATATTAACAGTGTACAAAATCCAAGCAAATTTGCTATCAGAGTAACAAAATGATTTTACGTGGTATATAGATGCTAGATAAATATGCGTACTAGATTAATAATGTTTTCACCAATAGTAATAGCAATTAAACAACACAGTTGGAAAAGGAGCTTCATTGTGAAACAGCCATAATTGTTGTAGTATATATCCCATGCAAGTTTGTGATTAACAATAGAGATTTACCACCCACATGTACAAAACTAGGAGGTTTAAGTGAAAAAACTTGAAAATGAGTCAATAAAATGAACTTCAATAAATACAAAAAATTGCATATATCACTATCAGTATGCAGTTTATACTAGTAGCAACTAGTTAATAACAGTTTGTCACAACATGCCTAGAGGGGGCAAGGCAGTAATGGGAGACTGTGGAAATGAGGTTCTGTTACCAGGGAACCTGTAACCTTCTGCCAGCTTCAGATGCCCCAGGTCCCTTTAACAAAGTATTTATTGAGGTACAGCAAGCAGAGTACTTGCAGAAAGTAAGGTATCAATTTCCTTGAAACATGAACATGTGATACAATCTTAATATCTTTGTAGTCACAAGCAGGAACAAGTGATACAAACTTGTATGCAAGTGATAATTGACTCCCTTAGCTAGGAAGTAGAGGTAAACAGTAAACAACTTGCAATTTGCATAGGCCTCTGTCTGTTGCCCAGGTCTCAGCAAGTTTGAGATTTACTCCCAGGTAGGGTAGAATCCTGGGTCTCTGTAATGCTAGGAGGATTTGTCTTGCAAAGGTGACTCCCAGCAGACTGAAAGTCAGGGAATTGCTTTCCAATTCTCCTTATCCCTTTTCAGACAAATGAACTTTAATATTCACCTGGAGAAATTAAAATAAAACTTAAAACCCAAATTATTCGCTAGAATATGCTCTACTTGATAGTAAAACTTTGTGAAAGATTGATATAATATTGTTAAACTGAAACATGAATAGACAAAAATAGAATACTAGAACAGAATAAAGATTCATGAGCGGAATGATATAGTTGCATAAAATTACTATAAACCTAATGGCATTTCAGGTAAACAAGAATAAATGAACAGAACTTTATCATAATAGATATTAGAATAATTTGTTTCCTTAATTGTAAATTAATATTGACATTACACAAAATTATTAATAATTGTTATTGGCATTATATACAATAACTGATTTCAGTGTCATTGAAAATATAAATGGAGAAATGTTTTCAAAATTATTAGAAAAATATAATACAGGAGATATTTCCAAATCTAGGAATATTAAGGTATTATTTCTAGGCAACTTTAAAAGATTGACATAGGAAAATTTGACCTTATGAATAATTGTGACACAGATTTAAAACTACAGTATGTGAAAGGCTCCATAAAATAAGACCAATTAAAAAATTTTAAAATAAAAACAAAAAATGTACAGAGCATTCTAAACAGAGAGGTATGGGCCATACTATATGTGTTCCCTCAAAGCAGGAAAAATTGTGCAATAGATAACTATAAAAATTTTTGCAGAGAAAAGAATGCAAATATTTAACTCACATCTGAAAAGACTCAACTCTATCAAGTAAGTCACTCTCATCATCTGAGAGTAAACCTAATTCCTGGTTTTAACACATTTAAGTCACATTTATACATACACACATACGTACAAGTATATGTGCACATGCACAAATTTAGTGATAGCCACTGTTTAGGGGAATGTCAACAGCCTTTCCTCTTTTATACACACCTTATGGGACTGTCCACTTTTTTAAGGAAACCAAGGAAGATACGGAGGAAAACACAATTCTTAGGAAATTGTCAATACATTCTCAAAGTTTCAATGTCAAGTACATGTTTTACCTGAGCAAACTGAATCCTAGGAGTCTAGCTCACTAAAAGTAGTGGGACCTATAAATGCAAACATGGTGATGCTTTCTTTTATAAAATAATACCCTATGGAAAACAAATTACGTACTCACTAGAGTGTAATGTAATACCATGTAACGTTATATAAACCCTGACAGAAGTGATTCTATGCTGTTGGGTGAAAAATAAAATCTCAAATTAATATGTTTATTACAATTCTGCTCTGAAGAAGATAAAATGAATCTCTGTATGTAGAAACTAAGAGCATGGTAAGATACAGTTCAAATTATTAGTAGTTTGGTGAGCTATGGGTAAGACTGCATTTGGCATAAAGGAAGATCCCAAATATTTTAGTTTCTGCATCCTGGTTCTTGTTGTTTTTTAACAGCAATGCACTTGTCATCTAGAAAACTGATTTTTAAAATCACATTGTTAAAAAGATATAATCCACAGGGGAAAAATGATGTATCATAACATAAGAAGCAGAGCCTATTGGCTCCTTTTTTATTTTTATTTTTATTATAAAGGTGATGTACAGAGGGGTTACAGTTTCATAAGTCAAGTAATGATGAGTATATTTCTTTTTGGACAATGTCTTCTCTTCCTTCTTCCCTCTATCCCAGTTTTTGCCTCCTATCCCCACCCACAAGTTGAGTATTTCATTTCCATCCTAGCGTGTAGCGGTACTCAATTAGTGGCTTGTGACAAAATGTCCTCCAGATCAGTGTGCCTGTCCCTCCAATTTGTTTCCCTATACTTACATAGGCAGAGCCAGGCAAGGGAGACATACCAGGAAATTGACAGAAGGGAAAGCAGCAAATGGTTCTCACCAAGTTCACCAAGCCCTCCTCCCTGTTTCACTCTTGAAGCTGAATTCTACTTTGTTTCCATTCACCAAGAGCCAAAAATGGAAAGCGCAGTAATACCTCATTTTCCTTCCCTGCCCCTCTCCCAGAAAACCTCACAATGGGGTGGTAGACTCTCGGCTGCTAACTTTCCTTTAGGTTTCCCAGGCCAACCATCAGCTTTTGCAATTGAAAACCACATTGTTTTGACACTCTGATGGACATCCTTCTACATGACCTGTTGGCTCTTCAAGGGAGGGCATTCTTTGAGGAAGAACATGGCCCAGATTTTGTTCACTGGTCATTGCTGACAGGGATTTGTGATCTAGATATTTTTTCCAAGGTTTCTGGTCTGATCAGACTGTTAAGTAGATATTTCTGTCTTCTGAGAAGAAAAGTGGTAGGTTATTTCTGGGGCAGTGTCTAATGCCAGAGGAGTAGCTTTAAAAGAGAACAAGAGATAGCTGTCTATTGGGTAAGAATCACAAGTTTTGAAAAATTCAATTTGTTCCATCCTGAAAGAATTGCATAGAATAATGCTCCATCTTAATTAACACCGATTTCACTTAATCAATTTTTCTAATATGTGCATAAGCAGACTTTAATGGAGGAGCAGTGTTGGTTGGAAATGACATTGTTTCTGTCTTCAGTGTGATATGTGGGGTGTGTGTGTGTGTGTGTGTGTGTGTGTGTGTGTGTGTGTGTGTGTGTGTGTGTCCAATGTGCTCTCTTAACTGAGAACTGGCTATACAGGAGGCATGCGGAGTCCTGAGCTTTAAAGAACACTGACAAAAAGTCATTCTTCAGAGTGAATTTCCCCAATTTCCCAAACCAGGCTCCCTAGTGGCACTAGAATGGCAGGCCATCCAGCTCTGCCCTGATCTTACACAGCTTTTCTTCCTGCTCAGCCAGCATGAGCTTAACTATGTCAAAGTAGAGTCCTTTGTGCTGTTGCTAGGTGGCTGATCTCTGCTTTACAGAAGCAGAACCTAGCAAATGAGGTAGAACTTTTTGAACTTATCCCTCTTACCAATGAAATGTTGACAGACCTAAGTAGTTCAATGCATTTTAATTTTGAAACTCCTGTGGGACTTTTCTTCTCCCTTAGAAGTAGTCATTTAATGTTTTCTACTGCTTTAATCTGCTTTCCCTCAGGAACTCAGAGATGGAGGTAACATCTTTGTATTCTTCATGAAAAGAATTGTTTTCCTTACTTTCATTAGGAGGACAAAAGAGGCAATAAAATACTTTATAGTGCAAACTTTAAGATTAAATGTTGACCATTCCTGACCATGTAAGTTTATATAAGCATATATGTTAGTATCCCATTTTTAAAATGCATCTCTTTTGAAGTTATTTTTTGGAAATCCAGAAAGGGAATTTGTAACATTACTTCCCAAGAAGACTTTTCATTTTAGTGCTACAACTGTCTTACAATTTTGAGGATAAACTGGGAGGCATGCTTTCTGAATAAAAAATAAGAGAAATTCTAACTTTGGAATAAGAACATTTTCTCATAACTACATTCTCCATTTTGTAGATAAAAGTTGAAAAACACTCTTTTCTTCTAAGAGTGTAAGAATGACAATCTGTTTAGTTTGAATAAAAACTCCAATAATAGGAAATAAGGCTTTACATATATTATTATTTTCCATTTAGTAGAATGAAAAATGATGCTTTTTTTATTGTCTCTATAGCAACTTAAATGGTAATATATTGTCTTCCGCTATTGTTTATGGATTTTGTAGTGTTGAAGGAATATGTTCTAGACATAAAATGGTAGTAAATGGCATATTTTAAAAAATTATATTTTATTATCTTTAGTTATACAAAGAGGTGACTATTCAACAAATCATTTTGTAAGTACAATATATCTTGATCAATATCACCCTTTCATTGTTCTCCCCCATCCCTCCCCATCTGTCCCCTCCCCTCAGTTTTCCTAGTTTCATAGGATATGCAGTGAGGTTTATTTTGTAGTATATAACCCTAATAAACAAATACTCATTCATACAAACAAATGCAGGGTTTTATTTGTTTTCATGACAAAAGCTTGACAACAGAAAGACTGGGCTTGAAATTAAAAGATCTGCTTCCCTGACACTTAATAATTGATTCAAAGTAGCAGTCAGGGACCAAGCAGAAAAGAATTCACCCGAAATAGATCAAATGGCCAAACTTTCATGAAGGAATTGCTTAACTGAAACTATAGTCCGTGCCAGAGGGACCAGAAGTGATGTTGAGATGCCAAAAGACTGGCAGCAGTAGAAACGTAATCAAAGGGATTAAAAAGTAGATCTTGGATAACCTGCTTCCCATGAGAGCTGGACTGTGGCCACAAAGCCTCAGGAAAGGAACTGTGTTTTGGGGAAGGATTCATCTAGTGCCATGGTAAAGTGACTGGAGGAAGCAGACCTGATTTATCCTGTTTTCTCTCCTCTTCCACCCTTCCAACTACAGCTGTGCTCTCCCAATGGTCAAACCAAGCAGAAGGCCAGCTGACAAGACAGCAGTAGTGGGAAGCAGTTCACAGAGGCCTCATGCCTCTCTACCCCACTTAGACCTCTCTACCCAGCTTAGGATGTGCTCTGGGCAAGCATGGAGACCTTGGTTTTCTCAACCCTAGGGTTAGGGTGCTTGTCCATTACAGACACCACTCAGTTTCTAGTAATAGAGATCTGGCCACATTGGCTTTAGAATGTTAAGGAAGGATTATCTCTCCCATAATTAAAATTTCAGACATGAATGACTAGTTCTTCTGTTAAAAGATGTCAGAAATGCATCTATTCTGGGCCCAGAGCCCCATCATATCTTCTTGAAAACCCTAAAGCACACAGTGCAGAAGACAAGAATATCTGAAGTCAAGCTTTACTCGAGGATTACAAAAATCTCCTTGTTGTTGTTATCATTGGTATTGTTATTTAGTTCTCCAAATGCATAGAGTGAGCTACAGAGTGTTTCTTTAGAGGATAAGATATCTCCATAAGTGTCATGCAGTCACTCTGTAGAACTCTTTAGAGATCAGAGGTGAACCTGCTGTACTTTTACTTTCTCATCTCAGGCAGTTTCCTAATCTAATATTCTCAATTGTAAAATGGCAGAAGACAGATAGACAGGGAGAGGAATAGAGGAGAAAGGAGAGAGGGAGGAAAGGAGGGAGGGAGGGAGGGAGGAAGGGAAGGAGGGAGGGAGGGAGGGATGAAAGTAAGAGGAAAAAGAAATAGAGACCAAGAGAGAGAAAAGAAAAGGTGAGAAAAACAAGTCCCAGCCAACTCCAACCAGCTCCTCTGGTGACCACATGACAAAAAGGAAGTTAAACTGTTTGCTGACATGTCTCTTATGGTTTATGCTGAGGTTCCTTCACCAGGAATCTTGCCAAACACTCAGCTTCCACAGTCATTTGTGGGTGGTGACTTCATCGGAATCTGGGAGCAAAGGCTAAAAAATATGCCATAATAATTGCAAACAAACCCTCATTCTGGTAAAGGACTGCTTAGTTCACATTTCAGAAGTTTGTCTAAGTGTTTAATAGAATAATAGATCTCTTTTCTTCACAACAACACTGCTTCCAGACACTCGAGGCCCCGCGTACTGTACCACTGACATCCAAGTTACTACGATGGCTTAGGCTACTTTGGTTTTTCCTTCTTCTTTATTGCCCCACTCATACTCACTCATGTAACGTGCAGAATCTCTTTGCCAGGATTAGTTTTCTGCTACTTTCTAAAAGTGGTATCACTTTACTTTTAGATTACTGATTGTGTGTCTGTAATTTATTCTTTCTGAGCTTTCTAAACATTCTTTCTCCTTTTACTCTTACCTCTACTTGCTTTGTTTTGGGTGTCTAATATATTTTCATAACCCACAGAGAGAAACTGAAAAGAAAAAAACTAGTGGCCTGTGACATGTGGCCTTGCCCACAGTTTTGTTTACTCGGTTTATACAACCTTCACATTCCTGTAGCTGACTATCTGGGCCGAATGTGTCTCCTTACTATTGGATCAGGGGATTTTGTTTTTATTCTTGTGTTTATTGGTTCTTGTGGAAAATGATGGAAGGGTTGACATTAGTAAACAATGAAATGACATATGAATAGAAACCTTTTGTACAACTACTTAAAGATAATATAATAAATTTTGATTTTAAAATACTTTGGAATTGGAAAAGATGATGCTAGTTTGGATCTCTGTGGATCACTGTTACACTGTGGTTAAAATGTTCCTTTTACCTCATTTCTTGAATTTATGCTGTTTCTTCCTTTCCTTTTGTAATAGATTCCAGAAATAACTATATTTGTGGTATGACACAAAAAATAGCTGAGAGGTAGAAATTATCTAATAAAGTTTGTTTTTCAAATAAAAAGTAAAAAAAAGACAAAGGGACTTGATAGAATAAAGGAATTTTGGCTTTAGAAATAAAAAAGGTTTTATTGTATATCCACATCCCAGATGAAATCATCTAAGAATGGCCTACTTTTGCTGCCTGTATTTGATTATTTATCTTGACCACTCATTTTTGTTAATGGTCCCATGGAAGAAACATAAGTATAACTAGAGGAATAAGATTATCAAATATGTTTGTCAGATTTAATGACTTCACATATTACTGATTTTGATATTATACAGCCTCTGTATTAGAGGGTCATATTTTTCCATGACAGCATAGACAGTATGATTAGTATGATAATGTTACTCTAGCAGCAGCATTTAAAAATCACATCCAGTGCCCTAAAACCTAGACCCTCATGTCAGATCTGATGAGGAAAGTGATAACACTGATGTTGCTAGAAATGATACATTGAGTATTAAGCAACAATTTCATGTGTGTTTATTGCCCCAAGATTACCAGCAATGACTCCAGATGCTAAACGAAAACATGTTACATTCAGATATGAAACAGCAAGGTCTTTGGTAGCACTTTTTTTTAAAACAATTACTTGGTTCTTAGAATAAAAAAGCATCCATATCCATCTTGAGAAATTTTAAATTTACTTTTTACATATTGATCAAATGTATTTTGTTTTATAGAGTAATGGGCTTTGTATCAGGCTTTTTTTTTGCATATTACAGGCTCCAACACAAATATTTTAAGAAAAGTATGGCCTTCAAAGAATGGGAGGGTTCATTTGCTACATTCTTGGAGCTAAGAGCCTTTACAAGGAGACAGTTACGATTGTAGGATTGTCAGATTTACTCTCTACTGTAAGTTAGCCTCTGTCTTCTGCAAGCTGATTAGTTAACTTCCTATCGCTGATACAGACATCCTACATTTAATTATAAGTATATTTAACAAACTATTTCCCACCCACTGGACATGACTTCTCCAGAGTTCAGATGTAAATTCAGCACTCATATATGTTAAATGACTCGAGTGGCATTACAACCCACTCATCTTCACCTGTTTTTAGTAATAAGTAGGCTCCTCATTTAGGAGTTAGAGATTGCCTCAGAGTTGTTGTTTTTTTTAAAAAAAAAATCAATGCTCATTTCTCAAAACTTAAGTAATCTTGGCTTTGTAAAGAACACTTCCAAAATATATGTTCAAATGATTTATCTCAAAAGCAGCCCTGAACTAACCTTATCAAAACTTCATAACATGCATTGTTTATAAGGTTGTATCAGCAAAACATTTTGCATTTGTTTAAACAGAGCCCTATTAATTGAAATAAGATTACTGTATTCTAGCAAATCCATTGAATTGACTAGCAGTTACTCTTATCATTGTCCTGTGAAACTATTTGAGGCCTTTTGATTCCAGAACTATTATGTGGGTAAAGTTTTTGTCTGAGATTGTATGTATCTGATTTGAAATCCATGTAGGGCTACAGGCAGTATGTACAAAAGGTAATCTAAGTCAATACTGGGCTTCTTTAGCTGAAAGTCAGACTAGCTATATAGTTGATGCTTTTACAATGCTAGCAACATTTCTATTTCTCAATAAAAATGAGACATAAGAGAAACTTTAATGGTATAAAAGGCAAACTAGGAATTAATTCACTAGATAGCAAGGAGAAAACATGAAAATACATCCACACAGATATGTAAATACTCATCCAATCCATCTGTACCAACCTATTTCTAAGAGAATACTTTAAAGGAAATTAGAAAATCTAAGGACACAATTCCATATTCTGTACAGAAATTCTGAAGTTCAATTTAGGTAATTCTTCTACAAGAAGATATAAGTCTTCTGAAATCTGAAGCCCTGAGTTAGCAGCTTCAAGTTTGAGAACTTAAAGGGAAGAGTTAAAGGTGACTGGCCTTTGTGTATTGCTAATAGAAGATTTGGGTTGTTTGGTAAGAGAGTGGACATAAAAGGAAATTTTTGGAGCATTGAGGAAAGGATCGCAAATGAGCTCTTGAAAACAAAGGCATTACCATTAGTTCCTGAAAGATGTTTCTGCTAATGTTGTTGCTGCTGCTGCTTCCTCCTCTTCCTCCTCCTCCTCTTCTGCTCCTTCTCCTCCTCTTCCTCCTTCCCCTGCTTCTCCATGCTGTCATCAAGCTGGATTTATATTATGATTTGACAATTGTAGTTACTTTGTAGTTATTCTGAGCATAATTCCTCCTTCATCACCTCACCTCTCACTGATAATGATCAAATCAACTTGGTCTTTCTATCTCTTTGGTATATTCTCTTTGTTGCAGGAGCAAAATATTGCATACCAATTACTATGGAAATGACTAGTAATCTTGGTAGGATAAACACTGTTTAAGCATACCTGAATCAAACTGAAATATTCCCTATGCAGTCAACAAGGGTGGATTGATTATTGGACTGAACTGTCCAATAATTTCAACATATGTTGTACAATGGGACTTGATTAATCCTGACATTAGAAGGGAAAATTTCTCACTCCTCTGACTTCTAATTTTAGCCTCCCCACTCTACCAGATCAAATTAAATGACGGACAATACAATTTTTAATGAGGGTCTGTTTATTAATATGTAGAAATGCTGCACGCTCTATTCCCTCCATGAAATATAATCCCTTTGCTCTTCCCTATCTGGTTTCTACCCTCCTCTTACATCCTGTGCCACCAGTACTGAATGTGGGAGATTCCTGTCAGCAGGTTTTCTGGTCCTCTGGCTTCCATATAGAGATCACAGAGGAAGGGAATGAGATTCTTTTTAATGATCCCCCTCCATCGTGGATCCCTCCAGTCTGATTGCACCCTTCTATAACATAGATTCTCAGAGCCCTCCTCTGCCCCAGCTGGTTCTGGAAAGAGCAGTCCCTCCTCCTGTAACTTCCTACTATACCTTACCTTGACATAGAACTCCCTTGTCTTGAATACTACCTAAACTTTGTCTTTCATTTTGCAAAATTTCTCTTCCCTAGCTTCTTTCCTATACCAAACTTGATCCTGCCATTTGTTAGCTGCCAGAACACTGAACACTTGCTCTATGAGCTCTAGCTTTTATGATCATGCATTTTAGGCTCATGAAGCCACTGAAGTTCAGGAACAAGGATTCAAAAGACATATGGTTTTCCTGAATAATTTTAAATTCTTGACCCAGTAAAGAAATTTCATCATTATTCATTTGGAAGACACTAATGTTTGTATCCAAGGCTCTGGAAATGCCAGCCATGACACCATATATATCTGCCCTGAAATGGTTTACTTATGGTCATCAGAAATCCTCTAGAAAGAGCAGTTCATCTAATCAGATCATGCTCTGTGACAGGGTGGCTTATGACATACATAATGCTACCTACGCTCACGTGCAAAGCAATGCATGATTCTAAGCAATAAAGGGAGCACTGGCAGTTAGGAATGCCTCAGCTTTTATCTCATGAAGACTTCTTCTCATCATGATATCCCATGACATCTAAGATGAGAACTGTGTTAATAGACATTATCATCTAATAATATCTATGGTCTTCATGTTTGACTAGTATGCTTCCAGTAGCAATGCCTCATTTAATTTTAAGAGAAACAAACAAAATTTAAGCTACTGTTTTCAGATAGTGAACTGCAGGATTAGATGTGTTTACTAACTTCCCTAAAATTATATAGCGCAATAGTAGCAAAATTAGAATAGAGATCCCATCTATCTAACTATAATTTACTCATGATATATT